>NC_133326.1:397971395-398571395 GCF_042186555.1 Aquarana catesbeiana | reverse complement strand
TTGTGCATCACTGTACGTTTGGCACATTATATTGCAGTATATTATAGTGTATCCGAGGAGTGTGTCTGTGTAGTGTGAGTACTCAAATTAAAGTGCACCAAACACCACATTGATTAAAGTGCATCTACATACAGATTTCCACTTCTTCTTTACATTACCTCCACCCTCCCTCCCAATAATGTCTGGGAAGACAAGGAGAGGCAAATGTTCCCTTGGCACTGTAAGTGGCCAGAAACAAATGTGTCCACAGGCAAAGGTGGATGTAGTGGTCAGTCCTCATCCAGAGCATCATTTCCTCTGTTTAGTGAGTTTGTCCGTGGCTTACTAAACCTTCCTCATCCTCCTCATCCTCTGTCACACAAGCAGAGACAAGTGTGCAGCTCCATGCAGTTACCAGAGTGCATAGACCTGCCTCCTTGTCCACATCTATTCCTGCCATAGCCCCAACAGCAGCCATTGAGGAGTCAGCTGAGTTATTTGACCACAGCATCAGCCACTTGCTCCTTGATGATGCCCTGCCATTACTGGATTCAGATGTTGGTTCTGAGGTTGAGGATGACAGGAACATGAGCCTAGAGAGAGGAGAGAACACTGGTAGACAAATTGACATTCATATTCCCCCAGCCACAGAGTATTGCCAAGTTATCTCCAGTGGTAATGATAATGATGAAGATGGAGGAGATGGAGATGGAGATGATGATGATGAGGTCACTGATGCAACTTGGGTGCCAGATAGAGCAGAGGAGGAAACTGAAGGTGAGGCAGCACAACCCCAAGGAGGCTGACATCAAGAAAGAGTAGAGGGCAGCCACCCTTTTCCATCACGTTCTGCAGCTGTTATCTCCCTGCCTGCTCCTCAAAGCTCAACTGTCTGGGCCTTTTTCAGCACATCTGCAGCAGATCACACTGTGGAAAAAACAGCAGCCATTTGGGCACCACATGCTTAACATGGTATTTAACATCCAACCACTCAGCCCATTGGCAAGAGCACCTAAAAGCCACACAAAAGGGGCACAAATCTGTTCCTACTCCTCCTCCTCCTTACCCACTTCAGTCTTCCCCTGCTATACCGAGTCATTACCTCTTAGTAGCCTCTATTGACAGGGATGATGGTATAGCAATGGGTATCCCAGGTCTTAGCAACACATCTGCCAGCAGCACACCACCAGCTGTAGACTGTAGTCAGTAAATTTCTCTACCCCATCTGCTGCAGCAGGGAAAAAAATACAGCCCCTGCCACCCACATGCCCAGCGTCTAAATGCAAGCTTGTCAAAGCCATTGGCTCTCCAACTTCTGGCTTTCAGTCTGGTGGATTCTGCCCCCTTCCGTGAATTTGCACAATGTGCTGTACCACAATGGCAGGTTCCAAGTCGCTACTACCATTCCATCTCTCTACCATCATGTGGAAGGAAATGTTCTGGCATTGTTGGGCAAGGTAGTCAGCCGTAAAATCCACCTTACTGCTGACACATGGTCCAGCAAGCATGGGCAGGGACAATATATTTAGTTTGTATACAAAATAATTCTGCGCTGCACACCCCCCAGACGACGTCTATGAGGACGAAACGCGTTGGGTAGGACCCTACTGTCGCCACTCTTTTACAGCACTGTTTTTTATACGGATCTACATGTGAGTGTATTTCTTCATTTTAATAAATATTCTTTTTTATACGGATTCACACTATGTGGCCATTCCTTCTTTTTCTCTATTTATTACCATCATCTTTTGGCTCATAAAACATCACCTTGAGGGATACAACTACGTGTTGGTCGTTCCATATACTCTACCCCTCTGGGACTCGTGGGACCATCCACATCTGTGAGACCATCCACACCCCTCCAGATTCGGGCACCGCTTTGAGGGATACAGTAATTTGTGGGACCATTCACAAACATAGCCTCTCCGGGCCACTTACAGCCACTCACCACAAAAAGCCTTATCCGACCCAACTCGGCGTATACCCCTTTGGGTCCATCCTATCTGGTAAGCCTTCTCATCTCTCGGTGGGAGTGTGTCTGTCTTCATTTTGGATGTCATTTGTCCTTGTTTTGAAATGTTTTCCTGAAGACTTCCTATTGTCATATATACGGATGACCTTTCCTTATAATACATTTTTGGAACTGTTGGCCTAACGGCCTTTATATTGGACGTTTTCAAATTTATAGCGCTACACTTATTGTATTATCCTTTCACAATATATTTAGTTCACAGCACACTGGGTAATGCTGCCTGCAACTCAAAAGGATGCAGGACAGGGCTCGGTGCTGCAGCTTTTTATGCTCCCATGTCTCCATACAGCTGGTGGTGATGATGCCAGACCTCTACAGAGCTCTACACCCTCCTCCTCTGCCACCTCCATGCCCTCCTCTGCAGAATTGTCCTATGAACATCAGGTAACCCCTAAGCATTCAAAGCGCTATTCCCAGAGTCAGGCTAAAAGGAGCCATGCAGTGCTTCAGCTGGTGTGTTTAGGGGGCAGGAACCACACCGGAGCATATATTCTTGCAGCTCTGCAGGGACAGGCGCAGAGGTGGTTCACACCATTCCAGCTGGAGTGACAGGGAAAGTTGACACATGTGCCATTCATGGCACATGTCCTCAATTTGGTGGTGCAGTGTTTCCTAAATATGTTCCCAGGGTTGCAAGATGTGCTAAAGCTGTCCATAAGAGTCTGTAGCCATTTCAGGCAGTCATACACCGCCAGTGCTTTGTTGGATGAAATTCAGCAGGAATTTCACCTGCCCATAAACCGCCTGATTTGTGACATGCCCACCAGGTGGAACTCGACTTTGGCAATGCTACAGTGGCTATACATGCAGAAGAGGGCCGTCAATGAGTACCTGTGCCAGTACGGCACAACGACAGGCTCAGGCCGCCTCAGCTTTTTTTCCCCATGCCAATGGCTGATCATTAAGGATGCATGCACTGTATTGTCACCATTTGAGGAGGCCACAAGGATGGTGAGCCATGACAGTGCATGCATCAGTGACACAATCCCTGTTGTGTTCCTGCTAGAGCAGACTCTGCATGGCATTATGGACAGGGCACTGGAGGCAGAGTAGCAGGAGGAAGAGGAGGACTTCCTTTCCTCTCAAGGCCCACTTTATCCAGACACCATCATTCCTATGTCACAAAATACACAGGAGGAGATAGGGAAGGAGGATGAGGAGGATCCTGGCACTTTCATAGGCTTTGAAGAAGAGGAAGACATGCATCAATCTGTAAGCGATGGCTTTCCAACCCCAGGAACCTTGGGAGTAGTACGTGGCTGGGAGGAGGATGTTCCAGATGATGTCACCCTAAGTAACCCCGAGGAGTCTGCTTCTCAAGCCTCGGCAAATTTGAGGCCCATGGGCAACCTCATGCTTCAAAGCCTGTGAAAGGACCCAAGAATATGTGGCATAAAGGAGAAGGATGATTACTGGTTGGCAACCCTCTTGACCACCATTAGGGGAAGGTCTCAGAACTCATCCCTTCCCCACAGAGAGTGCAGAAGATAAAATCTCTTGAGGACATGTTAAAGAGGATTTTATTGAATGTTTTTCCTGACTCCAGTAGGTCACAGTGTCATGGAAAACGTAGTTTTGAGTCTTCTGTTGGTCAAGAGAGGAGCACTGGTGAAGGCATCCGCCTAAGTGAGGCATTTCGGAATTTCTTTAGTCCTCGCCGCCCAGGGCTGTCAGCTTCCACATCCCATTGGCAGAGTCTGCATCACATGGTGGACGATTACCTCAGGGCCAAAACAGAGATGGAGAGCTTTCCAGCTGATGATCCACTGACTTACTGGGTCATGAGAATAGACCACTGGCCAGAACTTGCCCAGTATGCTATTGAGTTGTTGGGCTGCCCTGCATCCAGCATGTTTTCAGAATGGGCATTCAGTGCTGCAGGAGGTTTTGTTACTGATTATAGAATGCGTCTGTCCACACACTCCGTGGACCATTTGACTTTGATAAAAATGAATCAGTGCTGGATTACCAGCTATGAAGCCCTTAATGTCAATGTCACTGATTAAGTCTTTTTGGGATGTGGAATCTCTGCAGGACTTCGTGGCTGCAGAATGTTTTTGGTATAGGTTTCATGGGCACAATTAACACCAAAAGACCAATTTTTCAGCAACTGTTTGACAGGTGCATATCATTTCAGATTTTTTCCTTCATCAAGAGCACCTCTATAGGGTTACAGTGGGAAGGCACCCCCGACACCCAAAGAGTATTTTTCTGCACCTGTTTGACAGGTGCATATCATTGCAATTTTTTGCAGCAAGGCTAATTGTTGCTTTCATCAAGACTACCTCTATAGGGTTACGGTGGGAAGGCGCCACCGACACCCAAAGACCAATTTTTCTGCACCTGTTTGACAGGTGCATATCATTGCAATTTTTTACAGCAAGGCTAATTGTTGCTTTCATCAAGATTACCTCTATAGGGTTATGGTGGAAAAGTGCCACCAACACCCAAAGACCAGTTTTTATGCACCTGTTACTTCTATCCAAAGTGACACCAGAATATATACAAAAAATCTCTAATCTTGTTCCCAGTGCACTACATTGTGGCCTCATCATACACTATGGCTCCCCAGCTATTGCTGAGCAAAATAAGGGCAGCTGGCAGGGATAAATGTCATTTTTTTTACTTTATAAATGCAATTATTGCTGCAGCAGATTCTAGACATGGTACAGATCTGCCACTTTACAGGTAGACTAAGGGGACCCCCAGGTACTATATTGAAAGGAATTTTTTCATTTGTATGCTTTCACTTTAAAAATCAAAAAAATCACTGCTCATTTAAAAATGACCTTTTTCACAAACTTTTTTTTATTGATACATGTCATTTATTGATACATGTCAGGGCAGGACCCGGACCCCTATAACCATTGTATGCCCAATTACTTGCATATAAGCCTTCAAAATGGGCACTTTTGATCTTTGACGTTCGAGTCCCATTGACTTTAATGGGATTCATTATTCTTTCGTGGTGCTTGAAAGTTCTGGTGCTAACCGAACAGGGGTCCATTTGGCCCATCCCTACTCTTTAACAATTTAAAGAGACAGGGGTATCACAAATCTCATGTTGAGGCAGCATTAAATCTGTACTTTTTTTTGTTTCATTTTTTTTCTTTTAATGTTAACTATTTTTCTTTCTATCCTATATCACCTCTATTTTTTGGTGATTCTGGAGTTTGGTTTTGCTATGGTGAAACAAAAAAATGGAGAACATTTAAAACATTTAAAAATGTTGATATGAATTATTAAAGCTTCCCTATAGCATTTTGGGGATGGGCCAAGTTCCAACATTTCTTTTTTCTTTTTTTTCTCTTTTGACATTGGATAATTGTTTTATATAAATTTATGTCATTGTAGGTATTACCAACTAAGGCAATAGTAATAGTAACACCAGGGTTTAGCAACAGTCATGTGACTATTTTCTTTGTATATGTGACACACAGTCCTCTCTACAGTCCTCATTGGGAAAAAAAAAATGTTGGTCAATTTTGTTTTGTGCCATAGCTAAGTTCAAAGAGCATTGCATGAATATCATATAGATATACTGGGACTTGTGAGACTCATAGTGATTGGCAAATAGCAGAGAGTATAGTACAATTGTACGTAAGAGTAATTTAGTTTGATTATTCCTGAAGCCACAAGTAACCGGTGACATCTCACTTATCCGTATTTTGAAATCAAGTTATTTTTGTCTGCTTAGTTGACACTGCCTAATCTGCACTGAGACCTCTTAAAGTTATGACCTCTTCCATAGCCTGCTAAAGGCAGGACTTGTACAATAGCTACACACTGTAGCCAAGGACGGAGCTACATGCACAAATGTTTGGCACCTGCCAAGTTTTTAGCCCATCAGGGTTGGTATAAGTGAACAGTTTCAGTAAAAGGAGTCAGTGGTGAGTTGTGATGGCAACAAAATCCCCCTGGACACTTGGTAATCAGCAGAAGGTGGGGCAGAGTTATTTGCGGGCATATGACAATGGATGAAGAAAGATGGGCGATGAAAAGGAGGTAACCATTCAAATTGTTAAATGTGTCAATGGGAAAGGGTCTCATTATTATGTTGCAATATATTTATAGCAATTCTAATCAAAGGTCCTTAATACTTAGAATGACAAGATGAGCATTCATTTGAATGTACATGTCTTAAAAGTACTTGTGTTTTTCTTTCTCTACCTTTGTCCACATTAATAAAGTATAATCTCGGAAAGCCAGGAAAGCTGGTCCAAAAGCCGTAACTGTATGCTGTATCCAATTGGAATCACCATGGAAGGCTGTCCCAGAAGCAAGGGCAACATGACCAGATTTGCATTATGGCCTTTCGTACTATTATTATTGGACTGTTGAGAACAAGGATCTTCATTTTTATTTTTCTTCTTCTTTTTTGTTTTGGTGCTTTGTCTCTTATTATTTTTATTATGGACTTATTACATCCACATCCAGAACAAGTGATGACTACCAATACTGAGATCCAGAAATATGGACTGTAGAGATGGAGAGTTTAAAAGTTCTTTTCAAAATTTTTTTTTTCGTTTCAGAAGGCAAAGCCAAAAGTTCTAAATATTAAAGGAGATTACACATAAACCATTATTTTAGGTGTGGCCGAGACTCATATTCTCAACTGGCTACAAGGGGACATCTGTTGCCTTATGAGTTTATGTGAAATCTCCATTAACCGCTTGCCAACCAGCACACACTGATGTACGTCAGCAGAATGGCACTGGTAGGCAAAAGGGCGTGTAGGTACGGCCGGCGGCATGGGAACATGCCCGCTGCGGTCTCCATGACCATTTTTGTCGGGTGCCCGCGATCGTGTCACGGAGAGAAAGAACAGGGAGATGCTTTTGTAAACAAAGCATTTCACCGTTATGCCTAGTGACAGGACAGAGATCGCAGCTCTCTGTCATCAAGAGCAGTGATCACTGTCCTGTGTGTTAAAGCCCAGCCCCCTCAGAGTTAGAATCACTCCCTAGGACACACTTAGCCCCCTAGTGGTTAACCCCTTCACTGCCAATGTCATTTACACAGTAATCAATGCATTTTTATAGCATTGATTGCTGTATAAATGACAATGGTCCCAAAATAGTGTCAAAAATGTGTCCGCCATAATGTCGCAGTCCCAATAAAAATTGCAGATCACCGCCATTACTAATAAAAAAATTAAAAATAAAAATGCCATAAAACTATTCCCTATTTTGTAGACGCTATAAATCTTGCTCAAACCAATTAATATACGCTTATTGCATCAGCCTGTAATGATATACACAGACTAGATGGAAGGGAAGCACAAACTCTCTGGTAGAGCGGTCACCTGAATGGAACCTTTGTGGACCATAGCCTGGTAACTATTGTAACTAAATATGTTTGTCTTATGTCTTTTCTGTCCTACTGTTTGTAGATTAATGTTTTAAGGAATATACTCTGTGTTCCTTCATGTAATCCATGATTTTTACAATTTTCCTGTACAATTAGATATATTGTGTATTAGTCTAGGTCTACTTACTATATACCAATACATTTTTGTTATTGTGTTGAAGCTTTCACTCAAGGTTATTAACCCAAATCATTAACCCAAATTATTTTGAGATATTAAATCTCAAATATAAGTTACGGGTAACACTGTAATGAACCGGCTTAGTAAACTCCCAAAATAATCTTTCCCCAGGTTTAGTGAACTAAGGGGTGTTAAAATATGTTAAATAATGTCTCTTGGTATGTTTGTCTAAAAATATCTTTGTCAATGTCTAAATGTTCCCGTACCGCCATCTCTCTTCTTGATTAGTATTAGATAGTTCCAATGGGCTGCTAACCTTCATAGATTGGGTTGTAGAATGATTGGCCAACATATATGTGCCTACCCTTCAAACATAACCCCATGACAGGAGCTTAGCATTTCCATCCAGCACCTCTATAGTATGTCAAAACCCAGCAGGTTCCTTTAAGATTATTGAAGATGGGAGACTCTATCTGAGTCAGTTACATTGAAAGGGAGCTCTCGGATACCCACCTGATGTTCAGACGAAAGCTACACATCCACACAGCGAAACGCATTGACGTCATCACTGCCATCATCGCCCTGATGCCACAAGAGCATCCCCTACAGTGTTGGCGAGCATATGAGGGAGCCCACAAGGGGAATTGTTTGCTTGGAGAGCACTGCTTGGCAGTAGCAGAAGGAAGGTTGGCCCAGCTGATCAGAGAGAGGTGACAGCGAAAAATAGTCCATGGTGGCACCATCAGCCCTGAGTTGGAACACAATGGGCTGACTCACAGCCCCAGGCGGGTCAGACTTTTAAGTAGGAAACACATTACCAACAACAGACATCAACAGAGGATCGAGCATTGCTATTTCCGGTGGAGGAGTTAAGTACGGCAACCTTTGACACAATTCTTGTATTACCATGTGCAACTGCATTTTTGCACACAGCATTTTTCACCCATGCTGATACTTATGCACCCCTTCAGTTTTATACGCTCCAGATCCATCCATCACTGTATGTCTCTCTCTCACTCACACACACATCACCGTAGCTGCAGCCAGAGAGATATACCGGCCATGAGGGTCTTGCACTATGGAGCTACAGTAAATTCACCAGCATTAGGCACCATTACAATTATCGCCCAGCAAAGGACTCATCAGGATCCCCGGCATTACATGGACTAGCATTGACATTCCCCTATGGGACCCTTCAATCCATAGTTAATTAGTTACTACATGAATCCATGCCCAACAGAGATCAATTGGACTATCTCTCCCTATACCCTCCTGGCCCCCCACGGCTCGAGCCTCCACTGACACACTATCTAAACACAGAACATACGGCAATTGCCGTAGAGGTGTCTCTCTGTGCCAATTGACTTGGCGTCCATATGGTCTTGTGTGTGTGTTTTTGTTATTTGTATTGTACCCTGTCTGTGGATTTGTGTCTTTGACACAGCTAGAGTGCATTACCTTGCATTTTCTCACAGATTCTATGTTTTCCACACCTGTAGTTGCTAGGCAGCAACATGACTTTTAATATCTTTTTGATTAATACATTTATAAAATTCATATTGAGTGATCTACACTCCCAGTCATTTGCAGTCTTCCTTTCTGTTTTCTCCTCCCTTTGGGGAGAAAATATATTTTTCTTCTAGTATACTTTGAGGCTGTATGATTGAACTGAATTGGTATGAGTAGACAGGATATAGCGCTATGAGTCACGCCTTGTTCCATTTTGCTTTTTTTGATACTTACACCAGTAGACACGACAAATACCTGACCGGCAATTTCTCCCTTTGAACCCCCTTCTCATAATTTTCTGAATTAGAGTGCACACTCTCCTCCTTATACAGCTCTGTCCTTAGATTACTGCTTCCAAGTGATACCTCTCGCATGGCTAAGCCATCTTAGATGCAAGGGAACAAAAGCTGCAGGGACGTTTTGCTGAAATACCTTCTACCCTCTACCTTTTCTCTTTTCCACTTCTCCCTTACATTTCCATTTGTTTTCAGATTGGTTTCTTCTTTCTCACTCTTTTCACTTCTATTTATTTTCTTATCTACTATTCTACCCTTGTTCTTACGTGACTGCCCCTCACCCTTTCCCCAGTCCCCCGACCTCCTCCCTTTCTACTCTCCCTTCTTTGCCCCTTGATACCCCCCTTTATTTCTTCCTTTCCTGTGAGTTTTTTGAATCCCAGAATTATTTATCAATAGGAGGATGACAATGACCAGAGTAAATATAGTATATTGAATGCCTTACCGCATTTACCTTTACTAGCAAATACGTATTCTTTCAATTCTGGGAGCAAGAAGCTGTCAACCTTGTGTGCCTATATGGGACACATTATACCATCCTTTTTTATAGTTTTTTTCACAATATTATGTGTTTCAAATGAGCCTCTTTGCTTGTTACTTAATTTTTTAAGCTAGAGACCTCCAACCCACTGTTTTGGTTTCTATATTCTTGTTATATCATTATATCTGCTATGTAAATCATATGTCTGGCTGGGACGTTATTAGTGTAGAATGCCTGTCATATTATTTTCTGATTATTGGATGACTGTAACACTGATTCTGTATTTGTTCTTTAGCCTCAATCAAATTTGTTTGGATTAAAAAATAAATAAACACCTGTAGGTCATTAAAAAAATAAATAAACACCTGTAGGTCATTAAACCAATTTTTTATTAGGGATATACTGATACCAATTTTTAACAGCGAGTCCGAGTACCAGCAACTGTTCTGTTTACACTTCAGCTGACAGCAATGGTACAAAGCACTGAAAAGTTATTTACAAATTAAATACATTTATTTCAAATGTTGCGCTTTTTTCAATGTAAAACATTTAAATATATGTTAAAGGTATACAAATATTAATGAACAAAGCAAACAAAAAAAGTTTTAATTATAAATAGTTTATAAAATAGAAGTAAACAAAAGAACATTAGGAGAGTAATAATTAAATAAAGAAGGAGAATAAGGAGTTAATTAAGGCTGATTAGTGTAAATGAAGGGTTAATAAGAGGTTAAACAGAGGAACATTTAATTACAAAAAACTTACAGGTTGCTTTAAACTGACTTCATCTGCAGATCGACGTTCATCGCTTTGATCTGTAGATGAATAAACAGAAAGATACAAAAAGAAACAATGTTTCTTTTTTATCTCTGTTTCAGCGGCCGAGCAATGATGTTGACAAAATTTGCCCGGTTGCCGGTTGAACGTGTGAGAAGTTATCAGGTTGATAACAGAGCTACGGAGCAGGAGACAGCTAGGGGACATAGTGCTTTGAAGAGAGATAACAAAACACTGCAGATATATGTGCCCAGCTCAAATTTCATGCATCCACTTTAACTTGGTTTATGGGTTCTTTCATGGACGTTTTTGCATACAGTATATAAAATGTCACCATTTATTTATTGCACATATTAACATGAATTTATTTATTGCATATTGAAGTATAAACTTTGAGTACTTTAATTGTTGCATTAATTTGCACCATATATTGTAATATTGGATATAGCGCTACACTGTTTAGTATGTAAAAAGTGTTTTCAGTCCCGCTCAAGTAGAGAAAAATCTGTATTATTATTATTATTGTTTTTTTTTTTTAAATATATATGCACTAGTAGTTATTTTTATTTAAATCATCACAGATCAAAATATTTTCAGATATATCATAACACAGGCATCAAGCAGCACAGCTAGATCATTGCTATTAGTGCTGCCATAAAGCATTTAGGATTACAAATATGTTGATTTAAATTGCAGCTGCAATAAAGCAATTTTACTTTTTATAATGTCACAAAAATCTCTATTTACAGTCTCTTTAAAAGTTCCTGAAAGAAATACCCATTTCTCTTTCCGCTTATTAGACATTTATTCATGACAATAAATTACAAAAAATAAGAATACATACAGTTTTTTGACAAACACTTTTACCCTGTGCTCAATTTTTTTCCCTGTATCTACTCTGCCCACTCTCTCAGTTGTTTTTTCTTTCAACCTCTAAAGCCTTGTACACACGGGCTGAATGTTGGGCGGCATCAGCCTGTTCATCAGAAACTAGCCGACCTTACCCTTGGAGGGGGCCAACTTACCCCTACCCCAAGTAAACACTGAAAGAATAAAAAAAAAAAAAAAAAAAAAAAAAAAGTAAATAAAACAGCAGTGTAAAAAAGAAAAATAGCAGTCTCAAGTTTGTTTTAATCCTTTTATTGCCCTTCTACAACAAGGTCCTGTGTTGGCATTGAAAAAAATTTAATTTCCCACTGCAGATTGTAGCTATTTTGATTGTAGCGATCTATACAGGGTGCTTCATCTGCACACATAGAATATGTAGAAAGGGGCCCTTGTGTTATATCATATAAAAATGGCTACAGAAGTGTGCCTTCTTCAAAATAACAAGCTATGCTGACTGTCAGTCATAGCTTTCTGCTCTGCCCCCTCCTTACTCACTGGAGCGCTGGGCTGTGGAGGGGGCAGGGGCAGCTGGCTCAGGCTCTCAGCTGCTCGCTGAGAGGCTGAGATGGTTGTCAGTCCAGGCACCTGGTGGATCCAGACTTTATTGTCGTGATAACGTGCTGCCTGGGCTGACAGCAGTGATGTCAGCAGAGAGTGGAGTTCAGCCTGCTCACTGCTGAAAACGGGTCACAGGAGTGCAAAGTGAACTGCACTCCTGTGATCCATAGGAGAAGTACAGCCAAATGAGCATAAGTACTTGTAGGAAAAAATTGCGTGGGGGCCTAGACATGTCTAGTGTAGTGTTATTGGTACTAATATAGATATCACAACAGAGAAACAAAAAGGTTGAAATAAGTGGCTCCTGCCTTATTTCTACAAACAAGGGACACTTAGTATATTTGAAATTCAGTCTTACAAACACGATTTTTGTTACCAAACATGCCTACTGGGCAGAGTTGCTCAATAAATAACGAATGTAAAGCTGAACTTCAGGCAGATTAGAAACACAAACAAAATTATGTAGGTATGTGTATGTATGTAAGCTACTCTTCCTCTCTTTTCTTTAGAACTTTGTGGTCATCACCAATGTAGAGAACAGAACTGACATCATGTTTTTAGCAGAATTTAACTGTGAGTGCTGCCCCCCTCCCTTCAAGGGACAGGCCCTTGACTTCCTGCTCCACAGGAAGTAGGTTAAATAAATATGTAGCTCCTAGGAATAAGTGGACACAAATGCAAATCCTTTGGCTTGTAAACTCATTCTTATTTATGTATTTTGGCCATGTACTTTGCTGTTTTGATTGAATTTCATCTGCAATGTGTATTATATCTGTTCCTCAAATTATTCTTTATTTAGCTCAGTTCATCTAAACAGTACTTTTTTTATTAAAAGCCCAAATCATTACTTTTTCCTATGGTTCAACAATAATCATTCACATTAAAAGTTGATAAATGTCACGTAATTATAAATATTTTCTAACAGAACTTTCTGTTCTGTTTAAATAATTCCACATCTTAACGTGGTATTAAACCCAAAAACAAAAAATGTATTTTATTTCGGCCTACTACTTCTTGTATGTACGGTAATAACTGCATTCATTTCCTTTTTAAGCTTTTTTCCCCTTATTTCCACTTCCTGCTAGTAATGCCGCATACACACGAGCAGACTTTACGGCAGACTTTGTTCTGCGGACTTTTCGATGGACTTTATGACGGACTTTCCGAATGAACGGACTTGCCTACGCACGATCAACCAAAGTCCGACGGATTTGTACGTGATGACGTACGACCGGACTAAAACAAGGAAGTTCATAGCCAGTAGCCAATAGCTGCCCTAGAGTCGTTTTTTGTCCATCGGACTAGCATACAGACGAGCGGACTTTTCGACCAGACTCGAGTCCTTCGGATAGAATTGAAACATGTTTCAAATCTAAGTCCGTCAAACTTTTGAGAAAAAATGTCCGCTGGAGCCCACACATGATCGAATTGTCCGATGGACTCCGGTATGCCGGACCAACTATGCCGTAAAGTCCGCTCGTGTGTACGTGGCATAAGTCTTTTATTTTCAACTTCCTTTAACAGACCAAGTTGTTCAGCAAAAGTGACAGCTAGAGGATTAAGGCAAACCATTTAACACTGACAGGGGTGTTTACAATGGGCAATTTATATTTATTTAGTTACATAAAACCTTTATCCTAAAAGGAAAAAAAACTGTTTCTGCAACTGCCTGAAAAGTGATAGCTGTTTAGTCAAGTCCATCTAAATCTCCTCTATTCAAAGCAGAAATGCATTAAGACAGGTAGTGTTAATTAGCAGGATGACCAAGTGAAAATAAATATGAATATCCTAACAAAAGAAAAGTAATGCAGTCGCCTTATTTAACCGCTTGCTGCCCGCTGGTCATCATATGACGGCCAGACAGCGCAGCTCTTGTTCTGGGCGGGTGTCATAGGACGTCCATCCATTTAAACAGGGCATGCGCGCGTTTGTGTGCGCGCAGCCCTGTACCTTCGGTGGCGGCGTGTCACGAAGACACCACTCGCCACCAAGGGGGGTGAACAGCCAATAGGCATGGCTGTTTACCACGTGATCAGCCGAGATGAAGTCACGGCCGATCACAGATGGTACCGCCCCACTTTGCATGACGCATGCATGCGATCGTGAGCATGCTGCGCGTGCACGTCAGTGGCAGCATGTGCCCGGGAACACTGCTTGTCACCAACGCTGGTAAACAGCCATTAGCCGGCGGCTGTTTACTACGTGATTGGCTGTGATCCTTTCACAGTCAATCACTAAATGTAAACATAGAGTGGTAATGAGATGTTACCGGGTTCTCCTCCTCACACACCAATCGTATGTGAGAAGGAGATTGCGGTAACACCTCGTTACCACTTACAGTGTACACCAACACACACTGATTGCCCCTCCAATAAAGAGGACCTGTCACCACCCATCAAAGTACCTGTCACAGTCTGAGCACCTGTCACAGTTCATCTGAGTACCTGAGTACCTGTCACAGTTCATCTGAGTACCCGAGTACCTGTCACAGTTCATCTGAGTACCCGAGTACCTGTCACAGTTTATCTGAGTACCTGAGTACCTGTCACAGTTCATCTGAGTACCCGAGTACCTGTCACAGTTCATCTAAGTACCCGAGTACCTGTCACAGTTCACCTGAGTACCCAAGTACCTGTCACAGTTCATCTGCGTACCCGAGTACCTGTCATAGTTCATCTGAGTACCTGTTACAGTCCATCTGAGTACCTGAGTACCTGTCGCAGTTCATCTGAGTACCCGAGTACCTGTCACAGTTCATCTAAGTACCCGAGTACCTGTCGCAGTTCATCTGAGTACCCAAGTACCTGTCACAGTTCATCTGAGTACCCAAGTACCTGAGTACCTGTCACAGTTCATCTGAGTACCCAAGTACCTGTTACAGTTCATCTGAGTACCCAAGTACCTGAGTACCTGTCACAGTCCATATGAGTACCTGAGTACCTGTCACGGTCCATATGAGTACCATAGTATTTGAGTACCTGTCACAGTCCACCTGAGTACCTGAGTACCTGTCAAAGTCCATCTGAGTACCTGTCACAGTTCATCTGAGTACCTGTCACAGTCCATATAAGTACCTGAGTACCTGTCACAGTCCATATGAGTACCAGAGTACCTGAGTACCTGTCACAGTCCATCTGAGTACCCAAGTACCTGTCACAGTTCATCTGAGTACCCGAGTACCTGTCACAGTCCATCTGAGCACCCGAGTACCTGTCACAGTTCATCTGAGTACCCAAATACCAGTCACCAGCCCATCAGAGTAACCGAGTACCTATAGTTAGCCCATCAGAGTACCCGAGTACCTGTCACCAGGCCATCAGAGTACCCGAGTACCTGTCTGCAGCTCATCAAGTTACCCGAGTACCTGTCTCCAGCCCATCAGAGTACCTGAGTACCTATCTGCAGCCCATGCCTCATAGAATATTTGCTGGGATGTTTGCTTTCCAAAATGGGGTCATTTGGTGGGTAATTCCAGTGTCTCAAGGACCTTCAAAAGTGTGATAGGTAGGAATGAAATGAGATGTGTAATTTATGCTCCTAGAACGCCTGAAGGTACTACTTCAATTTTGGGTCTCTGTATGTGGCCAGGCTGTGTAAAAGTCTCACACATGTGGTATTGCCATACTCGGGAGGAGTAGCAGAATGTATTTTGGGGTGTAATTTTTGCTATATACATGCGATGTGTTAGAAATCTTGTAAATTGACAACTTTGTGTAAAAAAAATGGGTTTTCATTTTTTTTTCCACATTTTCCAAAAACTTCTGGAAAAAATGAACCATTCAAAAGACTCATTATGCCTTTTAGATTATACGTTGGGTTGTTTGTGTTCCAAAATGGGGTCATTTTGTGGGCAATTCCATTGTCCTGGTGCTCCAGGGCCTTCAAAAGTGTTATAGGTGGTTGAGAAATGAGAAGTCATTTATGTTCGTAGACCGCCTGAAGGTGCTACTTCAATGTTGGGCCTCTATATGTGGCCAGGCTGTGTAAAAGTCTCACACATGTGGTATTGCACATGTGGTATCATCATACTCGGGAAGAGTAGCAGAATGTATTTTGGGATGTAATTTGTTGTATGCATATGCTGTGTGTGAGAAATAACCTGATAATATGACAATTTTGTAAAAAAAAAAAAAACTTCATTTTGCAAAAATTACAACTTAAAAAACTCACCTGCTACTTATGTAATACCTTGGAATGTCTTACTTTCTAAAAAGGGGTCATTTGGGGGGTATTTTACTTTCCTGACTTGTTAGTGTCCCAAGAAATGAGATTCACCTGATGTACTGAAGGCCTGATCAGATGTGATCAATTTTCAGTGATTGGCACCATAGTTTGTAGACTCTATAACTTTCACAAAGACCAAATAATATACACTAATTTGGGTTATTTTTACCAAAGCTATGTCGCAGTATAAATTTTGGGCAAAATTTATGAAGAAAAATTACTAATTAGCAAAATGATATTACAGAAACAAAGAAAAAGTAATTTTTTTTCACAAAATGTATGATCTTTTTTTATTTATAGCACAAAAAATATAAACCCACTAATGATTAAATACCACCAAAAGAAAGCTCTATTTCTGTGAAAAAAAGGACGCAAATGTCATATGGGTACAGTGTTGCATGACTGAGTAATTGTCATTCAAAGTGTGAGAGTGCTGAAAGCTGAAAATTGGTCTGGGCAGGAAGGGGGTGTAAGTGCCTTGTATTAAATTTATTCAATAACTGATTGTATTTACAACTTACTGTAGTCCTCTAGCGTTATATAAAATCTAATACTTTAAACATAAGCCATTCTTTTGCAATTCTTTCTACATACCAATCCCAGAAGAATATTCTTTAAACAGAATTCACACTGAAATCATGTCACTATGTAATTTGTTACTTTACCTAGCTATTATAGCAATTTTTCTATCATCTCTATGATGTGCTTATATGATGTGTTGTATTTCTTCAAAGTATGGTGTTTATATGGCTTGACATTCCTAACTTATTATTACTATGACAACCAGGTAACTAATTCAGACATGTACATTTTATTTTATGACTGTTCAAGTTACAAAGATTAAATTTAGATTTTTTTTTTTGAAAGATGCATTATTAAATTATTTAAAGCATGCTGTTGCATTAAAACCACAAAAACACAATGTAGTTTATAAAGTTTTGCATGTTTGGTACCAAAAATATATGATATATAAGTATATGTATATCATTATTAAAAGATATGATGTCATAAAAAAAATATTGGGTTGATTTAATGAAGGCAGATAGCCTGTGCACTTTAAAAATGTGTATATAGACTGTGCTGCCAAAAATGTGAATCAAGATTACTAAACAGTTTACCATGTAAACATGCAAAACCGCCATAAACCATATAAATCTTACAATTGCATTTTTCGGCTGAAGAACACTGCCTCAACTAGTTTAGTCTGTAATTGGACGTCTTCAGAAAGCTTCCTGAAGACGTCCAATTACAAACTAATCTAGTTGAGGCAGTGTTCCCCAGTTTATACGTCACCTCCCATCCCTGGAGCGCAAGCCAGATTCTGGTCTCGGGGCAGCGGCGGCTATCTTAACCGTAAGTGCTGTATGTACCTGGTGCCGGTCCATAGGCACATACACATGTGAGTGCAGCGTAATTGTAAGATTTATATGGTTTAATAGTTGGCTGCAATGAACCTTCTACCTGATACTGTTTTTTGAGTGGCAAAAGGAATCGCATCCTGTACATGTGAATGGTCAAGTTGGTGACAAGATACACAGTGGGTCCAATCAAAAAAGTGCAGTGAGACCTATCTAGTAATAGAAGGTCCATCCATTGTGGTGAATGGCCATCCATGTGGGATCTCCTGGAGCACCTTAAAGTGGTCACGTGTTTATCTGTTACTAATGGCACTAGCACCTGTTCCCTTACCTTTTGTTTTTGAGCAACTATTATTTGAATAGGACTTATTGATACATTGGGCATTAGTTGTATTTTTTTGGTGCTGTTTATTTATTTGCACTTTTACATGTGGTAAACTGTTTAGCAATCTTGATTCACATTTTTGGCAGCACAATCTATGCATTATATACATTTATAGGGTTTGTGAATGTGGAAGTTAGACACATTTTAAAGACTGTTTGCCTGTGGTGCAGAGTTTTCACTATTGTAGCCTGTGGTCTTTGCAAGTGCAGTTCCACTCATTTTCCCCAAGCTTAGTGAATGTGATGAAGCTCTGCTGATTTTCATCATCCAATATGTGCAAGCACCTGATTGGGTGTTCTTTACAAAGTTAAGCTTCACCACATTCATTACGCTCTGGGTAAATTAAGTGCAACTACACTTGCAAAGTGCACAGTGTATTTGTAATGCAATGTAGCAGTGTATCAAAATCAAATCTATTGTCTTTTATACTGCAGAAACAAATATGCAATTTAGCTTTAACGCCTAATAGGGTAATTAGAGCTATGCATATGCATTTCTGCATCCTAAACAGAGTAATTAAAGAGGAAGTAAACCCTGATGGGTTTACTTCCTCTTTGTTTCCCTGCAAAGTTAAAGCATAATGGGCTACTATGCATCACATAGTAGCCCATTATGTGTCACTTACCTGACACAGGAGCCTGCGATGTCACCGCTGTCCCCTCTGCTATGGAGCGTCCATCTTCTTTCCGGGTATCGTGGCTCCGGCGCTGTGATTGGCTGGAGCCGCGATGACATCACTCCCATGCATGCGCTTGGGAGCCTCCACTAACGGCATATCGCCTTTAGCAGCGGCATGCTCAGTGCCGTGTGCCATAGACAGCAGTGCCTGTCTTTTTGCAAATATCTCCTAAACCGTGTAGGTTTAGGAGATATTTCTTGGACCTACAGGTAAGCCTTAATCTAGGCTTACCTGTAGGTCTAAGTGGTCTGTAAGGGTTTACAACCACTTTAAATACAATAGTCCCATAAACTTAAATTCATGTCCCGATAAAAGTCAAACTATCATGTAAAATGAGAATAAAAAAGGAAAAAAAAATAGTTATTTAAGCAGTAACATTGAACTGAAACAGTAACATTAATTGTTACTGTCACACCTACAATATTTGTGGAGACAAAAAAGTACAAAAGAAACAAAAGTACACATCACCCACAAACACCTCCCCCCCCATTTATGGATATTATTTTGTTCCGTTTTTTTACCTTTTTTGGTATGTTTTCTTTGGGACTTCCGACCCATGTCGCCGCGTCATGTCCACATTTTTTTTGTGCCCTCCTCCTTCTCCCATTGCCTTTTGAGACCTGTGCGTGACCCAGAAGATGACAAGACCATTCAGAAAGTGTTACGCAGGTCGCGCATGCACAGTAGAAGACAGGCTATGAAGCCGCAAGGCAGGTCGGCTTCGGGTGCCGACATTGCGGGCTCCCTGGACAGGTAAGTGTCTTTACATTTAAAGTCAGCAGCTACAGTATTTGTAGTTGCTGACTTTTACTTTTTTCTCCCAGGCTGTAACTTCGCTTTAAGTGTTGATGACCTTTTATGAGTGGTCACTGTGAACACAGAAGTACAATACAGAAAGAGGAGCTCAGATACATTCATCTTTCAGCAGGATGCATATCATACCACATAAAGTAATGCTGTTAACAAATATTTTTCCAGCTGCAATATATTTAGTATTTGTTTTCTTTCACATAATAGCATATTAGGATAGCCTATCAATGTGGAGTGTGACTGCTTTTTACTGTTATCTATTTAATTGAGGTAGGTCAATGGTATTAAACCCAGGATAGCATTCAACTAAACAGTTGCCCTTTGCTTTAAGTCTGAGCACCACACAGGTGCCCTATGTGTCCACTCAGCTCAAGAGCTCTTGATGTCTTTTGTGGCATGTTCCAAACTTCCAAACTTTTAACAATGCTGCATCCCCTTACAGAGCAGGTGAAGTCAGAGCCTTCAAAGAAAAACATTGCCACTGCATATTATTAAGAGTAGAAATTATATGACTTGCCATTATCTAACAGCCCAATGTTACAATTTATAGTCCTTCTCTTTTATATACTGGAAGCATGGGTGGGAAAACATTTATGTCCAAACAGGTCATGCTATTCCCTTATCCTACTCCAACTAGCATGTACAAAAGCATGTTGTAGACTTTCTGTGGATCCTGTTCAATTTTGGTCTCTAAAATTTATGATCCTACAAAAGAACAAAAATCCATGATATCCTGTAAATCTAGCTGGTTATCTAAACAAATTACTCTTACTAACTAATTCAAATGACTATATTTTGTTTTGGCAAGTTGTTGCTTTGTTTGCCAATTGTGACTTTGTGTGTCATTTAAAAAGATGTTTAACACAAAGCTCCAAGCTGGAATTATGCATACTTAAAAAAAAAAAACATGAAACACAAAGCTCTTATATAGCATTATCTATACTAGACAGGAGCAAAAAAAAGAATCACCTAAACTGAATATTGAAAATATTAAACTTTGGTTTGAATTACTGAAGGCAAATAAGTTGCAAGGCAAAGGACTTTTAGCTTAATGAATGTGGTGAAATTTTACTTTGCAAAGAAAACCCAATCATATGCAACCCCATATGACTGAATGATGGAAGTCAGCCAAGCTTCACCTCATTCACTAAGATAAGGGACAATTCTATTGAAAAGTGAACAGACTATTTGTCTTTTTTTTTATTATTTATTTGCTATTGTCTAAAAAAACAACAACAAAATAAATCTCCTCAAAATATATGGAATAAAAAGGGTAAAGGGCATGGCATGCAATCATAGTGCTGCAAACTTCAAGCACCAAAGTGAATCATGCCATTCTGCTTGCATACCCACCTAAAAATACATGCACAATACTCTTGTAAGCTTTTGTTGCTCCCTCTCTCACAGTCCTTAGAAGTCATCCATTAAAACTCAGACTGGAAAAATTACTTTGGACGGTAATGTTATATAAAGTCATGTTGGATACAATGATGTCACCCCTCCAATTGGTTTGAATTATTGTTATTATGTGATCAGACAATAGAAAAGCACACACACACACACACACATTAGAGCTGCACAATTAATCGTTAAAAAAATTGTGATCTCGTTTCAACCCCCCTGATGATCTCTTGCAGAGTTTGCCGGTGGAGAGACTTATCTTCTCACTCAGCTGTCAAAAGAAAACATCTGGGCAGTCTGCCAAGTTTTTAACATGAAACATTGTAACTAACTCTTCCTTCTTAGGTCAAAGGGATAAACTTCTGTGTGTAAAGAAAAAATGCAGGAAGTTTAACCACTTAAAGTCTAAATCTTTTTCTGACACTTGTTTCTTAAGTTGCTAGAAAATTACTTGGAACCCCCAAACATTATATATATTTTAGCAGAGAACCTAGGGAAAAAAATGTCAATTGCTGCAATATTTTATGTCACACTGTATTTGCCCAGCGGTCTTTCCAACACAATCTTTTGGGAAAAATTACACTTCAATGAATAAAAAAAAAAATGAAACAGTAAAGTTAGCCCGATTTTTTTGTTTTAATGTGAAAGATGATGTTACGCCACCAGAATCGTGAGAGAATCATGATCTAAATTGTGATTCTCATTTTAGCCAGAATTGTGCAGCTCTAACACACACACACGCTCCACAGGCTACAACGGCACAATTCAAAAAATGCATAAACAAGCACCACACGAAACCTGGTATCAATAGTTATGGCTAGTTTAATGTTTTAAAACAAGACCAATCTAGTTGATATTACTTGCATTCATAAATAAAAAAAGTCCATAGCAGAAAAGCAGTCTTGTTTCAGAGACAAACACAAGAAATGTTAGTACATCATATTGTATTAGAAATGAATACAATACAGTCAGCATATTGTGGCTCTAAATAGCAATAACCGAATCCATAGCAGCAATTATTTTAATTGAATTTACATACTATAGCTAGGGAGTAGATCTATGAACTGCTCCCCATCTTTTCCAGGCAGTATCAAACATAAATTGACTGTTAATTACCCTGCTCCTTTCCCATTGACATTAAAACTTTTGTATAAATTATCACTAGCTATGAATAATAGCCTTAGGATTTTACTCGTGGTTTTCGTTCATATTTTCTTACAATTTTCTCACACCAGATTTTACTGACATCACACTATATATTGCAACATTTACAATGACCTTGATAATTGACATTGTTTTATCTTTTTTACAGTAAATAATTTAAATCTGTTTGCAAAAGTGAAATTCTTTAAAGCAGCTTGACGCAACATATTACATATTTAATTTTTATAATGTACAAGGTGATAGTAAGGGAGATATTTTTAGAATTTTATTTTCCATTATCCTAGTGCCCTTGCACCTGTCACTTTGTGCAATGATTGATGGCATTGAAAAAAAGGTGACATCGTGACAATTACTGAAATAGAACTGCAGCAAAAAGTGCAGCAAAATATAAGTTAACTGACAATACTGTAGATTAAGACATCAGCATTTAAACTAATAGTGTATTGTTTGGATACTGTTATGAAAATAATTGAGTAAATAAATTAATAGAGCTTTGATTACATTTTACAATATTACCTAATATTGCCTATTCATATAACATATTGTTAAATCAATTTTTAATTTGCGCATGGTCATGTTTGCTTATTTTTCCAAAATGTTTTCCCCATGTGTGTATACATATGTATAATGACAAGGGAGATGGTACGTAATTATAAATAGTCACAGTCAAGGTCCCTGCTTTGTTTGATGTCGTCAGGAAGGGTATGATACTCACTGGGCCATATTCTGCAAAATATTTTGTCCTTTAAATACAGACCAATCTCAGAGCTGCCTCAGAATGATTATTCTATGCTACAAATACATCTTATAGAAATGGAATGTAGAAAAACAAAATCAATATGCTTTAGTCCTTAAAGCCCATTTAAAGTTTTTTTTTTTAGAAGTATTATACAGTCAGCCTGCATAAGTAAAGTATATGACACTATTTTGTTTTCATGCTTTTTTGCTTAAAAAGGTAATTAGCTACCCTCTGTTGGCAGCACACTGGAAAAGGAGACCACTGCTCTCACACACAACACATCCGTCTGGGTCTCCAATGGTCTGGGAATTCCTTGCAAACTTGTGGTAGTGGCGCAACCAATGTTCACCCCTAGGCACTACAACACATGCTTTTTAAATAATGCTTTGCAAGAATAATGGTGATATGAAAAGTAAAGTAACCTCTAAGATTTTTTTTCTTGTATAGATTCATCTACGGTAATTTGAAATTTAATTTTCTGAATCTACTGCATTTTATATTAATATTTGCACTGTCCTAATGGATAAAATTATTTTTGAATATATATGTTCAATATGAGTAGTGAGGGTAAAATGTAAGGTTTAGGCATAGTCTAGAATTTTAGTTTAATTTTAATGATCACTTTCATGTTATAAAAAGATGAATGTGACATATTATGCTGACTACCTAGAAACAAACAGTTACAATGTTATATTTGTATACATCTTTATATGTGTGTGTTTTATTTGAACACATTATTGCCCCCTCTGTGCAAAGAAACACTCAAATACATTGTGCA
The DNA here is from genome assembly GCF_042186555.1 of Aquarana catesbeiana. NCBI lineage: Eukaryota > Metazoa > Chordata > Amphibia > Anura > Ranidae > Aquarana > Aquarana catesbeiana. Next base: position 398,547,849 of record NC_133326.1, on the reverse strand, counting down.
GGGGAACTTGTGCAACACATTTAAATAATCATTACTGAGACTGTGACTGGAAGCCACCATCCTTTGCAGTCTCAAGGCATGGACAATGACACTGCAAAGCCTGTGTTTAGAGAAATGCACATGAACATAGTTCCAGTATCACTTGTAATGTTGTATCAGACTGAGGTAGACACCTGGTATCTAGCACCTCATCCCAAGAAGGCAAATATTTAAAAAGGGGGAGTTTAGGAGGGAATTATCAAGGTGCTTACAGATAATAATGGAAATCGTACAAATATATATAAAATATATTAAAATTTATTAGAAACATGATTTAAAACCAAACATAGCAATTTGTTGAGTGATGTTAAACATCTTCATTATGGTGATCATGTAAGGAGGTTTCCAGTTGAACAGAGATTTGATATTCGTATGCTATCCCGACATGTTTAGCCTTATGGCTTCATCAGGGGATATACGAATCCACCAATGATTACGGAAAAACTATACAAAAATAGAATACTATATGAGAAAATACAACAAAATAAGCATAGATACACATTGCAGAAGAGAAAAACATGAATCATTTGCCAATGTCCACCAAAACAGGAGCTTACCACCTTAGAGTCCCCAGGAGGGTCACCCGCGAATAAAGGACCGCCAAGAGGAGGAGGCAATACGCAGCCACAGAGAACACACAATGACCAGGCTAACAAAGAGAAAGCTGCAGATGGTGGGGGGGCAGCCATCAGTGCAGGCAGGAAAGATGGACTCAACCAGTCTCTACGCTGGAGTGCTGCCCTTCCCACAAATCAAACCAAGTGGCTGGGTGCATTTGCAACCATACGGATGCCCAGGGTGCTAAGGTGGTCCCCCAGCCAGCGCCCGTTCTGCACTGCTGCGCTGCACCTGTTCCCCTTGTCCCTCGAGATATCCCTCATCCCTTGGTGTCCATCTGATCCCCAGCCCCCTATGGTTTTGCCCCTCTCCTCCTCTTGACCAATTGGCTGCCTGGTTTGAATTCTGGGATGGTCGTCACTCCGGCATGGTGACCGGTTGAATCCATCTTTCCTGTCTGCGCTGATAGCTGTGCCCCCTGCCATCTGCCGATTGGCCCTTTGGTCAATGTTGGAGAGCGATATGGAGTTCTAGTGCACACGTGGTGGTGCCATCACATACGCATTCGGTCGGTGACATCAGACACCGACGAATGGAGAGCACATTCAAGCTGGCTTCTCAGGCATTACAACAGCCAGAGACTGAGGGCGACCTGCAAATCTTATTTGTTTGCTTGCTAGGTAAGGCGCGCTATCATATTTTCTGTGACACTACTCTCTGTTTAGGCAAGTCCATGCTATTTTGGATATTTCTGGTCTGGGCTCACTATGATTTACTTACTTCCCACATATATCTTTCAGATGCTGCTGGGAGCTGAATTTTTATCCTATATATCCCAGACCTATTCATGTATCATTTAACCGCTTCCCGACCAACCACCGCAGTTATACCATGGCAGGTTGGCTCCCCTGCGTGAGCCATCGTAGCTATACGTTGGCTCATGGGGTCGGGATAGCAGGTGCGCGTGCCGCCGGAGGTGCACGCACATGCCCGCTGCACAGCGGGGGTGCCGGTGCTCGTGGCCGACGATCGCGATGACCACCGGCCACGAGCAATCGTGCGCAGGAGAGACAGAACAGGGATGAGTGTGTGTAAACACACACTTCCCTGTTCTGTTCTGACAGGAGTGACAGATCGTGTGTTCCTATTAGCTAGGAACCACGATCCATCACTTCCTTCAGTCAGTCCCCTTCAGTTAGAATCACCTCCCAGGGAATATAGTTAACCCCTCGAGTGCCCCCTAATGTTAACGCCTTCATTGCAATTTTATAGAATTGATCGCTGTATTAATGCCACTGGTCCCAAAAATGTGTCAATATTGTCCCATGTGACCGCCATAATGTCACAGTAATGATAAAAATCGCAGATCGCCGCCATTTCTAGTAAAAAAAATAATAATAAAAATGCTATAAATCTATCCCCTATTTTGTAGACACTATAACTTTTGCGCAAACCAATCAATATACGCTTATTGCAATATTTTTTACCAAAAATATGTAGAAGAACAAATATCAGCCTAAACTGAGGAAAAAAATTTTTTTTTTATATATTTTTGGGGGATATTTATTATAGCGAAAATTAAAAAAATAATGCGTTTTTTTCAAAATTGGCGCTCTTTTTTTGTTTATAGCGCAAAAAATAAAAACTGCAGAGGTGATCAAATACCACCAAAAGAAAGCTCTATTTGTGGGAAAAAAAGGATGTTCATTTTGTTTGGGTACAACATGCACGACCGCGCAATTGTCAGTTAAAGCGATGCAGTGCCAAATCGCAAAAAGTGCTCTGGTCAGGAAGGGGGTAAATTCTTCCAGGGCTGAAGTGGTTAAATATACTTTACACTCCCCTTTATTTTTTATTTTTTCTTCAATATATTTCTTATTTCTGATGTCCAGCATATTGGTTCTCTATAATAGAGTGAGACAGTAGTCTCATGTACCTTGCAGTGCTGAACTATTAAATCCAATTTATTGTTGGATATTTCATTAATTAATTCCTTGACATTGCCGTATGTAATATAATTAACAAGTATATGATATTCCCCTATAATCCATAAAATAAATATATTTAGATTTTCCATTGAATAATCTTCAATAATTTAATGCTAGGATCTTAATCCTATTAAATATCATCCTATTTCCCATTTTAGCATCATCCATTTTGTCTCTATTGGAAAACACGGTATTCTGTACAAAGGCACCCTCCAATATATGCTCTGAGTACACTTTCTTTTAAGTAAGTATTTTTGCTATTTGCATCTCAGGGCTATTTTTTAGTTGACATAAATTGCACACATTCAGGATTTATTCTGTTTCTCTTTGTTAGCCTGGTCGTTGTGTGTTCTCTGTGGACGTGTAGTGCCTCCTCCTCTTGGCGGTCCTTTCTTTGTGGGTGACACTGGGGGCTCTGAGGTGGTAATATCATGTTTTGGTGGATGGCAAATGATTCATGTTTTTCTCTTGCTTATTTTGTTGTATTTTCTCATATAGTATTTTCTATTTTTTTATAGTTTTGCCGTAATCATTGGTTGATTTGTATATTCCCTGATGAAGCCATAAGGCGAAACATGTCGGGATAGCATACAAATATGAAATCTCTGTTCAACTGGAAACCTCCTTACATGAACACCATAATGAAGATATTTAAAATTACTATGCTGTGTTTGGTTTTTAATCATGTTTCTAATAAATTTTAATTATTTTATATATATATTTGTACAATTTCCATTATTATCTATAAGCACCGTGATAATCCCCTCCCAAATGCCCCCTTTTTGAAAAAATAACTCCACTATATGTAAGCAAAAAACACTGAAATACTCATTCCCTCAAGAAATACTATAGACATGGCCAGAAGAGTCTGGTATGACTTTTTAGAAGCTACATTATGAACATTGTTGAGCTCATCCCCACCCAACCAAACCAAAATATTGGCAAAATAGCAATGTCCAGGTAAGACACACCCTTTAACCACTTCAGCCCCCGGAAGGATTTACCCCCTTAATGACCGGGACATTTTTATTGATACAGCACTGCATTACTTTAACTGACAACTGCGCGGGCATACAACGCTGTACCCAAACAAAATTGTTATCCTTTTTTTCCCACAAATAGAGATTTCTTTTAGTGGTATTTAATCACCTCTATGGTTTTTATTTTTTGCGCTATAAACAAAAAAAGAGCAACAATTTTGCAAAAAAAAAACCCAATATTTTTTACTTTCTGCTACAAAACATACCCAATAAAAAAAATAATTTCTTCATCAATTTAGGCCAATATGTATTCTGCTACATATTGTTGGTAAAAAAAAATCCCAGTTAGTGTATATTTATTGGTTTGTGCAAAAGTTATAGTGTCTACAAACTGTGGGATAGATTTAGGGATTTTTTTTACTAGTAATTAGTGATTTTTAGTGGGACTGTGACATTGCGGTGGACCAATTGGACACCAAGTGACACTTTTTGGGGAACAGTGACACCAATACAGTGATTCACTGATACTGTATAAATGACACTAACAGGGAAGGGGTTAACATCAGGGGCGATCAAGGTGTTAACTGTGTACCATCAGTGTGCTTACTAACTGTGTGTGGGATGGACTCACTGCAGGAACAGAGAGATCTGTGTTCCCAATTAGCAGGAAGCACAGATATCCCTGTTCCTGTCTGAAATTACTCAGTGGAAATACAGTACAAAGGTCCTCCAGTTAGTGACTAATGAGCCATGGAGAGAGACTCAACTAAAATGTATCCACAGAGCATATATACCATTTTTCCCATCTAAAGATGAGCCTCATACCAATGTCAGATTTCTAAGGATCCATTCCTTATGTTATTTGCTCATGGCCCAGAAAATAATTGATCCACCCTGACTCAGTCAGAGAGTCCTACTTGTCATTCTGACTGAATACATCTCTGCCTGTTAGCACACAGGGTCATAGTAAAAAAATGGACATCCTCAACAATGCCAACCATTTCAGACGTTAAAACTGAGTTAAAATCTCTCCTTTACTGGGAGAAAATTGGAACTGGATTTCCTACCTACCATCTTAATCAAGCATTTTCTTTCCAGATAGCAAGCAATCCTGAAATGTGTCCTATCATGGTCTAAGTAATCTGCCTTGCTGTCCTTCTTCTATTTCTCTGAAAGACCTTACTTACTCAATGTTCCCACCTCAACAGTTGACCCACTCTTTCCCATCACTCTGGATGACTAGGCTGGCTTTCATATATTACATAGTTACATAGTTGCATAGTATGTGTGGTCGAAAAAAGACACAAGTCCATCAAGTCCAACCTATGTGTGTGATTACATGTCAGTATTACCTGTATGTTGTAGTCGATCAGGTGCTTATCTAATAGTTTTTTGAAACTATCGATGCTCCCCGCTGAGACCACCACCTGTGGAAGGGAATTCCACATCCTTTCCGCTCTTACAGTAAAGAGCCCTCTACATAGTTTAAGGTTAAACCTCTTTTCTTCTAATTTTAATGAGTGGCCACGAGTCTTGTTAAACTTCCTTCCGCGAAAAACATTTTATCCCTATTGTGGGGTCACCAATACGGTGTTTGTAAATTTAAATCATATTCCCTCTCAAGCGTCTCTTCTCCAGAGAGAATAAGTTCAGTGCTCGCAACCTTTACTCATAAGTAATATCCTCCAGACCCTTTATTAGCTTTGTTGCCCTTCTTTGTACTCGCTCCATTTTCAGTACATCCTTCCTGAGGACTGGTGCCCAGAACTGGACAGCATACTCTAGGTGCGGCCGGACCAGAGTCTTGTAGAGCGGGAGAACTATCTTTTATCTCTGGAGTTCATCCCCTTTTTAATGCATGCCAATATTCTGTTTGCTTTGTTAGCAGCAGATTGGCATTGCATGCCATTGCTGAGCCTATCATCTACTAGGACCCCGAGGTCCTTTTCCATCCTAGATTCCCCAGAGGTTCTCCCCCAGTGTATAGATTACATTCATATTTTTGCCACCAAAATGCATTATTTTACATTGTTCTACATTGAACCTCATTTGCCATGTAGTTGCCCTGTAGTTGCCCACCCCATTAATTTGTTCAGATCTTTTTGCAAGGTTTCCACATCCTGCGGAGAAGTCATTGCCCTGCTTAGCTTAGTATTGTCTGCAAATACAGAGATTGAACTGTTTACCCCATCCTCCAGGTTGTTTATGAAAAAATGAAACAGGATTGGTCCCAGCACAGAACCCTGGGGGACCCCACTACCCACTCCTGACCATTCCAAGTACTCCCCATTTATCACCACTCCCTGAACTCGCCCTTGTAGCCAGTTTTCAATCCATGTACTCACCCTATGGTCCATCCCAACGGACCTGATGTTGTACAGTAAACGTTTATGGGGAACTGTGTCAAATGCTTTTGAAAAATCCAGATACACCACATCTACGGGCCTTCCTTTATCTAGATGGCAACGCACCTCCTCATAGAAGTTTAATAGATTGGTTTGGCAAGAACAATTCTTCATGAATCCATGCTGATTACTGCTAATGATACCGTTCTCATTACTAATATCTTGTATATAGTCCCTTATCATCCCCTTCAAGAGTTTAGATACTATTGATGTTGGGCTAACTGGTCTGTAATTCCCAGGGATGTATTTTGGGCCCTTTTTTAAATATTGGTGCTACATTGGCTTTTCTCCAATCAGCTGGTACCTTTCCAATCGGTAGACTGTCAGTAAAAATTAGGAACAATGGTCTGGCAATTACTTGACTGAGTTCCCTCGGGTGCAAACCATCTGGTCCCTGGGATTTATTAATGTTAAGTTTACCAAGTCTAATTTTAATTCTATCCTCTGTTAACCATGGAGGTGCTTCCTGTGATGTGTCATGAGATTAAACAATGCAGTTTTGGTTACTGAAGCCTCCCGATTCCCTCGTGAAGACTGAGGAGAAGAATAAATACAATACCTTCACCATCTCCCCATCCTTTGTAACCAGATGTCCTTCCTCATTCTTTGTAGGGCCAATATGGTCTGTCCTCCCTTTTTTACTGTTTACATACTTAAAGAATTTCTTGGGATTTTTTTTGCTCTCCTCCACTATGTGTATTTCGTGTTCTATCTTAGCCACCCTAATTGCACCCTTACATTTCTTGTTGCATTCTTTATAAAGTCTGAATGCTGATCATGATCCTTCATCCTTGTTTTTTTAACCCAGTTACAAAGTTAGTCAGGTTGAATTAGGACACAAGTCCATCTAGTTCAACCAAAAAACAGTTTAAAAGCTCTTTTGTATTAGGTCTCAGGGTTCTGTGGTTTAAGCTATTACCTGCTATAGAATTATACTGCTTTCTGTTTATTAATTATTTTATTTATTGTTGCTCTCTGGGTGGGGATGATCCCTGTGGAATCTTCTATCCACGTCTCACGGGGTAAAATCTGTTAACAGGTTATTAGGTATACCACTGCTTTTATTGTGTTTTGTGTCTTAATAATTTTCTATTTTTGTAATAAAATATGTTTGTTAAAAGTTATATATTTTTTATAAACATTTTATAAATAATTATTTATGCTGGCTGTTCCTCCTCAACCCTGAAACCAGCCACTGGGATCCATTCTTGTGACCAGATCAAAGCGCCCTGAGAATACGTAAGTATATGCATCTTCCTTCTAGAGAGTAGTTAGTAGGTGTTAGAAGTGGGGTGAAAGCAGTTTAAAGCTTAGTTAGTCTTATGCCGCGTACACACGGTCGGACTTTCCGGCATACTTGGTCCGGCGGACCAGAGTGTGCCGGACAATCCGCCCGTGTGTGGGCGGCGGCGGACTTTTCCGGCGGACTTCTTCCCAAAAGCCCGCCGGACCTAGATTTGAAACAAGTTTTAAATCTTTCCGTAGGACTCAGTTTCGGGCGGAAAGTCCGCTCGTGTGTGTGCTGGTCCGACGGAAAGCCCGCTCGTGTGTAGGCTGGTCCGACGGACCAGATACGACGCGAGGGCAGGGTATTGCATCTCGCGCTCTCTGCAATAGGAAAAACAAATTTTCCTATTGCGGTGAGCGCGGTGCATGCCAGGCCCTTAGGTCTGGTATGGATTATAAAGGGAACCCCCTACACCGAAAAAACGGCGTGGGGTCCCCCCTAAAATCCATACCAGACCCCGATCCGAGCACGCAGCCTGGCCGGTCAGGAAAGGGAGTGGGGACGAGCGAGCGCCCCCCCCCTCCTGAACCGTACCAGGCCGCATGCCCTCAACATGGGGGGTGGGTGCTTTGGGGGAGGGGGGCGCCCTGCGGGGCCCCCCCACCCCAAAGCACCTTGTCCCCATGTTGATGAGGACAAGGGCCTCTTCCCGACAACCCTGGCCGTTGGTTGTCGGGGTCTGCGGGCGGGGGCTTATCGGAATCTGGGAGCCCCCTTTAATAAGGGGGCCCCCAGATCCCGGCCCCCCACCCTATGTGAATGAGTATGGGGTACATGGTACCCCTACCCATTCACCTAGGGAAAAAGTGTAAGTAATAAAACACACTACAGGTTTTTAAAATATTTTATTAAACAGCTCCGGGGGAGGGGATCTTCCTCCGGCTTCGGGGGTCTTCTTCCGGCTTCGGGGGTTCCTCCGCTTCATCTTCTCCCGGCGTCCGGTTGGTTCTTCTCCGCTCTCTTCTCCCGGTGTTCCTGTTCTTCGGCCGGCTCCTCTGCTGTCTTCAAGTAGCTCTCTTGCCAGCAGAGGTCCGGACTTCTGGGCTTCTGGGCTTCTGGGCTTCTGGGCTTCTCTTCCCCAGATGTTGACACGACGCTCTCTCCTGCTGGACTGCTCTCCGAGGGCTGCGTTGTGACTTATATAGGTGGAGACCCCGCCCCCTTTTGATGTCACAGTCCCTGGGCATGCTGGGACTGTGACGTTTTAGGGGGCGTGGTCACTGGGTGATGTTGACCATGCCCCCTAAAACGTCACAGTCCCAGCATGCCCAGGGACTGTGACATCAAAAGGGGGCGGGGTCTCCGCCTATATAAGTCACAACGCAGCCCTCGGAGAGCAGTCCAGCAGGAGAGAGCGTCGTGTCAACATCTGGGGAAGAGAAGCCCAGAAGCCCAGAAGCCCAGAAGCCCAGAAGTCCGGACCTCTGCTGGCAAGAGAGCTACTTGAAGACAGCAGAGGAGCCGGCCGAAGAACAGGAACACCGGGAGAAGAGAGCGGAGAAGAACCAACCGGACGCCGGGAGAAGATGAAGCGGAGGGACCCCCGAAGCCGGAAGAAGACCCCCGAAGCCGGAGGAAGATCCCCCCCCGAGCTGTTTAATAAAATATTTTAAAAACCTGTAGTGTGTTTTATTACTTACACTTTTTCCCTAGGTGAATGGGTAGGGGTACCATGTACCCCATACTCATTCACATAGGGTGGGGGTCCGGGATCTGGGGGCCCCCTTATTAAAGGGGGCTCCCAGATTCCGATAAGCCCCCGCCCGCAGACCCCGACAACCAACGGCCAGGGTTGTCGGGAAGAGGCCCTTGTCCTCATCAACATGGGGACAAGGTGCTTTGGGGTGGGGGGGCCCCGCAGGGCGCCCCCCTCCCCCAAAGCACCCACCCCCCATGTTGAGGGCATGCGGCCTGGTACGGTTCAGGAGGGGGGGGCGCTCGCTCGTCCCCACCCCTTTCCTGACCGGCCAGGCTGCGTGCTCGGATCGGGGTCTGGTATGGATTTTAGGGGGGACCCCACGCCGTTTTTTCGGCGTAGGGGGTTCCCTTTATAATCCATACCAGACCTAAGGGCCTGGTATGCCCCGCGACGGGGCTCGCAAGGTGTCAATCTCGCCGATAAAAGCGGCAAGATTGACATCCTTTTCTAGTCCCGTCGCACCTGAGTCACGTTCAAAATGAACGGACTTGTCCGTGTGTGGGCAAGTCCGTTCATTCTGAAAGTCCGCCGGAACTCCGGCGAAAGTCCGTCGGAAAGACGGGCGGACTTAGCCCGCCGGAAAGTCCGGGTGTGTGTGGGCAAGTCCGTCCGTTTTAAAGTCCGGCGCACCTGGCGGACAAAGTCCGTCGGAAAGTGTGCCGGACCAAGTAGGATAGAAAGTCCGACCGTGTGTACGCGGCATTAGACTTGAATTCCACTTCAAGTTATCACAGGCTGATTAGAGTATTTACCATAAACTTTGCATATCTTTTTTTCTCATGTTCTGCCTAACCCACTTCAGGTCCCTGAACCCAAGGTCACTTAATAAGCAAATATAGATAGTCAATGGGAAAGCCCATGGAAAAAAATATCTATTTACTGGTCTTCAGGATGCACTCATTATTATATTGTTAGAGGTTCTCTAGTTGATCATTATTGTTTAATTTACATTATATTATATCTAACTACTTTGAGAAAATGTCCTCTTTCTCTGGGATAAGAGAACATTTTGTTACTATACTGTTAATTACTAAAGTGCTGCAATTATTTTCTACAATTAGGTAGGTGTGGCTCTCCATTTAGCCAAATAATTTATTTGCATATGACATGCCTTCTCTACAGCCGTTAGAGTTATCTTGTCATTCCAAAACTTTCCCTAACCTAATTTGGTATCACAAATATATGCAGAAACACTAATATACAGCAATTCCTTATTGAAGTATTTGGATTAATAACTAAAAAATTCTTCCTAATTATCTGTCCCACTTACAGTTTTTAAATGCACACGTTCTACTTTTGGACTACTGACTATGAAATATACACAAATGATGATTATGATTTAGTGCAGGATAAGAAATTTTAATAGCGATTTAATGGGCACTTTTGGTAAAACAGACTGACAGAGTGGGTCAAATGGTAATTAAATGTTTTCTTTTGTGTTTATTAAAGTGTGTTACTAATCTACTCTAACTGGCAGCAGAATATATGAATGTAAAATAATAAAAAAAAAGTTAATCAAGGCAAAGTACCAAATATTATTTTTTTTATTATTATTACACCCCCCCGGGTTAATGTAGGAGGAACTGGAAATTAATGAATATATTATTGATGTATTTTGTGAAAACTTCAACTAGAAAATAATTCTACTTTTTTTTTTTCAATAAAGCTTTATTATATGCAAATAGCAAAATATAAAAATACAAAGTCAAGGGCATTTATCAGCAGCATAGTGAATGTGGCAGAATAACGATCTGCAATCTGTTACACATTTCTGGCAGGATGCATTTTGTGCAATTATACAGCAAGCAAAAAGCGATTTCTAAAGAGATTTTAAAGGGTTTACAATTATATGAAATTAGTTTGTTCAAGGAATCGTAAATTCTAAGTGTGTTAAATGAGAATAAACTTTTTGCTGATATGGATAATGTAACATTTGTTTGGGTATTTATATCTGTAAAAGTTTAAATTTATTTTACACATAAGTTGTTCTAAGTAAAAAATTTTCTAAGGAGATGAGCAAACTTTTTCAAATCTGCTTCACCATTATTTTATTCTATTCACTCTTGCCAATTGTTTTCCAGAATTTTATCAACCCACTACAGCCTTCCAATGTGTTTTGGTTTCAGTTTGGTTATCAGCTTTTAGACTGCTTTCTTACTTTACATGTGATACCATACCAATATAATGAGGCAATGCCAATTCCTGCCTGTATGAGTATGCTCCGCTCATACCCCCACCTGCAGGACTTAACTCATAAATTTAACTTCTGCCCTCAGGCCGGCATTCCTCTCTTTTCTCCTCACCTAGTATGACCAAGCACCCCTTACTTGGCTCCAATAAACTTGTGGCCATCCACCTATTGCTCCCCAGGTTCAGACCCCACTGTATGGACCCTTAAATAGGCTTCTTGCATGGGTATTATGGCTGGCATTGGGATTGATGTCCTGCTTAATTCACAGCTGTTCCCAGAGGTGACACCATGGCTGCAGCAATCTGGTATGTAACGCCGCCTGATTTTATTGCCTTTTTGTCTCTGTGATGCATGATACATCTTCCTTCATTCAGTGATGTTTATCTAGATTGCATGGATCCCCATATGGCAGCTGGGATGCCTTTTTGGTTGTATAAGGCCCCTGCTTTGGGCTATTGAGGTGTACCCCATTTTTGTTAAAAGGTGCAATCATGATATTTACTATTCCCTTGGGTGATATGTGTACACTGCAGAATATTATCATAATCTGTTACAGTCCTACCTCTTTTTTCTGTCCTGAACAGAACTTTTTTTATTGTCCTGCTTCTGGCATGACTGGGTTTTGATGAACAAATCACCTGGTGAATGTCTGAGCTGGTCTGGGAAGCTGCAGTATTTAGCTTTCCCTAGCAGTAGTTAACCCCTTAGAGGGTTAGTTCCAAGCACACTAATTCCTATTGCATTGAATTTGTTTTTTTACTGCTTTTTTAGTCTGAAGGGCTATACTTTGAAATAGATGGGTAACTTTTAAACATCTTAGTTATCTTAAGTTACCAAATGACTTGGGTAACATTGTACATGTTGCATTTTATTCCTATTGTGGGGTTCTTCTTTAGATTTGCTCAGTATTCCTGCTTGTCAGGGATTGATTTTTACTGAGACAAGTCCTTGTGCAGCAACCAGAAAAACTGTGTACTGTTACCTCCTTGTACAGTATTTCTCACTGCCAGTTTGCTGCAAAGCCATGTGTCACCTCATCCCAGTAGCCAATCATTGCAAAGAAGGTATTGGGACATCGTTGGGTAAAATGTTCCAGGAATTGCGGGGGGGAAATTACTAAAATAGGGGAACGTACGGATGCTTTAGAAACAAGATTTGACAACCTGGTGCAATATGTCCAGGAACTAGAGGAGGAGTCCTTCTAGCTGAAACACACTGCTTATCAGCTCCAACTACAAAAGGAAGACCTCATAGGTCTCTGGGCCCAAAACTGCCTTCTGGAGCTAGACCCTGGGATGTCATTGTTTGATTTCATTTCTATGGCAGCAAAGAGGCCCTAACCCTTGCTACACGCAACAAATCATCGAACGAGTTTAAGGGGGCAAAAATACAGATCTTTAGTGATCTCTCATCAATCACTCTTGCTAAATGTAGAAACCTTAGTCCAATCATGATCCACTTGCAAAACCATCGTATTCAATATTACTGGGGCTTTCCGTTTTGCTCGATTGTCTCTCAGGATGGATTCCAACACTGCCTTTGTGATATCCATGAGGGAAAAGGGTTCATCAGAAGCCTGGGCCTACCTCCTCTACCTGAGGATTTTCATCTCTCTCCTGCTGCTTCATATGGTTGACCGGCTCCCACCACGCCAAACCAGCTCTGGACCCCTGTTCAGAGTAAACAGAATAAATCCTTCTCTGCTCCACAACATTCCCAAACCTCCAGGCAACCTCCCTGAAATGAGGAAAAGATGATCCGCACTCCGGTGATTGCTCTTAAGAAGTATAATATTTATTGACAAGCCACAGTGACCAAACGCAAATAAGAACAGTTGACGCGTTTCAGCCTATAAGGCCTTAGTCATAACCACATTACAAACATGAAACTTTGAAAATAAATAGTAGCTCCAAGGATCACTGGCTCCACCCATTAATTGTCTTAATTGATTACAGGCAATTATCCAAAAAAGGGGAATCAGCTATACTGCATATTGAGAGATCCATATGTATGCCACTATTTGTTACACACCTTAGAGTGATAATAAGTGCATGTGTGCACACACTCATGCATCCACTCATGCACATATACATGATTAAAGCACACCATGAAATACAAAAAACATTAAATACAAAAAATAAAAAATAAAAAATGAAATAAAAATAATAATTCAGGTATGTGATGGATTCCAACACTGCCTTTGTGATATCCATGAGGGAAAAGCGTTCATCAGAAGCCTGGGCCTACCTCCTCTACCTGAAGATTTCCATCTCTCTCCTGCTGCTTCAACTGGTTGACCGGCTCCCACCATGCCAAAACCAGCTCTGGACCCCTGTTCAGAGTAAACAGAATAAATCCTTCTCTGCTCCACAACATTCCCAAACCTCCAGGCAACCTCCCTGAAATGGCAACGGATGTCACTGGTTCCCAGTTTCAGGCATGCATGCCTCTGTAAAGGTTTGTTTTTGTTCTGGACTTTAGGTTAATATTGATCTCCCTACCTGGAGACATTTTTCCACATACCCATGAGGTATAGTTTTTGTTTGACCTTTTTCTCTTTCATATTACATACCTGCTGGAGAGCAGGTGGATCCACCCTCCCTACATCTCCATCTGATGGAAGTCACCTTTTGCCCCAAAACGTCCAAGACTTTGGTTGAGAACTCCTGAGATGCACCGGCCTCTCTGACACTATGATGGTTTTCTTTTTTTTGTGTTTTTTTGGACCCCGCCTGGGTCCCTTTAATGATTTTTTTTTAATTTTTATTCTTATAGCAGTTTGTAGAATGTATATTTTTTTTTACAGTATTGGGCTCTAAGTGTATTTAGACACATGAAGGTTCTAGGGTTCATCATTGTTAAAAGCAGATAGTTCATTTCACACAATGTTAAAGGTTTGAACTCCACTCCAAAGCGTTGGCTTGCTCTTAAAGATTTTCGAATGTCTAGTGCAGATGTGGTCATGGTCCAGGAAACCCACTTTCGTACTGGGGGATTGATGAAATTTGCATCAGAATACTTCCCTACTTCTTATATGGCCTCAGAACCATCGGGTAAGTCCGGTGAAGCTATTCTTTTCAAAAAATCTTGCCCCTTATGGGTCAAAGACAAGTACATCAACCCTCATGGGAAGTTTGTTATCCTGGTGTGTGACTACACATCATCCTCATTCACATTGGTAAATGTATATGCTCCAAACTCTGGATAACTTGGTTTTCTAGATGACCTTCTTATGCCGCGTACACACGGTCGGACTTTCCGGCATACTTGGTCCGGCGGACCAGAGTGTGCCGGACAATCCGCCCGTGTGTGGGCGGCGGCGGACTTTTCCGGCGGACTTCTTCCCAAAAGCCCGCCGGACCTAGATTTGAAACAAGTTTTAAATCTTTCCGTAGGACTCAGTTTCGGGCGGAAAGTCCGCTCGTGTGTGTGCTGGTCCGACGGAAAGCCCGCTCGTGTGTAGGCTGGTCCGACGGACCAGATACGACGCGAGGGCAGGGTATTGCATCTCGCGCTCTCTGCAATAGGAAAAACAAATTTTCCTATTGCGGTGAGTGCGGTGCATGCCAGGCCCTTAGGTCTGGTATGGATTATAAAGGGAACCCCCTACGCCGAAAAAACGGCGTGGGGTCCCCCCTAAAATCCATACCAGACCCCGATCCGAGCACGCAGCCTGGCCGGTCAGGAAAGGGGGTGGGGACGAGCGAGCGCCCCCCCCCTCCTGAACCGTACCAGGCCGCATGCCCTCAACATGGGGGGTGGGTGCTTTGGGGGAGGGGGGCGCCCTGCGGGGCCCCCCCACCCCAAAGCACCTTGTCCCCATGTTGATGAGGACAAGGGCCTCTTCCCGACAACCCTGGCCGTTGGTTGTCGGGGTCTGCGGGCGGGGGCTTATCGGAATCTGGGAGCCCCCTTTAATAAGGGGGCCCCCAGATCCCGGCCCCCCACCCTATGTGAATGAGTATGGGGTACATGGTACCCCTACCCATTCACCTAGGGAAAAAGTGTAAGTAATAAAACACACTACACAGGTTTTTAAAATATTTTATTAAACAGCTCCGGGGGGGGGGTCTTCCTCCGGCTTCGGGGGTCTTCTTCCGGCTTCGGGGGTCCCTCCGCTTCATCTTCTCCCGGCGTCCGGTTGGTTCTTCTCCGCTCTCTTCTCCCGGTGTTCCTGTTCTTCGGCCGACTCCTCTGCTGTCTTCAAGTAGCTCTCTTGCCAGCAGAGGTCCGGACTTCTGGGCTTCTGGGCTTCTGGGCTTCTGGGCTTCTCTTCCCCAGATGTTGACACGACGCTCTCTCCTGCTGGACTGCTCTCCGAGGGCTGCGTTGTGACTTATATAGGTGGAGACCCCGCCCCCTTTTGATGTCACAGTCCCTGGGCATGCTGGGACTGTGACGTTTTAGGGGGCGTGGTCACTGGGTGATGTTGACCACGCCCCCTAAAACGTCACAGTCCCAGCATGCCCAGGGACTGTGACATCAAAAGGGGGCGGGGTCTCCACCTATATAAGTCACAACGCAGCCCTCGGAGAGCAGTCCAGCAGGAGAGAGCGTCGTGTCAACATCTGGGGAAGAGAAGCCCAGAAGCCCAGAAGCCCGGACCTCTGCTGGCAAGAGAGCTACTTGAAGACAGCAGAGGAGCCGGCCGAAGAACAGGAACACCGGGAGAAGAGAGCGGAGAAGAACCAACCGGACGCTGGGAGAAGATGAAGCGGAGGGACCCCCGAAGCCGGAAGAAGACCCCCGAAGCCGGAGGAAGATCCCCCTCCCCGAGCTGTTTAATAAAATATTTTAAAAACCTGTGTAGTGTGTTTTATTACTTACACTTTTTCCCTAGGTGAATGGGTAGGGGTACCATGTACCCCATACTCATTCACATAGGGTGGGGGGCCGGGATCTGGGGGCCCCCTTATTAAAGGGGGCTCCCAGATTCCGATAAGCCCCCGCCCGCAGACCCCGACAACCAACGGCCAGGGTTGTCGGGAAGAGGCCCTTGTCCTCATCAACATGGGGACAAGGTGCTTTGGGGTGGGGGGGCCCCGCAGGGCGCCCCCCTCCCCCAAAGCACCCACCCCCCATGTTGAGGGCATGCGGCCTGGTACGGTTCAGGAGGGGGGGGCACTCGCTCGTCCCCACCCCCTTTCCTGACCGGCCAGGCTGCGTGCTCGGATCGGGGTCTGGTGTGGATTTTAGGGGGGACCCCACGCCGTTTTTTCGGCGTAGGGGGTTCCCTTTATAATCCATACCAGACCTAAGGGCCTGGTATGCCCCGCGACGGGGCTCGCAAGGTGTCAATCTCGCCGATAAAAGCGGCAAGATTGACATCCTTTTCTAGTCCCGTCGCACCTGAGTCACGTTCAAAATGAACGGACTTGTCCGTGTGTGGGCAAGTCCGTTCATTCTGAAAGTCCGCCGGAACTCCGGCGAAAGTCCGTCGGAAAGACGGGCGGACCTAGCCCGCCGGAAAGTCCGGGTGTGTGTGGGCAAGTCCGTCCGTTTTAAAGTCCGGCGCACCTGGCGGACAAAGTCCGTCGGAAAGTGTGCCGGACCAAGTAGGATAGAAAGTCCGACCGTGTGTACGCGGCATTACTCTTGCTCAGCATTTTTCTCAATCCTTTATGAAAATAGGAGGTGACTTTAATCTGGTTATGTCCCACATTGGAGACAGACACATATTGTTTAGAGACACTGTCTCAAAGGGTTTTGACTCAGGCCACCTCATTTAGAAAATGTACCAGATCCCATCGTCTGTTAGATGTCTGCAGAATTAAATACCCAACACATAGGTAATATACCTTCTACTTTATGGCCCATAAAATGTACTCTACATTAGACCATTTTTTCATATCTGCGCCACTGCTTTCTCAAGTCATAGACTCTAATATTCCACCCATTACTTAGTCTGATCATGCCCCTATCTCCTTGGACCTATCATTACAGTCCCCCACCTTTAAGTCCTGCCATTGGCATCTCAATGACCACCTTCTCAACTCCACAGACACCAAAGAGAGACTGGCCAGGGATCTGGGGGAGTTTTTTCAACTAAATGTGGGTTCCCTTCAAGAGGTTTCAACCCTTTGGGAAGCTCACAAGGCCTATGTATTGCCAAGGGCTCTCACCTAAAGAAAGATAGGGAGAGTCTTTGAGTATCTTTATTAGCAGACTTGAAGCTTGAGGAACTTAGGCTTGTGCGTGCCCCTACGGTTGAGAGCCTCCATAAGGTAGTATCATTATGCAACCAATAGAAGTGTTTGGCGCTAAGCAGGGTAGCTAAGTCCCTGATGTGGGCAAAACAAAAATGTTATGAGTTCTCTAATAAACAGCATGGAATGTTGATTAATAAGCTCAGCCCACGTCCATTCCATTATTTCCCAGACCTACTTATTCAAGCAGATGGTACCCCTACTCATTGTCCCCTAACTAGGAATAAAGCCTTTGGTGACTTTTATCATAAACTTTATAATTGCTTTACCCCGGAAAACCATTTTAAGTTTACACAGGATAATTTTAATCAATTTGTTGAAAATCTCTCCTTATCTAAATTAACTCTCTCTGACCTTGAAAAACATAATGCCCCTATTTCCCCTGAGGAACTAGAAAAAACAGTCAAGAACCTCCCCTTAATAAATCCCCAGGCCCTGATGGTCTATCGCTATCATTACTACAAAACTCTCTTGCCCACCTTGTCACCACATATGTTGGAGTTATTTGGAACACTGCTTCATGGGGACATCCCACACCCACAGTTTACTCATTCATATATTTCAATAATACCTAAACCTGGCAAGGACCCCTCTCTACCAAACAACTATAGGCCATAGCCCTACTGAATTCTGATCATAAAATTTTCACTAAAATCTTGTCATCCAGACTATCCCAATTTATACCTAAATTGGTCAATAGGGACCAGGTGGGTTTTGTACCCTCCAGGCATGCGGGGGCATAATACAAGAAGCACTATAGATTTGATTGACCTTTTGAACAAATTCCCTCGCCCGGCGCTTATATTACGTTTAAATGCTGAAAAGGCTTTTGACCAATAAAGGTGGCCTTCTCCACCCTTAAATGATTTGGGTTCCAGGGCCTTTTTTCTAAAAACCTTACAGGCTCTGTACTCTCAAACATCTGCCCAGGTACAGATGGCTTCCTTCCTGTCACCTCCTTGCCCTATGTCCAATAGTACCCGGCAGGGGTGCCCTTTATCCCCCCTTCTTTTTATTCTCTGTTTAGAGCCTTTGGCTGAAGCAATTCCAACACATCCGGACATTAGTAGGGTATTGATGCGACAAAGTACACATTATCCCTTTTTGCTGACGATATTCTATTAACACCGACGAACCCTATTATTACACTCCCTTTCCTGCATGCCCCATTACATTCATTTGGGGCCATATCGGGCTATAAAGTGAACACTGCTAAGACTGAAGTTCTCCACCTACACATCCCTCCAGAATTACTAGCACAACTCAAAAGCATGTATCCTTATAAATGTTGTCCTCAGTCCCTCAAATACTTAGGTATCCATCTTACTACTTCATATTCTAGCATATATTCTGCCAATTACCCTATTTCTATGCTAAGTAGAATTAAGGTATTGAAGATGTCGGTGTTACTTCGTTTTCTATATCTCTTCGAAACATTACCGGTAACCATACCTGTAAGTCAACTTAAAACCCTTCACAGATGTTTTCTGAAATGTATAAATTTATATGGAATAACAAAGCACATTGTATAGCCAGCTCGGTGGTATTTTCCCTTAATACTCAGGGAGGTCTAGGAGCCCCTAAAATAATTAAATGTTATTACGCCTAACATCTTAGGCCTGTCATCTCCTGGTCTAGTCAGACAGCTACAAATAGGTGGAAATTGAATGGGGTTGTCCTGTATCCTATTCACCCATGTTCTTTAGTGTGGTCTTGATCTTTATGAACTGAACCTGTATTGAAAGGTATGTGTCTATCACCAATGCTATTCACCATATCAATTTGGTGCAAATGTGCTCTAAAGTACTCTCTCTCCTCACCATGCCCTCCTTTGTCTTATATTCTATTCAACCCGGTCTTACCAGATAGCCTATCTTTTGGACATATGATGCCATGGATGCAGACCCCCCTTTTCCAGCTACGTAACTTGGTACACCCTGTTACTCGTAAACTATATCCTTTTGCGATGCTACAGGAAAAATTCTCTATTCCTCAAAATCTGTTCAATTTTTATCTGCAAGTCAAGCATTTTTTCCAATCAATGTCTCAGTCCATCACCTTAAATGTCCCTACACTTTTTGAACGCACATGTGCTGACGTTCCACACCAATTTTCTCCATATACCACATAGTACATGAATATACCATTTATATTGGAGGACTCACATTTATACATGCGTAAGTGGAACGCGCTCTTGGGGCAATCTATCTCTCTCCGGATGTGGGAAAAAATTTGATTACCAGTCTTTAAAGCCTCTAAATGTGTGGTGCAGAGAGAGACTGCTGTGAAGATCCTGATGCTTTCAGCTATGTGTTGACGGTGTGGGTTGGAAATAGGTTCACATTTCCATATATTTTGGTTATGTCCTCTTATTCTGTCATGTTGGTCAAAAGTGATGATAATACTTTAAAATGTAGTGGGCCTGTAATTCCCTTTAGATCCCACACATTATTTACTGGGGCTTCCTTTTTCAGGTACAGCTAAACCAGTCAGATGCTTACTCTCATATATACTCTTAGCTGATAAGAGTGCTATACCATTATGATGGTTGTCAAAGGTTCCTCCCTCTCAGTTACAGTTCTTACAATTCATAGCGGAAATTAGGAGGATGGAATATCTTACAGCCACTGTACACAATACAGTTTCTCAGTTTAATAACATTTGGGTACTGTGGGATCAATGTGAATATGGGGACCATGCATCTTAACCTCATTATTTGTTTTTTTTGTTGTATGCTAATCTGTAACCCTTTTCACCACTATGTGTTATTTCACACTACCTTCCCAATAGTGTGTACTTAAGCATCTGCAACTTCTTGATAATTTTATTTTTGATGTACATTTGACAAATCATGTGCTCTGATACTGTTTTGTGGCTTTGTTTATATGCCTCTTGGCATATTGAGATTGTATACTCTGTATACTGTTGTTTCTTTGTTTCTTTTTGAACTCATAAAAATACAATTACAAAAAAAACTCAGGCATCAATAATTGCCTTTAATCCAAAACCACAGTACCGCACAAGATTTCAGATATCAGTATCTGACACCTAGTGTTACTCACCCTGAAAGACTAATAGAAGACTGTGAGTGAGTACAGGGGGTCATGGCCCCACAAAACATAGCAAGGATTACTGCACTCACAACATACAGTATTAATGCAATCACATCAGCTCCCCTCTCTGAGTCATAAAGAATTGCTCACCAAATGGGGAAGACCTACAAAAGGTGGAAGAGGACCTAGCACATCACATCACCAGTGTCTGCACAAAGAAGCCACTATGCTTCGTCATTCAAGAATCACATAGGCTTTTGTTTTATTTTACTTTAGCCAGTACTTTATTGTACTTTAGCTACTTTACTCTCACATCTGTATGTATCTTATGAACTAGAGCAATTTTTACATTTCAGTTATGGGTCTGTTGATTCAGTGACACATTTATATTTTTTGAAGCTGAAGTTTACTATATACAGTGGGTAGAATAAGTATTGAACACATCACCATTTTTCTAGATAAATATATTTCTAAAGGTGCTATTGACATGAAATTTTCACCACATGTCTGTAACAACCAATGTAAGCATGCGTATTAGGAAACCAAAACAAATAAGTTCAGAAATTAAGTTATGTGTAATAAAATTGAATGACACAGGGAAAAAGTATTGAACACGCTAAATGAAATGTATTTAACACTTTGTACAAAATCCTTTGTTGGTAATGTCAGCTTCAAGACGCCTTCTGTATGGAGAAACTAGTCGCATGCATTGCTCAGGTGTGATTTTGGTACATTTTTCATTCACCCTTCCTTCAATGAGCCCCACACCATGATGTTCTCACCTCCAAACATCACTGTTGGTTTGGGGTGTTTTTGGGGTGATGTGCAGCACCATTTGACCTCCAAACATGGTGTGTATTATGACATCCAAAGAGTTCAATTTTGATCTCATCTGACCAGACTATAATTATCCCAGTATTTCACAGGCTTGTCTAAATGGTATGCACCAGCCTTTAAATGAGCTTCAACATGCTTTTTCTTCAGCAATGGATTTTCACATGGTGAGCGTGCATACAGCCATGGCAGTTGAGTGCATTACTTATTGTTTTCTTTGAAACAATTGTACCTGCTAATTCCAGGTCTTTCTGAAGCTCTCCACCAGTGGTCTTTGGCTCTTGGACAACTCTTCTGATAATTCTTTTTCTTTTTCTTTTCACTCCTCCTCTGTCAGAAATCTTGCGAGGAACACCTGGTCTTGGCTGGTTTATGCTGAAATTATGTTCTTTCCACTACCAGATTATGGCCCCAACTCACTGCTCACTGTTTAGAAATCCTTCTGTAAGGTTGGGAAGGTCTTGAGAGAGCGCTTTGCTTTTACCCATCATGAAATATTTCTCGTGTTACACCTTGGTAATGAGACACCTTTTTATAAGGCTGACAGTTGAGACTGAACCAGCTGATATTAATTTGCACTGACAAGTGGCAGCTTTGCTTTCTAATTACTGATAGATTTCATCTGGTGTATTGGCTTTCCATGCCTTTTAGCACTTCTCTTTCTTCACGTGTTCAATACTTTCATTCCATTCTATTACACATAATTTAATTTCTGAACTTATTTGTTTTGATTTCTTTGTATGTATAGATTGCATGGGCTGTTACTGATGTGGTGAAAATTTCATGTCAACAGCACCTTTAAAAATATATTTACCTAGAAAAATGGTGACGTGTATATATATATATATATATATATATATATATATATATATATATATATATATATATATATATATATATATATAATATAGGTTTTTTTGGGGATACAATACCATACAAATTAGTTATGTTTACCACCTCAACTCCAGAAGGTTTTACCCCCTTCATGACCAAGAAATTTTTTGCTACAGTATTCAGAACTGTGCTAATTTAACCACTTAAGCTCCGCCCGACGTACATTTTTTTTTATAATTGTATTTTTATTAGGTTTTTTAACATTGTAGAATGAACAAGTACAGCAGTAATGTTGTACAATACAGAATATAAAATATAAAGTTTTGAGAACATCTTTATAGCAAAACAAGGTAAGTACATAGGAACAGAGTTCACAATTACAGAGCACAAACCGCTCTGTACTTTTTGTCCAGGATACAGAAAAAGAGTATTCCTAAAATAGAAGTGCAGGATCAAAGGTGTAAGTTAGTTACATAAGAGAGAGGAACATAGATTCTATGAAGGATATGTGGTATGTAATAATAAGTTCTAAATAACACATGTGAAAATGGGGCAAGTGGGGGGGGATGGGATTTCATGATCATATGGGATGCCCATGCCAGTATAAAACAAAAAAGCTTAAAGAACGGTGTTTGGCATAGGAGTCCCAAATTCCGACTCATCCCAGGGTTTCCACAATTTTTCAAATTGGGGGATAATATCATGTACTGAGGCCGATAGATATTCCAACCTTCGGATATCAGTTACTAATTGTAAAAATTTGGGCCAAGGGGGAGGGGCATCGGACAGTCAACACAGGGGAATAAGTCGTTTGGCAGCCAATAGTATATAAGAAAGAAGCCGGTTAGCTCTTTTGGTTAAGCCAGGGAAAGGAAGGCCCAACAAATAGTGTAATGGGTCTAATGGGAGAGATTTATCCAGCACTTTCTGTATCAGGAGCCCCACCTCCCCCCAGAAAGGTTGTATCCTTGAACACTGCCAAAATATATGGAATAAAGAACCCGTGTCAATCCCACAACGCCAACAGCGTGGCGAGACTGAGGGGTCGTACTTATGAATAACATCAGGGGTTCTATACCAAAACATAAGAATTTTCATAGAAGTCTCCCGTTGGGTCACACACTTAGAGGACTTGGAGACAGAAGACCAAATCTTGTCCCATAACTGAATTGAGATAGCTCTGCCTAACAAACGGGACCACTTTCCCATATAATGATGCGTGGTCTCAGTCAGAGGTGTCGACTCATGAAGGATACGATGGATGGAAGATATTAAGTGTAACTGGTGGGGTCCCTGAGCACATATGTATTCGAAATTAGTTGGACTTTCGAGGGATAATGATGAAGATTTAGAGTGGAAAAAGTGTCTGACCTGCAGGTAGAAGTAAAAAAGTTGGTGAGGGATATTAAATTTCTCACGTAAGGTGTCAAAGGGATGTAGCTTTTGCGTAACCGGGTTTACTAAATTTCGAAGTTGAAAAAGGGAGGCGTTAAGCCATGGGAAGATCCTGCTCAAGGACAAACTGTCTGGTATGAGTGGGTTAAACAGTACATTGATGAACGGGGAGCAGGGTGAGACGAGTTGGTATTTTTTGAAACATTTACGCCAAATAGTTATAGTAAAATTCATTGGGCCAGTGCACTGGTGTCTAAAAGTGGGATCTATAGGAAAGGAATCATCCCAAACCAAGGTACATGGGTGAACCGGGTATATCACACTCTTCTCAATAGCGGACCATTGATTTGGAGTAAAGAGGGATGCCCAAGAAATAATAGGCCTTAAATGTGAGGCATAATAATATTTGAAAATGTCCGGTGCACCCATTCCACCTCTGGACCTCGGAGCAAACACCACTGAACTGGCTATACGGTGGGCCCTATCGCCCCATATGAACTTTAGAAAGTTACATTGAAGTGTCTTTAATTGGGATGAGGGTAAAGCAATTGGTAACGTTTCAAAATAGTATAACAGTCTAGGTAAAATAGACATTTTTAAAACGTTTATCCTGCCCAATAAGGATAACGGATACTTAGTCCAAGATCTCAAGGATTTATTAATTTCCAAAACTAAGGGAGGAAAATTAGCAGAGTATAGAGAAGAGTAGGATGGGGTGAGAAGAATACCTTAATATTTGAGAGAGGTTTTACACCATTTATAGGGATAGGACTCTTTGAGTTGTGATAGCATGGGTAATGGGATATGTATGGGCAGAGCTTCAGTTTTAGACGTGTTAACCTTATAGCCTGAAATGGCCCCAAAGGAAGACAACAATTTGTATAGGGAGGGGAGAGAAATCATTGGATTAGTGATCGTGAGCAAGATGTCATCCGCGAAGAGTGATAGTTTATATTCCCCTTGTCGCATTACCACCCCCTGAATATCCGGATGGGTGCGGATGGACTCGGCCAGGGGTTCCAGGCAGAGAATAAAAAGCAATGGCGACAAAGGACAGCCCTGCCGAGTACCATTAGTCATGGGGAAGCTTGGTGACAAGAAGGATGACATCTGTACTTGAGCTGTGATTGTTGAATATATAGCCTTCAAAGCCTTCAGATAAGGACCCCTAAAGCCATACATCTCTAAAACATTCAACATATAGAGCCAGCTTAACCTATCAAAGGCCTTTTGTGCATCTACACTCAAGATCAACGCCTGTCTAGAGGTTCTATCTAAAAGATCTATCAGGTTTATTGTACGACGGGTGTTGTCCCCCACGTGTCTACCAGGCACAAAACCTACTTGGTCCCTATGAATCAATTTGGGGATAATCCTAGATAACCTGGATGCAAGAATTTTTGTAAAAATCTTATAATCTGAATTTAGAAGAGCTATCGGCCTATAATTATCTGGGATAGAGGGATCCTTACCCGGCTTCGGAATGACAGAGATAAATGAATGAGAAAATTGTGAGATAGGAGATATACCTTTAAGCAGGGATTCATAGAGGGTTAGCATATGTGGAGATAGAATATCAAAAAAAGATTTGTAATAAAAATAGGGTAAACCATCAGGGCCGGGCGATTTGTGTAATGGGAGTCTCTTAACTATGGACAAAAGTTCTTCAGTCGTTATATCTATGTTCAAACTGTCCAAGTCTTCAGAAGTTAAAACCATGCTCAGGAGTGAGGCAATTATATAATTTATGGTAAAATTTGCCGAAGGCGCTAGACATTCCACGGGGGCAGTAAACTCTAGATCCATCTGTCTGCTGAAGGAAATCAGGGAATGAATTGAAAGGACGTGGACGGAGTCTATTAACTAGCATTCTATGCGGTTTGTTTGAGTACTCGTAAAACTTCTGTTTTGTCCATAGCAAAGATCTGACTGCCCTACCCAGATGAAGTGATTTGATTTGCTCCCTAAGAGAGGTTACCCTTCGTAGTTTTGAAACTGTAGGGCCTCTCAACAATCTCCGCTCCGCAGCAACCAAAGCAGCGGTAAGAGATTGTAAAAGACTATTTCTATCTTTCTTTATCCTGGAGCTTTCGGCTATGCCGGCGCCGCGAAAGACAGTTTTATGTGCTTCCCAAAGTGTGGAGAAATCTGAAACTGATCCTATGTTATGTTGAAAAAATTCTTCTAAATTTTTTGCCAGTATATTACGTGAGACCTCAGATTGTAGTAGATGGTCGTTTAGGCGCCAATGACATGACTTAGGGTAGGCCTGGGAAAGCACAAGATGTAACATAATGGGAACATGGTCTGACCATGTAATAGGTGATATATCAACCTCAGCCACATAAGATATGAGTGGGGCCGATATAAAGAAGTGGTCAAGGCGTGAGTACATTTTGTGGGCCGAGGAATAGAAGGTGAACTGTTTAGAGGAGGGATGTCTGATCCTCCATGAGTCGAATAACCTATGAGATCTTATACATTTGCGAAAAGAGTTAGCTTGGGATGAAATCTTTTTAGAAGGCACGGTATTAAAAAGGGTTTGTCTGTCTCTATTGGGGGACATAACCAGATTGAAATCCCCTCCTATAATCATGAAAAGTTGCGATGGATAGTGAGGAGAATCAAATAATGTGTTAAGGAATTCAATCTGGCCTGTATTAGGAGCATAAACATTAATGAGAGAAAACGATGTAGTCACATAATCACAATCCAGAATGAGATATCTACCGAGACGGTCAGCATAAGATCTTTTTACCTTAATAGGACATGACTTCCTAATCAAAATCGCCACTCCCGCCCTGCCCGAGTGATCCGAGGCAAGGAAGGAAGTGGGGAAATACCTTGAGGCAAATTTAAGCGTACCAGTAGACTTAAAATGGGTCTCTTGAACCGTTACCACATCTGCGTCAGAGGCCCTGAAATCCTTCAGGGTCATCCAGCGCTTACGGACGGAACCCAGGCCTTTGACATT
The DNA here is from genome assembly GCF_042186555.1 of Aquarana catesbeiana. Taxonomy (NCBI): domain Eukaryota; kingdom Metazoa; phylum Chordata; class Amphibia; order Anura; family Ranidae; genus Aquarana; species Aquarana catesbeiana. The sequence goes on along the minus strand of NC_133326.1, from coordinate 398,521,405 downwards.
ATACGACATAATTTTCAAAGCCATATGTATAGACCCAATAGATTCGCTTTTGTAAGGTTGCAGACACTAAGGGATGAAGAAACATACCCACATATCAGCAGACATAACCTATAATAAAACTGCATTTGGTTAGAAAGGTAGGAATAAAACATTTGTATCCTTAGCACCAGAGTGATATCCTTGAACATAGAAAAAAAAAGAAAAAAAACAAGAACCAACTGGAAAAACAATAAAAACAAAAACAAAAATTCTCTAAGGCCTGAGAGGCAATTGCGTCTCAGGAGGCCTTGAACAAATGTCAAGGCCAGGTAGGGGCGTATACGGACTTCCATTAGGAGACTCCAGGTAGAGAACTGGGAAGTACCCGCCGCTCACCTTATGAGCTCGTTAGCATAAAAGTAGATTCTACCATTACTAAAGTGATTAGCAAATCAGCGAGGTGTATTAAACGGTATGTCAACTGAGTCACTCATGACCGGGAAGAAGAATGGGCATTAGCTATAAGACTACGTAGATTAAGAAAAACCAAAACCAAAAGGAGCAGGGTGGGTGCCCAAAAAAGAAAAGTTATAATAGATCAGAGTATTAATTTCTACCACTCTAAAAACATGTAAAATGTTCCGAGTAGTACAATGTGTATGGATCCATGGAAACAGGTGTTGAGCTTTCAAGGAGGTTGCTTGGAGTTACGAAGACGCTGAGGTGTGGAGAAGTGTTTCCTGGATCTGTCTCTCACTGGGGTCCAGATGCGGCTAGGTGTATTGGGAGGGGGACGAGCCTGATTATTTGGGGGGATTAAATCCTCTTCCGGGAGTGGCGGTAGGCCTAGACTTTTCAAAAATGCCTCACCTTCCAATAACTCACGTAGAGTATGCTGTACACCATCTTTAGATACGGTGAGGTGAAATGGAAAGCCCCAGTAATATGGGATCTTGTGATGTTGTAGGTGGAGTGTGATTGGGCGTAGGCTCCTACGTTTGGCAAAGGTAATGGGAGACAGGTCGCTGAAAATTTGAAGTTTAGCCCCCTTGTATGTAAGTTGGGATTTGTTGCGGGTGGCAATAATGAGTGCTTCTTTGCTTTCGAAATAATGAAATTTCACTATGACATCTCTGGGTCTGGCTCCCGCCGGAGGCCTGGGGGCCAGAGACCGATGTGCCCTATCAAGGCGCCAATCAATATCCACCACTGTAGGGGCCAGAGTATTAAAGAGACCCAGAAGATAGGTACGTAGATCTGAGTCTCCCACCGTTTCCGGGATACCTCGAAAGCGTAAGTTTTGTCTCCTTTCTCTATTTTCCAAATCCTCCTGCTGTAACTGCAATTGAGAAACTGATAGACGCAAATTGTGGTTTTCCTCTTCAATTGCTTGCACATAATTTATCATCTCATCAAATTTATTTTCGAGAGTATTAGTGCGTTCACCGATTTGATCGATCTCTCCTCTTAGTTCCGTAGCTAACTTATTTACCTCTAACGAGACATTATTTGTAATTTGTTGTAACAAGAGCTGTAACTTGGCATCAAGCTTGGTGTCTAGTATGTCTGGGGTAAGAATCTCACGTGGGGTGGAAGAGTCGAGATTTGGACCTTGAGCAATAGTAGATAAGTTTACAGTGTTTTCTGCTCCCATGGATGTGTCCATCACCACAAAGGGGTCTGTGGGGGGGTTTGAGGTCATAAGTTGTGGTCTGGTGACATAGCGTTCCATATTTGAACCTTCACGTGACCCGAATAGGGGTTTATATGTTCGCTGTTGTTGGCCAACTTTGCCCATGTAATAAACAGGAATTGTGGCAGGGAATCTGGCTTACCTCTGAATCTATAGGTGCTTAATATGGCGTAGCAGAGGTCTTGGTGAGCAAACGGGTCTCCAAGCTCATTTGGTGCACATAGTTCATTCTCAGCGGAACTGCCACCATTCGTTCGTTAATTACATCTGCTTGAGACACTGTAGGGTGGGGTGCTTGAGGCACTGTGGTGTAAGATGGGCTCAGATCACCGTTCAAATAGTGCAGGGGTATATTGCGGGCAGAGCAAGACGGGTGAGGTGTGTATATAATCCCGTCCCCACACGGGCCTCTTAAGATATTGTAAATATCCAGATTTAGAATAACAACAGAAGATATATAGCCCAGCTGTATGTATAGAGGATCTTGCTGAAGGATGAGTGCAGTGGGAGAGATTTAATGAGTCAATGGAGCAGAGGAACACAGATGTCTCTTCCTCGAGTGCATCCGTCCCCCACACAGTAAGAAAACACTCATAGGGAACACAGTTAACCCTTTGAATGCCCCTGATGTTAACCCCTTATCTGCTAGTGTCATTTATACAGTCAGTGCATTTTTTTAGAACTGATCACTGTATTGGTGTCACTGGTTCCCAAAAAGTGTCAGATTTGTCCGTCGCAATGTCGCAGTCTAGCTAAAAAATCACTGATCGCCGCCATTACTAGTAAAAACATTTAAAGAAATAAAAAGTCCCTAAATCTATCCCATAGTTTGTAGACGCTATAATTTTTGCGCAAACCAGCAAATATATATGCTTTTTGGTATTTTTTTACCAAAAATGTATAGCAGAATACAAATTGGCCTAAACTGATGAAGAATGTTTTTTTTAGAGAATGCTTATAGCGAAAAAAATAAAAACGGCAGAGGTGATCAAATACCACCAAAAGAAAGCTCTATTTGTGGGGAAAAAAGGACATTCATTTTCATTGTATTACTGGGTACATTGTCGCATGACCGCACAATTGTCAGTTAAAGCAATGCAGTGCCGTATCGCAAAAATGGCCTGGTCAGGAAGTGGGTAAAAATTGTGTCATCATTCAGCACTGTACACAGATGAAATTAATATAATTATTTTTAAACAAATACTGTAGAGCATTGGTGGTATCTGATCACCACGTTTTTTTATATTTTTCTGCTATATAAACAAAAGCAGACAAAAAATAAATGTATACGTTTTTTAACACATTACATTTTAATTGGTTTGCATTAAAGTTATAGCATCTACATGGCATTACTATGGTATGTAAACATGTATGTATGTAAATATTTGAAAATCGATCAATCCTGATGTACTAATGGCCTATCTCATTTCTTGAGGCCCTTAAAATGCCAGGACAGTAAAAATTCCCCCCAAATTACACCTTTTCAGAAAGCAGACAGTCTGAGGCATTTATACAAACAAAAAAATGTTGCGCTGAGTGGACGATAATTATTGTCTGTGCAGCATGGTGCAATCCTAATATAAGTATCTATACACAAAATTCATAACAAAAACCTGCAATATAGTGCTCCTGTGCTCCATTCTTAAATTGGTCTGATAAACAACATAGTAACGTGTGGAACAGATGATCTCTAATAACTGTGTAACATCATCTTGTGACAAGTGCTCCAAACTTGAAGGTAAGTGCCAAACTTAGATGCACCCCCTTTGGTAATGCCCTCACCTTAGGGCGTGTGACTGCACACCTAAGTTTGGTCTAACACACTTACGAGCTACCCCTGGGCTCTGTGGGAATGAGCTGCTCAGGTATTCTGGATCATCTTACAGTGGTATCCTCATAATAGAAAAAGAGCTGGATAGTGCGATACCATTTTTAAAATTTTCTATTAAAAAAAACACAAGTGGGTACTCACAGGTAACAGGTGCTTAGAGCACCACCCCTCATAAAGGGTGAATAAATATAATATAAAATAATAATAAGCTATAATAATAGGCAAACTGCTACTCTGTCAGCAGACCCCTATGATAAGGTACCACTAGGTGGCTGCCTAAATGGGGCCACCATATTAAACCCCCCAAAATAGAGACTCTAACTAGAGCAGCCACCTAGTGGTACCTTATCATAGGGGTCTTTAATATTATATTTATTCACCCTTTATGAGGGGTTGCTGGTCCCTGGGGTGACATCTTGTCAACCTTGGTTGGGGCTATATGGGTTATTTATGGGATTTAGTTCCCTTTTGGCATTATTCCTATATAACAGCGGGCAGGGTTTATTTTGCAACATTTCATGGTGAATGATTATTCACAGCCTCACATTTATAAGCGTGTTATATATTTACAGTTATGCCTATAGGGACCAGCGATATGGTACTTACCAGTGAGCATTAGCCGAACATTATTTATTTGCTAATATTTGTTAGTGACTTTATATGTTAATTGATTGAACCCTCACATGTTTGTATAGTGGGAATTACTCATATTGTTTTTTTTTTATTTTTTTATATATTATTATTAATCTTGATATTATTATTAAGATTTGATATTAATTATGCTTTATATGTGATGCATTTATGGTTTTGTGAACATGATCTGTGAGGATATTGATCCCTTCAAACACTGTTCTGAGTAATAATATAGATTACTAGTTGACGACCTTTATCTGATTGAATATGTCTTCAATTACAGGGCTTTTAAACTACACTAAAATGACCGCCGATTCCCTATTTCTGCTCGCTGAGCCAGCCGTCCAATAGCAATCCCCCTGAGAAAGACACGTGATTCCCTGTGTTGATATTCATGGGGGAGGGGACAGGATGGTATTTGGTAGCAACTGCTGTTGCGGAACAGTACGATAGCCCTACGAATATACTCTGTTTGCCTGTTTAGTTTGATTCGCTCTAAGCACGTTACATGTGAGTACCCACTCTAGGATGATCCAGGATATCTGAGCAACTAATTCCCACAGAGCCCAGGGGTGGCTCGTAAGTGTGTTAGACAAAACTTACAATGCCTTGAAAAAGTATTCATACCCCTTGAAATGTTCCACAATCCTAATAAAATACATTTACATTTTTGGTTGTGTAAAATTTCAAGGGGTATGAATACTTTTTAAGGACACTGTAGATGTGCGGTCACACGCCCTAAGGTGAGGGCATTACCAAAGGGGGAGCACCTAAGTGTTGCACTTACCTACAAGTTTGGAGAACTTGTCACAAGGATTCTCATTTTCACAAGGAAATTTTCAGCACATGGTTTACTATGGACTTTCACTATTAAGCATGTTTTTCACATCAAATGTTTTTTCAGTAATAGAGCACATGAGCACTTTAATATTGTAAATATTTGCTATGAGATTTTGTATAAATTCATATTAGGTTGTATTGATGTATGATGTTACACAGTTATTAGAGATCATCTGTGCATCACGTTACTACATTGTTTATCAGATCAATTTAAGATTGGAGCACAGGAGACATTTTTTTGTTTGTATATCTTCTTTGCAAGATTATTTTGCTTTTTTTTTACATCACTTGCAAAGCAATAATAACATTGCTACATTGTAACTCTTCTTGATACTGCACAGTTCTGTTACTGGCTATTTACAGAGGAGCAGAACGTGTCACAGACAATAATTAATAGTGGATCCTCTGTGCTATATGTACATTGGAGAAGCTAAGAGCTCTTAAAAGTTCTAAGGCACATAAACACCACAAGCTCTTTACCAGAGTATCTCATCGTGTGTAGCATGGTCAATGTTAGTAACTGGTTGAACACTATTGTTACAAGAAAGAAGATATGTAGCAATAACTTTTTTAGCTAGTCAGGTCTGATACATGTTTGCTAAAATTCTTCTATATAATGCACTTGTGTGACTGTATAGATGCTCATAGCACAGTCTGCATAATATAGAACAAAGAGCACAGTGTAGTTTCAGAGCTCATTTCCCACAAGGAACTACTTCATGCTACATCTAATTAGCATTCTCTTCATCTGTCAATATTGTATTTCACCTAGTTCAGTGTAGATCACACGCTATGTGTGTAACTTATTGTACTCAGATCACAGGACAGAAGGAAGGTGGGTTGGCATTAAGAGCATGGAAGATTGTGAGAAAGAAATTCTATCCTTGAAAGTGTGTTAATTGAGGGCTTTTTGCTTCCTTTTGGCCCACTTAACTATAATTTGATTAATTGTATTATTACACTACTCTACAGGTCTTTCCCCATTTATTTTACAAATAAGATCAAATAGAAAAGCAAATAATCAGTGGCATACCCAGTGTATTTGACACCTGGGATAGATTATTGTTTAACGCTGATCTCTCAAAGTCTAAATTACGATAGATAGATAGATAGATAGATAGATAGATAGATAGATAGATAGATAGATAGATAGATAGATAGATAGTGTCACGGAATGTCCCACACTCCGCTTGAGTGCTTCCGTCATATACCGCTTCCTAAGTTCTGGAACACGAGTCCAATGGATCTGGCTATAGGAACCCCAAGAACTAGACAACACCAGTCTTGGAGTACATCAGAACTGCCTTTATTTTGAGATCTCACAGACCTTTTTATATCAGGGATGACTCAAAGCTAACCTAATTAACATGACCTAATTTACTACAAAATGTACCCAGACCAGATGACAGTCTTGTGGGCACCGGGCTTCACACATTAATACAATTAACAATACAAACAACAATCTCCCCCCTACTCAGCCTAGACCATTCGTCTATTAGCCAGGGCTGGTGGCTAATGTGATCAGCTCTCTCAATTAACATAAACACATGTTGATAACACCAGCATCTCCTCACAGGATGTGTCCCAGCAGAATGAATCAGTCTTATCAGCAGGGGGCTGCTGGAGGAATCCCCCCTCCCTCTTCAGGGACACAAATATACAGTAAGGAGTCCCCATACAATATATACATGACTGAGTCCGATTAATACAGTTCAGACTGGATTTCTCATTCACCTCAAATGCTAGGGCCCATAATCGGTGGGCAACAGGCTTGCACACAGTCCTCTCCAACAGCCTCCGCTCTGGCCATGCCCGTGACATTTCTCCCCTTTCGGCAGGAGACTAACACAGGAGGAGACCCCAGACGGGTTGACTCCAAAGTTAGTAAACAGCTCCAGTCCTCTACTGCCTGTACCCACACAGTACCCCAAACAAATTATCCCAAACAGTGCATTACTCACCCAGCCATCCTCTGCCTCTCTCAGAGAACATATCTGCCGCTGGAGAGAAGACAGGGTGACTGGGCTCACTCTGTCATGCTGTTGGGGATCTGGGCCCACTGCCCAGCATCCCTGGGGTATACAGGTGGAGACTGAAGTTCCATCCACCTTCACAGGAAATCCATCCTCTGTTAGTTGAGGGCAGAGTCCAGCAGTCCTCGGCCCTGTTGCCAGCCCTTCTGCTGGAAACCCCACACCATCTGTTCCGGCTAACTGTTGGAGAGGGAGGCCGACTGCCCCGCCTCCCTGGAACTCTGTAGTTGTTGCCGGTGCTGGGCAGAGGTTGGTAGCACTCTGCCCTGTTGCCACCACTTCTGCTGGGGACTCCGCATCCTCTGCTCCGGCTAACTGTTGGGGCAGGCAGCTGGCTTCCTCCACTCCCAAACTGTGTAGCTGCCATTGGGGAGGTGAGCCGGCTGCTTCCTTTTCCATTCCCTCATCTGGCTGCTGGGACGACATGTCGATGATACTGTCTCCCAGGTACACGGATCTTTGCTGGGGAGGAAAGCCCACTTCCTCCACCCTGGCCAACTGTTGGGGAGGGACAACACACACCTCCTCTCCCTTCTCCCCCTGTATCTGCTGCTGGGAAGTGATTGCCATCTTCTCACCCTGAGCCTCCACAATTGCTGCAGGTGTGGGGCAGAGGTCTTGGACCCTCTGTCCGGTTGCCAGCACTTCTGCTGGGGGTTTGCTAGGTGGTTCCTCCTCTACAGAAATGTCTATTAAATCCCCAGTCTCTGGAAGTGGTAAAAGTGTGGGACAGAGGTCTTGGACCCTCTGTTCAGTTACCAGATCTTCAGCTGGAGAAGTTTGTTTTAACTCCATAGATGCTGCTGGCAGAAAATCACATGTCCCTGTTAGTGTTGTGGGAGAAAGGTCGACTACCTCTTCTCTCAGGAAGGCCGAAGCCACTGTTGGTGCTGGGCAGAACACAGTGAACTTTGGCCCTGATAGCAGCTCTTCTGCTGGAGGCTCATCAGGTTGTTCTTCCTCAGCAGAAAAGTCTATCAAATCCCATGTCTCTGCAACTGATGTCGGGGAATAGGGGTTCACCATCTCCTGTCCATGGAACCCAGAAGATGTTATCATTTCTGGACAGAGGTTAGCAGAGCTCTGCCCTGTTGTCAGCACTTCAGGTTTGGGGACGGCAATCCCCGGATTTTCCACTGCCGATTCTCTGGCATGCTGCTGAACTTGTTCTAGCAGTTTCCTGTATGCCCTTTCCAGATGCTGTTCCTTCCTTAGCAAATGGTCCAGATCAGGTTTGAGCTCTGAGACCCCTGCAAGACCGAGCATAGACTCTCTATAGTCCCTCATGTCCTCAAGGTCAGGTTCCCCCTCATCGCCAAACATAAAAAGATCTGTAAGGTTCTCCCACAGCAATCCAGGGCCGCCAAAGTCATATCCCTCCGGAGAGCATTCTGTTGTCTCCCCTAACTATCCCTCCTCTGCGTGCCATTGCAGAGCCCGATAACGATTGTCCAGCTCTATCTCCTGCTGGACCAACCTGTCCAACTCAGTCACCCATTGCTCCTGGGGCTGCTCTCCCAGGAATGCCATCCGCAATGCCCGTTGGTCACTGGCCCGTTGCTCTTGGGTTGGAAAGCACTTGCCCTGTTTTATACCAGCGAGACGGAGGGCTGCAATCCAGAGCTCCACCCGAATCAGCTGCCTGAGCTCCAGGTATTCATCCTCAGACACAGTCCTGGTGTACGTTGAAAGGATGATCCGCAGCAGCCCCGGGAATTCTGATGCCAGGTCCATATCTCCGCTGGGGTGACTGAAGTCTGCTATGCTGATCTTGGATCCAGTTGGAGGTTTGGATGTCCCAGACTTCAGACTTCAGGAAGCTTTCCCGCTGCTTGCCACCAATGTCACGGAATGTCCCACACTCCGCTTGAGTGCTTCCGTCATATACCGCTTCCTAAGTTCTGGAACACGAGTCCAATGGATCTGGCTATAGGAACCCCAAGAACTAGACAACACCAGTCTTGGAGTACATCAGAACTGCCTTTATTTTGAGATCTCACAGACCTTTTTATATCAGGGATGACTCAAAGCTAACCTAATTAACATGACCTAATTTACTACAAAATGTACCCAGACCAGATGACAGTCTTGTGGGCACCGGGCTTCACACATTAATACAATTAACAATACAAACAACAATCTCCCCCCTCCTCAGCCTAGACCATTCGTCTATTAGCCAGGGCTGGTGGCTAATGTGATCAGCTCTCTCAATTAACATAAACACATGTTGATAACACCAGCATCTCCTCACAGGATGTGTCCCAGCAGAATGAATCAGTCTTATCAGCAGGGGGCTGCTGGAGGAATCCCCCCTCCCTCTTCAGGGACACAAATATACAGTAAGGAGTCCCCATACAATATATACATGACTGAGTCCGATTAATACAGTTCAGACTGGATTTCTCATTCACCTCAAATGCTAGGGCCCATAATCGGTGGGCAACAGGCTTGCACACAGTCCTCTCCAACAGCCTCCGCTCTGGCCATGCCCGTGACAGATAGATAGATAGATAGATAGATAGATAGATAGATAGATAGATAGATAGATAGATAGATAGATAGATAGATAGATAGATAGATAGATAGATTTTGGAGTGTATCATGGCCTGGATAGCTTTATCTTTTAATCCTTGCCTATGTTCCAGTTTAAGCTAATGTCATGTCTGCTACCCTAGATGTACAGTTTCAGGATGGATCCTTTCTCTTGCAATATCTTGTGGAGCCACTTTTGCATCCAGGGACTGAAGCTGTGACCCCATAGCTTAGGATGGTCAGACACTCCTCTGCTCCTCCTTCCTCCCACCCCCCTTTACTTCTCAAAGCTAAAATACTGGCTCTAGCCTGCACTGTCCACTGTTAACTCTTTCTTGTTTTTTTTTAATTCCTTAATTAGTTAAATAATCCAGACAATATGTTGTACAAAGATGAACATATTACAACATATGAACATATTACAAAATTATATAAAGGTATATGCAATAAGGAAAACCGAACAACAGGTATGGTAATATTCATTGTTTAAAATGCATACAATGCAGTGAACAGTAATATAAAAGGGATAAGTATGATATTTGACTAAATCTTTGAAGATGAGTTAAACTACAAGGAGTTATAGGTATTCCCCAAAGAATAGGTAGGTCTGACATTGTATGTGAATAAGACAGGAAATAAATGGAAAAAGAGAGGTACCGAATTCTCATTTTTTCTCAAATATATACAAGAGGTGGTTGAGAGGGGAACATTACTTAAGAGGGGGTAAGAAAAATTGGATATGGGGGAAGGGGATGATTCAGGGAGCAGAGACAAATAAGGATTTACCTTCATCAGAGAATTTGAAGGCAATCCACACGTCATGTCGATTATGAGAAAAGTCTTATTTTTAGTTCCTAGTTCCTTAAATCCAGAGGCCCAAAGTGCTACAGAAGGGGGGCCAGGGTCCTTTCACTTTATTCAGAAACATGATTTAGCAACATTGATTTGGTGATGCAAAACTGGCTTTTTGTCGGTTCGCTTGGTATATCTGCAACATGTAGGAGGAAAAAGGAGGGATCCTCTGGGAGCATGTAGTTCATTATTTTTGTGAGATTCTATGTAATTCCTTCCAAAATTGTGTCAAGTTTGGACAAGACCAGAAGATGTGAGGAATGTCTCCTAATCCTTCCTGGCACCTCCAGCAACAATTTAAAACAGAGGGAAAAAAGTTATGAAGAATTACCATCTAGACTCCTGAACTTGGAAATGGATGATTTTTAGTGAAAATCGGACAATACATCTGCATTGTTCTGTGTTGAAGGATCTGTTATCATACTGTTGAAAGAATAGAAGTGTATCGTCACACGGAGTGGCACCGTGGATACACGTAAAGTAGCACTGTGCCGCGTCCTAACAAATTCGTATACAAAAACCAAAAAGGAGGGGGGGACTTTTGGACTTTATAGGCACAACTTCAAAACAACTAGTTATATAAAATATTATTTTATTGATTTAGAAAAATACGTAGCAAAAAAGGAAAAAATATTAAAAACACAACATATGTATAAGTTCAGACAATTGCTATACAGCACCATCTAGAGTATATGATTATTCGGACATCTGGATGGTCGCTCCAAATATAGGTCCGTCCGAAGAGGTGGTTCGATAGCAAGTCCGCAATCAACTCATGTCATGTAATTGTTCGATGCTCGACATGTTTCACGTCACATTTGAGATGCTAAAGGGCTCTGATAGTACACCACTGGCTTTGACTAGGGCAGTTGGGGATGAATAGGCTGAGCCTATCCAAGAAAGCATTTTTTGGCTGAGGCTGATGTATCTATCACTGAGAACATAAACTGCCAGTTAACTCTGTCAAATGCCTTCCTGGCATCTATCACCATAAAGAAGCATAGTATAGACTAGAGGTTGGCTATATAGTTGAGTACCTTAACAATGTTATCTCTGGTCTCACGGGTGGGGATAAAGCTGACCTGTTCAAGATTAATTAAATTCATTAGGTGTTGTAGATGAGTAGCAAGGACTTTGGTAAATAATTTAAGGTCTACATTTAGGAGTAATATGGGGTGTAGCTGCTGCATAGGGAAGGATTCTTGCCTTATTTAGGGATAATGGTGATGTGTACTTTAAGGGCCTCTGGAGGGAACATTGACATGTTGCTTAAGGAATTAAGGGTGTTCACTAGATCGGGAGTCAGGAGTGGAAAGAAACTTTTGTAGTAATGTGAAGCCATCTAGGCCAATGGATTTATCCATTTTTGACAAGTTACTAGTGGTTAAAATTTCATCCATATTGATTGGTGCCTCGATTTCTTGTTTTAAAGGCTTAGATTAGGAGTAGGAACGAGGGGTAGTATTGTGTATAAAAAGGATATAAAGAGTTGTCTATATATAGGTATTTGAATATGTAAGTAGCATGGAGAAGTAAGGAATCTAAGGGTATTGGTATGAAACAGTTAAAGTGGTCTCAATGCAGTGTGAATACCCTCTCTTCAAGGAGAAAGGCAAGCCTATATGGGGGAAGTGGAACACTACGGAACTGGGATGGAGATGTGTAGCAGACTATGGAAGGTGATCGGAATATTGTTGTAAAGTGAGTACCCTAAAGAAACGGGAATATTACATGGTATAGTCGGTTTAATGGGATAGTAAAGGAAACTGTAAGCTATACAACAGGAAAATTGAGTTGTTAGAACTGTACAGAAATCAAGGAATCACTGGGAGAAGTATAGGAGATTAAAATAAAAAAAGTATGCAACTGGTGCTCCTGAGGGGTGTTTCTCATGGCTAAGGTTTTAAAATAGCAAAAAAAGTAAATGGTACATGCACCAGCAATATAATTATTATTATTTTTATTATTATTATACAGGTCTTATATAGCACCAATAGTTTGCGCAGCACTTTACAACTTGAGGGCAGACATTACAGTTACATTACAATTTGATACAAGAGGAATCAGAGGGTCCTGCTCATTAGCGCTTCCAATCTAAAAAAGAAGGGTCAATTGATACAAAAGGTAATAGCTGTAGGGGGATGAGCTGATGGAGAAAGTAAAACAGTGTTAGTTAGAAGCAGGATAGGCTTCTTTGAAGAGAAGGGTTTTCAGGGATCGCCTAAAGATGGATAGATTAGGGGACAGTCGGACAGATTGGGGTACGGAGTTCCAAAGAATGGGAGAAGCTCTGGAGAAATCCTGGAGGCGAGCATGGGAGGAGGTGACAAGGGAGCTAGAGAGCAGGAGGTCTTTGGATGACCGAAGAGAGTGGCTTGGTTGGTATTTTGGGAATATAAGAATTAAAGCAACATCACTCCTGCTATTGTATAGCCAAGATGGGTAGGAAATCTTTCAGGGGGAGCATGTTGTGCGCAGTAAGAAGTATTTAACTAAAGTGGGGAAATGGATAGTATATCATATCATTAAATGTGAAGCTTACTGCACTGATTTGCCTTCTATTTTTCCTACCGCATCAGTACATATACAGTCTTATGTAACATGAAAGAGAATACAGTGATCATGTACTGCCAATATGAGGGGCTAACCTGACTTGTGGGCGGTTTGATAAAAGAAACAGACCCTGGTGAGACATAACAAAGTAAAGAAATTGGCCTTCTATGAGACAATGGGGGTTATTTACAAAAGGCAAATCCCCTTTGCACTACAAGTGCAAACTACAAGTGCAAAGTGCACTTGAAATTGCACTGAAAGTGCACTTGGAAGTGCAGTCGCTTTAAATCTCAGGGGTAGATCTAAAATGAGGGGAAGCACTGCTGATTTTATCATCCAATCATTTGCAAGCTAAATGCTGTTTTTTATTTTCCTTGCATGTCCTCCTCGGATCTACAGCGACTGCACTTCCAAGTGCGCTTTCAGTGCAATTTCAAGTGCACTTTGCACTTGTAATTTGCAATTGTAATGCAAAGTGGATTTGCCTTTCGAAAATAACCCCAATATGTACTCCATAAGACCAAAATAAGTACCTGGAAGCACAAACTGGTAATGCAATGAAAAGGGGTTGAGGGGCGCCTCTAGCATTGAGAACCGAGGGATGGAACACTGACGATCGCTTGGTTCTCATAGCTCTGTGAGAAGAGAGCTGCTGACTTCAGTCCTCTCTCTGCTGAAAACAGGTTACAAGAGTGCAAAACTAACTCCTGTGATCTACAGGATAAGTACAGCCAAACAAGCTTAATATGAGCAAAAAATATTTTTTAAAAATGCAAAAAGAAAAAAAAAACACAAGGAAACAAAAAAGTAAATCTAGTCCCAAGTACGCATGCAGAAAAAAAAATATATTTACATATTCCTTAAATCGCAGAGAAGTTAGTGTCCTTTAATAGTGTTCTTCAGACGTGTCCAAAAGAGTCAAAAAGAAACCTTCACACACCACATGAACTCCTCAAGTGTGTACAAACTACCTTACCAGAAGGCATAAGGAAATGTTCATATAACACTCAGAGCACACATCCATCTTATATCCTGGAGTCTTCCCATCAGGAATTCAAACTGAGTGACACAAATAACATATGAAAAAGGAAGCCCGTCATAGTTTAATATGATCCAATACCCAAATTCAAAATAAGTAATGTACTCACATCACTAAGTAAAAAAGGTACAGCAGTACATCTATACCATCTGCTCATCTGCTGTCTCCTTCCACAAAGCTGCTTACGGTATTGGCATGCATGGTGATGTCACTTGTTGGTTCTGCCCAATGCTATTCATCATGGATGATGTCATCGGGAGAGTGGACAGAAAGGAGACACCATGCAACGAACATTTATATAGTGATAAGAAGCAGGAGAAAAAAATGCAACTGGAAGTGAAGGACAAACAAGCGGCAATGCATGTAATACAAAAGGACTAAAAATCGTATTACCACATAAAGGAACCCTTGTGTTCATCAGATAGATCATTCAAAGAAGAAAAAAGGGAAAACAAAATCTAAAATTCACATAAAAAAAAAAATTATATATATATATATATATATATATATATATATATATATATATATATATATAAACCAGCTTAAAAGGGAAAAGAGGTCTGATTAGATACTCCTAAAACATTCAATATATAATATATACAGTTGTGCTCATAAGTTTACATACCCTGGCAGAACTTATGATTTTTTTGGCCATTTTTCAGAAAAATATGAATGATAACACAAAAACATTTCTTTCACTCATGGTTAGTGTTTGGCTGAAGCCATTTATTATCAATCAACTGTGTTCACTCTTTTTTAATCAAAATCACAACAGAAACTACCCAAATGATCCTGATCAAAAGTTTACATACCCTGGTGATTTTGGCCTGATAACATGCACACAAGTTGACGCAAAGGGGTTTGAATGGCTATTAAAGGTAACCATTCTCACCTGTGATTGGTTTGCTTGTAATTAGTGTGTATAAAAGGTCAATGAGTTTCTGGACTCCTGACAGACCCTTGCATCTTTCGTTCAGTGCTGCACTGACGTTTCTGGATTCTCAGTCATGGGGAAAGAAAAAGAATTGTCAAAGGATCTGTGGGAAAAGGTAGTTGATCTGTATAAAACAGGAAAGGGATATAAAATAATATCCAAGGAATTGAGAATGCCAATCAGCAGTGTTCAAACTCTAATCAAGAAGTGGAAAATGAGGGGTTCTGTTGAAACCAAACCACGGTCAGGTAGACCAATTAAGATTTCAGCCACAACTGCCAGGAAAATAGTTTAGGATGTAAAGAAAAACCCACAAATAATTTCAGGTGAAATACAGGACTCTCTGAAAACATGTGGTGTGGCTGTTTCAAGATGCACAATAAGGAGGCACTTGAAGAAAGATGGGCTGCATTGTCCAGTTGCCAGAAGAAAGCCATTACTACACAAATACCACAAAGTATCCCACTTACAATACACCAAACAGCACAGAGACAAGCCTCAAACCTTCTGGCATAAAGTCATTTGGAGTGATGAGACCAAAATTGAGCTTTTTAGCCACAACCATAAACACTACATTTGGAGAAGAGTCAAAAAGGCCTATGATGAAAGGTATTAAAATAGTAAAGGTATTAAAATAGTAAAAGTAAAAATAGAAAAGTAATGTGCTCACATCACTAAGTAACAAAGGTATAGCATTATGTCTATACCATCCAATCAGCCTCTCTTTGCAGGTATTTCTAAGCCCAGAGTTCCCATATTGAATATTGGATTGCCCTTATTGATACGTCTTCTCTGCTGCTGGAAACCATGGATATATTTGATTTAAGAACTCAGTTTAGCATTACTTCCAATGATGTGTTTGATAAAAATATTGAACAAAGTAAAGAGAACTTTGGAGAAAGAGGATGCTGAGAAAAGGTCTATGAAAAAAGGAAATATAATCACAAGTGATTATTCTTCTAATGTGGTTTTTGAATGGTAAATTTTAGATGATAAAATTGCCAATGTTGACTCAGGGTATAAAACTGAACAAACTAGTAGATGTGAAAATGTTGACTTACAAGAATATTCCACCAGACCCTCATATGAGAAAGAAAAAGATGGGAATTTTAGAAATAGAATTTATAGCCAAAAGGTAAATCTTTCCCTAATAAATATCCTTACTAGCCTGATAAGAATTATCATAATTGTGATTATATATATTCTAGTTTTAGGAGAGGTCCTGAAGCTGCGGGGCTTCATCAGCTGACTTCAAGACATCAAATGCAGACTAATAATAGGTATGTACCTTTTGTTGATAATGATTGTGACCCTTCTTAGGATCAAAATATCATTGTCAGACATCCTCTACATCCTCCATGAGGACCATATAGTAGGGTGGTGGAGCAGGGAGGGGGTACTACAACTATCTGGCAGCTGAAAAATGTTCTGCACCTGAACAGCCATGTTTTTTTACCAAGGGCCATCAAAACATTAAAAGAGCTTATGCAGCAAAAGAGGCTGCGAGGGGATGGGGGGGTGAATTAAGGCCAAAATTCCCCTTTTAATCTGAGCAAACAAGTTCTCTCAGATGAACAGAGAGTTTTAATTAGAGGTTTGAAATTTGCACCACCACATGAGCTTAACAAATTTGAGATGTTCTAATACAATCAGTTTCACTTTTGAACAAAGAAATGTTAAGCATACTAACCTGTCCAATGCATCTTCATTTTTAGAAATTTAGTATTGAAAGATTTGGAGACCTTCAAGGTAAAAAATTGATATGTAGATAAAAGATTTAAAGATGAGTTGAGTTATTTGTGTGCATGACGAGATATTGTCATACACCCCACTAATAAAGGGGGAGGCATGGTAGTTTTGGACAAATACGACTATACATTGGAAATTAATAAACTACTTTCAGACCATGACACTTGTTCCTTTAGAGGGTACCCCTACAGGAAATTATAAGCAAGCTCTATAACAAATTATTAATAGGCACTATACTCAACACATATTGAATAAAAAAGAAAAAAACTTTGATACCCACTGCCCTGAGAGTTCCAATTATATACTACTTACCAAGGGTACATAAGAATCCCACTAATTTACCAGGCTCCCTATTATTAGTGGCATAAATTCTATAACTGCACTTATTGGTAAGTATATCGACACATTTTTACAACCCCCGGTGGTGAAAAATCCTTCTTACCTTAAGGATACTACACATGAATCTCCTGAGCAGGGTTATGTGCAGGGAGGGCTACATCTTGGCTACAGTGGATGTGGCCACCCTCTATATTATTATCTCACATGATCTCACATGATGGTTATGCTGCAGTACAAAATGTGTTAGATTGTGATGCTATTGTACCTGATAGTCAGAAATGTTTTATTTTGGATTTTCTTACTATTGCCATAACACATAATTATTTTTGGTTTAGGGGTCAATACTACCTACAGAGTCAAGGTGTGGCCATGAGGGCCAAATTTACACCCAGCATTACCAACCTTTGTATGGCCAAGTGGGAGGAGGATGTCGTCTATGGGGTCCCTACACCGCAATTGGTGTTTTAGGGAAGGTACATAGACAATGTCCTCCTCATATGGGATGGGGGTGACATGCATTCTTTGGATCTTTCCTTTCAAAACCTTAAATGTAAAGATAGGGGTATCCGACTGAAGTTTCAGGCCAGTTCAGAAGAAATACATTTTCTTGATTTTACCATTAGAGTAGAAGCAGGCAATCTGATTACTACCACGTTTTTCAAGGATACAGATAGAAATTTCTTTATCCCTATGTCTAACTGACTTCTTTCCTCTTGGCTAAAATCAGTTACCAAGAGCCAATTTAAAAGAATTCATAGAATTTGTACTAACAAAGCTGACTATTTTGTACAAGCAGAAGTTTTAACAGGTTTTTAGAAACAGGATATAAGTAGCTCAGTTTGAATGAAGTAGTGGAGCAGGTGGGCAACATGAAGTGTGAGAGGATGCCTAGGAAGGAAACAAGCGAGGACCCTGAGAAAGTTGAAAATATGAGTTGGTCTATGGTCACTGGTTATTCTATACAGGTTTATGCTATAAAAAAAAGTTACAGAGAAAACGTTGATTAGTTTTGAGAAATGTGTTGGCTGCCCCTAGGAAGCCCAGGTTCTTTAAATCTTTGATTGAATATTATCCCCGTAAATGTATAGTCTGTAATGTTAACTCTATTGTGGGTAGGAAAGTTACATCCTTCCACTCTTAGCAAACCATGAAATGTTATGATATACGGATATTTATAAATTGTTCCACTAAAAATGTAGTCCATCTTTTCCAATGTTCCAATGCAATATGTGGGATGCACTGTGCGTATGTTGCAGGTGCATCTCAATGAGCATGCAAATAAACGTGTTTTTTGGGGACATTATCTATACAAACATTAAGATAGATGAAACAGGAACCCCACAGGGACTTTGTTTATGGTCATTGATAAATATACACCCCACCGGAGAAAAGCTTCATTAGAAGAGAAATATCAAAGCTAGAGACACGGTGGATTTCTGATCTTAAAACATACAGGCCTTTTGGCCTGAATGTTGATTAGGAGGTCAACTGCTTCATCCATGTTTCTCTCCTCTCCTTCTCAGGCCCTTTCTATTGAATTTTACATATTTTCTATCATTAAAAATAATATTAGGATTCAATATTTTATTAAATATATGCTAATAATTTTATGCATTTAATGTTTATTATATATTTAATGTTTTTGTAAACATCTGATCAGTCCTCTTTTCCTTTTTTAAGCTGCTATATATATTTATTTTTTATTTTCTATGTGTATTCTATATTTTGTTTTCCTTTTTTTCTTCTTTGAAGGATCTATCTGCTGAACACAAGGGGGTGCCCGCTCCTTTATGTGGTAATACAATTTTTAGTCTTTTTGTTTGTGTATTACATGCATTGCCATTTGTTTGTCTCTCACTTCCAGTCACTCTTTTTCTTCCACTTCGTATCACTATATAAATGTTCATTGCGTGGTGTCTTCTTTATGGCTACTCCCCCTAATGACATCAGCATTAACAAAATGCACTGGGCTGGGCCAACGCAAGTGACGTTGCCACGCACGCTGATACTGGTAGCAGCTTTATGGAATAACTGGTGTGGTGGTGATCAGGGACAATAACTCGTGACTGTACGAAATTATTTTTTTTTTCTTAATTTTATAAAATTTTTTATGATTTTTTTCAACACACTGTGACCAGAGCTATATAATGTTACTGTAGTAACATTATGCTACTCTTGGGAAGTGATCAGGATTTTATTTTATTTTTTTACACATTATGTTTGCTTATAGCAGTGAATTACATTGCTATAAGCAAACATTTTACTTATTGAAACAGAATCATTCAGTTTGTTTTGTTGTGATTATCTGTGATTGGTCAAAGCTAATCACATGGTACAGATGGGTTTGACCCTGTCGGTACCATGTGATCAAATTGACCAATCACAGCTAGCAACACAATTGTACACAATGGATGGTATGAAATGAAGCCATCTATTGTGTACAACTGTCAAGCGACCTGCTGTGGTCAAGGTGGTCACATGGAACTGTCAACGAGCCTGTACTCTGATCAGTCATTGGCTGTGTCCTGTGTGCAGTGACAGCTGCATGGCACCACAGCTACGCGATCGGCGCTTCCCGAACTTCTGATCGGGATGGGAAAGCACCCTCCTGGCCGTCAATTGACTATAGCCTGGGTGGGTAATAGTTAAGTAATATATAATTTTTTTTTTGCACAAACTCTTGGGACTTTATTTACTTTTTTGTTCTTTGTTTCATATTGTTTGCACATATGAGTCATTTTGATGTTATATGTTTATTTTATGCTCAAGTGCATACTGCACTTTTTGGAAACATATTTTTTGGATTTGGTATCACAGATTTTAGTGCTGGGCACTCTTTGCAGATATTTCTAAGTGCAGAGTTCCCCTATTGATTATTGAATCTATGTTAATAACTACTACTAAAAGAAGCCCTCTGTGGAACAAAAACATTAACGGACAATGATGTAAAGAGTACAACCTGATGAGGAGTCACAGAGACAACCACGGTGTTGAAGAGACTGAGTATAACAAAAAAGGAATGAACATGTTGGAACAATAGTTGTCAGAGTGAGTCTGTCAGGTCTGTCAGTGAGTCTGTCAGGCTCTGGTCTGCAGTAGAACTTCAGAAAATAGTCACTACTTAACTATATCAATGGAGGTAGGCAGTTCCTGTTTTGGAAGATCTAGGTAAAGAGGAGAATGATTGAATGTGGTGGATTCTGGAACGAGAGTGACTGATACGTTGTGGGAGAGAGCAGTTCTTTCACAGGCACTTGTTCTCAGGCAAGGGAGCAAGTCAGTTCGGAATGTTGATTGGAGATAACATTCAAAAACTGGAATATCACTTGGAATTGATCCAGGTGTTGTAGTGTGAAGGTCCTGTCCCCTTTGTGAACCAGGACGTGAATGGAAACTCCCAACGGTATCATGTTCATGGATTAGTCCCAGCAGAGGACTATGAACTGCACATGGGTGGACGTATTTCTGGAAAAGTCCGGGAGAAGCCGGATGCAAACCTCAACAAATCAGACCCGTATGTCACACTAGGTGCTTAATTTCTCCTTTAAGGCTAAAAAGGGTGGTGGGGCGCATGCGCAGCGTGATGCGGGACAGACATGTCCGAACACAGCCCTGCCGGACCCGAACAACCAAGCACGTTTCCCAAGGCTATCAGCCATCAAATCTACCTGATTCCTTCACACACCCCTGTGGGACACCCTCATGCATGCTGGCGGGAAAGAAGGCGCGTCGTCGCTCCCAGCACTCGCTCACCAACTATTTGCTCAGCACTAAGAAATCATTAACAAAAATGACCCAAAATGGCGCCAAGTCTCCTGCAACCTCCTGCAGTTCCACGCCTGAGCACACTCCAGCACAAAGAGACTGAGTACAACCCTCCGCTTTATAAAACAGATTTAGATGCTAGCCTGTCAGCAATCTATGAAAAGCTGGTACACAAGATACAGCTTGAATTCCACAAATCCACTAATGCCAGGAGATTGCAGCTATAGGGGGCCGCACTGATATTCTTGAGACCAAACATGATGAACTATCTCTACCACATAATGACTTCAGGAAAGACTATGAACTATTTGCAGATAACTTGTCATTCATGCAGGCCCAGGTTGAAGATTTAAATAATAGAAATTGCCGTAATATACGGGTACATGGGATCCCTGAGTCTGTAACTGATCTCATACCAGCCATTTGAAAACTCTTCCACAATCTCCTGCCTGAAAACCACTGTCTGCCTTCACATGCAATAGTTTCCATAGGGCGCTTCGCCCGAAACCAACACCTGATAAGCCTCCTCGTGATGTAATCATGTGCATGAAAGATTTTCTTACCAAAGAAGATATCATGCGTGCATCCAGGAACACCTCCAACATAGAGTTAGATGGCATCAGAATCCAAATATACCCAGACATTTCTCCTGCTACACTGGACAGGAGATGCAGAATGAAGGAGGACACTTCTATCCTGCAGATGGCAAGAATTAAATATTGCTGGGGCTTCCCATTCAAGCTAGCTGTGCTGCACAATGGTACAACATACACGGTATATAATATAATTGAAGGGGGGGCATGTCCGGACGTTGACGGGAAAGGACGTGCGGCTGAAGAGCTCCGCTGACCCTTCTACAATCCACTGCCATCTCGCTCAATAACTGACTGGGAGAGCCTCCAAACCTTCCCCAGCAGCCACTGGACATTCCCTACACCAGTTCTTTGGGAATTTGTGGAGCTCGAGCGGCCGTTTGAGCTTCTATTACGCTGCGACGGGCTCCACATCAGAGAGACTCGCCATCATCTTGCGGCCTGTGAGATCTCCTCCGTTCCCGGGCTCGAGTGCCGCGATCGGCAGAGCGGAGGAAGGCCGACCCATCCACATCTGTGGGGACTGTCCCCGGGAGGAGGCTGAGCTGTGTGGGGACCTGAAGGACCGCCGGAGGGCTCATGGCGGCGAGCTCCGAACACCCGCGGCCCACCGCCATCTTGCAGCTTGTGCAGCCTCCAGAGTCCCCGGGCTCAAGTACCGTGACCGTCGGACAGGGGGACAGCTAATTCAAATATATCCACAGTGGATATCAAAGAGAGGTAGCTGGACTGTACAAACTCCTGAGAGAGCGCCAGAAGATCAATATAAGGAGATTTCCTGGCACCCACCGCACTCCGCCATCTTGCAGCCTACTATATAAGGTGCATCCTCCACATTCAGGTACTCTGTGCTTTGGGGATACTGTGCTGCTTTTCTTGTACCTCCATCCTTGCTAGAACTGGGTCCTGAAGCAAGCCCTGAACCTGCACAGACAGCTCAGACACTCAGATTCCTGGCTGGCCCCTGTTCCCAGTATTCAGGTCGCCTTGCTCCCCCTGTACACATCACAATAGGAAGATCAGACTGTTAACTACCTATTAAACCACTAGCATAAACTGATCTCTGACCTGCCCCTGGCCCCAGCATGTGGGTTACTTAGTTACATAGTTACATAGTAGGTGAGGTTGAAAAAAGACACAAGTCCATCAAGTCCAACCTATGTGTGTGATTATGTGTCAGTATTACATTATATATCCCTGTATGTTGCGGTCATTCAGGTGCTTATCTAATAGTTTCTTGACGCTATCAATGCTCCCCGCTGAGACCACCGCCTGTGGAAGGGAATTCCACATCCTTTCCGCTCTTACAGTAAAGAACCCTCTATGTAGTTTAAGGTTAAACCTCTTTTCTTCTAATTTTAATGAGTGGCCACGAGTCTTGTTAAACTCTCTTCTGCGAAAAAGTTTTATCCCTATTGTGGGGTCACCAGTACGGTATTTGTATATTGAAATCATATCCCCTCTCAAGCGTCTCTTCTCCAGAGAGAATAAGTTCAGTGCTCGCAACCTTTCCTCATAACTAAGATCCTCCAGACCCTTTATTAGCTTTGTTGCCCTTCTTTGTACTCACTCCATTTCCAGTACATCCTTCCTGAGGACTGGTGCCCAGAACTGGACAGCATACTCCAGGTGCGGCTGGACCAGAGCCTTGTAGAGTGGGAGAATTATCGTTTTATCTCTGGAGTTGATCCCCTTTTTAATGCATGCCAATATTCTGTTTGCTTTGTTAGCAGCAGCTTGGCATTGCATGCCATTGCTGAGCCTATCATCTACTAGGACCCCCAGGTCCTTTTCCATCCTAGATTCCCCCAGAGGTTCTCCCACCCAAATGCATTATTTTACATTTTTCTACATTGAACCTCGTTTGCCATGTAGTCGCCCACCCCATTAATTTGTTCAGGTCTTTTTGCAAGGTTTCCACATCCTGCGTAGAAGTTATTGCCCTGCTTAGCTTAGTATCATCTGAAAATACAGAGATTGAACTGTTTATCCCATCCTCCAGATCGTTTATGAACAAATTAAATAGGATTGGTCCCAGCACAGAACCCTGGGGAACCCCACTACCCACCCCTGACCATTCTGAGTACTCCCCATTTATCACCACCCTCTGAACTCACCCTTGTAGCCAGTTTTCAATCCATGTACTCACCCTATGGTCCATGCCAACTGACCTTATTTTGTACAGTAAACGTTTATGGGGAACTGTGTCAAATGCTTTTGCAAAATCCAGATACACCACGTCTATGGGCCTTCCTTTATCTAGATGGCAACTCACCTCCTCATAGAAGGTTAATAGATTGGTTTGGCAAGAACGATTCTTCATGAATCCATGCTGATTACTGCTAATGATACTGTTCTTATTACTAAAATCTTGTATATAGACCCTTATCATCCCCTCCAAGAGTTTACATACTATTGATGTTAGGCTAACTGGTCTGTAATTCCCAGGGATGTATTTTGGGCCCTTTGGTGCTACATTGGCTTTTCTCCAATCAGCTGGTACCATTCCAGTCAGTAGACTATCTGTAAAAATTAGGAACAATGATCTGGCAATCACTTGACTGAGTTCCCTAAGTACCCTCGGATGCAAGCCATCTGGTCCCGGTGATTTATTAATGTTAAGTTTCTCAAGTCTAATTTTAATTCTGTCCTCTGTTAACCATGGAGGTGCTTCCTGTGTTGTGTCATGAGGATAAACACTGCAGTTTTGGTTACTGAAGCCCCCCGATTCACTCGTGAAGACTGAGGAGAAGAATAAATTAAATACCTTCGCTATCTCCCCATCCTTTGTAACCAGATGTCCTTCCTCATTCTTTATGGGGCCAATATGGTCTGTCCTCCCTTTTTTACTGTTTACATACTTAAAGAATTTCTTGGGATTTTTTTTTGCTCTCCTCCGCTATGTGCCTTTCATGTTCTATCTTAGCTGTCCTAATTGCACCCTTACATTTCTTGTTGCATTCTTTATAAAGTCTGAATGCTGAGGATGATCCCTCAACCCTGTATTTTTTGAAGGCCTTCTCCTTTGCTTTTATATGCATTTTTACATTGGAGTTAAGCCATCCAGGACTTTTGTTCGCTCTTTTAAATTTATTACCCAATGGGATACATTGGCTAATGCCCTTATTTAATATGCTCTTAAAGCAAACCCATCTCTCCTCCGTATTCTTTGTATCTAATATTTTATCCCAATTTATGCCTTTTAGCAAGGTTTGTAGTTTAGGGAAGTTGGCTTTTTTGAAATTCAGTGTCTTTGTATTCCCTTTATGTTTCCTATTTGTGTGATTTATACTGAAACTAATTGACCTGTGATCGCTGTTACCTAAATTGCCCCGTATTTACGCATCCGGGATCAGGTCTGTATTGTTGGTAATCAGTAGATCTAGTAATGTTCTATTTCTAGTTGGTGCGTTTACCATTTGACCCATAAAATTGTCCTGCAAGACATTAAGGAACTGGCGAGCCTTAAATGAATGCGCGGTTCCCTCCGCCCAGTCTATGTCTGGATAATTAAAATCCCCCATTATGATAACACTTCCCATCCTTGCTGCTAATCCAAATTGTGATAGGAGATCTGTATCCACTTCCTCCCTCAGGTTAGGGGGCCTATAGCATACTCCCAGTATTATTTTCCCCTTTGCTTCATCCCTTTGGAGCTCTATCCATAAGGATTCCACCTCCTCTCTAGCTCCCTCAGTGATATCATCTCTCACATTCACTTGTACATTATTCCTGATATATAGGCATACCCCTCCCCTTTTTTACCCTCTCTATCCTTGCGGTATAGGGTATACCCTTGAATGTTTGCCAGCCAATCATGAGAGCTGTTGAACCAGGTCTCTGAAATTCCCACAAAATCCAAATCCTCCTCGTACAACAGTATCTCTAGTTCACCCATCTTGTCCGCCATGCTCCTGGCATTGGTGAACATGCCACATAGTTTAGACCTGTCGCATATTGTCCTCATATTGGGTGTTTCGAGATTGCAACTAGGACTTGCTACTATACTCACCTTGTGTTTTTGTGCTTTGGTTAACCTACCACTAATGCCCCCAATACTATCCTCTGGAATATCTTCCACACTGGCTATCTCTGCCTCTGGACCCTCCCCCCATCGCCTAGTTTAAAAACCCCTCTAACTTTTTGGCCATCTTCATTCCCAGCAGATCTGCACCCTCCTCATTTAGGTCCGTCCCTTCTATAGTACCGGTTACCGACTGAGAAGTCGGCCCAGTCCTCCAGGAACCCAAACCCCTCCTCACTACACCAGCTCTTCAGCCACTTGTTTACTTCCCTAATCTCCCTCTGCCTTTCTGTTGTGGCTCGATGTACCAGTAGTATTCCTGAGAATACTACCTTGGAGGTCCTTTTCCTCAATTTAGCTCCTAAGTCCCTAAAATCGTTCTTTAGGACACTCCATCTGCCTCTGACTTTGTCATTGGTGCCAACGTGCACCATGACAGCTGGGTCTTCCCCAGCCCCTCCCAGTAATCTGTCCACAAGATCCGTGATGTGCCGAACCCGAGTGCCAGGTAGACAACATACTGTTCGGCGCTTCAAGTCTTGGTTACAGATTGCCCTCTCTGTCCTTCTAAGAATTGAGTCCCCTACCACCAGAATCTGAGAATCTGTCTTTCCTTTCCCTTTACTGCCCCCCCACTCTCACTGGAGGAGTTCTTCCCCCGGCAGCTAGGAGAGTCCCTCAGCTCCAGCAGTGCTGGTCCCTGACTGGTTTCACCAATGTCACTCAGTGGAGCGTACTTATTGGGATGCTCCAGTCCTGGATCAGCCTCCCTGGCACTTCCCCCTCTACCCCTCCTGACTGTCACCCATCTACTCTTTGCTAGTGCCTGCACCTATTTGTCTCCACCCGCCTCTGTGCTGGTCCCTGCCGGGACCTGACGTGTACGTTCCTGGCTCTCCTTTAGTATGGAGGGACTTCTCAGTGCTGACAGTTGCTTCCCCAGATTCAGAACCTGGGCTTCCAGGGAAACAATGTGCTTACATTTTGCACAGCAGTATTCACCCTCGATCGGATGATCAAGGAACGCATACATGCAGCAAGATGTACAAAGAGTTGCCTCTCCACACCTGCCAGGCATCGTACCTATTAAATTTAGTGAGGATTGGGGATACGATTGCGGCCTCCACATCTCTTCCCCTGGCCTGATCTACACATCTCAAGCATTCCAGGGGCGCATGCGCTGCCCTCTAAGATGGCAGATGCGTGATCTATGAGCTCCGCTCCCGTCCAGTGATCCACGGCCTCTGTACAGCTACATAAGCCACAAACAGCTCCAGAGGCGAGACGCCACGACTCTGCTGCACATCCCAGCACCCTATGGGCAAAATCGGGGATCAGAGATCCCACTACCGAGCCACGCAACACTCGAGGCCCTCCTCCATCATGGACCACTTCCTGACTAGGCCTTAATCCCCGGTCTTGATTTCTCAGGGAGAACCAGAGGATTACGTCAGCACCTTAATGGCAGAGAACGGATCGCAGCAACAGGCCATCCTCCCACACACAGCTTCCTCTCCTCACCCGGTCCTGACTCCGGAGATGATGGATCTTAAACTCCAGGCCCTGGCCCAGCAGGTAACCAGGGACATAGCACAGGAGATGGGGAGAATATCTAGAGAGCTCAGGGGAGAGATAGATGCACTGGGAGAACGCACAGCCTCCCTAGAGACAAAATTTGATGAGACTCTTCTCTATGTACAAGCTCTTGAACAGGAAAATGCAACCCTAAAAAACTCAGTGTCCCAATTGCAGCTTCAGCAGGAGGACCTCAAGAACAGAGAGCGATGCCAAAACCTGAGAATACGCGGAGTCCCTGAGACTGTTGCTGACAACAATATCAGGCCTTATCTCTTAGGCCTATTTAACACTCTGGCTCCTGAAGTTGTGGACATTGACTGGCGCCTCGACAGGGCTCATAGGTCCCTGGCCCCCAAACCCCCCATAGGGGCCAGACCCCGTGACATAGTAGTACGTTTCCACTTCTATGAGAGTAAAGAGACTCTAACCAGGGCCACACGCAACAGATCTGGCATTGACTACAAAGGAGACAGAATCCAACTGTTCAGTGACCTCTCCCCAATCTCCCTGGCCAAGCGTCGCTCTCTATGACCCATCACCTCTCATTTACAGCAACACAAGGTCCCTTATTTCTGGGGCTTCCCATTTCGCCTCAACGTCACTCTAGATGGGGTCCAACACGTCCTTCGGGACCTTCAAGAAGGTGATGCATTCATCAAACGTCTGGGTCTGCCTCCACTTCCTGTGGACATAGATCGGGCTCTGCCTACCACCCCACATCCATTGTCAGCCCCATCCAGAATCTGGACCCCAGTGAGAGGAAGAGGATCAAAGGCCTACTCCACTCCCCAGCGCTCTCAACGCTCAAGACCACCCACCTGATTTGATGTGGACATTCTTTCCTTGTGCATATCCTTATTATGGCTCCATATGGGATCTGACTGATGTTTGAATCCCTATTTTGGCCCACTGTGTTTACAGTACGTCTCCTCTTGCAGACGTCCTGCAAAGTTTAGGCTTTTGTTGCTGCCTGTTTGCCTTTCTGTTATTGGATTCCATTTTCCATAGGAAACAGTTGTTTTTTGTTTTTCTGGTTTTTTTTTATCTAATGGTTCCCCCACAGGTACATTTCCCCAGGTTGCCCAGAGTTGTGATTGGACAGGTAACGCTATCGGCGGATCACTGTGATGGGTAGTCACGAGTCGCTCACCATTTTGGAGAGGGCTATGCTCCCCTACTGGTCCTCAGGCTACGGCTGAGGATTCCTGAGTAAACCTTGCTCAGGTCTTTTTGTGAAGTTGTTTTTTTTCTTTTTCTTTCTCAGTTTTTGGGCCTCACAAGCCTTTTTGTTTCTAAGCGAGATAATCCTTCATGACCCTTTTTTTGGATCACCCCAAGTTTGCTCAAATGCTTCAGTTTTCCTCTTATTTTTTTATATTTTCTCTATTTCATGTTTTTTTATTCTTAGTTCAGTGAATGATCATCTCACGATAAGGGATCTTTTGATCAGGCTAAGGCCTGTACTTAGGCCACGCATACATATACTTATTGTTGGGCTGTTACCCATTGTTTTGAATATCTCGAAGCTGAATTGTGATGTTTATCTATGGCTTTGAAACTGTTATCATATAATGTGAAAGGTTTGAATTCCATAAAAAAATAGATGGATGGCCTTGAAGGAATTCAGGGCCTCCGGTGCGGATGTCATCTTGGTTCAGGAGACACACTTCCGGGCTGGGGGTTCCCTGAAATTTGCCTCTAGACACTTCCCAGTGTCCTTTCTAGCTTCGGACTCATCTGGAAGGGCTGGAGTGGCAGTCTTGGTCAAACGTTCATGTCCCCTCCAGATCAAGTCCACCCATCTAGATCCTCATGGGCGTTATATAATTCTAGAAGGCACCTATCTAACCCTATGATGATCATGAATGTATATGCTCCTAACACGGGTCAAATTAAATTCCTTACTGAAGTTTTTGAACGATTACACAGAGTAGCTCATCCCTTTATGATAGTTGGAGGTGACTTCAATGCTGTCCTCTCGCCCGGTCGGGATAGGAAATCATTGTTCCATGCCGTACCCCCTCTTGCCCCACAATCCTTAGCCAATTCTTTTAGGAAGCTGATCCGCACCCACCGTCTGTTTGATGCTTGGCGAGTCAAGCACCCCGTGGGTCATCAGTATTCGTTTTATTCCCCTCCCCACAAGATGTTTTCAAGACTGGATTATTTCCTAGTGACAGCTCCATTGCTTTCCCACACAGTATCCTCCGAAATGGGGCCAATTACCTGGTCGGACCACGCCCCTCTATACCTAGATCTTTGCCTCTCAGCTGCGTTGCCCAGGAGGTGCCATTGGAGGCTAAACAAGTCTCTAATAAAACATCCCGAATCTAGAGATAAACTTCTCACTGCCCTAACTAAATATTTCCACTTAAACACAGGTTCCGTGTCCAGCCCGTCCGTCCTCTGGGAGGCTCACAAGGCTTTTTTTTAGAGGACAGTGTATCTCTGTGGGATCCCAGAGAAAGAGGGCTTCGGTCCTTCAGAAGTCCTCTTTAATTTTGGAACTAGCGGCTGCCGAACGCTTCTTGCTACACGCCCCATGATGGTCCGGCTGCGCACAGTAACTTCTTTACGCAACCATATAAAGTCCCTAGACATGTCTAAAATAGATAAATCTATACTATGGGCAAAACAAAAATTCTATGAATTTTCAAATAAACCACATGGGATGTTAGTATCTAGGCTTAACCCTAGGCCCTACCTATCTTTCCCGGATCATATAAAACGCACAGATGGGACTCCCACCTACTGTCCACAGACAATGACTCAAGTATTTGGGGAATTTTATGACAAACTTTATAACTGCCTCTCCCCTGACCAACATCCCCCTTTTGACCAGAAAGCTTTTGAAACATTTATGGCTGATCTCCACCTCCCCCGGCTTACTGAGGTGGAGGTGCAGATTTTAAATGCACCCATTACTGAGGAGGAACTCGTTCGCACTGTCAAGTCTCTTCCATCCCATAAAGCTCCAGGTCCGGACGGCCTTCCCTACACTTATTATAAGACCTTTCTCCCGACTATTTTGAAACACTTGGTATCTTTATATAACTCCCTTCTTCAAGGTCAACGCCCCTGCCAATTGCCAACCCATCGCTCCCAGACAGCTATAGGCCAATTGCGCTTTTAAATTCAGGTTACAAGCTCTTTACCAAAATTTTAGCTAACCGCCTTTCTCAATTCCTGACGAAACTGATAGATAGATATTAAGTGGGTTTTGTCCCTTCTAGGCATGCAGGCGATAACACCAGACGAACCATTGATCTCATTGACATATTAAACAGAGTCCGCTGTCCTTCCCTGATCCTTAGCCTCAATGCCCAAAAGGCGTTTGATCGATTAAGCTGGCCATACATGTTCGCAACCCTTACTAAATTTGGATTAAGAGGCCCTTTCCTTACGGTCCTCCATGCCCTTTACTCCAACCCTTCCTCTCAGGTCCAATTAGTGTCCTTTACATCCAGTCCATTTCCTATGTCAAATGTTACCAGGCAGGGCTGCCCCCTCTCGCCACTCCTTTTCATACTATGCCTGGAGCCATTAGCTGAGGCTATTAGATCACACCCAGACATACGGGGGGTTCCTATGCGACAAAGGAAATATAAACTTTCTTTATTTGCCAATGACATGCTTCTGACTCTTACTAATCTCCATGTATCACTCCCATCCCTATATGCCCTTCTATCTCAGTTCAGTTTCCTTTCGGGATATAAGATTAACACGTCCAAGACTGAAGCTCTGCCCTTACACCTCCCTCCTGACGACCTCTTTTCACTAAAGAATTCATATCCCTATCGCTGGTGCACCTCTTCTCTCAAATACTTAGGAGTACAAATCACTTTGCCATATTCTACCCTTCATTTGGCCAACTATGTCCCCTTATTTAAATCTATCAAAGATATGTTAAATAGATGGAACCCCCTACCGATATCTTGGATAGGCAGGATAAATGTGCTGAAGATGTCGGTGATGCCCAAACTGTTATATTACTTTGAAACATTTCCTGTCCCTATTCCGATGGCCCAATTGAAACTCCTTAAAAGATGGTTTCTCAATTTTATATGGAGGGGTGGGGCCCATAGAGTAGCCAGCTTGGTCATTTTTCCCCCAGGGGGCAGGGAGGTATGGGAGCACTGGACATCCATAAGTACTATTTGGCTTCCCACCTCCGTGCGGTGGTGTCCTGGGCCAGCATGCGTCCCCCAAACAGGTGGACGGAGATGGGTTTGTTGTTCCCGGCCCACCCCTGTTCCCTGGTATGGTCTCCTGCATTATTTACTGACCCCAAGCTCCATGACCTCTGCCTGGGCCCCATGCTGTTCTCACTCAGGATTTGGCGTTCTTGCTATACCAAGTTCTCACTGGCTTCCTCCTGCTCACCTCTCTTCAATGTGCTATTCAACCCCCTTCCATCTGATAGCCTCTCACACTCCCAGATGTTCCCATGGGCCAAGGCGGGTTTGTTTCAGCTCAGACATTTTGTGCACCCTGTCACTCGAAAACTTTACTCCTTCCAGGACCTACAAACTAAAAGCCAAATTCCAAACCAGCTGTTCTTTTCATACCTTCAAATAACACATTATCTAGCATCCCTCTCACCTTCTCTTACTTTGACCAAACCTACACACTTCGAAGTTCTATGCTCTCAGGGTCCACACCAACCACGACTGATATCTGACATATATAGTCTTCTGCAAGAGAACATTCCACTCTCCATGGAGCCCCACACATATATGAGTAAATGGTCACATCTGACACAACAACATATCTCCCCATCCCAATGGGCTAAAATTTGGACCTCAACATCTAAAATATCCCGATGTGTGGTGCAGAGAGAGACAGCTTATAAAGTGCTCTTTTTTTGGTATAGGACCCCTGAGGTTATACACTGATATGACGCTTCCCTCTCTCCTCTTTGCTGGAGATGCGGAAGGATCAGGGGTTCCCATTATCACATCTTTTGGCAGTGCGATTTGATAGCTCCCTTTTGGTCCATGGTTGTGTCCGTGCTCCAGCAGATTCTTGATTCCCAAGTCCCGTTGGATCCGGTACATCTCCTTTTAGGCCTCCCAATCCCTGGACTGGGAAAATCTTTGAACAAATTGGCATCGTATGTATTACTGGCCGCAAAAAGAGCTATCCCTGCGTGTTGGCTTTCCAACTCCCCCCTACTCAGACCCAGCTTATACAAGCTATTACTGATATCCGTAAGATTGGAGCATATGACAGCCATGGTGGAGAATGCTTTGGAGAGATTTGATAGGATTTGGGCTCCTTGGGACCGTTATATACAGGGCCCTTCTTAGGGTTCTGGCTCCTGTCTTTCTATTACTGCCCCTTGTCTGTCAATTGAAATATATAGTAGAGTTCACAGCACGATGATCAACCTTTACTGATTCCATTTGGCTCATTTTGTTGTTTATATTCTTATAATTTCTGATTACACTATGTACTGAACTACTGTATTTGTAATCTTACACCTGCCTATTTTATTTTCTTGATTGATATAACTACAGTATGTATGCTATGTTTTATTTTGGAAAACATTTCTTAATTTCTTAATAAAAATACAATTTATAAAAAAAATAATATAATTGAAGGAAAAGAACTTCTGGTCAAGCTGGGTTTACTTGAGCCGGAACCTTTCAATCAACCACCTGCTACCCCCAGATCATCAAGCATTTGGTCCACTCCATCATCACGTCGCAATCAAAAAGACCAAAGAAGATGGCTTCAATCCTTCCAGGATCAAGCAGCATAACCATACCCATGATTACTAGTTCTCTGTTTTATTCTTTCAACTCATTTGGCATTCTAAAAGTTTTTATGATGTAGTTTCTATCATCAGATTGCCAAAAGTGATCTAGACAGATGGACTCTCTACCTTCCATCTATAAGGCAGGCCTGCCTTAAAAAGTAAGATACCTTTAGTTATCTACCAAAGATTTAAGTGACAAAGATAATGAGGTTGCACTGTTCTATTTTAGTCACCTAATTAACCACTTTGGATCAGGTATTAACTATGACCCCATGTTTTAGAACTCAGCCCTGAACACTGTTTCTGTTTTTACAGTGAAACATTTGGAGTCATCCTGCAGTCAATTTATGGTGACTTGTGAATTATACATACGATCTATAACTTCTCTAACATCTTAGAAGTTCATAACAAGCATGACAGATTCTTGGAGAGCTCATAACATTGGGGTGAAGGTTTATACCCATTACTCACACCCACATGCCCGTTTGGACAACATATTTAGCACTCCAATATTACTAGCCAACTTCTCCAAGGCACACATTCACTCATGCCCAGTCTGACCACCATATTGTTTCCCTTGACACCTCTCATATAGGTCTAGCCCCCACTTCATTTAATTGGCACTTGAATGACTCTCTATTAACAGACCCCTCCACCTTTCAACAGATATCTACGCATATTGAAGAATACTTCTCCCACAATACAACTGATGATATACTCCCCACCTCACTTTGGTCGGCACACAAAGCCATATTAAGAGGTCACTTAATTAGCATACCAGCAGCCAAAAACAAGGCCAGACTTACAGATATTAAATGCCTTACAAGAGACCTTGATAATCTATACAATAAATTAAACCAGTCACCCTCCCATGATATTACTCAACAAATCCAACCTAAATGCCAAGCACTAGACACAATCTTATCAGCTGACACTGAAAAATCTTAGATTCTCCAAAGACAAATTTATGCTACATGGTAATTCCACTTCCACCATGTTTGCAAGGAAATTAAACCAAGTATATAAACCACCCCATGTGTAAAAATTACATGACCAGAGAGGTAATTTGGTCACTCACCCTCACGAGGTTCTAGATATTTTTTCAACCTGTTATAAAAATCTCCTCTCTGGACCACAAACTCAATCTCAATTGTCTTCACTTAATTGGCTGGATGGTTTTCAACTCTTTCCAGCCAACAAATTGCCTCCCTTAATGAACCTTGTACAGACCTAGAAATAACTAACATTATTAAATCTCTCAAAACTTCCACTTCCCCAGGCCTTGATGGTTTCACTACCTCGTATTACAAAAAAATGTACACACTTATTACTCTGTTTCCCCGAAAATAAGACCTAGCGTGATTGTCGGTGATGGCTGCAATATAAGCCCTACCCCCCAAATAAGCCCTACCCTGTTTCCCCCGAAAATAAGCCCTACCCTGAAATTAAGACCTACAAGGACTTTAACTAGGGCTTATTTGGGGGGTAGGGCTTATATTGCAGCCATCACCGACAATCACGCTAGGTCTTTTTTTCAGGGAAACAGGGTAGTACCCAAACTAAAAAAATGATTCAACCACATCTTACAAGGAAATCATTTTCCTGATGAGATGCTTCTAGCTAATCTATCCTTACTACCAAAATCACATAAGGACCACACCCTCCCACAAAATTTTTATCCCATTTCCATTCTCAATAATGATTTAAAAATCTTTGGTAGAATGTTGGCAGCTAGACTAGTGGCAGTTGTAACAGCCTTGATTTATACAGACCAAATCGGCTTCATCTCAGGTAGACAAATAGTAGACAACATTAGGTTGTCACAAACATTATTCAAGATGCTAATCTTCATTCTCGCCCAGTATGTATACTCAGCCTTGACACCTACAGAGCCTTTGAAAGTGTGAACTGGTCTTACCTCAATTACTTACTCCCCAAATTTGGCATTTCAGATAAATTCATACATAGCTTTAATGCCCTCTACCATACCCCCCAAACAAGAATTAAACTTCCAGGCAATAACTCAGAATTTGAGTAGAGGCGCAATGCAGGCTTGCCCTATATCCCCACTACTATTCATGTTGGCGACTGAGCCCCTTGCGTACGTGATAAGAAACAATATAAGTATTAAAGGATAAACCAAAGGCCCTAGAGAACTTAAATTGAGCTTAAATGCGGACAATGCTCTTTTATTTTGATCAGATCTACTCGTCTCTTTACCCAACCTTATGGCCGTACTTAAAATTTTTCATAATCTTTCTAGTTTGGGAATTAACATAACTAAATGCTTGGCTCTACCCATGAACTTCTCCCCTATTATGACTTCCTTATTGCAAGAGAAATTCTCATTCATATGGTGCTCCCATTCATTCAGATATCAGGTATCCATAATCACATCCTCTTATAACTCACTTTTCAAAACCAATTACCCCCCACTCTTCACGCATATAAGCTTTCTACTTAAACTATGGTCATCTTACCACATATCTTTTCTTGACAGAATCTGCGCTGTTAAAATGACAATTATCCCTAAACGTCTTTTCTATTTTCAAGCACTCCCTATTAATATCTCCAAAACCAAACTAGAAACTCTACAAAGAGAAATTAATAAATGTATTTGGTCAGGCAAAAAACCGAGATGTAGCTACCCTCTCATGCATAGACCACAATCTAAAGGCAGTCTTGGCCTTCCAAACATATGGCTCTATTTCCTTGCAGCCAGATTTACCCAGCTGGCCCAATGGTTTGCTCCTATAAATAACATCCCATGGATCTCCTTTGATCTATCTCAGTTTCCCCTCTATACCTACAAGGCGTTCCTTGGTCTGGTATAAACTCCCACCGCAAGAGCCTCAATCAGAACACAATAGTTACTCATTCTTTTCAATTATGGCTCAAACATAAAGATACCCTTAAATTGTCATCCGCAGTCCTGCCACTGGCCTCTTTTCTGGGGGACCCTAAATTTACACAGGCCTACAAAGACAATAGTCCATTTACACTATGGCTAAACAACAACCTGACTACTCTAAGATCCCTAGTGATTAACATGAAATTTCTCTCTTTTGAATCTCTCCAATCTAAATAAAAATTTCCTCCTTCAGAATTCTCTCGATATTTACAACTTAAAAACTTTTTTTTGCAGAGCATTATTCATTAACCCTCCAATCTCTGAAAACATTATTTGAACACATATGTATAATCTCCTCGAGAGATAGAGGTTTGATTTCTCAGCTACGGTATATGGTTATCTTAACAGACTTTCCCTACCAGAGAAATCCAGACCAATGCTACATTGGGAAGAAGACTTTGAATGCTCTTTTACTATAGAGACATGGGATACAATGATATATAACCTTCACAAAAGTAATCGTGCAATTTCATTTAGAAAAACACCAATAAAGCTATTATCTAGATGGTATATGACTCCTACAAAAATTAATTTTTTCTACCCTACAGCCTCTCCTAACTGTTTTAGGGGATGTACAGAACGAGGAACCTTTCTACACATTTTTTGGAGTTGCAAATTTCTTAAACCAATATGCAAGCAGCAGTCATCAGAATTAAAAATGCATCAGGTAAAACTATCATCCTCAAATATGCCTTCTATATGCTTCTATACCAAATATTCCTACATCATGCAATAGACCGCTATACTCATTATTAAGTACCATACAATGGATGATTGCACATAACTGGAGGTCAAGCACCCTTCTATGGCCACAGGTCCTATCTAGGATGGAAATGATAAAACTTTCTGAAAAATAATTTATCATACCCTCTATGACAATATGCACATCTTCAACAAAAAATGGATTTATTGGGATTTGCCATAGTCATTTACATACCTATGAAGTACCACTAATATAAGATATGTTATTGTTGTATTAAGATATCAGGATTTCCTCTTACTTTTTCTATACTTTATTCTTATACCACTTGAATATGATTGGTATTTTTGTTTAGCCTATAATACTTCATAACAATAATAGGATTCAACAATATTTAACGTAGAACTGTTATAAAACATTGTAATACTGTACAATAACATTCACTTTGTACTTCATTTCTGTTATGGCTCTTCCAAATAAAAACTTGTGTAAATAAAACAAGCTAAAAAGGGTGATATTAACTGGCACATGGGGGAAAAAACTAAAAAAAAAAATCATAAAAACAACATATTTTATTCTACACATTTTATAAGATGCCTCCTTTTGTGTTATTGTGTGACTAATTTGAATTTTAATGTGTACAATAAAATATATTGTTTTTATGATTTATTGAGTTTGTTCCCTTCATGTGCCAGTAAAGTCTATTATTACCATTTTTAGCTCTAAGTAATTTAACCGATATGTGGCATGTATGTGGCATAGATTTGTTTATACATAAGTTCTTCTTTTCAATGTAGAAGTATACTCTACATAAGATGTCACTGTTATTTTCAAGTTGGACCCAGTGATGGCTTCTGGTATCTCCCACAACCTAATATTATTCTGGTGATTCCTGATTTCATCATCCTTGACCTGTAGCTGGATATGAGCAAACTGCTGAGAGTGTAGGGTAGACAGTTGTTCGAAGGCATATATGTGGGACTCTTGTGCAGAGGCCAGGGATTCCACAGCTGTTACCCTGGAGTCTGTATTTGCTTGTTGTTGGTGCAGACCTTCTATTTCCATTTAAAAAGAATGTTCCAAGTGCTGAGCCTAGGTGACCAGATTGGACTTGGTTGGCAGAAGTAGCATGTCAGCCTTACATGTTACATTCTAAATATGGGTGTAACTTATAACATGTTCTAAAAGGTGAACTTATCCTTTAAAAATGAAATCCAGGAAACATGAAAATACTCCCTTGGAGTGGGGCTGTAGTCATACTGCAGCAGTTAACTGCTCATTTGGGTATAGGGGAATGGAAAAATAGATTCCCTTATCTAATCCTCTACTCCTTCAGGCTCATCCATGCTGTTAAACTGGTCCCCATCTTCTCTTTTTCCCCATGCTATGGTGCTCCAAAGTGCTGACATCTTTAACATCAATGCAGGGTATATAGCCCTATATTTGATGTGAGAGTGATGAGGGACAGTCCACTGCCAGAGCATAAGGGAGAGCCATTTGCAAGGGAAGCCAAGAATTGAGTAAGTGTTTTTATCCCCCTAGACTAAATGAGCAGTTAACTCTTGCAGTGCAGGTACAACTCCATTGCAAGGTAGACTTTTCAGGTGTCTGGGACTTCAACTTTAAGTAATATAGTAATAGATGTAGTGAGGTGAAGTGGTAAAGGTGAGGTGCCAGGGATATAAGCAGTGCTAGGTGCAATACATACTTGAAAGAAAGGATAATTAAATGTTTTTAATTACATTTTTTTTTTATTTACAGTTTGACAGGCAGCATATACAGATCTATTACCATAATAGCAGCTTGGCATTAACAAAGGAGCACAAAAAAAATATATAAAAAATGTGAAGTGCAGTATAATGCAACCTAAAAAAATGTTGAGAAAGTTCTGTATTTGACAAATTCTGTATTTGACAAATTCCCGATTTGCTCACAGTTATCACTTACTAAAGTTGAAGGCCATGATAGTATTTTTATCTGTTTCAGAGGATCCTGACATTGATACATTTTTCCTATATTGCTTCCACTGTGTCAGGAACGGTGTCATTACTGGTTTCACCTGCTGGTGGCACTGTTACGCTCAGCACCAAAGGATGTAATTCTGGTGGCCACCAGTGGGTGTCTCCCTGCCTGGACTACAGACTAGCTATCGGGCACACCTGTTATGGGTCTGCTGATCAAGCGCATTGCTTCAGAATTCCATCTGCTAGCCCTGTCCCTGTCTGAACCTGTGCTTGTTCCTGGACCCCGTTCTGTGAATCATGTCCTTGAGACCTGTTCCCTGTTACCTGCTTCCTTATACCTGGCTTCTGTTCCCCTGTTGCTTTTGTCCCTGCCTTGCTTATTTTTTGTTTGTTCCTGTGCCTCTAAATATATATTAGATAAATAGTTAGGTGGTTTTGGGGTTTGCTGTGTCTTGCACTTGTTAATGGTTTGCTGTTTGGTTTGCACGTGTGCCCTTATCTTTAATAAACATATTTTTTTCCTTGTCAAAAGAAGTTTATTGAGTATACAATGTTATAAAGATACATAAAGTAAGTTTACAAGGATCTATAAAGTAAGCTCATTGTTTTACAGTAGGGTTTATATAGGTAAATATCATGAAATTTCAAATATTAAACATTGGGTTCACGTAAACCTAAATTAAAGATATATATCATTTCCTTAGTTACTTTTGTAGGTATTTAAATGATTTATACCTACTATACATATTGTTTACAAGTCGAGTGTATATAGGTCAAATAAATTCTGATAATGAGCTTTAATCGTAAGGTGGAGAAAAGGAAAGAGAAAGAAGAAAAAGGGTTGAAAGGTAGAGGTATGGTCCACAAGGTTGTCCCGCTCGTCAGTTTATTATTCTTTTTAGTTCTCTTTGAAGCCTTAGAATGGGTGTCTCTGTAAGTCATTTAATCTGTTACCATGGCAACAGGACAGAGTCATTGAAGTTTGACAGGAACTGTTGTTTTATCCAAGGATGCCAAAGTTTTTCAAATTTTGGAATTTGATTTTGATCGATGGCTACCATCTTAGCATGGGACATTGTATTATTCATTCTGTGAATTGTTTCTGCTAGTACCAATGTAGGAGATTTCCATGCCTTGGCCACTGTTTGTTTTGCAGCCGTTATTAGTTGGATCATAAGTTTGAATTGAGAGAGTGTTAACCATTCCGGTTTTAGATTAAGTAAAGTTAAATATGGATCTGGTTGTATTATTTTTTTAAATATTTTAGATGCAATCACGAAGACTTCCTTCCAGAAGGTTTGGATTACTGGGCACGTCCACCATATGTGTAAATATGTGCCTATTTCTGGGCATCCTCGAAAACAAAGAGCTGAGGTATTAGGTGAATATTTCGCCACTCTAGCGGGTACAAGGTACCAGCGAGTTAGGACTTTATAATTTGTCTCCAGTGCTAAGATGTTGGGTGAAGATGACTTAGATGTGAGCCATATGTTAGACCAGTCCGTGTCTTCTAAAGTTCGTCCCAGGTCCTCCTCCCACCTCTGAACGTAAGAGGGTCTATTAAGATTTGGTACTCCATATAATTGATTATAAAGTGATGAAATTGTACCTTTAGCAAATGGATCTTTTGTACAGATTGATTCAAAAATGGATAATTGGGATAATGGTGTATCCCCCTTTAGGAATGGTGTATAGAAATTTTTGATTTGGAGATATCTAAATATCTCAGAGTTTGGTAGATCATATTTTTCTCTAAGCGATGGGAATGAAAGGAATGATTTAGATGCTATGAAGTCATTTAGTGTCTGAATGCCTGATGTTGTCCAAGCTTTAAAAGAATTTGGGTAGATCCATGCCGGATAAAAGGCCGGATTTCTGATAAAAGAAAGGAGAGGATTGTGTGGAGATTGTAACTGATATTTGGTTTTTAGTTTATCCCAGAGAGATAAGAAGTGTTTAGTTATGGGATTATGAATTTTAAAGCGGTCTTTAGGATCAAGCCATAATAAATTTGATATTAATAGAGGGTCATTTTCTGAAGCCTCTATAAATACCCATAATGGGATTTCCTGTTTTGCATGGTATTTGGACAGACTGGCCAAATGTGCCGCTCTGTAGTAGTTAGTAAAATTAGGGTATCCCAGGCCTCCTTTATTTTTGGGAAGATGTAGTGTGTGTATAGGTATACGTGGTTTAGAAGAGCCCCATATAAACGAAGTTGCTCTTTTTTGTACTATTCTCAAAAAATAGGAAGGAATTGGAATAGGGAGGACTCTGAATAGATAAAGCAATTTGGGTAGAATAGTCATTTTGATTGCATTAATCTTCCCCATCCAGGATAAAGGAAGTTGCGACCATTGTTTTATTAGATTTGTGATCTGTCTTAATACAGGAGGATAATTGGTTGAGAATAAGTCAGAATGAGAGGCTGTTAAATGAATTCCAAGATATGGGATTGATTTTTCTGCCCATGTAAATGGGAGTGCAGCCCTAGCCGGGATCAATTCCATGTTTGTGAGTGAAATATTAAGCACTAGGCATTTCTTAGGATTAATCATAAGGCCGGATAGGGCTGCAAATCCATCAAGAGCTGGTATTAAGTTAGGACCAGAGACCTGTGGTGATGATAGAAAAAGTAATATATCGTCTGCAAATATACATAATTTGTGTGTAATACCTCCTACTTGAATGCCAGTTATAGTTTGGTTTGTTCTGATATATTGGGCCATGGGTTCGAGTATAAGGGCAAATAATAAGGGAGATAATGGGCAACCCTGTCGGGTACCTCTTTCGATATTAAAGGCTTCAGA
The DNA here is from genome assembly GCF_042186555.1 of Aquarana catesbeiana. Lineage (NCBI taxonomy): Eukaryota > Metazoa > Chordata > Amphibia > Anura > Ranidae > Aquarana > Aquarana catesbeiana. The sequence goes on along the minus strand of NC_133326.1, from coordinate 398,480,292 downwards.
TTTGTATCCAGCATATTTTATATAGGCTTTGGGTTTATTATATAATGCTTTGATCCATGTTAAAAAGTGGGGTCCAAAACCCCATTTTTGTAATGAATATTGCATATATTGCCAGGATACTGTGTCAAATGCCCTCTTAATATCGAGAGATAGAAAACATAAAGGGATTTTCCGTTTTTTAGCAATATGTGCCAATAAAACTGCCCTGCGTATATTATCGCCTGCCTGTCTATTTGGCATGAAGCCTACTTGATCTCTATGTATTAATTTTCCTATAATGCTATTGAGGCGTTTTGCTATTATTTTTGCTAATAATTTAATATCGAGGTTTAACAGAGAGATAGGCCGATAATTCACACAGGAAGTATCATCAGAAAGGGGTTTTGGGATCATACAAACAATTGCCATTAGTGTTTCTTGCCGAAAAGAATGTCCATCTAGAAGTTTGTTAAAAGTTTCAGTGAGAATGGGAGAGAGTATTTCTGAGAATGTTTTATAGTATAAAGCCGAGTAGCCATCTGGGCCTGGTCTTTTGTTAAGTTTTAAGTCTTTTATGGCGTTAGCAACTTCATCTATAGTTATAGGCTCATCCAAACTGCTTTTTTTGATTCTGAGATAACTCAGGTAAGGTTATTTTTGAGAAGAAGGAAACAGCCTCTGTAGGATTAAATTCATTGTTTGTCTTGTATAAAGTTGCGAAATGTGAGTGAAATTTATGGACTATTTTAACTGGATTACAAGTGTAAACATTTTTTGATAATTTCAAACGTATTGGTTTGAAAGATTTGTTAGTTGAATTTAATGCCCGAGCCAAATATGTACCTGGTTTGTTTGTATTCATGTAGAAATTGTGTTTGGAGCGTTTGAGGGATTTATCAACTGACTCAGTGAGAAATAGATCGTATTCCAATCTAGATTTTTCCAGATGAGATTTTGTACTCTGAGATGGATTATCTTGAAATGATATGTAGGCTGCATTAAAATTGAGTTCTAGTTTTTTTGCTAGATTTTTGCGTTCCCGTTTAAATAGTGCCATTTGTCTTTGTATTGTACCACGCAAGATAGGCTTATGAGCTTCCCACAGTGTTAATGGGGAGATGTCTGTTGTATTATTAATTGATATGTATTCCTTTAAAGCTTGTTCAATGGCCATCTGATGTAGTGGGTGTTTGAGCATTATGTCCGGTAAGTACCACGTTGGGTCATGCGCTTTTGGTATGGCTGAGGCTATAGTAGTGTATACTGCATTATGATCAGACCACGGAATCGGAATTATATCTAATGCAATAATTTCTGGTATCATTCCTATTGTTAGAAAAATATGATCTATTCTGGTGAAGGTTTGATGAGGGTGCGAGAAATAAGTGAATTTCTTTTTCATTGGGTTACTTTCTCTCCATGAATCTACCAGATTGTATTTGGAAAGAAGTTGAGAAAAAGGTAATCTAGAGGTTATTTTGGATGGTGTAAAAGGTGATTTATCTAGAAATGGGAGGAGGACCTGGTTCGAATCCCCACACATTATCACTGTTCCTATTTTGTGTGTATTAATCACTTGTAATATATGTGAGAGGAATGGTGTAGGTTGTTTGTTAGGAGCGTAGTAGGAAATCACTGTGATTGCTGTATCCATTATATAACCCATGAGTATCAGCTATCTACCTTCTGGGTCTTTAATTTCTGATGATAAGGTGAATGGTGTGGATCGGTGAAATGCAATTAGAGTTCCCCTTTGCTTGGTACAGGCAGAAGCCATGTAAATTTGTTGATAAAAAGGAGAAATATATTTTGGAGTAGAATCTTTGGTGAAGTGTGTTTCTTGGAGGCATACTATGTGAGCCTTCTTGTTATGGAAAGTACGGAAGGCTTTGGTCCTTTTTTGAGGGACATTTATTCCCTGAACATTCAGGGAAAGTATATTCAGTGGTGCCATGGCAATAGATCAAATAGTTTTGACTTACTTTTTGTTATGCAGAGCTGACTGCGCAGATCAACCTGTGTGGACTGAAGAGATGAATAGATAGAAAAGAAACCAGTGAATTCTGGAGTAAAGAGTAAACAAAAAACATATGAGATTAGATGATACATTGTATAAATTATTTTTTGCAAGTAATCACAATTTACCCGTGAAAGAGAATAAATATCTCTCTCAGGGGAATAAGTGCCTTCGTCACACTCCCACATAATATGGTTGGGAGAATGAGGAGGGCTAATGGGGGTACACGGATCTTCCGCTTACAGGAGAGAAGTGCTATGTCAAAAGACATCAAAATGATGTTTCATTAGTTGGAGTGCAGAATATAGTTTTTGTTGAAATTATTTATTCCAGGGTGGTTGTATATGGTTAGTCTTGCCCTAGGCTAAATAATTCAGTTAGAAAGGTACTGTTAATAACTTTGGTATTGATGAAGATAGTTTGAATTATTTTGGGATTTTAACCCTTTTAGAGTAAACAATTACATATTTTATTCATATGTAACTGTTTAGATATGTTAATTTATAAAATTGAGGTTGTATTGCTTCAGATTAGAATAAACAAAAACATAATTCTAGGAACTAGTTAGGTAATAATATATTTGTTTTAAGAAAAAAAAAAAAAAAAAAAAAAAAAGCTTCCATTACTTCTGGATTATTGAACATATTTGTCCTAAAAAGTAATAAATCTATTGTTATTACCTGATAATATATAACTGAACAAGAATTTCCTTATTTCACTTATATATTCTAAGGCTATATGAATCAGAAGTAATAAGAAATATAACTGGAATGTAACATGATCCCACGCAGTGTGTGACTATCAGAATGCAGTTACATTCAGTTATAGATATAGGTTTTTTATAGAGAACCATCTCTTAGTATAATAAATGAAGAGATATCAGGAATTAGGATGTCAGTCCATTGAATCTTCTTGGTCCATGGATGATGTGGCATAACGGCCTCTTTTGTGAGAATGATGATTCCCATTTTGTTCTGGAATTTTCTGGGTGCTGCCTGAAGGTGAAGATGATGCCATTCTTCTGCGTGTGGGAGTGTTGCTGCTTGTGGGTTCTGTCAGATTTAATTTTAAAAGGGTTTGTTGTAGTTCATCTGCTGATCTGCTTCTGTAAATTGTACCTTGGTAGTTAAATCTGACTGAAAAGGGGAAGCCCCATTGATACATAATGTTGTGGCGTTGCAGTTCCATTAGTTGGGGTTTCATGGATCGTCTTTTAGTAATAGTAAGTTGGGATAGGTCAGCAAAAATTTGATAATTGTGTCCTTGAAAATTAAGTTCCTTTTTTTCTCTTGCAGCAATTAGTATTTGTTCTTTCGTTCTGTAATAATGAAATTTTGTGATTATATCACGTGGGGGTCCATCTTTCTTTTTGGCTGTGAGGGCTCTGTGTACTCTGTCCAGTTCTAAACGTTCAATAGGGATATCTGGCTTTAGTTCTTGTAATAGAGCAGTAATAGTAGATTGCAGGTCTGTCACAGTTTCAGGTATTCCCCTTATGCGCAAGTTTGAACGTCTGGCTCTATTTTCGTAATCTTCGAGCTTAGTTTGAAGTATTAAATTTTCTTTTTTTAATTGTTCCAATTCTGTTATATTTTCTTGGGTTGTAATTTCAATTTCATCCATTTTTATTTCTAAGGCTGCGGTACGGTTTCCCAGCTCTCTTATTTCTTTGGTTAGGCTTTTTGTTATTTGGTCTGAGGTTTGTTTTAAAGCCTTATGAAGCATCTTTTCAAATTGTAATAATATTACTGGGGATACTGAGGAGGCTTGTGGAGAAGTTTGTGAGAGGATTTGTTCTGTATCTGACTCAAATGGAGAGTCTTGCTGTGACATTTTCTGTCTGTGAGAGCGCCCTGATGCTGTATCTTGTGAGGTGACTGGAGCTGCTTCAGCTGCAGTGAGTGCCTGTGAGCTCTTTGTGAGGTGATTTTTATTTCTGCCACGGTTTCCTCCCAGTACCATATTTCCTGCCCAAACTTTCACAGTTTGTTCCCTGGGGCAAAAAGGTTCAAATGGATACCTTTTGAGCCTGCAGGCTCCGCTTTGTCCTTCTCTTCTCTCCTCAGCGGTGTGGAGCTCTAACAATGCATGTCTGCTCCGCTAGGCTCCGCCTCCTGCCCCCCCCAACATATTTTTTTCATTTACTTGTTTGTCCCTGATTTCTTGGTGCAGCCCAACAATCTGATCACCTGTATTGGATGTTTGTGTATAACATCCCTGACACACTGTATGCTAAGAAAATCTGTGAGTCCCACTGCCTTGTTGTTGGCATGCTGCCTACTATCTTGCAGGTTGCTAGAAGTGACAGGATATGCGGTATGGGGGAGAAGATTTCCAAGAAACTAGATGAGATGAAGAGACACAGTACATGAAAAGTGGTAAAGGTGCTAAAGCAAAGTAATACAGGAGGAATGCTGTAAGACATGTAAAGTGCATTATGGGGGGGGCACTAAAGGCCGATAAAAGCTGCAGTACATTGAAGGTGGTAGAGCAGTAAAGGGGAGCTGCATGGAAGGAACAGCAAAGCTGTATGAGAAAGAGGATATGCAGAACAGTAGGGTTCTAGAGGAAAAAAAAGTAGTATGGAAACATATACTGTAAGTGTAGTAAGCAATATGAGAAAGTGCTGGTAGAAACTATACTACAGAGGGGCACAGAAGGCAGATGAGATGAACAGTGTATGGGTATGCTAGAGGAATATGATAGGAGCAGTATGATAGTCCTAGTTGAGAGCACACTTTAACAATATAGTGGTCCCAATTTTGTATGTCATAGATCAAATTACATCTATATTTTTAGTAAAAAAAATTCACACAAGGTGTTTTCAATATACACTGACACAATAAAATCAAAATTGTTCATTAAACATAAAAGACAAGACTGTTGAGTTCACAGTTGACAAACATAATTAACTTCTGCCTGACATGCATTCACAAAGAAGTAAAAGGCATTATAAAAATTCTTGAATGCTGCTGAACTGACCTAGAGTATGTGCTTTTTCACTATACCTATAAGTAGAACAGTGTTCATATATTGTGCTATGTTACAAATAAAGCTCATGACAGTAACATTTTAGACAGCATATTACATTTGTTCTAATAAACAGTTTCATTAATGTTATGTAACTATATACATATTAATCAGACCATGATACAGTTTGGGTATAAAGAATTTAACACATATTCTGCTAAATTTCTGGCTTTCTACTGTATCAACCTTAAAGTGAAGCTGTCACCAGCTGTGATAGATCGCGCCGGAGAATGGAGTGTTAGGCGTACACTCCAGCACGTTCCGGGAGGACATCATATGACTTCCACCCAATAACTGATCAATGTACAGGCCTGCTGCTGGTACCATGTAATCAATGTGACCAATCACAGCAGATTATATGACAATTGTACACAATGTTTTTGGCCAATCACAACAATACACAATGAATGAATCTGTTTCATTCAGTAAAAATGGTTGCTTATACCAGTGAAATTCACTGGTATAAGCCATTGTGTTTAAAAAAAAATTATGTTAACACTGTATTGCTCTGGTCACAGTGTGTTAAAAAAATCATCTAAACAGACAAAATTTAATAAAGAAAAAAATGTTTTAAAAATAATAATAATTTTTATTTTTTACATACCGTCACTAGTCAGTGTCCCTGATCACCACCACACCAGTTATATGATGACACTGTACTGCACTGGTGACAGTATGTAAAAATAAAAATTGTGAAAAAAATGTTAATTTGCTTAATTTTCAAAAAAATTGCAACATCAAAATCATGCCATGCCTCTTACTAAATACCTTGGCTTGTCTACTTTCCAAAAAGTGGTAATTTTGGTGATATTTGTACTGTCCTGACTGAAAATTGTTCTGGGCAAGAAGGGGATGAAAGCGCCCTGTATTGAAGGGGTTAAGCAACTCTTGTGGATTGCCAGTTATAGCTTGGCTGCCAGTAGTAGTCAGTAGGAGTAAAGGAAAGGTGAATAGATGCTGGGGAACAAGGCTTTGAAGTAAACCTGTTGCTTTACCCTGGACGGCACACTACGGCTTTGTTGAATTGTTATTTTAGGGTTTCTAAAGCTTTTATCTATTTGTCATTTGGGGGGAATTAATAAAAAGTGTCCGAGACAAACTCAACTGGAGCATTTAAAGATTTTAACTTTTACATTTCTAAGCTATAAAAAAAAAAAAAAAGATAAATGGTTGCTACATGCGATGGCACAAGTTGGGATTGAATTTGTCTGAAATACTTTTTATTGAATCTTTATGCTCATTCACCTGCCAACACTATTAAGATCATTGGTGGGTGACCATCCCCTACAACTCACTTGATTTTCTGCTGTTGACCCTCATGCTATTAAAGGACACAATAGTAAGCTGGAGGTTAGCAGAAAGTAACCAATGAAAACTGCAGGGGACAACAGAGAATGACACTTCTGGAAGTGCTGGTTTCCCAGCAAATTTTTTAGGCCCATTTCCTACAAATGATGCAGTATTTAGTGGCACGGGCAACAAGTAAGTACATTCTTATTTTACAAATATAACTTGCTTTGGCATGTTTAACACAGTGCAAAGGTGACTTTAAATGTCACTGGTCAAATAGACAGAGGTAATTAAACTGTGACTCTGTAAAATTGGCAGCCAGGCATCACCATTATAACCATTGCTCGCTCATTTCTGTATTAAAGATAAGTAAAACCCACTCATGTACTGTGTTCTACATTGACCAAATCATGGCCAGTGGCCATATTTGAGCAGTGATGTCACTGCTATCCCTGCCCCCTCCCTTATATAGGTGATGACAGCTTGGGGAGCTGTCACTTGGCTAAGTGTATTGTCAGGGTCAAGTGTACCGTGGTCATCAGCAAGTTGGCAGGTGTCAGGCACCATGATTGACTGATTTTTTTTTTCATTATAACACTAAAAATACATCAATAATAGGTCTTAAAAGGACCTCCACATAGAGGATAATGATATACAATACATATTTGGAAAGAGTTTATGGGAAGTAATTCAAAACAAAAAGGGGGAACAAAAAGGGGGTATTGGGACTTTATATGAAGCACGTAGTAGAAAACAAGTACATTTGGTGAATAGATAGGAATTTTGATTGATCTCAATGGTAATAATATCATATAAAATGCTGGTTACATATAAATAAATAAGGTAAAAATAGAGGTAAACTTGCATTTAATAAGGGGCATGACCAGGGGTAGGGTAAAGGGAACTCCACACCGAGTACATGCTTACTTACTCAGGTATGCATGTTGGTGGAATGGTAGGTCGGTCCAACAAGCCATCCACAGGCACCCCCCCACGGGAGCCGTGGCAGGCAACCCTGAGGGGAGGACGCACATGGGCCGCAACCTGGGTGAAGTGAGAGAATAGAATCAAAGCCGTAAATGTGAGGAGAAGAATGGTGCAGGGGTGAGGAAGTAGCAGGCAGGATATGACATGCCTGTAAGTGACTAGAGATAATGATTAATGAAACAAGTGTGGCACGGCAGTGACAGCTAGGGAGTGAAGGAGGAAGGCCCAAAGGGGCAGAAAAATAGAGTGATTACCTGTAGAAAACAGTAAAGTGGCGATGAGAGGAGGTGAGGAAAGCAAGACCAAGACCTCTGTGATACAGCGTGGAGAGAGCCTTGAGTACCACAACCCCCAAGGAGAACCCCCTATATGCGTCGCCAACAGGGCAGCCCACCAACCTCACGCCGCGTGGCTGGGAGGGAGGAGGAGTGCCATCGGCCGGATGTCATATGGCTCCGGCTCAGCCGCTCCATGACTCCCGTAATGCCCGCAAATCGATCCCCAAGCCGCCTGGACGCAACAGCAGCATAAGACGCCGCATGTCCAGCGTGACGTCAACGTGCAGTGTGGTGTATCCGCCCCCCAGGTGTCAATTTACACAATGGAGGGGAGGAGACCCGCAGTGTGCGTCACAGCTCCCAGAAGGAGATGAATAAGCAGTCGGCCCGGCAGGCAGACCCCCAATGATCCTCCCTGGTGCAACATGTCAGAATGATAAAAATTGTAAACACAATCTATGAATAGATGACAAGAATGGTAATAGATAATATGATACTATACTATACTACCTCCTCCCTCCCAGCCACGTGGCGTGACGTTGGTGGGCCGCCCTGTTGGCGACGCATATAGGGGGGTCTCCTCGGGGGGTTGTGGTACTCAAGGCTCTCTCCACTCTGTATCACAGAGGTTTTGGTCTTGCTTTCCTCACCTCCTCTCATCGCCGCTTTACTGTTTTCTACAGGTAATCATGCACTCTATTTTTCTGCCCCTTTGGGCCTTCCTCCTAGCTGTCACTGCCGAGCCACACTTGTTTCATTAATCATTATCTCTAGTCACTTACAGGCATGTCATATCTTGCCTGCTACTTCCTCACCCCTGCACCATTCTTCTCCTCACATTCACGGCTTTGATCCAATTCTCTCACTTCACCCACACGTTCTTGATTTTTTATGGTTTTCATTTTTCACCTTTTTCACACAGATGGGCCTTGTGGTTTTCCCATGCCCACCCTGGTTGTGGCATGGATTGTTGGACCGACCTACCATTCCACCAACATGCATACCTGAGTAAGTAAGCATGTACTCGGTGTGGGGTTCCCTTTACCCCAGCCCTGGTCATGCCCCTTATTAAATGCAAGTTTACCTCTATTTTTACCTTATTTATTTATAATTAATTACATATCATGTTTCTATCATAGAGTTATCACGCGCTTTGCTCCTGACGAGTGGTACAAAGGCCACAAAACGCGTAGAGCCACCATATGCCTTGTTCTTATCAACATACCAATTATTCAAGTTTTCACTTATTATCCCTACAGGTGTAAGAGGCCCTTGGTCTTGCAGGCATTAACTCGCTTACGGTTTCTATTCAATCATGCCATGGTGAACCTTGGATTTTTATTGTGACTTTACCTTGTGACACCAATGTTATCAAGTCTTAACATTATTACAACTGGCAATCAATGTTGTCCTGTAATTACTTTGTTTACTATGTAACCAGCATTTTATATGATGTTATTACCATTGTGATCAATAAAAATCCCTATCTATTCACCAAATTTACTTGTTTGCTACTACGTGCTTCATATAAAGTCCCAATACCCCCTTTTTGTTCCCCCTTTTTGTTTTGAATTGATTCAGGGATTGAAACACTTGACCTTACCAGGTCATATTTTCACGAAAGTACCGTTGGATGGAAATACATGGCCTTACCAGGCCATGGGTTCGTCAAAGTCCCAACCTTCCCCCATTACTTACTTTATGGGAAGTAACGAAAAACTGTGTTACACAGCATATTACTCAAGCAATAAAGCAGTACTGTGGGGCTTGTGTGGGCATGTTTCAATGTCTTCCACTTCCTCAGTATTTTGGTCATTTCCATGTATTTTTTATAATGTACAGTATATGACTATCCTCCATGTGGAGGTTCTTTTATGATGTTATTGATGTACTTTTAGTGTGGTAATAATAGCACAAAAGCTTTTATACCTTACATGTTTTTATAATGTGTACTATCTTTATAATTTATAATGTGTACTATGATTTCTGCAATCAAAGCCCCCTTTTTTACTTTATAAACTTTATTATAGTATTCATGTAGGATCATAATTCATGGGAATAAATCCTAAATCACAGAAAAGACTGGATTTTTTTGTTAAAATGTTTTTATAACACTTATGTAAGTTCAATACACATTTTAATAATTATATTCTATATTATACAATGTTATATCATAAACAAAGGAGAGTTGCTAGTTCAAGGTAAGCTTTCCACACAAGTATAGTTTTGCCCTTATTGTGTTTGTGACATGCATCACATCTCTGATAAGAATTACAACACTGTGCAATACAAATTAGTTACACTTTATATACAGTGCCTTGAAAAAGTATTCATACCCCTTGAAATCTTCTACATTTTGTCATGTTACAACCAAAAACATAAATGTATTTTATTGGGATTTTATATGATAGACCAACACAAAGTGACACATAATCGTGAAGTGGAAGGAAAATGATACATGGTTTTCAAAGTTTTTAACAAATTAATATCTGAAAAGTGTGGCGTGTATTTGTATTCAGCCCCCTGAGTCAAAACTTTGTAGAACCACCTTTCTCTGCAATTACAGCTGCAAGTCTTTTTGGGTATGTCTCTACCAGCTTTGCACATCTAGAGAGTTCTTCTTTGCAAATAGCTTAAGCTCTGTCAGATTGGATGGAGAGCATCTGTGAACAGAAATTTTCAAGTCTTGCCATGGTTTCTCAATTGCAAGGGCGTAACTACCACCATAGCGACCCATGCGGGTGCTATGGGGCCCGCAGCCGAGTGAGGCCCAGTGAGGATAAGAGCACTGCCGGCACAGTCTCCCAGCCAGGGGAAGAGAGAGGAAAGGAAGAGGCGAGCTGTCCATATCAGCAGAGAGCTGAATTGCCCAATGTAATAGCTTTCATTAGAACTTCCAGTGTTCCCGGGGCTCACGTCACATAGCTCCACCTTTTGGCCCGGTGCCTTTGATAGACAGAACGGCGATCCAATGCGGGACATGTGACGTCATCAAAGGCATCGGGCCAAGAGGTGGGGCTATGTGATGATGAGCCCCTAGAAGACGGGAAATTCAAATGAAAGCTATTACAGCGGGCAATCCCGCTCTCTGCTGATCCAGGTGGCTTGCCTCTTCCTCTGCATAGGTGGGGCTGTATGGGGCACAGGCAGACCAGGCTGTACTGGGCACAGGTCACGCTGTAGTGGGCACAGGTCACGCTGTATTGGGCACAGGTCACGCTGCATTGACACTAGGGCAGCTGTGGGGGGGGGGCTGTTTGCAGGGGGACCCCATACAACATTTTACTATGGGGCCCTGCTATTTCTAGTTACGCCCCTGCTCAATTGTATTTAGGTCTGGACTTTGACAGGGCTATTCTAAACACATGGACAAAAATATATAAAAAACAGCGCAAAAGAAACAAAAAAACTAAACTAAAAAGGTGATGGCAAAGTGTTTAGCAACTATCCATCATATTGGAAGCCGCAATTAATATGTACAACATCAATACACACATAAATGAGAAAATTTTATAAATCGCGCTACCCAAAACTAAACCAAAATCTATATAGTGATATATGAATGTGAGCCAAAAGCAATATAAAAACAAATAATAAAATTAATGAACAGTGCAGATAATATGGACGTCAAAATAAAATAAATGTTTGACATCATCGAGTACTCAGTAATCAATGCACAATGTGATATGCTATACACCAGTGAGTAATAAATTTAAAGTCCATCAATGAGTGAACAAACTATGAATGAATTCTTGTCTCCAAATGTTGAGTGAAATCCACCACCACAATCAACAGGAATGCGCTCTTACCAGAATACCATGATCCCCCATCACAGAGGATCAAGGAAAGCGTGTGTTATATTATATATCGGCTTCATGCAACAGCAGGCAAACTCCAGATGGTGGGGGGTCACTTCACAACAGCTCGGTTCAGCAAGGTCAGCAGGATCAAGTCATAGGTAACAGGGGTCCTTCCAGCTTCAAGCTCCTCTCAGCTTTGATAGATCAACAGCCATCTCAGTCTCAAGTCTTTGCAGACTTTAATGCCGTGTAGACACAGTCGGACTTTCCTGCAGGAAAAGTCTGACGGAATCTTTTCATCACACATTCGTGTGTGGGCCTCATTGTGTTTCTTTTTTTGAAAGTTCTGACAGACCTAGAAATAGAACATGTTTTAAATCTTTCCGACGGAATCAATTCCTATCGGGAAAACCGCTCGTCTGTATACTGTTCCAATGAACCAAAAACGACGCTCTGAAGCAAGTAAGAGACGGCAGCTATTGGCTACTCACTATTGAACAAGATGTTCAGCGTTCTAGATGGTCAGACTTTGGTGTGATCATGTGTTTCAGTTTCAGCGGAACTCCGTCGGAAAAACCTTCAGAGTTTATTCTGACGAAAAAACAGTCGTGTGTACGCAGCATAACAGGTTTTCTTCTAAGCTTACCCTGTATTTGGCTCCATCCATCTTCCTATCAACTCTGACCAGCTTTCCTATCCCTGCTAAAGAAAAACATCCCCACAATATGATGCTGCCACCACCATGTTTCATGGTGGGGATGGTGTGTGTTCAGGGAGATGTGCAGTGTTAGTTTTCTGCCACACATAGCGTTTTGCTTTTAGGCCAAAAAGTTCAGTTTTGGTCTCATCTGACCAGAGCATCTTCTTCCACATGTTTGCTGTGTCCCCCACATGACTTCTCGCAAACTGCAAACTTGACTTCTTATGGCTTTCTTCTTGCCACTCTTCCATAAAGGCCAGATTTGTGGAGTGCACAACTAATAGTTGTCCTGTGGACCGATTCTACCATCTGAGCTGTGGATCTCTGCAGCTCCTCCAGAGTTACCATAGGCCGCTTGGCTGCTTCTCTGATTAATGATCTCCTTTCTCAGGTTGTCAGTATTGATGGACAGCTATGTCTTGGTAGGTTTGCAGTTCTGCAATACTCTTTCCATTTTCGAATGATGGATTGAACAGGGTTCCATGAGAAGCTCAAATCTAGATATATTTTTTTATAACCTAACCCTGCTTTAAACCTCTCCACAACTTTATCCCTGAGTAGTCTTGTGTGTTCCCTGGCCTTCATGATGCTGTTTGTTTACTAAGGTTCTCTAACACACCTCTAAGGGCTTCACAAAACAGCTGTATTTATACTGAGATTAAATTACACACACTCTATTTGGACTCTATTTACTAATTAGGTGACTTCTGAAGGCAATTGGTTCTGATAGATTTTCACACTGGGGCGGTGCGCTTGCGGGACGGTCAGCAAAGTCCCACATGCAGCATCTTTGGGGCAGTATACACTGTTCCCACACCGCCCTGCCTATTGAAATCAATAGGCAGCGCTGCAGTGGCGCTTTGCGGGTGCTTTTAACCCCTTGTTAACCCCTTCTTTGGGATTAAAAGTGCCCCACTCCTGCCCACACAGCGCCGGTAAATGCTCGGGTGGTCTGTATCTGAAAGTAGCCTTTATGTCGGCAAAACTAAGTGCATGTTGTGGCAGCATATCAAGGAACATGTAGCTGATATTAAAGATGGGGTCCCTGAGAGCCCCATCGCTAGGCACTGCAATGGTTGTATGCTGTGCAACTTGAACACCATTTGGTTTCAAGCTATTGACAGAATACATCCTAATCCACCTTGGGAGCTAACTATCAACCTGGCTTGAATGATTTTGTTAGTTATGGCCTCTTTTTATCCAATTAATGGGGCAAAGGGATATCGGTACTATCTAGACACTACTATTGTGGGTCCAATTGCTCATGATTCACACATTACGAGAGAATTGTTTTAATTGAGGATAGTGGGTTATATTACTTACTGGTATTTAAAAAATATTACCCCTTTTTATTTTTATTTTTTTGTGCCTTTTGCCTTTCGGGACCTCGGAATAAGGTCTCCATTTTCCTCTTTTTGATTCATGTATATATGTCTTATTTTTAACAGGGGGTTATATGAGAGGCAAAACTTTGTTTTCTTATTTCTGTTCTGTATCACTAATATTGTATTCTTTGATTCACTTTTTAGCTAGTGGCGATAGGGGGCATTTTTTAGAAGAGGGGTGGGGCCAGAGGTAATGGTGCTCCTCGCTCTCCTGGGTTGGTCATGTTTGTTTGTGTGTATGTGGATACCTTCTGACTAGTCCTTTGATACCGGCTCCCTGTCTGATTCTTCCTGTTTTTGTTATGTCTTGAGGCCGATGCATATGCAGACTTTACCTGGGTCCTCCCCTTCCGGTCTGGCGTGTGTGCTTCATTGTGAGTGGTATGCCCTCCTGGCTAGCGCGCAGTCAGGTAGGATGGGGCCATTTGAAGAGTGGCATTATGTTTAACAGTGATGGATGATGATCTAGGACACTCTGCAAGCCCTCCCCTCTGAGCCTGGCTGTGTAACTGCGGACTATCTTTATGGATGGACCGGATAGTTTTTTGGCACAGTTTTATTAGCCCTGTAATGTTTTTGACCAATGTAGAGTGGACCCGCCCAGCATCCTGCTGACCTTCCCCTCATCTTGGTGGCTCTATTTAGAGGGGGTGATCTGCTGTGGGGAGACTCATGCTGATGTGCGGGATCCTCTGGAGACCCGGATTTGTCCCACAATAGGCAGCTCCCACAGAAGGACAACATTAATTTTCTTATATCTCCATATGGGTGATCTCATGTGACACCTTTATTTGTAGTACTTCTTGGGTAAGTTTGCAACACTAGTCTAGGTTTTGTGTTTACCCTTCTGGTTATATGTCTCTCCGTTAATGCAATGACATTACCTATTTTTTATACATGTATGTGTACATCTTTCAAGATAGGATTGCCAACCGATGATGTATATGGAGAAAGTGAACTGATCCCTTAATGGAGCCCTATCTATTTTCTATCCTAAGGTTAGCATTTACCTTATGGCTCTCATGCAAATATCTCTACTCTAGCTGCTCTGTAAATTTTCTGTCTGTATTGGACTGTTCTCTATTTTTTATTAGAGGAATTTATGGCGTTCAAACAGGTACACCTACATTTTTATTTCTCTTTTCCAAGTGAGGAACATCTATATTAGACCTGTGATTGAGGGTGTTTCCTGTGCCATGCGGTCTTTGCCTACGATGTGGGTTACCTTTGGTCTCCCCTTAATTTGGATGCCCTGAATGGCTTAAAGGTGTAATAAAACCCCCCCTTTTTTTTCTTCCCTCCCCCCCCCTCCCCTCCAGTACCTCCACACTCTAGGGACAGGGAGTCATATACTTATAATGTATATTGTTGTTTATATGCATGTTTATACTTTGTCTAATACAGATTATGAGTTAGTTACGAAGCAAGAAAGCCCTGAAGAAGTGGATACACAGGTCGCGAAACATGTTGGCTGTTTCAATGTAACATCTCTGCTTGACATGTCATATATACACCATTGTTTATATATGTAGGGGCTTGTGTGTTATTCCCCTACTGCTTATATGTCTTTTTCTATTATTCAATAAATATGTATCTTTAATTGTCTGGAGGAGACCATTTAACAACCAGATCCATTACAAATTCTCTTTCCCTTTATTAGTTGAAAAATTATCAACATTTTGTTGGATCCAAAAATGTGGCATAGAGCTCCAGGGAGTTACCTCCCTGGAACCCCTCTAGAATCACGTACAATGGGCATGAGCATCAGAACTAGAGCACAGAGCAATTGAAGAAGGTGCTCTGGCCTAGTTGAAATAATCACATTTTCTTTTACATTATGTAGTTGGCTAGGTGCGTGGATATCACTTACCTGGGGAAGAGATGACACCAAGATGCAGTATGGGAAGAAAGCAAACTAGCAGAGGCAGTGTGATGCTTTGGCCAATCTTTTGCTGGGAAACCTTGGTTCCTGCCATTCATGCGATATATTACCTACCTAAACATTGATGCTGACCAAGTACACCCTTCATGGAAAATGGATTCCCTGATGGCAGTGGCCTATTGTAGCAGGATAATACACCCTGCCATGCTGTAAAAATGGTTAAAGATCGGTTGAGGAACACAACAATGAGTTCAAAGTGACTTCAATCCAATCAAGCATATGTGGGATGTGCTGAAAAAACAAGTCTAAATTCAAGTAGGTCCCACCTCGCAACATACAGGACTGAAAGGATCTGCTACTTGATACCAGATACCACAGCATACCGTCAACAGGTCAGGGCTGTTTTGGTGGCAAAAGGTCTGCCCTTTTTCAATATTAGGGTGGGTGGTCATAAAGTTATGGCTGATTGGTGTATATTTACTTTTTTTTACAGAGGCCCCAGGGCCTATTGGTGGACATATATTATTAATATGATGTTGATGTTGTAATGTTTTGGTTGATATGCATAATAATCATTGCAGATAGATTTATCCTGCATGGAAAACAAAAAGTGCTCAAACATATGTAAATACAGTTCAAAAATAGATTTAATGCTCAGTTCTGGCTTGTAAATGCTTTAGCTAAGCTCTTTTAGAGTTTGGGTGCACAAGCTGGTTTAAAAAGCAACAGTGTTGTTTAAAAAAGTTTATTCAATTGTCTTTTTTCCAAGCAGCAAAAGACTTGCAGAGACGTTTTGTCCTAAATGTTGTTGTTATTATTATTATTTTATTATATTAAGTTATATCCGGTATGCATAAATCAGTAACTGAGAATATTAGCAAAAGCTTGCGTGAAAGCATTATCCAGATTGCAAGTTGCAACCAATCAGAAGGCAGTTAAAAAAAGGATAAATAATATTTTATTTTACCGAAGGTTACTATACTTTTCACATTGGTCTTTGTCTTACTCAATCAGCTTGAACTTATATATTATTAATGTTATAAAGAAACAAGTTAAGCATAATTAAATATTGTAAATAATGGATGGAACAATCTTGAGGCATGGAGGATATTAAATCATTTCAGAACAGATTTCCACAAAATTATTAGGGGAGTAGGGATTTAGGTTATGACAGCCTGACTATGACTTAAAGTGAAACTAAACTCTAAAATGAAAAAACTGCAATCAGGCAGGCTCTTTATTGCAGAAGAGACATGCAATGTCTCTTCTGCAATAAAACAAAACTACCTGCCTGCACATGCACAGCTCAGTTTATATTCTTGCACAGTGCCTGTGTGCATGGGAGTGTGCATCCCACACTGGCTAATCAAGATGGTCAAAGGCTGGCATCTGGAAGAAGCCAGGAAGAAGATGCTGGCACCAGCAAGGGTTGCAGGTGATAGACTGATGAGACAGAGGCAAGTATTTCAGACTTTAGTTCTGCTTTAACCACTTCAGCCCCAGAAGATTTGGAGAATATAGAATAATTATTCCCGCTCTATCATGTACAGAAAGACAGAACGAGTGGAAAAGCTGCTTGCACCGAATAGGGTCCAACCAAACCTAAGTGATCAGTGAAAAACAGTAAAAAGTGTGGTGCTGCACTAATCCAGCAACAAAGTGATGTCGCTAAAGGTAGCAGTATAAATAAATATAAAAATCAAAAATAATCTCAAAAGGGATAACAACATACCACTAATAATGACTATAACAAACGATATTATGTGCCATAATTCTATATAGTAATAAAGTGCAAAGTGAAATACAGATGCATAAATAACACTTATCAGGTGTAATTAAAAAACGATGCATTAACAATAATGTGCAATATAGTAAAGGTGCAGACTTCTGCCAGAAAAAATCTAATTGTGCAAAGTGCAAATATTCAGTGTAGGCAATGCGATGCTGTGCATAGCATAAACGCGTCAAACGCAGCACAGTAACAAAGTGTCCAGTGCAAAATAAACACAGTGACAAAACTTCAGATTAGTGCATAACGTGCAAACACAGTAACAAAGTGTCCAGTGCAAAGATAAAATCAACTCAGTGACAAAACTTCAGATCAGTACATCATTTGTGCAAATGCAGTATTAGGTGAATCCAATATAAAGGTATTCCTCCACAGAGTAAATAAGCCTTCTGTTAGGCAGATGATAACGTGAAGTGCTTAGACCAGGAAAACAGTAGTGACTCCTCTTCGTGAAAAAAATCACACAATGATGTAGTGGCCCCTTACCTTAAGGTAATGAGGTAACAGCATAAACAGCAGTGCTGGTAATGGCTGCCTCTATTACTATTCTTGGACCCAAATCTTCTCCAAAAACCTCAGTCCCTCAATGGGTGCAGGAGATGTAAATAAAAGAAAGGGGGTACCACATAGTATAGTATTGTTTGACGACGATAAATGTTTATTTAAAATAGCATATAAAGCACATAAAGCAGAGCACAAATGGCATATCTCTGACCAGCGGCGAGCTCGTTCACATCAGTCAGCAAAGAGTGCCTGTCCCGTCCCTACGCGTGACGTCACGCACCACGTGACTTCATCAGGGAATACACGGAGGCACAACTCATGTCTTTAAATAGTTATAGCATGATTACTAATGGAAGGCCATATTCTTGTAGTTCAATGGGGAAATGGCATAGCGGCCATTTTCCCGAAGAGTCATGGGCGCGGCCATTTTCTAAGTTATCAACTAACTAGCACGGATGTGGGTCACATAATGATCGATGCTAGATGCCATAAACTAAATCCTAGCAGCATATGAGCGCAGCCAGGGCATCAAGACAGCAGTGAACTGTCAGCAATAGGAGATGTTAAAAGTTAAATGCCATCGTGAGCTGCATCGTATGTAATCCCCAAGCAATATTAAAATAGCGTACAATTACAAATTATATATAGAAATATCAATAAGAAATATTTAATAATTACTAAAAACCTATAAAAACGGAACGGATGGGATAAACCTCAGCACTGACATCAGTACAAAATACAAATACACAAAAGACTGACATTACACAGATATAAATAAAAATATAAGTAAAAATTGGGACAAACTCCTTATCAGTAAACAAAGGCCCATATTACTAACAAGCCTATACAAAAATTAAAATCTGGCATAGAATAATATCTGTCGGTAAGGGTTCATATCCCTTAGTCTAAAATGTATGTAGAGTGCATTAGGTGAAGATAGTGTAGGGGGGGCAATATAAAATGCAATGAATATGCAGATAGAATAGAACACCGAAGAACAAGTTATAAATGTATGTACAGGAAAACAATTTAGGCCGAATTCAATATTCAGGCCTCTGGGCGAAAATGTATCTAATGTAAATATCCATTTGGATTCTAACTGGCTAAGGGTCCTTACCTTGTGTCCCCCCTGCCAGTGTCTAATATATGGTTCTATTCCATAAAATTTCAGGTGGGTGGGGTCCTTATTATGGCATAACAGAAAGTGTTTTGAAACGCTATGTTTATCGTATCAATTTATGATATTTTGGACATGCTCCTTAATCCGCACTTTAAGGGGTCTTTTTGTGCGGCCAATGTATTGGAAGCCGCAGCTGCACTCAAGGGCATATACAGCCCTTTCTGTGTTGCAGCAAATACAGTTTTTTACCTCATATGTGTCTCCTGTGCTAGTAGATGTAAAGTGGAATTTCTTTTCATTCGGACGTCTAGTTCTTAGACATGCGAAACATCTCTTGCACGGATAAAAGCCTTTTCCAGCAAAAAAAGTGTAGGTCCTCTGAGAGGTAAAGTCTCTTGCAATTGTTTATCCGCCAGGAGTATATGCCAATATATGCTAATCATTTACTTCTGGCGGATAAACAATTGCAAGAGACTTTACCTTTCAATCCCAGATTTATATATAAAAAAGCACCAACCATTCGTGATAAAGTGGTGAAGAATGTAATAGACCCACCTAAGAGGACCTACACTTTTTTTGCTGGATTGCTTTCTGTCATTCATTACGGGCAGACAGCTACACTGACAGTCTGCAGGAGCCTGAGATTACACCCACAATTTGCTGATTGCAGGTGCAACGCTTTACAGGCTCCTGATAAAAAAATAAATGTGCATTTATTTTTTTTTTTTAGAAAGGTGTACTTATCTTTTAATAAAATACAGATTTCCCTTTTTCAGTGTTATTTATCTCCTCCAGCCTCCTCCAGCCTCTCTTAGCCACTTCATGTTTACATGTATTTGCTTCAGCCAGCAGCCCAACAGTGACAACAATGGACCATACCTTTGCAATGTGTGTCAATGAATACAATTGGTAGATAGGGATGAGCTTCGAGTTCGAGTCAAACTCATGTTCGACTCGAACATCGGCTGTTCGCAAGTTCGCCGACCAGTGAACAATTTGGGGTGTTTGCAGCAAATTCGAATGTTTGGGGACCTGGGTCCTGCCCCAGGGGACATGGATCAATGCAAAAAAAAAGTTTTAAAAACGGCCATTTTTTTGGGAGCAGTGATTTTAATAATGCTTAAAGTGAAACAATAAAAGTGTAATATCCCTTTAAATTTCATATCTGGGGGGTGTCTATAGTATGCCTGTAAAGGGGCGCATGTTTCCCGTGTTTAGAACAGTCTGACAGCAAAATGACATTTCAAAGGTAAAAAAGTAATTTAAACTACTCGCGGCTATTAATGAATTGCCGATCCGACAATACACATAAAAATTCATTGATAAAAACGGCATGGGAATTCCCCACAAGGGAACCCTGAACCAAAATTAAAAAAAAAAAAAATGACGTGGGGGGTCCCCCTAAATTCCATACCAGGCCCTTCAGGTCTGGTATGGATATTAAGGGGAACCCCGGTCAAAATAAAAAAAAAATGGCGTGGGGTCCCCCTCAAAATCTATACCAGACCCTTCAGGTCAGGTATGGATTTTAAGGGGAACCCCACGCCAAAATAAAAAAAAACGGCGTGGGGTCCCCCCAAAAATCCATACCAGACCCTTATCCGAGCATGCAACCTGGCAGGCTGCAGGAAAAGAGGGGGGGACGAGAGAGTGCCCCCCCTCCTGAACCTTACCAGCCACATGCCCTCAACATTGGGAGGGTGCTTTGGGGTAGCCCCCCAAAACACCTTGTCCCCATGTTGTTGAGGACAAGGGCCTCATCCCCACAACCCTGGCCGGTGGGTGTGGGGGTCTGCGGGCGGGGGGCTTACCGTAATCTGGAAGCCCCCTTTAACAAGAGGACCCCCAGATCCTGGCCCTCCCCCCTGTGTGAAATGGTAAGGAGGTACCCCTACCATTTCACTAAAAAAGTGTCAAAAATGTTAAAAATGACAAGAGACAATTTTTGACAATTCCTTTATTTAAATGCTTCTTCTTTCTTCTTTCTTCTATCTTCAGTCTTCCTTTGGTTTCTTCCTCCATCTTCTTCTGGTGCTTCTGGTTCTTCCTCCGGTGTTCTCATCCGGCATCTTCCTCCGTGGCGTCGGCGTCTTCTTCCCTTCTTCTCCGGGCTGCTCCGCATCCATTATGGCATGGAGTGAGGCTCCCACTGTGTGACGCTTCTCTCTTCATCTTCTTCTCTTCATCTTCTTCTCTTCATCTTCTTTTCGGGCCGCTCCGCATCCATGATGGCATGGAGGGAGGCTCCCGCTGTGTGACGCTTCTCTTCTGACGATTCTTAAATAACAGGGGGGTGGGGCCACCCGGTGACCCCGCCCCCTCTGGCGCACAGGGACTTGAAGTCCCGTCAAGTCACCGTGCATCAGAGGGGGGCGGGGTCACGGGGTGGCCCCGCCCCCGTTATTTAAGAACCGTCAGAAGAGGAGAAGCGTCACACAGCGGGAGCCTCCCTCCATGCCATCATGGATGCAGAGCGGCCCGAAAAGAAGATGAAGAGAAGAAGATGAAGAGAAGAAGATGAAGAGAGAAGCGTCACACAGCGGGAGCCTCCCTCCATGCCATAATGGATGCGGAGCAGCCCGAGGAGAAGAAGGGAAGAAGACGCCGACGCTGCGGAGGAAGATGCCGGATGAGAACACCGGAGGAAGAACCAGAAGAACAAGAAGATGGAGGAAGAAACCGAAGGAAGATAGAAGAAAGAAGAAGCATTTAAATAAAGGAATTGTCAAAAACTGTCTCTTGTCATTTTTAACATTTTTGACACTTTTTTAGTGAAATGGTAGGGGTCCCTTACCATTTCACACAGGGGGGAGGGCCAGGATCTGGGGGTCCCCTTGTTAAAGGGGGCTTCCAGATTCCGATAAGCCCCCCGCCCGCAGACCCCCACAACCACCCGCCAGGGTTGTGGGGATGAGGCCCTTGTCCTCATCAACATGGGGACAAGGTGTTTTGGGGGGCTACCCCAAAGCACCCTCCCAATGTTGAGGGCATGTGGCCTGGTACGGTTCAGGAGGGGGGCGCTCTCTCGTCCCTCCCTCTTTTCCTGCGGCCTGCCAGGTTGTGTGCTCGGATAAGGGACTGGTATAGATTTTGAGGGGGACCCCATGCCATTTTTTTTTTTTTTAATTTTGGTTCGGGGTTCCCCTGTGGGGAATTCCCATGCCGTTTTTATCAATGAACTTTTATGTGTATTGTCGGACCGGCAATTCATTAATAGCCGCGAGTAGTTTTAAATGACTTTTTTTCCTTTGAAATGTCATTTTGCTGTCAAACTGTTCTAAACACGGGAAACATGCGCCCCTTTACAGGCATACTATAGACACCCCCCAGGTACGAAATTTTTTTGTTTCACTTTAAGCATTATTAAAATCACTGCTTCCGAAAAAACGGCCGTTTTTAAAACTTTTTTTGCATTGATCCATGTCCCCTGGGGCAGGACCCAGGTCCCCAAACACTTTATGACGATAACTTGCATATAAGCCTTTAAAATTAGCACTTTTGATTATTCATGTTCGTGTCCCATAGACTTTAACGGTGTTCGCACAAATTTTTTGCCTGTTCGCAAGTTGTGGTGCGAACCGAACAGGGGGGTGTTCGGCTCATCCCTAGTAGATAGTTTTCACCCTATAACAGGAAGATCCTAAACAAGCACCCTTTTTATTAAAGGATAAGTTCATCCATAATATATAGTTTTCCAATCCCATTTCTACCCCAGCTATCCCAATGTATTTTCTCTCATCTTAACCACAGGAGGTTTAAAAATCTTGTCAGTTTATTTGAATTTTTGAAAGGATTTTCAGATTCCATCACTTTCTCAGCTTTCACTTCCTGTTAGGTCATCTCCCAGAAGCCTTCACTTCCTTATTGCATCACACAAGAGGATGTGATAGGGTGGGTTCACCTCCCTCATTACAATAACACCTTCCACCCACTCCCTAAACAATCTAATTGTACAATCTCCTGTAGATCTACCATCAGCTATGTAGTACAAGGGCCTGTCTGATTTGATACAAATTGAATGGATTGTTCAGGTGTGTCCATCTATTCCATACTTCTGATAAATTTAAAGGAAATTGTACATTGCTTAGTGCATGGCCATCTTTATACAAGTACATATGAGGGAGTCGACGGAGACACTCATTCACATCTCCACATAGCGAAAACTCACATTCCTGCATGTGTTTGTTTTAGGTATTTCTGGGCATTTTCACTTATTTTGCATAGGACAGTCCATTCACTTGAATGGGCTGCCCTACACACAACAATCTCCCCAGAAAAGCTCCAGAACTTTTTTTGGAGTGGAGCATGGTGCGTTACTGCAGTTTTTGGTGTGTTTGCCACATTTGGGGTGTCTTTAACATATAATGACAACACAAACATGATGCACATTTGCATATTTTCTGTGTGGTTTGCCATGCATTTGGAAACACTCAGATGTAAATTGAGCCTCCATGTTCTTGTGTAAATGCACCATTTTTACTTTCAGGCCCCATTCCCACTTAGCGTAGTGGGAACGCATGTTTTTTGGCTCATTTCTCCAGTGACACACATTTGGCAGCCCGTTGACTTCAATGGGTTGGGCTACATGTAGCAAAATAGCTTATGAGACATATTGCATGGTGCAAGTTGCATGTTTTTTTACTACTTTACAACTTTTTTTCTACTACTATACAATCTGATTGTACAATCTCCTAGATTTACCAAATCTATATAATAGGAGGACACATCATCTATGCAATCACTCTGTATCCAATCAGGCAGGCCCTTGCACTACATCAGGGGTGTCTTGTGGTTTGCATGTGGTCCCAGGGAGTTAAACATGCAGCCTGAGCTCATCTGAAGGGACCCTGGGGAAGCCAGACAAATGTAAGCATGGAGAGATGCCGGGGATGCTGTGAAAACTTAGCTGATGGGTAAAGATGTGATAATGAGGTCAACTGGTAAACTACTTTAGAGTCTATGCAGCAGACAGAGAATCAGGGGGTTAACAGGTAAGCTGTCCTACTCAAGAGATGGGCAGAGGTTACATAGCGGAATGAGCAACAGCAGTTCACTCGCAGAAATTAGCTCAACCTCCACCAGAGAAGTTAACTCTTCCTGGCTCATCCTCGAGAGAGTTCTCTCAGCTCGCAGCAAGTTTTCCTCCTAGACATCTGGATGATAGTGGGCCATCTGAGAAGAGCTCGGCCCTCAGACTTCAATCTTTTTCTAATTCAGCCCTATGTCCAGGCTGTAAAGCCAGCTATTGGTTGGGGGGAAGCCGACACTACATCTGAGAAGTCAAAGATATACTTCCCATTTCTAAAAAGCAGGTTTCCTTCTTTCGGCTCTTTTCCACTAGTGTGACTTATCATGCGACTTGGGACTGCAAAGTTGCATGACAGGTCATACCCCATGATTTCCAATGAGTACTGTTCATATATGAGCGACTTCAAGCTGCAGTGACATCATAGTAGTCCCTGCACTACTTCTGTCCCACTTTGATGCAACTTGAGGTCCATAGACCTCAAGAATACACAGGCATTGTTTCAAGTCGCATCAAAATTGCAGCAAAAAAATTGCGTGACTTTCAGGTCACTATAGTGGAAACATAGGCTTACTTTTATGGATGATGTCAGAGACATTGTGGAAGAGAAAAAAAAATAATAATAAAAAATGCCTAGTAAAACTTTATTCCCTGTCGGAACAAGATTCTGCAATGGCAGACGTTTCACTGGAGGTAGACGCGGCAGTGGTTCCTATAACAAAGAATTTCATCTCACCAATTGATGATTCAGCCTCAATTGAGGATCCTTTAGACCAAGGATCTTCAAACTACGGCCCTCCAGCTGTTCCAGAACTACACATCCCATAAGGCATTGTAAAACTTTGACATTCACAGACATGACTAGGCATGATGGGAACTGTAGTTCCTGAACAACTGGAGGGCCGTAGTTTGAAGACCCCTGCTTTAGACAGACGAATAGTCCCCAACTTAAAGGAGCTTATCAAATGGCGGGCGGGTAAATGCCTGGAAGTCAGCAATTGCCTTATCTGTATCCAAAGCCTTGCAGGCATGGACTGAAAATATGGAAACAGTGATTCATCAAAATGTCCCTAGGAAAAATATAGTCAAGGCTTTGGATGAATTATGGCTCTCAGCAGACTTCACCGGTGAGACGGCAATGGATACAATTCAATACTTCGCAAGATCAATGTCACTACTTATGATAGCCATATAGGTATTGTGGTCAGAACTACGGGCAGCTGACACTGTGTCAAAACAAAATTAGTATAAATCCTGTTTTTTTATGGTAAATCACTCTTTGAAGAAAGGTTACAGAAAGCCATTTCCTGCGTCACAGGAGGAAAGTCAGACTTGATTCCCCAGAACAGCAGAATTAGATGTACCCAGGGATTCAGGGATGCTTACTTGCACACACTCGTACTACAAATGTTACAGAAGTATCTGAGATTTTCAGTCGAACAGGTCCATCTACAATTACAGAGTCTCCCCTTTGGACCCTGCACTTCCCTCAGAGCCCTCACAAGGGCTCTGATCACTATTCAAGCTTCTTTACGAGAACTGGGTCTCAGTTCTTTTCACTAACGAGACAATATATCCTCCTTTTATCAAAAGATCCAGCCCAGATGGTGGAACACGGGTGGATGCTGTGGCCTACACTATCAAGATGGATGGTAAATCGTCAAACTAGTTATCTTTTCTCCAGCCTAGTCGCCTTAATCAACACTGCAAAAGGGACGGTGTAGCTGCCATCTCAGAAAGTGTGGGCGATCATTCAGAAAGTAAGGAGAGAGAGGACATGGTCCTACATAACAGCCTCAAGCTAACTCATCTTAATAGGGATTTTTGTCTATTTGTATCCAGATGGTCCCATGAACACATGGATACCTCAGGCACCTTTTATCTAGAATTCCTGAAGCAATGAAGCAAACTGTCTATCCCAGTCCATATATCAAACAAGTTTTGTGCACAGGGGTCTGCACCAGTGGACAAAGAGGGAGATGCCTGTAAAGCCACGTCCATTAAAGCATGTCTTCTGGACCAGAGTTACCACAGACGCCAATGCAATAGGCTAGGAGACACATTGCAACCAGATGTTGGTTCAAGAGAGATGGGTGTTCAATGTGGCAGACATCATTGCAAATATCCTGGAAATCCAGGCGGTTTATCTCGCATCAACAGTATTTGCTCCCTCAGATCAAGGACAAATCAGTTCTGATTCGGATGGACAATTGAGTTGCAATATCATACATAGACAAGGGCACAAAAAGGAAGCGCCATCTAAGTGCAACAAGTTAAGTAAGATTTTAATGACACAGCAATTAATGCACTTACAGGAAGATGAGTGAAATCAGGCTCATCTATGCTGTGGGCACAGGGTGCAGTCCAATTGCTGGTCCATCCTAATCCATGGGGAGGTGGTCGTGGGAGGCAAGATGTGCAGTCTTTTCCTGTGGCCACCAGGAAGATAGCCAGGTCTGACGTGGAACGCAGGCAATGATGTCACAGGAAGCGGAACCAGGGGAGGTAACAAGGGAGGAAATTCTGGAGAGAACAAACAGGCTACGCGCTCGGAGTCTACTGCTCCTTCTACAGGCCTATAGTGGTACTTCTGGTGAGGAGCTATTTATGTGCCAAGTTGCCTCTGTGACAACAGGCGCCAGCACACCATGATCCCACTGACAGCAACAAAATTCAAAACAAAAGAATTGGATTAAGGTTGATATATAACTAAAGGATGTAATATATTAAGGAAATATCATAATATTAAAATTAAAAGAGTGTTGTATTGGATTATGTATTTTTATGACACGATCTGACCAACAAGGGAGCAGGGGGCGGGGCCAAAAACCGGACCAAGGGATGTTAAAAGAGAGGAGGTTAAGGCTAGAAACACAATGGGGGTCATTTACTAAGATGAATGCGCTGCGCTGGTTCATACCCTAATTGGTGCACCGGATAAGTCCTTAATTGAGTGTGTGAACCGACGCACGCACAGCAGTACCTGGACGCGAGAATGTTTCCAGCGCAATCCCATCGCTCTGGTTCTTGGCAAGGTACATCTTGTGCTCGCTGCAATAGGAAAAACACATCTTCCTATTAAAGCAGCGTGAGAAAAACCAGCATGGGTTCCCCCGCCAGGGGCATACCAGGCCCTTCGGTCTGGTATGGATTTTAAGGGGAACCCCCTACGCCGAAAAAACAGCATGGGGTCCCCCCAAAATCCATACCAGACCCTTATCCGAGCACGCAGCCCGGCTGGTCAGGAAAGGGGCTGGGGACGAGCGAGTGCCCCCCCTGAACCATACCAGGCCACAAGCCCTCAACATGGGGGATAGGTGCATTGGGGAAGGGGGGCGCGCTGCGGCCCCCCACCCAAAGCACCTTGTCCCCATGTTGATGAGGACAAGGGCCTCTTCCCGACAACCCTGGCCGTTGGTTGTCAGGGTCTGCAGGCGGGGGGCTTATCAGAATCCGGGAGCCCCATTTAATAAGGGGACCCCCAGATCCCGGCCCCCCACCCTATGTGAATGAGTATGGGGCCTCTTCTCCCGGTGTCTGGTTCTTCTCAGCGCTCTCTGGCCTCTTCTCCCGGTGTCCGGTTCTCCTCCTGCTCTCCAGCCTCTTCTCCAGGCCTCTGGTTCTTCTCCAGGGCTCCTCCGCTAGCTTCTGCTCTTTTGCCGCTCTTTTGCTAGCAGTGTTGCCCGGTCTTCTCCCGCTGTCCGGTTCTTCTGTTGCTGTCCGATTCTTTTCCGTTCTCCGTTATCTTCTGCTGGACTCCCCCGCTATCTTCTTCCAGCTCTTTTGCTAGCAGTGGCCCGTTCTTCTGCGTCGTCTCCCAGCATGCCCCGGGACTGTGACGTCATAAGGGGCGGGGTCACCCGGTGACATCACACAGTGACCACGCCCCATGCCTATATAAGTCAGCGCACACCTCGCAGACGACATTACAGTGGGAGAGAACACCGTGTCAACATCGGAAAGAGGGAAGAAGACGACGCAGAAGACCAGGCCACCGCTAGCAAAAGAAGTGGAAGAACATAGCGGGGGAGTCCAGTCGTAAGAAAACCACCAGAGCTGCCTAATAAATTACTTTAAAAACCTGTCTAGTGTGTTTTTTTCTTGACACTTTTTTCCCCCAGGTGAATGGGTAGGGGTACGATGTACCCCATACTCATTCACATAGGGTGGGGGGCCGGGATCCGGGGGCCCCCTTATTAAAGGGGGCTCCCGGATTCTGATAAGCCCCTCACCCGCAGACCCCGACAACCAACGGCCAGGGTTGTCGGGAAGAGGCCCTTGTCCTCATTAACATGGGGAAAAGGTGCTTTGGGGTGGGGGGGACGCAGCGCGCCCCCTTCCCCAAAGCACCCATCCCCCATGTTGAGGGCATGCGGCCTGGTACGGTTCAGGAGGGGGGTGCTCGCTCGTCCCCACCACCTTTTCTGACCGGCCAGGCTGCATGCTCGGATAAGGGTCTAGTAAGGATTTGGGGGGACCCACGCCGTTGGCGTAGGGGATTCCCCTTAAAATCCATACCAGACCGAAAGGCCTGGTATGCTCTTGGAGGGGAACCCATGCCGGTTTTTTATTTAAAATTTGGCGTGGAGTTCTCCCACAAGATTCATACCAAACAGTGCCTGGTATTGGCGGGGATCCAAGTTGTATCCCCGTGCTTGTCGCTTATCATTGGGAAAGGAAAAAACATTTTTTCCTTTCCTGATGAGCGAGCCAGCTCGGTGCTGCTATCCGCAGCAGACACAGTGCACTGCGATTACCTGTGGTTATGTGCGGATAGCTGCGCTAAATCGCTCCTGGACGCAGTCAATTCTATTTTTTCTATCCGCACCAAACCGCATGTAATCTAAACACAGTGTGTGAATGGGGCCATAGGAAATTCAAATATATAAAGTGCAGCGCTAGAAACATCCAACATGTATTAAGTATACGATGTGAGAAATGTGTAATATAATAAATATATAAATGGTGTGCTAAAAAACACATATAGAAAATATGAATAAACCAACATACAGATGTGAAAAAAACAGCAATGAAAACCAGCAATAACAAAATCAAAGTGTCTATAGTGAAATATGGAACAGCAAAAAGTGGAAGTCCATATATTGAAAGGTGAAAGGGTATCTTCTCCAACAGGGGAGCACCAGTAGACACTGGAAGGCGTGTGGGTACTCAAATGGAGAGGAGACAGCAGATGTCAAGGCAAACAAATGTTGAATGGAAGTAAATGGATACTCTTACCAGATCCGACCGTGATGTCAAACCGGACGGAGTCCTGTGGGCCACGAGCACCGGTGGAAGGTGGTGGTTGCAGATTGAAGTTGGACAACTGGCATGCACATCCTCCGGTTGTAGAGCAGAGTGATCCTGAGGGACGATTCAATATGGAACCATGGATAAAGAAAAAAGGAAGCTCCACATGGTGTAGGTCAAAAATGGGATTAATTGGAAAAATACCATGCACGATTAAAAGTGATCACGAATAGGATAAAAAATGGCAATGTGGGAAGCTGAAAATGCTAGCCCTACACGTTTCGACTGAACAGTCTTCAACAGGGACAAGGGGCCATAGGAAAGCATTGTGTGCATTTAGCTGCGGTAGAAAACGCAGCTAAAAGCATAATTCTATCCGTCCGTGTAAAGGGGCCTAAGGCCCCTTTCACACTGGGGCGTTTTTCAGGCGCTATAGCACTAAAAATAGCGCCTGAAAAATGCCCTAAAGAAGTGGCTCCATTCACTCCAGCGTGAAATCCCGAGGGCTTTCACACTGGAGCGGTGTGCTAGCAGGACGGTAAGGCCCCTTTCACACTGGGGCGGTGGGGGCATTTGTGGTAAAGTGGCGCTATTTTTAGCGCTGCTTTACCATTGCTTTAGCAGCGTTATTCAGCCACTAGCGGGGTGGTTTTAATCCCCCGCTAGCGGCCAAAAAGGGGTTAAGTCCGCCTGCAAAACGCCGCCAGAGTGGCGTTTTGTCGGCGGTATCACAGCGCTGCCCCATTGATTTCACTGGGGGGCAGCGGTGAGTTCACCGCTCTTTCACCACTCCAAAGAAGCTGCTGACAGGACTTTCTGTGATGCCCTGCCAGCGCACTGCTCCGGTGTGAAAGCCCTCACTGGAGCTGCTTCTTTAGGGCATTTTTCAGGCACCATTTTTAGTGCTGTAGCGCCTGAAAAACGCCCTAGTGTGAAAGGGGCCTAAAAAAAGTACTGCTAGCAGCATCTTTGGAGCTGTGTATAAACCACTCCTGCCCATTGAAATCAATGGGACAGCGCGGCTATACCGCTGGCAAAAGGCCACTGTGGCTGCATTTTGTGGGCGGATTTAACCCCTTTTCGGCCCCTAGCGGGGGTTAAGAGTGCTAGTGGCTGAATACCACCGCTAAAACGGTGATAAAGCAGCGCTAAAAATAGCGCCGTTTTACCTCTGCCGCCCGCACCGCTCCAGTGTGACGGGTGGACCGTTCAGGCCTGGACCTGAACGGACACTCCATAGACCTCTATGGAGGGCTGGAGGTCAGTGGTGACATGTCCGCTGACATCCGACTCACTCCAGTGCAAAAAAGTGTAACGGAGGAAAAACCTATTTTTCCATCCGCCTGCGGATCGGATCGGGGGACGACGGACTCTACGGTCCATCATCATCCGATCCCCCATAGAGGAGAGCAGCACTCTGACAGGTCCACCCCTACACAGTGTGCAGAGACAGACCAGTCATCTGCGTGCTCAGCGGGGATCCACGGGGTGATCCCCCGGTGAGCAGAGCGAGCTCCGTACACGGACACATCCATGTGAAAGAGCCCTAAGGCCAACGCCCTTTGTACAAAAATCCACGGGAAAGTTTGTACAAAGTCCCATCGTGTGTATGAGGCTTAAACACCAGAAATTAAAGTTTTCATATCTTTAAATGTCACCATACACTGGGCAATCAGTTAGATCTTCCATAAATTAGATTCAGTGCAAGAGCCTATTTGATTTTCTACAATTAGAAGTAATTCTTACAGTGCATCTTCCTATTACCGCTTTAGCCTAATGCTCTCTTTCCACTATTTCAACCCCAAAGTTGCGTGATTTACAATGTGCTTTTTCGGCTTGTTTTCCACTACTGCGACTTGTCAAGCCACTTGGGACTGAAAAGTTGCATCACAAGGTCTACCCCATGATTTACAATGAGTACCGTTCATATGTGTGCGACTTCAAGTCGCAGCAACTTCAAAGTAGTCCCTGCACTACTTTGGTCCCACTTTGATGCGACTTGAGGTCCATAGATCTCAAAAATACACAGGCACTGCTTCAAGTTTCGGCAAAAAGTTACGGGAAACTTGCAGCAAAAAACACGCAACTTTGGGCTTGCAATAGTGGAAACCAAGCCTTAATGCCATGTCATGCGACTAGTTCTAAACATCTGAGAAAAAGTCACACTGAACTTGGAACAAAGTAGTGCAAGAACTTTTTTTGGAGTTGCACCAATTAGAATGGGGAACATTGAAATACATGTATTTTGACTTGTCCTGCGACTTCACATGTGTCAAGTCGCACAACAACTCGCAGTAGTGGAAAGAGAACCTAAGGCCACTTGGGACTGAAAAGTTGCATCACAAGTTGTACCCCATGATTTACAATGAGTACCATTCATATGTGTGCGAATTGCTTATGTATACTTTTTTTGTTTTTTTTAATTTTCCCATAAATAGAGCATTCTTTTGGTGGTATTTGATCACCTCTGTGATTTTTTTTCTTTTGTTCCAAAAAAAGAAAAGACAAGATTTTTATAAATAATTTTGTATATTTTGATATTAAATTTTGCAAACAGGTAATTTTTCTCCTTCATTGATGTACGCTGATGAGGGGGCACTGATTGGTTACACTGATAGGCAGCACTGCTTGGGACTACTGGTGGGCACTGACAGGTTGCACTGGCAGGTGGTACTGGTGGGCACAGATGAGGCAGAATTGCAGGTGTCCTTTGCACCTAAGCCGGTTATCAGCTTTTATTTTTAATCTTATGCTGTCAGCGTGAGGAGAAAAAAATAAACAACTACCAAGCTTTAGTTTACATCATGTGATCAGCTGTCATTGGCTGACAGCTAATCACTTGGTAAGGGGTTGGGATCGGCCCTTACTTCGATCTGTGATCACCCGAGTCTCAGTGACTCAGTGCGCGCCCTGCAGGGAGCACACAGGGAGCCCGTCCTATGACAGCCTCCCAGAAATTCAGGTCCACGCTGTGGCCGTCGTTTGGCTATAGCACAGACACCAAGTGGTTAATAGAAAAACAGATGCAGATTTCTAGGACTGCCCAAAAATAATGTTTAGCGTCAAAGGCAACTGATGACTTTCTTTTAAAGGTCTAAATGGGCCATTAACATATATCACAATTGAACTTAGGAATGTGTCTTTGCAAAGTTAAACTAATTAAAATCCTTTCTTATTTTTGCTTGGGGATAGACTGCAGAGGGATTAGAAGTTTTGTCAGATGTCTACACCCCTGATAGGGTGAAGACAACTCCCAAATTTTGCCAATTTCTCATTCAAAATGATTCACTTCCTGTCACATAGCCAAACAGGAAGTGAGGGTAAAACCCCACCAATGTATGTCCTTGGGGACACACAGATCAATCTAAATAGTTTCCCCATTCGGGAAATTGCACTCTAGCATTTTGCCATGTACATCCCAAATTATTATGTATCTTGGGGTTTATTTACTAAAAGGCAAATCCACTTTGCACTACAAGTCCACTTAGAAGTGCAGTTGCTGGAGATCCGAGGGGGACATGCAAGGAAAAGAAAAAAAACAGCATCTTTGCCTCTACATGATTGGATGATAAAGTCACCAGTGCTTCCCCTCTGATTTGCATCAACTACACTTGTATTGCAGAAAGAATTTGCCTTTCATAAACCCCAAATACCTAATAATTTGGGGTGTACACAACAAAGTGCTAGAGTGCAATTTGCATAATGGGGACACTAGTTAGATTGACCTGCGTGAGAAAATACATGTGTTAGAAACCTCAATAAGGACACCCAAATGTACTTTTTTTTTTTTTCTTTTTTTTTTAATTCCACTTCAGAAAACTCTCGAGGGACTATTCAGCTTGACGCTCATTCACTGTCTACAACAAGGTCTTGCATGCATCATCGTGGAAGAGACTTAATTTTTTAATCAACATTCTGCATTTTTTAAACTTCCAGATGCCTTCGGCATCCATACCCTACTTTTTATCCAACACGAAAAAAAAGTATAGCTTGCTTACCCATAATCCTATACATTGTTTACTGTCTAACGAAACATTTTTATATACATACAAGTTGCCTGCATCCCACAATACTTCCTTTAATGCACATAGCACTAACCACAATACTCTCTGTTTATCTTTTTCCAGTTTCCCCAAGCGATACATCATCATTTTCCACTCACTCACCTTCACTCCTGTTACTTCTTTCACCAGATCTTGACTTTTATTGATCACATCTTTCGCTACACCACACCCCCAGAACACATGCTCACTGTCTTCTACACCCCCACAATTCATTCTCAGACAAATATCAGACACACGCGAATCCCTCCTTTTCATAAATAGCCTTGTAGCTAGACAGTCATGCAAACTCATCCATACTATTGTAATGGAAATTTGTAAGTTCTGTATATAATTGTATTGTATTTTGTATGTATTGCACATTGCCCTCACTGTGCACACAGCACTAATAATGTTTTCAGCAAATGTTTACATTCTTTCGAGTCCTGATTAGAATAAGCCTGCCTATGTAACTCCCCTTGTTACCATAAACGTACCATTGTAATATTAATGTGATACCTACGTAATCATGTGCATAAAAACCTTCAATTGCGTCATAATAAAGCAGAACAGTTATTTGGAAAGATGCTGAGCGTATCTTTTGTGTCTGTTCCCTACTGCAGTAGTTATTATTAATTTGGAACCACTAATCAATATGAGGATAGGAGTTGCCTATCATCAATTTAACCGAGTCAGCATGGCGAGCTTTGCCTTAGGAGGGGATTCCAGGTGACCCTGAGTATCCGAAACGAGGAGCTTGAGACGATCCGGGAATTTCTGATAATCAGCCGGCTGAGGTAAGCCTTTTGCTTACATTTGAGTTATCAGACTTCCTTGATCGGTAAGGCATTTTTGGGACAAAGGGTACCTATTTTACTCCCTTTAATCGAACTGTATTGATTGGTGGTTATATGTTATGTTGTCCCTGTCTATTGTCCATCGGAGTGTTATAGATAAGAAAGGGAAGAATAGTGCTGTTCACAGGTATATGTAGTAAATCTGCTAGATAAAGTAGTTTAGAGGCAAGAGGGTATAGGCACACGTAGAGAAGAGAGAGAAGACTGGCCAGTCATTATGGGCATTGAATTAAGTAAGGGAATGAAGGGTAAGAGACCCTCAAAAATGCCCAGCGCAAGAGGAGCGCTATATATGAACCAAAGGTGCGGTTCCGCCTATACTGAGCCCCTAGATTAATGGTTAGAGTGGACATGGATCCACAATGGGTAACTGGGTTACCACGGTCCACAGGGACTAAGAATCATGCAGAGTAAACAGCTAGAGAAACAGCTATCTATGTGAGCAGGATGGATCAAGGGTGACATTAACACTAGACAGAAAGGGACATTTTCATGTTAAGTTGTGGGATGAATTTGGGGTCAGGCACTACAACTAGTAAAAGTCAGAAACAGAGAAATGAGAATTAAAACAGAATACTTTACATGTTGTCAGAGAGGGAAGATGGGATGAGCACTCTGGCTGCCCATCTGATCATAGAAGCTAGATATAAAAGATATCTGAACAAAATAAGGAATGCAGAATTCATGCAGGGAAATATTAAAGAGTTAAAAGAAAGTGAGAGAATGATATGCATGTGTTGTGTACAAATGGGAAAATGTAAGCGATTTTAGAGAGATATTGGTGTATGTGTGTGCGAATGCTGGGACCTTTAGTTCTATTGCTTGTGTGTGCCATGTATGCAGATGTGACCCCCTCCTTTGTGCTCTCCTGAAAGAATGTCCCTGAGAGATCAGTGATAAGCTGGAAGGACACCATGCCAATTCCAGTTTTTTAGACAAAACATGTGCCGGGTTAACAAATCTAATGGTAAACAATGTGATCACAATTATTTTGAATCTGTTTTCCAAACATGGTAAAATGAAGGTTACATTTAACCGTGTATTGCACACATTGAATATCCTTTGATAGTGGAAACAGTGCATTTAAAAAAGGGAAATTAAGTAAAATTAAGTAATGAGTATTCATTTCTAATACGAGTTTAACAATTTTATTAATAATATAGATATATTGAAACTGGTTTAGACAACCTTTGGTTGGAAATGAAATTCAGGTTAATGGGGAAATTTGTAATGAATGAGATTAGTTTAGATTAAGATAACAATTTTGTAATTTTACATTTATACAATAAGCCCTTATTGAGAGAAAAAAAAGATTAAGATGAGGTTGTTATTTGGAATAAAGCTGCCATAATATTTAACAAAGCCAAGATGGATGGGATACATAAGAAGTTCTTCTACAAAAATGAAATTTTAAGGTTTTTGATAATAACTTGATGTGCGGTCCATGATGTGAGAGTAATAATAAATAAAATTTAAATATAACAGACCCATCACATCAAATCCACACACCCTGTTAGGATAGATGCCACCTGCAGCCAGTTGTTTTATAGTTTTTGATACTTTCTGGTCCATCATACAGATTGGTCCTTTTGTTTTTATTTATTTTTATTTTTGAAATCCAAAGCAGAATGTGTGGATTTGTGAAATGATGTGCCCCTTTTCCTTGTAAGTGCCGTGGTATAAAAGCAAGAATATTTTGGATTTATGGGCATCTCTGCATGACCGCAGGGTATTGTTATCATTTATTATAATATTGCCAGGAAGAAGTTGTCTTTTGAAACATGAAACTGGAGTTCTTACACAAACAGCGTGATAGAAAACAAGCCATTGTAATATATTTATGCAAGCTGGACCCAGTAATGAAGGGTTCACCCCGATATATCAGAGCTGTAGCTTTTATGCAAAGGTGCTATTAGACAAAGTTAGATATTGTTTTGGTCAATGGTCCGACATTCTGCGCAGCAAATATACAGATAACTAAATGTTTGTCTAATGAAAGGTTTAAAATATGAGTTTGTTTATGTACAAATATAACAATGAAAAATGTGTACATTTGAATCCAGCCACCTTATTGCCTCTATTGGAGGAGGCTGGAGACAAAGGAAGACACGTGTGTTAAATTGATGGTGTAGGAATCAGCTGCTGTGAGCCCAGTGCAGGACACACTCCCTGAAGACCCAGATATTACATTTTTTGTAGATTTGAGTATGCAGATTATCACCCAGAAGGATACTCTGTATTCAGAGTCATTGGATCCTTTTTCCCCAGCTCAAGAAGCAGAGCTCCATGTTTTAGCAAAGCCTGTGAGCTATAAAAAGAGTGTATATTTATATAGATAGTCAAGATATAGAGAGCTTTTGGTTCCATTTTAAAGGGCCAGAAGTTTGTTTTTACTTCGGCAGGTAAACCAACCAAGCATGCCAAGTTAATTTGATCGGCTTTCCAGGTTCTTGCTGAGGTAGCCATATTAGCTTTCACACATAGAAGCAGACCAGGTGACTAAGGATGCTGCATTTACAGCCCCGGACACTTGATGGGTCTGTGCAACTCACAGATTCCACCCTAGTTCTGGCCCAGTATAGCTGGGATTAATAATTCAACTTTAAGGACCCCAGAACGAGAAGAACAAGTGGTCCACAGGGGGCAACTTCTTATGAAACAGGACTTTGGAAAAGGTGATCATTTATGTCTGCCAGCCACTCTTTTCCCTCCAGCTTGACACATGGACCGTGTCATCAGTCACAAGAAGTTATGGCTGCCTTAGTAAATGAGCATGGGATAGAGCCAGGGTTCTCCACAGTTGTTTTTATAACATACCACTTCTTGTTTTACCTGTTACCAAAGGTGTTACCAAAAGCTGAACATCCCTTCCAGATATTACAAAAAGATATATCCAGATGCCCAAGTTAGGATCTTACGAGTATGCATTTTGTCTGTATGGACATGTTTTTTGGATGTCCAGTGGCAAATGCTACTGCAAAGGCCACAGTAAAAAGTGTTATCAGAAGTAGTATGTAAGTACAAAGTGCCAGAAAGTACAGAGAGTAACAGAGGAAATCATTTTTTATAGGAGAGTCCTTAATAGAAGTTTTGAGGTTTTATTTTTACACCCATTACTGTCTACAATGTAGCGGACAAAGTAGAGTAAGAAACTAGAAAACTTTTGCCTGAATGTTTTCTTATATTTGATGAAGCCCCTAAGGGGGATGTTGGACTCTCTCCCTATGGGATTTGGTTTGGGAGTGTGTTACTCACTTGCTTATATTGTGTCTCAGCAGCTGAAGTCCTCCATTCGGATCTCACAGAGAAAGTTGCTGATCTTTTAAGGTTTTTTGACAAACTCATTTAATTGTTTTCTCCCCAATTCCAGATCCTAAAAGTTTGGAAGGATCTAAAACTAAAGCCAGGTGACTTGTGGATTGTTAAGAGACATTTATATATAAGGAAATGTTTGGAGACTCAATACAGCATCTATTTCATGTACAGTTTTTGCAAAACTTGAAGGAAAAGTCACCTGGATCCACACCAGACACTGCAAAAATGACTAAATTAAAGAAATCTCTGTGTTTGATTTGTTTCCCTCTTGTGATCACAGTCTAGGGTACTTTTTGATTCAATTACTTTAATTGTAAGGGATATATATATATGAAAAGTAGTTCAGCCATGTTGAAGTCATATTTGTCTTTTGTACGTCTTCCATTTTATGTAGAATTGTCTGTGTTTACATATGCTGATAAGTCAGCATGCCAACAATTCAGCTAGAAGGCCATTCTGGCCACAGGAGTGTACAGCTAGTACTCTGTAAATATGTCTTATCAATCATTTGTTTTTCACAATGAAAAGTCATTTGGTAATGAAAAAGTTGCTCAGCTATTATTTTCTCCACAATGGAGTTTTTGCCTCTTTGGCCAGGACTACCTCCACCTAAGCGTTTGGAGGTTCCAGGTTAAAGGTGATAGCAGGTATGGTTAGTGATCAAAATATTGATCAAAAGAGGGGAGACTGTAATGGAAATTTGTAAGTTCTGTATATAATTGTATTGTATTTTGTATGTATTGCACATTGCCCTCACTGTGCACACAGCACTAATAATGTTTTCAGTAAATGTTTACATTCTTTCGAGTCCTGATTAGAATAAGCCTGCCTATGTAACTCCCCTTGTTACCATAAACGTACAATTGTAATATTAATGTGATACCTACGTAATCATGTGCATAAAAACCTTCAATTGCGTCATAATAAAGCAGAACAGTTATTTGGAAAGATGCTGAGCGTATCTTTTGTGTCTGTTCCCTACTGCAGTAGTTATTATTAATTTGGAACCACTAATCAATATGAGGATAGGAGTTGCCTATCATCAATTTAACCGAGTCACTATCTGTCTCTGCCCATTTTTCACCCCATATATACTAATTTTCTTCCATACTTCCCCAGCCACTGACGCATTAACTCCCCTAAGGTTACACACATACTCCTTCTCTATCAACCACTTTCTCACCTTCACTTTATCCCTCTCCCCTTCTCCTAAATCTGCCAACTTAAACTCTACCCTAAACTTTTCCAATACCCAGTAGTCGCGTGCCACCACGTAAGCCACCGGTATCCTTGAATCCCTTCCCAACCACTCCCATCTCCTGAACAACCACCCACCTGAAAAAGCTATCATCCTAGCACACACTCCACCATTCCTCAAAACTTTCACCACACAGAACCAATAATGCGTTAACAAAAACACTCTCACATTCGGAAAACTCAACCCACCATTACATTCACGTCTACACACATATTTTCTCTTAACTCTTTCCATTTTTGACCCCCATAAAAAGGTAAACAATAACTTAATAATTTTCCTCAATATTATCTCCCCAGGAGGAAAGATATTACTTGTATACAAAATTAAAGGTAAGATTACTGCCTTGACTACTAAAACTTTCCCATAAATCAACAATTTTCTTAGACACCAAAACCTCAACTTCTTGGCTATGTTTTCTCCCACTCCATTCCAGCACACTTCCCCTTTCATTCTATAGTCAAACACAATACCCAAAATCCTCACTCCATCCTCAACCTTTCCAATCTGATCATCCACACATTCCACTTGTCTTCCAATCCTTGCAGAGCTGCTGAAGAAAGGAGTGGGGGAGGAAATTAAAAAATCATGCATGTGTCTTAGGCTGTCACTCACAGCAAGGGGGAGTATTTGACAAAGTTTTTGTGAGTTTGTCAAGATTTTTCTCACTGAACAATAAAAGAGGATTGCTCAGAGATGGATTAAATCTGTGTGGCAAGACTGGGCTCAAATGATAGGAAATCTTATACTCTACAGTATGATATATATATATAAAAAAAAAAAAAACATTTTCGGGTTTACATCCACTTTAACAGTGGATCAATAAAACAAGGAAAGAGAATAGGAGACAGGGGGCACCCCTGTCTCACCCCAGATTTAACCAAAAAA
The DNA here is from genome assembly GCF_042186555.1 of Aquarana catesbeiana. Taxonomy (NCBI): domain Eukaryota; kingdom Metazoa; phylum Chordata; class Amphibia; order Anura; family Ranidae; genus Aquarana; species Aquarana catesbeiana. The sequence continues at coordinate 398,440,900 of NC_133326.1, read as the reverse complement.
GCCTGCCCCAAACTCCCATTAACCAGAACCCGACTACTGATCCCCAATACAACCCTTTTATTACATTAATGAGCAGCTGTGGTATACCCATCCGCTTCAAAACCTCCCACAAAAACCCATGATTTGCTTTATCGTATGCCTTCTCAAGGTCAAATGATGTCAGGATAATTGAACTATTCCTATCTTTACAAAAATTAATTATATCCCTAACTAAATTTAAATTCTCCGAGATCATTCGACCCGGCACTGCACAGGTCTGCATCTCGCTAACCATCCTACTAATGACCTTAGATAATCTCCTTGCCACCATTTTTGCAAAGACCTTGTTGTCTGAATTTAGTAAGCAGATAGGCCTCCAATTTCGAATATCCATCTTATCCCCCTTCTTATAAATTAATACCACTACCCCCTCTCTCATAGATTCGGATATAATGCCTTCCCTCATCATGTAACTAAATACCTCAACCACATCCCGCTTAATAATATCCCAAAACAATTTAAAAAAACTCACTTGGTAAGCCATCCCCTCCTGGAGTTTTATTAGCCCCCATACTTGACACAGCTTCCCACATCTCCTCCTCATTCACTGCTTTCTGCAAAAAAACCTTATCATTCTCATCTAAATTATCCTCTACCATATCAAACATTCTAATATTTGACTCATCAACACACACTCCCTCATACAATCGTTCATAAAATTTAGTCACGCATTCCAGCACATTCTCTCCCTTACATTCCCTACCTTCTTCATCATACGCATCCTCAAACACTCCTTTTTCCTTACAAACCTTCTTGAAAAAAAAAAAAAATTTCATCCTGCTCCAGGTGTTTAACTCTCACTTGAAAAATAATTTGTTTTCCTTTCTCAGTTAATACCTCTTTAATCCTCTTCCTAAAATGGTCTATTTCATCGGCCATGTCATAGCCCATATTTCTAAATGAATATAATGTAGCCAACCTGACTTGTAACTGAAAATATCTCCTTTTCTCACTGCTACTTTTATCCCTACTCTATTTTTGAAAAAAGAATTTAATTTTCCTTTTGACCCAATCCCACCACCCCAAAATATTACTAAAATCTTTTTTCCTATTAACCCATCTACTATATACCTTACTAAAATGGGCTTTGACATGCTCGTTCTGCAACAATAAACTATTTAACCTCCATACCCCTAAACCAAACTTAATACTATCTCCCATACTCAAATCAACATACACTGCCACATGGTCTGAAAAAATTACTGGCCTGTGTTTAACATTAGCACATTTGAACGCATCAGAAAACAAACGTAAATCAATTCTGGATTTGGTGCGCCCACACTCCGAAAAAAAAGTGAAATATGGATCCACCAAACCCAGAACAGTATGAGCATCATTGAGATGCAAGTCCTGAATTACCCCATTCAGCATAGTGCTACCTACATCTAACTTAGTCTCCGCTACTCCTATGTGATCTATCCGATCGGATCGTATTAAAATCACCCATGATCACACTAGGTCTCCTTCCCACTGCATGTAACTTCAAAAAACTCAAGACGTTTCTGGCTATTCACAGGACCATATAAATTAAAAAGCCTAAACTTTTGGTTAAACAAAATTAAATCTGCCATAATTAATCTTCCTGGCATGTAATGATAATGCCTACCCCAGCATTCCTATTTTCCCCAACTGCTGACCACATGTAATCCACCACCCACTCCAGAGGCTTGGGCGTTCGATTAAAAAAACACTCCTGTAGACAGATGATGTCTCCTCCATTGACCTTCAAGTCCTCAAAAACGGCACACTGTCTAGCAGGAGACCCAAAACCCCTCACATTGAGGGACACCAGCTTGATGCTCATTCACATGAAGATGTGCATCATTCACCCCCAGACCTATCACTTAAGCCAGAAAACTGACATACATTCCTCAGGGCCATAACGCTTTCATCATCCAAAAACTCCTGACTAGGCGACAATGTGGCCGGCTGAAAAATTTCTGGAGTCCCGGACTTAGTGCTGGTGATTTTACCACCACTCCAACATCCCCCAGGACCTCAAAGGGGTTGCGTGTTTCAATTCCAGCTGTCTCTACTTTCAATTTCTTAGCCCTTCTCTTCTTAGGGCTCGCCAAAGCGTCCACCTTGGTCTTAGCACCCAGTGTCTCCATCTTTTCCACCTCCTCTTCTTGGGCTTCCTGCACTTCCGGCTCCCACTGTAAGGCTGCTGCCAACTCTTCCATAGCCTCCTCCACTGCCCTCTCCACCTCTGCTCCACTCCCCGCTGTTAATGGCTCCACACTGGTGGGTGTCACTTCTACTCTTTCAGACAGCACCTGTGTGGACACTGGTCATCCACTCTCAGCAGTGCGCCTGACAGCTTCAGCATAAGAGACATAGGCCCTTCTTACTTTTGGACAATTCTTCACTGTATGATCACGCTGTCCACATATATCACAGGCCCACTTAATCAAGCAAACCCCAGCCTCATGTCCCTCCTCCCCACAGTTCCGGCAGTGCATCTCCACATTACATTCATCTCTGGTATGCCCAAACTTATGACATCTTCTGCAGTATGTCGGTTGACCAGGGTAGTAGAGAAACCCTCTATTTCCTGCTATTGAAAAATTAGCTGGTGGATGCCGCACTCCACCAATCCCTTCAGAATCCACCTTCAGCTTGACAAAAACCTTTAATTTTCCATTAAAGGTCCCCAGACGATTAGTCAGCCTGAAGCCTCCCTTCACTGCAGAGCAGTATCTCTTCAAAAAGGCCACTACCAAGGCAATGTCTGTGAAGGGGTTAAACAGGTGAACAACCAATGGTTTCTCCTCCATAGCATACAAGGATTCCACTATGAAAGGCCTTATAGACTCATGGTTAGCTTTCTCCAATTCCTTACACTTCTCAATAACTCCCATGCAAAAATTGCTATGCACAAAAGAAACATCATAGTACCTTGGTGCTGCATGGTCCTGGATATAATAGATGTGACATGGTTCCACTGCAACTGATTTCTCCAGCAAATCCTGAACAAGGAACTCCAAACTCACTTTATGCAGATGACCAGGCATAACCTGAAACAGCAGGGTCTTCTGAATCCCCTTTCGCTCCATTGAGCTCAGCAAAGACAAATTCAGACCATCACACAATCTTGGCTCTTTTCAGGGCAAAGTAAAGAATGCTATCTGCAAGCTTTATATAACATAGGTTTGTGTGCTAATGAGGCAATTGCAAACACATGCACAGCCCATGAAACACACAAAATGCAAGTTCACCCAATGTATAGAGAACTTCAAAGTGGGTACACCTGTTAAGGATGTCTTTAAATTACTAACCCAAAAAACACACTCTGAGCATGTCCAGAAACATCCAAGTGTTGTTCACACACAAAAAGCACCACAGTGTCTTATTCTGACACTTGAATAATGGAATCGTGCTTTAGAGGGGGCGGGGTCACCGGGTGGCCCCATCCTCCGTTATTTAAGGAGTGTCAGAAGAAGAGAAGCATCACACAGCGGGAGCCTCCCATGGATGCAGAGCGGCCCAAGAACGAAGCAGGGACAAAGGGGACACCCAGATCCCAGCCCCCCCATGTGAATTGGTAAGGGGTACATTGTACCCCTACCATTTCACAAAAAGAAAGTGTCAAAATGTTAAAAAACCACAGGAGATGGCTTGGGACAAGTCCTTTATTAAAAATAAAAAAATAAAAAAGAGATTCCAGCGATGTAATCCAATAAATTCATGCTCTTACTCTAGCGATGTAATCCAATTCTCGATCTCCAGTGATGGATGATCTCCAGCTACTCCAGCGAGGAACACGCACAGGATCCTGCCTCCACCGGAGGAACCCAGCCAATGACGTGGCGCCAGCTTGTCAGCTCTTATGTAGCTGAGGGCGGGGCCACCCGTCATGTGACGGGTTTCCCAGTGACGTGTACGGGTGACCCTGCCCCCCTCTGATGCAATGCAGGATTACTGTTGCATCTGGTAAAAATTCTATCCAACCATTGGTCCATATTTCTTGAGGATCCCCACCTCAAGTCAAGCATAACCATACAACCTAAGGTTGCTTATCGCAAAGCTTGCAACATCAAGAGCAAAATTGCCCCCAGTAAAGTTAAACACACCAAATCCACTACTCCATTGGTACTAATTCCCTTAATTGGCATGTTCCAGTGTAAGAAACCTCTATGCCTGACTTGCCAGTTTGTCCAGCATGGACAAAAGACATTAACAGCCAAGGGTAAAACATATATACGTTTAAAGAATTCTACAATTGCTCCACTGATTACATTATCTATTGTCTCACGTGCCCTTGTGGGCTCCTATACGTAGGTAGGACGATCAGGCCCCGTAAAGCACATTTTGGAGAACATAGGCATTTTATTGAGAAAGGACGAGACCATCACAGTGTCCCCAAGCATTTTCTTTGCCAACACAAAAAAATCTATGGTGGGCCTGAAAGTTTGTGTTCTGGAATCTATCCCTGGGACATCCCTGCCTACAGCTGAACGGTTTAGACGCCTTTGCCAACAGGAATCCTATTGGATCTATTCCTTAGGGACTTTGGCACCTAGAGGGTTAAATGAAGAAATTGAGGTTCATACCCTCCTGTAACTATAGTCTGTGTTTCTCCTAACGGAATTACTCACAACATTTCCATCCTTTGTTTTCTTTTGCAGCTGACCCTTATGGTCCATTTTCCACATTCAGTATCCTTCACATTGTAAGTACCATTCGGTATCCTTCACATAGTAAGTACCATCCCATGTAACTGTTATTTTTAGTATGCTGTACACATAAGTTATATTGATATTGATAGCGATTATATCCTTTTCCAAAATGGACACGGTACTTCTAGATTATCACACAATAAGACTCTCACCATCATTTTTGCATATGATTGCCTTGCCTTTTTCTGTATATGTATATTTAGCCTACTACCATGCAATGTGGGTACATGACCATCTCTACGTACACACCATCCATGTGTGTGCGTATGTGTATTTTAGAGTACCATCACTTGTACGTATCATTTTTCCGTATGGACCATAATAGCTTTTATGCTCTTTTATCCCTGTTTATGTACATACTTCTAATTATGCCTCAAAAAAAACCCTTCCCCCCCTTTTTTGTTACTATTGGTAGACTTCACATGTCCCTTTTTCACACACAGATTCATATGTATAACAATTTTTAATTCAAACTATTTTATTCACTTGTCTATACCTGTGTGTGTATATATGTTTCTCTCACATATATTTTTTATGAATGATGGAGTTTCTTGATGTTTTATATGCATATATGTATTTGATTTTATTACTGTCCTCCCTGTGTTTATACATATATATGTTTGATGCACTTTACATTTAATATGAGCCCATTCGTTCTATATACAGATGCAGGTACATGCGTGCACCCTTTGGTGAAGGTGCATGTGTGTAGGCATCTTTCCTATACAATCCGATTTTAGTTTTATACATGAGCTTTTATTTTGACACATTGTGTTTCTAGCCATAACCCCCTCTCTTTTAACATCCCTTGGTCCCCTTTTTGGCCCTGCCGCCTGCTCCCTCGTTGGTCAGATCGTGTCATAAACATATATAATCCAATACAACACTCTTTTAATTTTAATATTATGATATTTCCTTAATAGATCCTTTAGTTATATATCAACCTTAATCCTTTTGTTTTGAATTTTGTTGCTGCCAGTGGGATCATGGTGTGCTGGCGCCTGTTGTCCCACAGGCAGCTTGGCACATAAATAGCTCCTCACCAGCAGTACCTCCATAGGCCTGTAGAAGGAGCAGTAGACTCCGAGCGCGTAGCCTGCTCTCTCCAGAATTTCCTCCCTTGCTGCTTCCCCTGGTTCTGCTTCCTGTGATGTCATTGCCTGTGTTTCACCTGCGTTCCACATCGGACCTGGCTGCCTTCCTGGTTGCCACAGGAAAAGACTGCACATCTTGTTTCCCAGGACCACCTCCCCGTGGATTAAGATGGACCAGCGACTGGACTGCACCCTGTGCCCACAGCATAGATGAGCCTGATTTTATTCACCTTCCTGTAAGTGCAGTAATTGCTGTGTCATTAAAATCTTACTTAACTTATTGCACTTAGGTGGCACTTCCTTTTTATTCCCTTGTCTTCTTATTATAGAGCTGGCTTCTCTCTAAGGATAGCTGCCACCCACCATCATTTCCTTTTAGGATCTGCCATTGTTTAGCTTATCATATGGACTAAGGAACTGTGACTGTTGCATGTATAGAGGTACACATATCTCTGCACTTACAGTTTTCCTTTTTGTATATAGCAATATCATACATACACCACCAAGGCGGAACCCAAAACAGTTCCTTACTAAGGGAAGTGGAACCCATCTTCATTTAGGCAGAGGGGAATCTGAAGGACCTAAGAGTAGTCTATATTCCAGCCCACTTAAACACAGACACCAATCACCTATCCCAAGGATTCCTGAATCCCAACAAATAGTCTTTACAACCGAAGTTATTCAGTGGGCCAGTGGACCTTTCTTGAACTGCATGCTTTTGCTACAGAAAGAAATACCAGACTGTGAAGGTTTGTTTTACATCTACCTCACCCTTGGGCAGAAGCAATTGAAGCCCTGTCAAGTCCTTGGGCATGCAATCTAATTTAGGCCTCCTCTGGCCTCCTACCTCGAAAATTCTCTTGAAATTTGCAATATCAACAATAATGGTGATAACAGTCCTGCCACATTTGCAGGGAGACCCATGATTCCCTAGGGCAATATATCTTAGTGTCCAGCCTCCAGTAAATATTCCTCTGATGCCCTTTCTTCTGGTTCGAGGCATCACACCCATCAGAATCCTTACAGATTGAACCTTCACATTAGAATGTTAAAACACAGAGGCTTTAATCATTAGGATGTTCCTCCAGAGTTGTTTCAACTCTGCTCAAAGCACAGGAGCCTTCAACAAACAATATGTATGACAAGGTTTGGAATAAGTTTATATCTTTCGCTAACAGCAAAACTTCAATCCTGATGTACCCTCTTCCTCCCAACTCCTTGACTTCCTACAAACAGACCTGATTTAGGATTAGGATTAAGCAATTTAAAAGTACAGCTGGTGGCAATCTCTTCTGTGACCACAAGAGATGGGCCGAAGATCCTTTAATAATCAAATTCTTCAAGACAGTCAAGAAAATAAGCCCACCCATTAAAACAAATCTTTCCCACTTGGGATCTCTCTATCGCTCTGGAGCCCTTATCCAAACAGCCTTTTGCCCCATCTGATTCAGCATCATTGTGGAATCTCACTTGGAAACTATTTTTCTTTGTGGTGAAGGCATTGGACTGGGGAGTATCAGAACTTCAGGCTCTGGGATCAGAAGACAATAATATTATTTTCTGTACTTGGATAGAGTGGAACTTAGAACAGTACATGGATTCATCACTAAGTTCTCCTCTTCCTCTACTATCTCTGAGCTTTGGGCCCTGACAATCTTTTCAGATCCAATTTCGACCTTCTTCATGAAGAAGATATTACTTCGGTACTAAGACACTATCTTCAAGCCACAACTCTCTTTAGACTTTCATCTAACCTATTTGTAATACCCCCCCAAGAAAATAGGGGCAAAGAAGCATCATCTGGGGTGGAGGTCTCCAGAATGTGGCCTTCATTCCGGAACTGCAGTATTCATCGTGCCTGGTCATGTCTGTGAATATCAGAGCTTTAAAATACCTCATGGGACATGTGGTTCTGCGGCAGCTGGGAAGCCATAGTTTGCAGATTCCTGCTCTAGTACAATAGTTTCATGGAAAATCAAATTGATAAGGAAGGCATATAGGGCTAGGGTTCTAGAACCCCCTCTTCAGTTGGACTGTATGCCACCCAATTGTTTTCTGCTTCTTGGACAGCCAGAGCAGACGTATCCATCAAAATTATATAAAGGGTAGCATCATGGTCATCCCAACATGTGTTTACGAGACATTACAGAGTAGACGCGGCAGCTTTCTCATCTGTAGAAACTGGCAGACAGGCTATCAGGCAGGCATTTGCCTATTTTAAATCCTTTTTCGAATAAATCTTTTACTACGCTTCATCCCACCCATTTCAACTAGGTATTTGTCACAGGTATGCTGCCATGGAGGCACCAGGAAAACAGAAAACTGTTTTATACCTAGCATCATTTTCTTTTCCTGGTGCCTATCCATGGCAGCATACAATCCCACCCTCGGTATGCTATATTACGTAGAATGACGGGAGTGCACCAATCCTTTTCTTTTATAATATTCACTGGTCCTTAAGGAGGAGCCAAGGTGGAGCTTGTCACAGGTATGCTGCCATGGATAGGCACCAGGAAAAGAAAATGACAGTAAGTATGAAACAATTTTCTGTTTTCTGTGTCTTACTGGTTCATCTGTCTCTGTCTGTATACCAGGGAGTCTCTGAAAGTTTGTAGTAAATAAAGCAAGGGCTAAGGTAAGGCCTTGTTCTCAAAATAAAAGAAAGCTTGTATTTTTCTGCACCCAAGGTATATTGGTACATAGGGGAGCTGGATTTTAGAATAAAAAAGTTGAATTCAGCCTTTAAAGTTGCAGCTTTAAAGAAAATGACAACAGCCAAAAATACATTACTATGTTAAATCTTATATGAAATGTTAGTGATTGTGATTAGGCCAACTTTATTTAGTATGTTAAAGGATTAGTTCACTTTTTAAAAATTAATACTAAATGCACATTTTTTTGAAGGTAAAAAAAAAATTCCTTTTTTTTGTCTGTCAGACTGTTAGAGAAAGCTGTCTACCCATACATCGTACATCATCGTTTCACAAAGACAGGAAGAATCAATGAACTACTTAGAGCACTCAACAGCGCTAATTGAGAACTACAAGCCAACAGGCACAAAGCATGTTGGTACTTGTAGTTCATTTATACATAGAACTCTGTGAATAATTGACACGGCCGTATGGGCACACTGTTTTTAAATAATGACAGCAGATACAGCAGAGGGGGTTTGGATCGGGGAGAGGCTGCAGGAGTGGGAATATATTACATGTTTCAACCTAAAAAACAGTGGAACATGTAACATGTTCCCAAAGGTGAACTTATCCTTTAAACATAAATCAATAAAAGAATCTGAGCTTAAAGTGACTGTAAAGTCTTTTTTTTAATAAAAATAACACACGTTATACTTACCTGCTCTGTGCAGTGGATTTGCACAGAGCAGCATGGATCCTCTTCTTCTTGGGTCCCTCTTTTGTGCTCCTGGCCCCTCCCTCCTATCAAATGCCCCCACAGCAAGCAGCTTGCTATGGGGCCCCCCGAGCCGAGTCACAGCTCCCTGTGTCAATTAAGACATGGAGCCCCAGCCCAGTTCCGCCCCCTCTCTCTCCTGATTGGCTAACTGACTTTGACAGCAGCGGGAGGCAATGGCACTGCTGCTGTGTCTCAGCCAATCATGAGGGAGAGTCCTGGACAGTTAAAGTGGACTCGTGGACATCTCTGGACAGAGATGGGGCTCAGGTAAGTATGAGGGGGGGTGAGGGGGGCTGCTGCACACTGAAGGCTTTGAATATTAATGCATAGAATGCATTAAGATAAAAAAAACCTTTTGCCTTTATTCTCAGTTCACACTGGTGAGATGCAGGAAATCCTGCGAATCCAGTGTAGGTGTCAATACAAAGTTAATGACACCCCCAGATCGGTTCACAGTGCAAACTGTCAATCTGGACAGGAATCAGAATTGCATGGGTGTGAACACCTACGCACTCCCATTCTGGTATGAACAAAAAAGGGTCCTGCACAATCTTAGTCCAAATGTGATGTGAATTCAGCCATACAACCTGTATGGCTGAATTTGCATAGCACAGATATTGCATGTGGTTTGCACAGCAGTGCGGTGCAAATCACATGCAATGTCTGACATCACACCAGTGTGAACCAAGCCTTAGAACCACTTTAACCACTTGCTGACCTGTAATAGTAGAATTACTGGCACAGGGCAGCAGATCCTGCGATCCTGCTTCTGGGTTAGAAGCGGGCCTACGCGCCCCCAATCTGTGCTGTAATTTGATACAGTACAAGTTTATCAACATGTTCCAGCCAATGATTTTGGCCTTGAGCTACCGGGGCTGCTGCATTACTAACATGTTACATATTAAAACTGCTGATCAGCTGTAGCCAATCACAGCACAGCTTGTTTCAATGTTTACAAGCATTGACACAGGTTCTGGCTGGATCTCCTCTCTCTAGAAGTAGCCAGACCTATGTGAGTAAAATCAGCACATTTACACTTCCACACGCAGGGTTAGGCACATTTAAACCTTTGATCGACTTCAAGTTAACCCTTTGAGTGCCCTGTCACAGTTTCATTAATGCAGTGTACAGCATTTTTTTACTAATCAGTGTATTATTGTCATTAGCGACCTCAGATAGTTTCAGAGCCAGTCGGTGTCCCTCCCAGCTAGCACCAGATTGCCTGCCACACTATCACAGTCACACTATAACCGCCATTACTAGTATAGTATCTGAAGGGATCAGTATCTTGATCACAATCAGAACTATACTACTGTCCCCAAAAATGCATTATTAGCAGGATCAGCATTTAGCCTTCTGTCTCCCCCTCACAAGGGCATTGTCAGTATATTTTCTGACCACCTCTGATACATTGTATACAAAACCGCAGCATTAATAAGATCTCTGCTAGCACTAGCAGGGAAATGTAATTTCTACTATGCAAGCAGTCCCTGAAAGCCAGGGGCTCCTTTTCCCATAGTCGTGCTAGGTACCTGTAGTTTCTCAAAATGTCCCAAAAAAGGTACACCAGTAAAGAGACCTACAGGATTCTGAACATGTCAGATGAGAGTGAAGGGGAGTTCCCATTGTCAGAATCCGCCTCAGAATATGAACCTGTAAAAAGCAGTGGCACCTTGACAGGTAGCTGATGAAGGAGAAGAGGTCCCTGCTAAGATCAGGCGTACCCGACTCCAGGTTGCTGATGTGCTAGAAATGCATAGTTATGCTCATATGCAACAGACTGCCAGTACTAGTTCTGCCTTACTTTTTTGGTGGACTGGCAAGTACCTGTGGCCTAGTACATCCTGGCCATTTAGACACCAGCACTACAGTATCTCATGGTGAAGCAGTGAGCGCCTGAAGTGCAGTACAAGCTGGTGAAGTGGTTAGCAATAGTAGCAGAATGCAAATGCAGCCACCAAGAATTTGAGCACAGACCCATAGAGCCCATAGTGTCCTTCCAGAGGTGCTTGCAAATCCTAATTTACTGCCCCCAGATTCAGCAGCACCTGTTATCTCCCATTCACAGCCCAGCCAGAGGTTCAGGTGTAAACAGTGAACTTAACACCCCCTCTCCCCGATTGATTTTTTTAAGCTGTTTTTCACCAAAGACTGTGGTAGTGAGAGCTAAAATGGATACTCTAACAAAATGGTTGCTTCTGATAATATGTTCTTGTTTGTAAAAAGTTATAAGGTTTTTAACATTTAAGTGAGACTAGCACATAGGTAAGAAATTCAAAATGTTTGTATCTAACTCCCCCTTATTCTGAGAAGCTAGGATCAGAGCAGCCTTATTAGTGGCTGATAAATTAGGCAGATAACTGAAAGACTGAAGAAAATATTTGCTAACAAGCTATTTAGGGGCTTACGAGAAGCTTTAGGAATGTCTATGTAACTGTTAATATAAATATGCTGTAACCATAAAGGACACACTTTGTCTCTTGGTGTTAACTGGGACAGAGTGTCTTTTTCCTAGCAGAAATAAAAGGTTGTTCTTCTTAGAGTCTGTTGTCCATAGTTACCTCTGGTTTCCCAGAACTTAAAGAGCTTTTTGATGAAACAAGACCACTACAATTTGATTGTGGCCCAAAGTAATTTGTATGCCCAACAATACATTGCTACCAACCCAAATTCAGTCTTGCCAGGCCATTCGAGTGGAAATCTATCTGACTGATAAATTGATTATTTACCAATCAAATTTTTGGGGGGACCTAAGCCTTAACATGGGCATTACAAAAAAATTATTAACTGCGGTCATATTGGTCCACAGACCTGATTTTTTTTTTTTTCAAAATTTAAAGCTTTATTAAAGAGCAGTGCAGTACAAAGATGAACATAAGTTACAAAGGGATATTGGAAGAATCCCCCATTAGTAAGGGATAGTAGTTATGCATGGATATCGCAAGCAAACAAAGGTTCAAAACCATAAACTGTAGCCTTTGATACGTTAGGTAAAACTGATGTTGATGTTCCCCGTGTTGGCGGAGAATCCCAGCACCCCTGACGGGAACTCACTGTGCTAGGACTCCGCCCTCCACAGGGAGAGCATTGAGGCTGATCCAGAAAACCTACCGTACCCACCCCCGGGGACCTACCATCGCCCGAGAGGTGGAAACACGAGACCCTTAATAAGGCCATAATTCCCTTCCTTCAGAAACCCCCCAACAAGCCGAAATCCGTTCTGAGTTAAGAGCTAAAACTTGTTGAAGATTATCTGAAGGTGGCAATAGAGGTTATACTCTTATGTAAACGGATAGTAAAACATAACTTTTACACTGCTAGCTTGAAATCAATTCGTTGTACATACCAAAAAGATATGGAGAGACAGAAGAGAGGAAGAGAAGGCGAAGAGAGGAAGAAGAGAAAGAACAAGATAAGAGAATTCACTGTCCTGGGGAAGACGTTTGTAACCAGTCCAAGGACCCCCTTTATTTATTTATTTATTTATTTTTTTTTTAATATGAATAAAATATTCAACTAGGCTGAGATAATGGAATTCCTGTGATAAGGGAAATGCCTAGGTGCCTAGCCCAGGGCTCCCATGTCGCCTCAAATGACCTAGAGGTGTCCGTCATAGAGCTGACTATTTTTTCAAGTGACATGATCCAAGATATCTTTCTTTTGGCAGCCTGGAAAGACACTGTGGGTTGCTTCCAGCCTTTGGCTAACGTAGTCTTAGCTCCTAGTAGCATAAAGGAAATTAATTTTTGAGAGTGTTTTGTTGTTTTAGGGGATGAGGCATTGAGTAAGGCCACTTGGGCTGATTTAGTGATGGGGAGTTCCGTTACTTTACGAATTAATGTGAATATTTTGTTCCAGAAACCTCTTATTTTCGGACACTCCCACCAGATATGGATCATAGAGCCCTGGGCTTGACACCCTCTAAAGCATAATGGGGAGGTAGAGGGAAACATAGTTGCAAGTCTGGAGGGAACTAAGTACCATCGCATAAGCACTTTTATATTAGTTTCTATCAATGCTATATTTAGAATACCTTTAAAGGCTGTGGATCCTCTCTGATGCCATTCCTCCAGGCTCCACGTCTCCCGCAGATCCTTTTCCCATGAGTCCATGTAAGAGAATTTTGTGGTGGGTTCCACAAGGGACGCATAAAGGAGAGATATACCCCCCCTTGTGTCAAGTGCTTGACCGCACCAACGTTCATAAGGAGTAAATTCCAGAGGGAGATCTTGTCCCTTCATTAGGGAGGCAAGAAAATGGGATATCTGAGCGAATCTAAATCTCTCTGACCCAGGGAGTTTGAGTTTAGTTAGGCAATGCTTTAGCGTCAATGGGCCAGATGGGGAGAGAAAGTGACCTATGCGGTACATCCCCTTGTCTAACCACCATTTGAATGACTTAATGTCCAGACCCGGAGCAAAGCGAGGATTATGGAAGATGTGCTCCAGAGGGCGTAATGGTGAAGTTAAAGCTGGGGAGCATTTCATCGAGTCCCATAATTTAAAGGATTGAGACAGTGTTGGAGCTAAAATGGTAGGCCTTAATTTCATAGGGCACCAGAGCAGGTAGTCTAGAGTATATGTCGGAGCAGCTTGTCTCTCTATTTCTATCCAATCGGGTTTCTCAACTTTGAAATATACCAAAGATAGTTGGGCCAGCCTTGCCGCTTGAAAGTATCTGAACAGATCTGGAAGACCCAGACCCCCTTTGGTTTTGGGGCTAAGAAGCACATTCCGGGCTATTCTATATCCTTTTTTACCCCAAACGAATTTTATTATCTTCCCTTGTAGTGGTTTAAGATGATGTTTTCTAATATCTATTGGGAGAGACCTAAACAAGTATAGAAGCTTGGGCAAAAGAGTCATTTTGATAGAATTGATTCTGCCCAGCCAGGATATATTAAAGTTGGACCATGTTTGGATGTCAGATTCTAATGTGCGGAACATGGGAGGGAAATTAGCCTGGAAGAGTTGCTCAAACTTAGGGGTTAGATTTATTCCTAGATATCGGATTGAGGATTCGCTCCATTTAAATTTGAAAGCAGACTTGAGCCTATTCACATCTGCGTCTGAGAGCGAAATATTTAATGCCTGTGACTTATCCATATTGACCTTTAAGCCCGACAAGGATCCAAATGCCCTCAAGAGGTTGCAAATATTGGGAAGAGAGATAGTAGGGGAAGTGACAAATAAAAGGATGTCGTCCGCAAAAAGGGCGCATTTGTGGGATTGCGCTCCACACTTAACCCCTTTGATGTTTTGGTCAGTCCTGATCGCAATTGCCAGGATCTCTATGGCTAAGGCAAAAATCACTGGGGAGAGGGGACACCCCTGTCTGGTTCCCCTGGTTATTTGAATGGGATCTGAGTAGAAGCCGTGCATTTTTACCTTGGCGCTCGGGGTGGAATACAGTGCTTTCAGGGTATTTATAAAATTATTCCCAAATCCCCATCTCCCCAGGACTGCAAAAAGGAAGGACCAAGATAAGGAATCGAAAGCTTTTTGGAGGTCCAAAGACAGTAATAAGCCTTCCTGCCTTGGGCCTCCAACCCATCCCGTCTGTAGAAGAGATACTATATCGACCGCCCTTCTGACCTGGTCCGGGCCTTGTCTTCCCGGCATGAAGCCTACTTGATCTTTATGAATATATTGATTGATGAAGGAGTTGATTCTATTAGCAAGGATTTTAGTGAGTATTTTCAGGTCGTTGTTAATCAACGAGATCGGTCTGTAATTTTCGACTAGAGATGGATCCCTGTCAGGCTTGGGTATGACCGAAATGAAAGCTAAATTTAAATGTGACTCAAGGGGAGACCCTTCTCTTTTGGAATTGAAGAATTTTGTGATGTAGGGTGCCAAAGTTTTCTTGAATGTTTTATAGTATTGATTAGAAAAACCATCGGGGCCAGGAGCTGAGTTCCCTTTTAAGTTTTTAATGACGTCTAATGTTTCTTCCGTGGTGAAGGGGGCTTCCATGATATCCTTATGCTCTTTACTTAGGGTTGGGATGTTAATGTTATCTAGGAAAGCTTTTAAGGAGGAGTCAGACATTGTGTCATTTTGCTGATACAATTTAGAGTAGAAAGAGTGGAAGGCTTGCAGGATTTTAGGGGGGTTAAGGGTAGAGGTGCCATCCTGAAGTCTAATATTGGGGATGGAGAAGTTAGTGATTTTGGGAGATAGCTTTCTTGCTAGAAGGGTACTCATCTTATCTCGCTGAAAATAGAATTTTGCATTATTCCATTTCAGGTGTGTCTCTGCCCTCGCTGTGTGGGCCAGATTTAATGCTGTTCTGGCTGCATCTAGTTGGGCTATGGTGACCGAGGTAAGGTCCCGTTTATGTTGCTTGCATAGAGCCTTGAATTCCCTCTCTAGTTTCTCTATCTCCGCTTTTTGCTCTTTCTTTTTCCTGGAAGATATTTGAATGAGTTTCCCCCTTATGGTCGCTTTATGAGCGGCCCATAGAGTCTCGGCTGAAATTTCCTCCACATTGTTCCGCAGAAAATAATCTTTTAAGTCCTTCTCAAGTTCTATGACTGAGATATGGTCATTAAGAATGTTATCGTTGATTCTCCAATGGGTATTGGGTGGTTTGTGAGAGCCGCCCCTTAGTGTTACGATCACCATAGCGTGGTCCGATAGGGCAGAATCCTTTATATAGGCCTTAATTACATAGGGTATATGTACTACTGACATTAGTATGTGGTCGATCCTGGAGTATGTTTTGTGAGGGTTTGAAAAGTGTGTATAATCCCGCTTAGTGGGGTTGAGTTCTCTCCAAATATCGGATAGGCCTTGTTGATATATTATTTTTGCAATCTTGGAGCTTGTTTTTGTGGGGCGAATTGATTGAGCTTTTAAAGGTTTGGATTTGTCTAGGCCTGGGTCAAAGGCCACGTTGGAGTCACCTCCGAAAATTACCGTTCCTTCCAATAATGGAGTTAGAGTTTGTAGCATTGCTTGGAAGAATTTTGTTTGGCCCTTATTGGGGGAGTAATACGAGATGAAGGAATAGAGGCTTTCATCTATTTTGCCCTTGACCAACAGGAATCTGCCTTCAGGGTCTCTGTGCACTAAATCGGGTTTAAATTTGCACTGTTTTGCGAATATAACCGCAACACCTCTGGTCTTATCCTCTGCATTCGCTAGAAAGAATGTGGGATATTGAGCATGTAGAAATGTTGGGTTATAATTGGGTGGGAAATGTGTTTCCTGGATCATGACTACCGCCAATTTTTGTGTGTGATAAGATTGGAATAATTTACGCCTTTTGACCGCTGAATTTAGTCCCTGGGCATTATGGGAGGCTAGTTTAAAGGAAGGGTGAACCAAATTGCCACTAGACATGTCGTCTAATTGGGGGAGTTGTGTGTAGTGCGGTATCTCTTACCTCCTCTGGGCGCGGTGGAGCATAGTTATTCAGATCGCGAGGTAGGACCTGGAGCCTGGAGGATAGTGGGCTGTTCAAGCATCCTGTGGACTGGCACAAGCAAAAGAAAGGGTTAGAAAATAGGACAGAAGAGGAAAAGAAAGAGAAAGAGAGTAAATGCAAGTGTTTTCGAGAGATTAGTCCCAAAAGGAACCGGTGGCATCGAGGGGGAGCAAAGAACCCCTCCATGCCACCCATCCATAAACAATAATAGCCCTCCGAAGAGGTCATCAGTCCATCTCCCGACCATGGAGGTTCCACTGTCGAAAGATGGATGGAGGCGCATGACTGCTACCCCAGTCAGAGCCAACCCAATTGGTAATCCTAAAAAATGAAATTAACAAAATCTAGTAAGGACAACCATGGCAACAGAAAAGCATTTAAGTTCAATTGTAACAAAGCCAGCCGGCTTAATAAAAAATAAGACAAAAATAAAGTCCTGCTGAAGGCCAAAAAGGCTTGGGGGGATATGTTAAGGGTAGGGGGGATGGGAGGGTGGAGAAAAAGGGAGGGGAGGGGGATGAGGGGCAGGGATGAGTTCAATAGGGGGGGTAGTTGTGGGGGCTGAAAAATACCCCAGTAGGAGCTGTCCATTCCTATTAGGCTCGTGAGTCGTCGTGTCCGTTCCCTGGACCACCAGAACACCAGCCGGTGAAAAGGCGGATCCGCAGGTGGGAAGTCCCGATAACCTGTTCTTCAGTGTACGTTGCAATGTTGATTGTGGTAAATCTAGGCGTCCTCTGTGGGAAGGGGTGGAATCCAATTGTTAGCGAGTCGCTAGAGAAGGAACAGATGTCCCCTTGGTAGTGGTCGTAAGACACTGCGATTCTTATTCTAGGTGTGGAGTGACCTAATCGGTCAGCTGTGTCGAGACCTGTGAAAATCCATCTGGACGTGGGAGTTCAGTGTCCCTGATGAGTTCAGAGATCGTGCATCCTGATCCTAAGTAGTTCAAGATGGACTTTTAGGGTGGATGATGGCTTGGAAAGTTTCCTGAGTAATGTGTCCGGGTACTGTCCGGGCGCAACCAGATCATTCAGGATGGCATCGGTTCTCTTGTTCGTCTACTCTTTGTGGTTTTCCATAAAGGGGAAACTGGGCTGGTTGGTGTCTGTCTCTTATAAGATCCGGGTTGCATGTTTGATGTGTCCATCTCCAATTCTTGGGAAATAAGCTTCAGAGACAGGAGAATCCGCTCTCCTTCAGGTAGAGTGGTGAATGAGTGTGTCTTGCCTTTGTAGTTGAATTTTAAAGCAAAGGGGAAAGCCCACCAGTATTTTATTTCTTTTTGTGTCAGGACTAGAAGTAGAGGTTTAAGGGCTCGACGTTTTTGGATCGTCGTGGGCGATATGTCAGCAAATATTTGAATTTCGTGTCCTTGGAATGATATGTGTGGTTGCTGGCGGGAGAGCTTCATGATGCTCTCTTTCACTCCGTAGTGATGCGGCTTCACCACGATGTCCCTGGGGGACCCATCTTTTCTGGGGGGACCCAGAGATCTGTGGGCTCTGTCTAATTCCAGGTAGTGTTTAGATATATCAGGGATAAGGGATTTAATTAATTCTTGTACTGCTGCGGGTATATCCGTGCACGATTCTGGGATGCCTCTGACCCTGAAGTTCTCCCTTCTCGATCTGTTTTCCAAATCGTCGATCCTACTTAAGGCTACATCCAACTGCTCCTGCACGATCTGTAAGTGATCAGAATTTTGATTGGTTCTGGAGACTGTATAGTCCAGTTTTTGTTCGATCGCTTCAATTCTGGTTCCCAGATTCTGGAAGTCTGATCGGATGTCATTTGTTATTTTTTGAGCTGTATTAGCTAAGCCCCTTTCCAGTAAGTCAGATAGTTTGAGGAAAAGGTCTCCCGCATTCTGGGGCATATCTGTGCCTGTGCTTCCCATGCATTCAATATTATGCTGAGAAAGAGGAGAGTGTCCCATAGGAGATAACAAGGGGGCTGCCAGGGGGCTCTCATTTAGGAAAGCCGAGTTGTGGCCTGAGGGGGATGAGGTGGGATGAGCATAGGAGCTTGCAGTGGAAGGGTAGGAGAGAGTAGCAGGAGCGATCACTTGCCTGGGTTCTTGTATCCCCCTGATGCTGCCTGTGTCTGAGGCGCTGCTTGTGTCTGAGGCGCGGCCGCCATCTTGGATTCGGCCTGATGTTTCTCAGCCTCAAAACGGGGTCCCAGGTCCTTCTTGACCGCTGTGGATGGCATGGGTGGGGAACCGCTGTGTTCCCCTTGCCGAAATTGCTGTGTGCGGGCTGGCTGCGGCTTCCAAAACGGCGCTAGGGCGGCTGGCTGGCTGGGGTAGTGAGGAGCTCCCGGCTTACGCGGCCATCTTGGAGTCCCTCGCGCATGCGCCCCCCCACAGACCTGATTTATCATACAGTATACCCATATTCTCTGCTGCAATAGCCAGGAAGAGCTACAAACATACAATTAATTTCATGAATTTTAACGACAATACCCTCTGTTGTCCTTGGGATGACCATGACTATGATAAGCTCCACGAAATTCGGCACCTCATAAATTATCTTTCCCAAAAATTTGCAGATGTATATATGCCCCAACAAAACATCTACGTACACGAGTCTCTCATACATTTTACTGGTAGGCTTGCAATTAAGCAGTAGCTCCCCAGCAAGTGTGCCAGATATGGGGTCAAACTGTATACGCTCTGTGAGAGGGCAACAGGCTTTACATAGCAATTTAGAGTTTACAAGGGAAAAGACAGCCATGCAGAGCTTCCTGAATGGCCAAACTACATTGGGAGCAGTGGCCAGATAGTGTGGGATTTGGTGTCACCCTTGTTCCATATGGGGTAACATTTGTACGTGGATTTTTACAAGCGTGCCACTTTTTAGACATTTGTTCAATCTAGGAATTGGCTTCTGTGGCACCATGTGACCTAATTGCCAGGACTTCCCCCTAACAATTCGTTAACACCCAACTTAGAAAGGGGGAGAATCCTGCTTGTGGAATGATTACTCACAGTGAGGTGGCAGGACAAAGGGGATATATTCATCCTGTCTTCCATTCGCCCAGACACAATGGTAGAAATTAACGCGGCATCTGGTGTCATTGAAAAGACTCTCTGTGTCCACAAATATAATCTAAATATTGGAGGCATAGACTTCAATGGCCTAACGATGAGGCCATATAATTATTGCGCTACAGAATTAGACACTGGTACAAAAAAGTGCCTATATATTTCAATTGGCTATATATAATGCTTTTGTAATTTACAAAGCAACTGGAAGAACTGGATCCTTTCTAAAATCATCACAGCTCTTTTGTATCCAGAAGACGCTGTGGGCCCAATGTCTGAATCCAGATGCAGTTAGTCAGCTGCATAAGAGGCATTTTTTAGTTGTCCTCCATGGTACCCCAACAAAAGTCACCCCAAAAAAAGATATGTCTGTGGGACACGGAATGAGATGTGACATTCAGTTTTTTTTGTCTCTTCTGTCCTGTAGCTCAGGGACTGCTTCAGTTGCTACCGCACATTAGTGGATTATTAGTCTGGGGTACAGCAGGGCACACATTTCTGCATGAAAAGTGCCTTGAAAGATGTTAGGTAGTTAGGAAACTGTCTCTCCCATCCCCATGAGAGACCCTAAAATCAAGAACTGGAATCATTGTTCTATAAAGTTACACAAAAAGTAAAAAAAAAAGGTTTTATTGAGTCAATGTTATATTGTTACTGTGTTTTTGTTAACCTTTGTTGTTTGCTTTGCAGGATCAGCTGTAGCACTTATCTGTTTATTCTGACAGCAGCAGAGTGCTGCTTTCAGAATACATACGTCAACGCCTGCAGTGCTGCAGGAGATTTCTCATTCACTGTTAAAAAACAGAACATATATGCCTAAGCATGAAGAGCCTGGGGTAGTCAGTGGGCAGGTTGCTCCTATGCTTTGGCATATAATTTTTTTCAGTTTTTTCCAGCAGAGATTTCTTCAACAGCATTTATTGATATGATTTGAGGAACCTGTTTTTCGTATGCCCAAGCATTAGGAGCGTGGAATGGTCAGTGGGCGGTAGTTCCTATGCTTCAGGATAAACATTGTTTCACTTTTTTCTCTGAGGTTTCTTCATCTACATTGAGGCTGCACAAAAAAAGAACATTAAATATATGCCCAACATTAGTAGAGTGGGTGGATGTGTGGTGGAATATTCTAATGTTGGGCATAAAATTCTAGGACAATTCCAACACCCTGTCGGGAGCATCTAGCACTCCCGCTCCTCATTCCAGCATCTTGGCTTTGGCTTTGGCATTCTTTTTGTCTGTCCACCTGCAAGGTGATTAATGTGACCAGTCTCTGGGTGTAGACCAAACCTGATTTAAGCTAACCAAGCTTGCAGTCTCATGCTTATGATAATGTGTGTAATACCTGATCAAGCTACCCGTTTGTCTGCCCTGCTCTGCTAGATTGGATTACCTCATGATGACCTTGGATCAAAAATCGACCATTCTCTGAACTCTACCTGCCTAGTGACTTTGGGCATTCAACCTGACTAGACTGAACCTTGCTTGTCTGCCAACCGCAAGTACCTGTTTGCTTTGCTCAGTTTGTGCATGCCCTGGCGTGGTAGCCAGGCATTATAGTATTGTGTATAAGTCCTGGGGGCAACCGAGTACCGAGTGTAGGCCTGCTTGCCTTATGTGAAAGGGGCTGCTATAGGTAAAGAATACAGAAGCTAGCTAGAGTGTCTGACCACCTGCGTTAAGGGTAAGCAGTACACACACCCTTTTTGGAAAGTTGACCCCCCAAGGTATTATCTAAGAGGCAGGTTGAGTTCAAGGCAGATTTTATTTTTTGTCACAAGTTTTTGGAAAATGACAGATTTTTTTTTTTACACAAAGTTGTAAATTAATGAGATATCACATGCATGGATATATGTGAAATTACACCCCAAAATACATTCAGCTACTGCTCTTGTGTATGGAAGAGATTTTTGACATATTGAAGACCAAAATCCAGTGACCACCTTCAAGCTTCCAAAGGGCGTAGTTTCCTCATTTCATTTCCTGACTACTTATCACAGTTTCAAGGCCATGAAATGCCATAGTAGTACAAAACACCCCAAAAGATCCTTTTTCGCAAAATAGAAACTCCAGGGTCACTTGGCGAGCATTTTGCAGATCTCATTTTTTGCCCCAACAAAAATGAAGAAAGAAAACAATATGTATTTTCTATTTTCTTTTTTTCCTTTTTCAAAATCTTGTGACAAAAAATTAGATCTGCAAAATACTGTCCTAGATAGTGAGGAAGTGAAATGAGGAAGTTATGCCCTTTGAAAGGCTGAAGGGAGTCACTGGATTTTGGGCTTCTGTATGTGGCTAGGCTACCAAAATGTCTCTCACATATGGCATTCCCATACTCAGAAGAAGTAGCAGAATGGGTTTTGGGGTGTAATTCCACATACAGTATACCCATTGCACGTGTCAGAAATATCTCATTAAAGGGACAACTTTGGGTAAAAAAAAATTTTGTCATTTACCAAAAACTTGTGGCAAAAAATAAAGTCTTCCATACATTATCATGCCTCTGAGCAAATACCTTGGGGTGTCTACTTTCCAAAAATGGGTCATTTGGGGGAGTGTTTGTACTATCCTGGCATTTCAGGTGCTCCAAAACTGTGAAAGGTAGTCAGAAAGTGAAACAAGGAAATTACGCCCTTTGAAAGTTGGAAAGCTGGAAAGCGGGAAACCAAGGCTCCCACAAAGACTCACACGTGGTATTAACAGGGGCAGAATGTGTTTTGGGGTGTAATTCCACATATATCCATGGACTTAACATGCCTCTCAACAAATGCCTTGGGGTGTCTACTTTCCAAAACAGGTCATTCAGGGGTGTTTGTCCTGCCTTCTCTTTTTAGCACTCCAAGAAATGTGATAGGCAGTCAGAAAGTAAAAATCACATAAATTCCAGTATATATACCACAGTTTTTAAACGCTATAACTTTCACACATACCCATTATTATACACTTATTGGGATTTTTTTTTACCAAAAACATGTAGCAGAATACATTTTGGCCTAAATTTATGAAAGATTTTGATTTTATTGGATATTTTTCAAATTGTATACAAGAAAAAATAACAAACCTAGTGGTGATCAAATATCACCAACAGAAAGATCTATTTGTGTGAAAGAAATTATACAAATGGAATTTGTGTAATGTTGCATGACCGAGTGATTGCCAGCTAGAGCAGTGTAGTGCTGAATAAGAAAAAATGATCTGGTCATGAAGGGGTAAAACCTTCTGGAGGTCAAGTGGTTAATGGCAAATTTTCAAAGCTGAAATGGGGGGACTAAATAATGTTGCAATGTTTTGTATTCTTAGAAGATTGGAGTTTGCATGGGACAATTGTAGTATTGTGTTAAAGATTTCTGCTAATAGAAAGGAAATCAGTTGCTTGCATTATTTCACCCAAATGTTTTATTGTGCTACCTTTGCTTGGATTAAAGCAGTATTAAACCCAAAAGCAAACATTTATTTTATTGCAGCTTACTAATTCTTAGATGTGATGACTGCATTAGTTTCCTTTTTAGGATGTATTTGTTCTATTTTCATCTGGTAATCCATTCAGCAAGTTTGATGTTTTTCACAGCAGAAACTCTCCAGCATAACCTGTCAATTTGCATGGATTAGACAAACAACCATGCAACACTGACATGGGTGAGTAAAATGATCAGCTTGTACTTATTTATACAAAACCTTTATCCAAAAAGGAAAAAAAAACAGTTTGCTGTAACTGCTTGTAAAGTGTGAGCTGCAGTTTGGCTTTAATATGTTAGTGGTTCTAAATGTGCTAATACATTTAATATTACCCTCCCCCTAGACTGACAATGATGTGGTCTGCTGTGCCTCTTGTGGTCATTCCTCCAGATTTGTCTAATACTGGAGGTGTGTTACTGGCCAGATCATCAGGTGAAAACAGAGGTGAAAAGCTAAAGAATAGAAAACTGATGCAGCCACCACATCTAATGATATGAAAGCTATAATATAATACATTTTTGGTTTTGGGTTTAATACCACTTTAAACAAACATTTACTTAAATGGCAAATTACTGAGTGAAACAGAGCACCACAATGCTGTCATATATGTAGGCGGGAATCAGTGACCAGATTAAAGTTGTTGTAAAGGATGAAGGTTTTTTTAACTTGATGCATTTCCTGTATTAAGGTAAAAACCTCCAATGATTATTTCCCCCCTTAATACTTACCTGAGCTGGATTTCAATCCAGTGCTATGTCCAAAAGTAGCATCGCTGCTCTTTCCCTCTCCTTACTGGACATGGTGGCTGCAGCAGGAGCCATCAGCTGTCAATCAAATCCAGTTATAAAGGAGAGTGGGGCTGAGCTGCGCTATGTGTATCTATAGACATACAGAGCCCAGGTCAGGCGGAGCTTGCACATTTGCCTTCATGGAAGTGCTTGCTATGGGGGCACACACTGAAGTAGGAATGGACAGCTACTGTGGGGGGGGTCCCAGAAGTGGAGGTTTTGGATCACTCAGTGCAATAGCATTGCACAGAGCAGGTAATTATAACATGTTTGTTATATTAATAAAACAATTGACTTTTAACTGCAGAGGACTGAATATCCCTAAAAAGAGGGTAGCCCTACAGGATGAGTTAAAAAAAGCCAAACTCCAATTGGTCTTTTTGCAAGAAACAAACTTTGGATCTCAGCATATTCCTACACTTACAAACTCATATTTTGTGAAGGTGTCTATGCAACTAACCCAACTTTCAAGACTAGTGTCCATACCGGTGGTAGTACCTGTGGTGTTCTCTCCCAAAACTTGGCACATCCAGAAGAACACTATTTGTTTTTAAAGGGCACATTGGCGGGTTGGCCAGTTACATTGGCCAATGTGTATTCCCTAAACATATCTCATGGTTCTTTTTTGCAAAATCAAATGTGCTACAGAATCTCATAATGTTATGGTAGCTATGTACCAATGATTTAATTACAGAAATTGTAAATTTGTGAGGCACTAAGAACTTTTCATGGTAGCGCCATTGACATAACACACACATGCTTACATATGCACATGGAAAGTGCTTACAAATAATCAGCTAAACAAACAAAAGAATATACATATCTCTCTCTATGCGCTGTGCAAGGAACTCATTTGGCTAGTGTAAATATAGGCCCAATGCTCACCCGTAATCCAACCAGACCTGTCAATGAGAGAGGAGCACCAAATGGAAAAAAGCTTCAGCAAGAGTAATATTGTTATTTCAGTAGTGTTATAACCATGTATAGACCATAAAACAGCCACTACAAAATTATATTGTAAATATGCACCACAGGGCTGTAAAACCTTAAGATGTCATAAACTGGTGGTGCGTAAAGATCCAACAATAAGTCCCCCAGCTCAGGGGGTAAAAACCATTAACCTATATAACTATAAATATAAGAGAGGTGGTATAAATACTCATCTAGATATAAAGATGTCCCAAGCTCCATGAGTGAATATTAATGATCACCTCAATGATTAACCCAAGACCACACAAGATAGTAACTCCAAAATTCTATTGTTCATTATAACCACAATCCCAAGCATATGTTGTTCCATCAAACACCATACCAGGCAGATATAGATGTACTGAGTAAAACAAGCAGTCCATATGCTGATAGGCTCACATGGTGAGTAAAAAGATAAGAAAACAAACATAGGAGGGTTTGTATAGATTCTCCAGCCAGTGCAGATTATTCCTACATACTAGAGCTATCAAACTATATCTCACTGGTAAAGCCATGGGATGCCACATCAGCGCCAGATAAACCTCACCATATGGAAGGGAGCCCATCCCCTTAAATACCCAGCTCCTGTTCGGTGCCACCCCGCCATGGCCGCATGACTGTGACCAGCGGGTGATGTCACCGGACCTAGTTCCAAACTTCGCATGCATCATTGTGGTGTATGCACAGTGCCGCACACAGGGTCGCCATAGAGAATGGATGGTGTCTGCCTCACTGATGATCACGGATGGTCGCCACCCAGTGGATGGCAAAATTACTGCAAATGTTAACTGTAGCCAGCCTGTATCAGGAAACTGCACACCTGCTGGAGGATGCAACCAAGGCAGGCGTTAACCCTACACACATGGAGCATGTGAAAACCAGGCCAGCCAGTGCCCCACCAACCAGCGTACAGAGCACCTCATGAACAATATACAAAAAAGTGCAAACAAATTTACACTAAATTAAACTGTTTTTAACAACAAACAATAAACTAGCAAAAAAGACAAAAAAATAATTTAATGAAAAGTAAATCAAAATCAACACCCCCAAAAAGGACCTCAGGCAAAGACGTTTATATTTCAAAACATTGCACCGCTGTTGCATGTGCCAAGCTGTTTATCGTCTATACATGGTTATAACACAGTATTACTCTTGTTGAAATAGACCCTTTTTTACCCACTCTACAATCCCCAAGGAGACTGCCATTTGGTGCTCCTCTCTCATCGATGGGCCTGGAGGGATTGCGGGTGAGTATTGAGCCCCATACTTACACTAGCCATGTGGGTTACTTGCACACCACATAGAGAGAGAGAGAGAGATGTATATTCTTTAGTTTTTTCAACTGATTATTTGTATGCACTTCCTGTGTGCATATGTACATATGTGTGTGCTATACATGTATGTGTGTGTATGCATAAGTATCTGTGTATCCCTACATGTATCCAGTTTGTATATTATTATTCATGTTCTATTTTCTGTAGATCATTACTCCTTCAAAATAACTCCAGAGGAAGCAGTTACCCCGTGAAACATGTTGAGAAACACTGGATAAACTTCTACTACAGACCCCATATCCTAATGGGGTACTATGCAAAGAAGTCCAGTTTTAAAGGAGATAATGTTCCATTATACATAACTTTTGAATACTTCTTCTTTTTTGATTAACGTGCTGATGATTTTATTGGTATTGTAATAACATATGATGATTTTAAGTATCAAATATATGTAGTGTTAAGTCTATGGCAGTACCCTGAAAAGTCCTTAGTGCCTCAAAAATTTTCAATTACTGCATTTCTATTTGCAAACATATTACAGCAAACTAAAATGGCACTCAGCTGGATGCCTAATTTTTGGTTGAGATTTATTTGTGCCTCTAAACTCACTATAGGACAACTCCACAGGACATTCTTGCATCACATATAGGGTGCTTAAAAAACAGTCACTTTTACGCTCATTAACCTTAGTTGATACATGGCATACACCCAGGTGGTAAAGATTTTACCTGTTACTCTGCCCCGCATAATACATTCTCCTGTATTGATTACAGTTTCCTCACATAAAGGGATCTAGAAGACTTGTGTGATGCTAGAATTGGGATTCGGTCTATGTTGGACCATGCTCCCACTTCTATGCTACTTGAACCTGGATTGTTGACAAACCCTGAAATACATCAATATGTGACAGAGGCAATTGTTGACTATTTCTCATTAAACTCCACCGATGAGATGGCTCCACTGACAATTTGGGAAGAACGCAAATGCACTCTCAGATGAGAATTTATCAAATGTGGAGCCAAACATAAATGAGATAGGGAGTGTGAGATAGCGACTCTTTCCGCTAAAATATTAAGTTTAGAGCTCCAACGTAAACACTCATTGGCCATACATACAGCAGAACTTCTGGAAATGCATAAAAAAACAATCCAAGAGTTGTTGGACTTAAAAGGTTAACATATACTGTTTCTACGCAAAAGAGATTTACAGTGCCTTGAAAAAGTATTCACACCCATTGAAATTCTCCACATTTTGTCATGTTAAAAACATGTTAAAACAAAAAACGTAAATGTATTTTATTGGGATTTTATGCGATAGACCAAAGTGGCACATAATTGTGAAGTGGAAGGAAAATGATAAATGGTTTTCAGCATTTTTTACAAATAAATATGTGAAAAATGTGGTATGCATTTGTATTCAGCCCCCCTGAGTCAATGCTTTGTAGAACCACCTTTCATTGCAATTACAGCTGCAAATCTTTTTGGGTATGTCTCTACCAGAGTGACATTTTTGCCCATTCTTCAAAATAGCTAAAGCTCTGTCAGATTGGATGGAGAGCATCTGAACAGCAATTTTCAAGTCTTGCCACAGATTCTCAATTGGATTTAGGTCTGAACTCGGGATGGGTTGAACACCCCCCGGGTTGGTTCACACCAGAACATGTGAACAGGCAAAAAGTTCTAGCAAACATGCAACCCTGTTAACCACTTCAATACTGGGCACTTGCACACCTTTCCTTCCCAGGCCAATTTTCAGCTTTCAGCGCTCTCGCAATTCCAATGACAATTGCGCGGTCATGCAACACTGTACCCAAATTAAATTTTTATCATTTTGTTCACACAAATAGAGCTTTATTTTGGTGGTATTTATTCATGACTCAGTTTTTTATTTTTTGCGATATAAGTGAAAAAAAGAGCAAAAAAATTTGAAAAAAACAATATTTTCTACTTTCTATTTTAAAAGAAATCCAATAAAATTTAATGTTTGTCTTTGGTAAAAAAAAAAGTTAAGTGTATAATAATTGTGTTGTGTGATCACGGAAATATGTACACAGATGATCATCTACAAATGTGCGCAGATGATCACAGACATATGTGTGCAGATGACCATTGGGACATGATTTTACTGGGACATATGTAGAGAACAGGTGTTTTTAATGTGTGAGGACATGTGTGGGGACATGTGTGTGGTGACACTGTTGTGGGGACATTATTTTGGGAACATTGTGTGGGGACACTGTGTGGGTATATGTGTGGGGACACTGGGCCGGTGATCAGTGTGTAAAAAGCTGTAAAAAAACAGCTCATACTCACTGATCACTGGCCGCCTGCAGCGATCCGCTTTCTCTCTCCTCACTGACAACTTCCTTGTGAGGGGAAGAGAGCTGATCGCCTAGCAACCAGCTCTCTAATTACGTGTGATTGGACACAGCCATCATGTGATCAGGAGGGCCAATCACAGAGCCCTCCTGCCGATCTGAGATGTGCCATGTCTGGGAGACACGAGCGCATTGGGATTGCGCCACTGCGTGGGCATGCATGTGCGCAATCTCTCTTCTTCTGAAAGATGTTCCTGAATGTCTACTCAGAAGGAGGAAGTGTCCACCTGGTCATATATGTGCAGTGGCTGGGTGGGAGGTGGTTAAAGTCTAAGGGACACAAGCATGAAAAATAAAAAGTACTCATTTTAAAGGCTTATATGCAATCATTTTAATAATGCTACTTCCGGTTCCGGCGCCACATGAGGAGGAGGTAGCCAGCTCCAGCTCCCGCAGCGCTCCTCACAAATCTTCCTCTTAAGCCGGCTATTGCTCCGAGGAGACCCCCCATCGCAGTGCGGACACTCAGCGGGCTCCCATGGATCGCTTTGTGGAGCGATCGTACGCTCGGGCGGTCACATCCACAATCCCCACTGGAGGAGACACAGCGGCGGACACAGCCAAGATGGCGGCCGCCCCAGGCATGATGGAGCAGACACACACGCAGCCACAGCCGCAACCACAGCTCCCCTCAGCTCCTGACATGACAGGTACGGACCCTACCTCCCCTGCTGGAATTGCACAAGCTGTAGTCACGCTGCTGGGCCCTACTCTCACAGCTACAGTGGATGTAGCAGTACATAGAGGGTTAGAGCAGTTACATATTGACCTACAAGCACAGGCACAGAGAATCAATCAGGTAGAGGACAGAATCTCCTCCCTGGAAGATGAACTCACAGCCTCAACTGCAGCAGTAGCACATCTCACAGCTACTAACAGAGACATATGGGACAAACTCGATGATTTGGAAAATCGTTCGAGGAGAAACAATTTACGCATCATTGGACTGCCTGAATCAGTATCCACACAACAGCTAACCAATATATGCGCAAAAATCATCCCAGAACAACTGGGCCTTCGCATTCCCTGCACTATTGAACGTGCACACCGCATAGGTCAATTCTCAGAATCACGCGCCAAACCCCGCCATGTTATTGTAAAGTACCTCAACTACGCGGACAAGAATGCCATAATGCAAAAGTTTCGTCGTTCACGGTCCTTAATGGTTGATGGCGCAAAACTCCTACTTTTTGCAGATTACTCCATAGAGGTAATGAAGCAGCGTAAAGCGTTTTCACCGATCTGCTCCACCCTTCATCATAACCAAATCTGGTTCTCCTTAGCCTATCCAGCTGTCCTCCGCATCCAAACACATGAAGGAGAACACCTCACGTTTCATGCCCCTGAGGAGGCGGAACATTTTCTCGCCACCCGAGGCACCGAAATGGAGCATAGTAACATTGAAGAGAATTCACCATCATCATCACCGTCGACAGCGAAGATACCACCCAAACATCAACGCACCCCCACAAAACCTCCATACAAACGCAGCCGCTTTACTAACCAAGAAGACCGCTCTGCAAATCGATGAAGGACTCCAGGAACTTTTTAAAGGCTTATATGCAATCATTTTAATAATGCTACTTCCGGTTCCGGCGCCACATGAGGAGGAGGTAGCCAGCTCCAGCTCCCGCAGCGCTCCTCACAAATCTTCCTCTTAAGCCGGCTATTGCTCCGAGGAGACCCCCCATCGCAGTGCGGACACTCAGCGGGCTCCCATGGATCGCTTTGTGGAGCGATCGTACACTCGGGCGGTCACATCCACAATCCCGACTGGAGGAGACACAGCGGCGGACACAGCCAAGATGGCGGCCGCCCCAGGCATGATGGAGCAGACACACACACAGCCACAGCCGCAACCACAGCTCCCCTCAGCTCCTGACATGACAGGTACGGACCCTACCTCCCCTGCTGGAATTGCACAAGCTGTAGTCACGCTGCTGGGCCCTACTCTCACAGCTACAGTGGATGTAGCAGTACATAGAGGGTTAGAGCAGTTACATATTGACCTACAAGCACAGGCACAGAGAATCAATCAGGTAGAGGACAGAATCTCCTCCCTGGAAGATGAACTCACAGCCTCAACTGCAGCAGTAGCACGTCTCACAGCTACTAACAGAGACATATGGGACAAACTCGATGATTTGGAAAATCGTTCGAGGAGAAACAATTTACGCATCATTGGACTGCCTGAATCAGTATCCACACAACAGCTAACCAATATATGCGCAAAAATCATCCCAGAACAACTGGGCCTTCGCATTCCCTGCACTATTGAACGTGCACACCGCATAGGTCAATTCTCAGAATCACGCGCCAAACCCCGCCATGTTATTGTAAAGTACCTCAACTACGCGGACAAGAATGCCATAATGCAAAAGTTTTGTCGTTCACGGTCCTTAATGGTTGATGGCGCAAAACTCCTACTTTTTGCAGATTACTCCATAGAGGTAATGAAGCAGCGTAAAGCGTTTTCACCGATCTGCTCCACCCTTCATCATAACCAAATCCGGTTCTCCTTAGCCTATCCAGCTGTCCTCCGCATCCAAACACATGAAGGAGAACACCTCACGTTTCATGCCCCTGAGGAGGCGGAACATTTTCTCGCCACCCGAGGCACCGAAATGGAGCATAGTAACATTGAAGAGAATTCACCATCATCATCACCGTCGACAGCGAAGATACCACCCAAACATCAACGCACCCCCACAAAACCTCCATACAAACGCAGCCGCTTTACTAACCAAGAAGACCGCTCTGCAAATCGATGAAGGACTCCAGGAACTTTTTCTAACCAATTACACTTCCTCGGATGGGTAATATTACCCCCCATTGTCTCTAACATGTTTTCTTCTTATTTTACTTGTTAGCCTGTCTTAGGTGTAAAGTTTTACACGGTTGATATTACTTGTTAGCTCAAGCTCATGTTATAATGCCTCCCAGCCTGGTATACCACTACCCACCGTCCACACTCTGTCTACCCAAAAGGTCAACATAATAACTGAGTTGATCTCCACAGCAATAGACCCTTCACTGGGCAGACTCTTTAATTAATCCCCCCTCCTTTTTTTTTTGTACTATATTATCTTAGCTGAGCCTATTCTTTGACACAGGTATAACCAGCCACTTCCCCTAACCTCATACCCTGATCCTACCCCCATACCAATTCCTTCCTACTACCCCCCCCCTCCCTCCCCTCCCTCCCCCCTTTCCCCCATTTCTTCCTCCCTTCTCCCACTCCTCTTAGCCAAAATCACGCTCATATGTGAGGAGCTAGCGGGTCGCTGAGAGGCATTACGGATAGATGTATCTCATGTGGAAAAAAGTGAAGTACACTGTTTGTAGTTTGCTAAGCTATAACCATAACCTTGCTTTGATACAGCTCAATACCTGTTGCTTAATATACTTGCAATTCATGTTTGCCTTATTAGTACCTTTTCCTTTATGTGACCTACAGCTTTTGGGTGATTCCCGTATGGTTAACACTGTACATATCAGGAGGCTTCCTGATCAGCCTCCCATTCATTACAACTATAATATCCAATCATGTCTTTGTCAGCCGATGGGAGTCACCTGAAATTTATTTCATCGGGCAGGAGGCGGAGTCTAGCGGAGCAGACATGCATTGTTAGAGCTCCACACCGCTGAGGAGAGAAGAGAAGGACAAAGCGGAGCCTGCAGGCTCAAAAGGTATCCATTTGAACCTTTTTGCCCCAGGGAACAAACTGTGAAAGTTTGGGCAGGAAATATGGTACTGGGAGGAAACCGTGGCAGAAATAAAAATCACCTCACAAAGAGCTCACAGGCACTTACTGCAGCTGAAGCATCTCCAGTCACCTCACAAGATACAGCATCAGGGCGCTCTCACAGACAGAAAATGTCACAGCAAGACTCTCCATTTGAGTCAGATACAGAACAAATCCTCTCACAAACTTCTCCACAAGCCTCCTCAGAATCCCCAGTAATATTATTACAATTTGAAAAGATGCTTCATAAGGCTTTAAAACAAACCTCAGACCAAATAACAAAAAGCCTAACCAAAGAAATAAGAGAGCTGGGAAACCGCACCGCAGCCTTATCAATAAAAATGGATGAAATTGAAATTACAGCCCAAGAAAATATAACAGAATTGGAACAATTAAAAAAAGAGAATTTAATACTTCAAACTAAGCTCGAAGATTACGAAAATAGAGCCAGACGTTCAAACTTGCGCATAAGGGGAATACCTGAAACTGTGACAGACCTGCAATCTACTATTACTGCTCTATTACAAGAACTAAAGCCAGATATCCCTATTGAACGTTTAGAACTGGACAGAGTACACAGAGCCCTCACAGCCAAAAAGAAAGACGGACCCCCACGTGATATAATCACAAAATTTCATTATTACAGAACGAAAGAACAAATAGATAATTGCTGCAAGAGAAAAAAAGGAACTTAATTTTCAAGGACACAATTATCAAATTTTTGCTGACCTAGCCCAACTTACTATTACTAAAAGACGATCCATGAAACCCCAACTAATGGAACTGCAACGCCACAACATTATGTATCAATGGGGCTTCCCCTTTTCAGTCAGATTTAACTACCAAGGTACAATTTACAGAAGCAGATCAGCAGATGAACTACAACAAACCCTTTTAAAATTAAATCTGACAGAACCCACAAGCAGCAACACTCCCACACGCAGAAGAATGGCGTCATCTTCACCTTCAGGCAGCACCCAGAAAATTTCAGAACAAAATGGGAATC
Organism: Aquarana catesbeiana; assembly: GCF_042186555.1. Taxonomy (NCBI): domain Eukaryota; kingdom Metazoa; phylum Chordata; class Amphibia; order Anura; family Ranidae; genus Aquarana; species Aquarana catesbeiana. The sequence continues at coordinate 398,407,584 of NC_133326.1, read as the reverse complement.
ATCATTCTCACAAAAGAGGCTGTTATGCCACATCATCCATGGACCAAGAAGATTCAATGGACTGACATCCTAATTCCTGATATCTCTTCATTTATTATACTAAGAGATGGTTCTCTATAAAAAACGTATATTTATAACTGAATGTAACTGCATTCTGATAGTCACACACTGTGTGGGATCATGTTACATTCCAGTTATATTTCTTATTACTTCTGATTCATATAGCCTTAGAATATCCAAGTGAAATAAGGAAATTCTTGTTCAGTTATATATTATCAGGTAATAACAATAGATTTATTACTTTTTAGGACAAATATGTTCAATAATCCAGAAGTAATGGAAGCTTTTTCTTTCTTTTCTTAAAACAAATATATTATTACCTAACTAGTTCCTAGAGTTATGTTTTTGTTTATTCTAATCTGAAGCAATACAACCTCAATTTTATGAGTTAACATATCTAAACAGTTACATATGAATAAAATATGTAATTGTTTACTCTAAAAGGGTTAAAATCCCAAAATAATTCAAACTATCTTCATCAATACCAAAGTTATTAACAGTACCTTTCTAACTGAATTATTTAGCCTAGGGCAAGACTAACCATATACAACCACTCTGGAATAAATAATTTCAACAAAAACTATATTCTGCACTCCAATTAATGAAACATCATTTTGATGTCTTTTGACATAGCACTTCTCTCCTGTAAGCGGAAGATCCGTGTACCCCCATTAGCCCTCCTCATTCTCCCAACCATATTATGTGGGAGTGTGACGAAGGCACTTATTCCCCTGAGAGAGATATTTATTCTCTTTCACGGGTAAATTGTGATTACTTGCAAAAAATAATTTATACAATGTATCATCTAATCTCATATGTTTTTTGTTTACTCTTTACTCCAGAATTCACTGGTTTCTTTTCTATCTATTCATCTCTTCAGTCCACACAGGTTGATCTGCGCAGTCAGCTCTGCATAACAAAAAGTAAGTCAAAACTATTTGATCTATCGCCATGGCACCACTGAATATACTTTCCCTGAATGTTCAGGGAATAAATGTCCCTCAAAAAAGGACCAAAGCCTTTCTGTACTTTCCATAACAAGAAGGCTCACATAGTATGCCTCCAAGAAACACACTTCACCAAAGATTCTACTCCAAAATATATTTCTCCTTTTTATCAACAAATTTACATGGCTTCTGCCTGTACCAAGCAAAGGGGAACTCTAATTGCATTTCACCGATCCACACCATTCACCTTATCATCAGAAATTAAAGACCCAGAAGGTAGATACCTGATACTCATGGGTTATATAATGGATACAGCAATCACGGTGATTTCCTACTACGCTCCTAACAAACAACCTACACCATTCCTCTCACATATATTACAAGTGATTAATACACACAAAATAGGAACAGTGATAATGTGTGGGGATTCAAACCAGGTCCTCCTCCCATTTCTAGATAAATCACCTTTTACACCATCCAAAATAACCTCTAGATTACCTTTTTCTCAACTTCTTTCCAAATACAATCTGGTAGATTCATGGAGAGAAAGTAACCCAATGAAAAAGAAATTCACTTATTTCTCGCACCTTCACCAGAATAGATCATATTTTTCTAACAATAGGAATGATACCAGAAATTATTGCATCAGATATAATTCCGATTCCGTGGTCTGACCATAATGCAGTATAAACTACTATAGCCTCAGCCATACCAAAAGCGCACGACCCAACGTGGTACTTACCGGACATAATGCTCAAACACCCACTACATCAGATGGCCATTGAACAAGCTTTAAAGGAATACATATCAATTAATAATACAACAGACATCTCCCCAATAACACTGTGGGAAGCTCATAAGCCTGTCTTGCGTGGTACAATACAAAGACAAATGGCACTATTTAAACGGGAACGCAAAAATCTAGCAAAAAAACTAGAACTCAATTTTAATGCAGCCTACATATCATTTCAAGATAATCCATCTCAGAGTACAAAATCTCATCTGGAAAAATCTAGATTGGAATACGATCTATTTCTCACTGAGTCAGTTGATAAATCCCTCAAACGCTCCAAACACAATTTCTACATGAATACAAACAAACCAGGTACATATTTGGCTCGGGCATTAAATTCAACTAACAAATCTTTCAAACCAATACGTTTGAAATTATCAAAAAATGTTTACACTTGTAATCCAGTTAAAATAGTCCATAAATTTCACTCACATCTTGCAACTTTATACAAGACAAACAATGAATTTAATCCTACAGAGGCTGAATCCTTCTTCTCAAAAATAACCTTACCTGAGTTATCTCAGAATCAAAAAAGCAGTTTGGATGAGCTTATAACTATAGATGAAGTTGCTAACGCCATAAAAGACCTAAAACTTAACAAAAGACCAGGCCCAGACGGCTACTCGGCTTTATACTATAAAACATTCTCAGAAATACTCTCCCCCATTCTCACTGAAACTTTTAACAAACTTCTAGATGGACATTCTTCTCGGCAAGAAACACTAATGGCAATTGTTTGTATGATCCCAAAACCCCTTTCTGATGATACTTCCTGTGTGAATTATCGGCCTATCTCTCTGTTAAACCTCGATATTAAATTATTAGCAAAAATAATAGCAAAACGCCTCAATAGCATTATAGGAAAATTAATACATAGAGATCAAGTAGGCTTCATGCCAAATAGACAGGCAGGCGATAATATACGCAGGGCAGTGTTATTGGCACATATTGCTAAAAAACGGAAAATCCCTTTATGTTTTCTATCTCTCGATATTAAGAGGGCATTTGACACAGTATCCTGGCAATATATGCAATATTCATTACAAAAATGGGGTTTTGGACCCCACTTTTTAACATGGATCAAAGCATTATATAATAAACCCAAAGCCTATATAAAATATGCTGGATACAAATCTGAAGCCTTTAATATCGAAAGAGGTACCCGACAGGGTTGCCCATTATCTCCCTTATTATTTGCCCTTATACTCAAACCCATGGCCCAATACATCAGAACAAACCAAACTATAACTGGCATTGAAGTAGGAGGTATTACACACAAATTATGTATATTTACAGACGATATATTACTTTTTCTATCATCACCGCAGGTCTCTGGTCCTAACTTAATACCAGCTCTTGATGGATTTGCAGCCCTATCCGGCCTTATGATTAATCCTAAGAAATGCCTAGTGCTTAATATTTCACTCACAAACATGGAATTGATCCCGGCTAGGGCTGCACTCCCATTCACATGGGCAGAAAAATCAATCCCATATCTTGGAATTCATTTAACAGCATCTCATTCTGACTTATTCTCAACCAATTATCCTCCTGTATTAAGACAGATCACAAATCTAATAAAACAATGGTCGCAACTTCCTTTATCCTGGATAGGGAAGATTAATGCAATCAAAATGACTATTCTACCCAAATTGCTTTATCTATTCAGAGTCCTCCCTATTCCAATTCCTTCCTATTTTTTGAGAATAGTACAAAAAAGAGCAACTTTGTTTATATGGGGCTCTTCTAAACAACGTATACCTATACACACACTACATCTTCCCAAAAATAAAGGAGGCCTGGGATACCCTAATTTTACTAACTACTACAGAGCAGCACATTTGGCCAGTCTGTCCAAATACCATGCAAAACAGGAAATCCCATTATGGGTATTTATAGAAGCTTCAGAAAATGACCCTCTATTAATATCAAATTTATTATGGCTTGATCCTAAAGACCGCTTTAAAATTCATAATCCCATAACTAAACACTTCTTATCTCTCTGGAATAAACTAAAAACCAAATATCAGTTACAATCTCCACACAATCCTCTCCTTTCTTTTATCAGAAATCCGGCCTTTTATCCGGCATGGATCTACCCAAATTCTTTTAAAGCTTGGACAACATCAGGCATTCAGACACTAAATGACTTCATAGCATCTAAATCATTCCTTTCATTCCCATCGCTTAGAGAAAAATATGATCTACCAAACTCTGAGATATTTAGATATCTCCAAATCAAAAATTTCTATACACCATTCCTAAAGGGGGATACACCATTATCCCAATTATCCATTTTTGAATCAATCTGTACAAAAGATCCATTTGCTAAAGGTACAATTTCATCACTTTATAATCAATTATATGGAGTAGCAAATCTTAATAGACCCTCTTACGTTCAGAGGTGGGAGGAGGACCTGGGACGAACTTTAGAAGACACGGACTGGTCTAACATATGGCTCACATCTAAGTCATCTTCACCCAACATCTTAGCACTGGAGACAAATTATAAAGTCCTAACTCGCTGGTACCTTGTACCCGCTAGAGTGGCAAAATATTTGCCTAATACCTCAGCTCTTTGTTTTCGAGGATGCCCAGAAATAGGCACATATTTACACATATGGTGGACGTGCCCAGTAATCCAAACCTTCTGGAAGGAAGTCTTCATGATTGCATCTAAAATATTTAAAAAAATAATACAACCAGATCCATATTTAACTTTACTTAATCTAAAACCGGAATGGTTAACACTCTCTCAATTCAAACTTATGATCCAACTAATAACGGCTGCAAAACAAACAGTGGCCAAGGCATGGAAATCTCCTACATTGGTACTAACAGAAACAATTCACAGAATGAATAATACAATGTCCCATGCTAAGATGGTAGCCATCGATCAAAATCAAATTCCAAAATTTGAAAAACTTTGGCATCCTTGGATAAAACAACAGTTCCTGTCAAACTTCAATGACTCTGTCCTGTTGCCATGGTAACAGATTAAATGACTTACAGAGACACCCATTCTAATGCTTCAAAGAGAACTAAAAAGAATAATAAACTGACGAGCGGGACAACCTTGTGGACCATACCTCTACCTTTCAACCCTTTTTCTTCTTTCTCTTTCCTTTTCTCCACCTTACGATTAAAGCTCATTATCAGAATTTATTTGACCTATGTACACTCTACTTGTAAACAATATGTATAGTAGGTATAAATCATTTAAATACCTACAAAAGTAACTAAGGAAATGATATATATCTTTAATCTAGGTTTACGTGAACCCAATGTTTAATATTTGAAATTTCATGATATTTACCTATATAAACCCTACTGTAAAACAATGAGCTTACTTTATAGATCCTTGTAAACTTACTTTATGTATCTTTATAACATTGTATACTCAATAAACTTCTTTTGACAAGGAAATTTATTTCATCGAATGTTAAGGGGCTCCGATCCCCGAATAAACGTATGTCCATTCTTAGACATTTACGGCGTCTTCAGGCAGATGTGGCTCTACTGCAGGAGACACATCTCTCCGTAGACGATTTAACTCGCCTCCAAAAAATGTGGGTAGGATCTGTATATGGGTCCCCCGCAGTAGGCCGCAAAGCTGGTGTAGCTATTTTAATTCATAAAAACTTACAACACTCTGTCAGAGAGGTGAGAGCTGACGCCCTAGGCCGCAAATTGACTTTACACATGACCATAGGCGACAAAGCAGTAGCTATCACTAATATCTATGCTCCCAACTCTCCAGACACTCTATTCTTCCAGGACATGGTTCAATGGGTACTCACTGCCCCTGAAGTACTGCATTTAGTGGGTGGGGACTTTAACTCGGCCATGTCCACACTGGCAGACCGCACTTATCTCCCTAAGCAAAAGACAAGGCCCGGTCTCTCCCATACACCAGACTTAACTCCCCTAGCACACTCCATTGAATCTATGCATTTTGTTGACATCTGGCGACTGACACACCCAACGGACAGAGAATATACTTTTTTCTCGCCCCCACATAATACCTTCTCTCGTATAGACTACTTCTTTGCCTCCCCGGCCCTAGTATCTGCTATAAACACCCCAGACATTTACGATGCCAGAATCTCAGACCACAGCCCCATCGCAGTTCATTTGACTCAATCCACACCCTCAACACCTTCCCCTATCTGGCGTTTCCCTTCATATCTGGCAGATAATGAAGACTTCTGACACGTTTTGCACCAAACATGGGAAGAATATATCTCCACAAACGGAGCACATATTTCTGACCCAAACCTCTTCTGGGAAGCAGGTAAAGCCTTCCTACGAGGTAAAATCATTTCGTACACCGTTCAATTTAAAAAACACACCCGACAACAATATATGCAAGCAAGTGAATCCTTACGTCTAGCTCACGACAAGCTAATACTAAACCGCACCCTAGCTAACATACAGGAATGGAAGCGGGCCAAGTGCGCCTTTGATCTCTGGGCAGAACAACACGAAGCTGCTAAAACTTCGTACTCTACTCTTCACTTTCACAAATTTGGCAACAAGGCAGGCAGATTGCTTGCCAGATTATGCTCAGGACCAAGACGTCCTACACATATCCCAACCTTGAGAAATGCTTCCGGCTCATTAGTTACCTTAGTCAGCAAATTGCTTGCAGATTATTATACTGATTTATACCGAGCAGACCCAACACATCAACCTGCTGTGGAAGCTCTGCTAGACAAGATACGCCTGCCCAGGCTTCAAACATCACACTTGGAGGCACTTAATGCGCCTATAACTCTAGAAGACATACAACACACGATCAAATCTATGGCCTCTGCTAAAGCTCCGGGTCCCGATGGGTACACTGCGGAATTCTTCAAATTAACCGCCGATTTCATTCCCAACACATTGAAGCATGTATATGCAGCCATGTGGGACGGAGGTCCATACCTCCCCACAGGGACACAAGCTCATATCAAATTAATCTCTAAGAAAGGGAAGGATCCCCTACTTCCAGGATCTTATCGTCCAATTTCGCTAATAAATGTGGACGTAAAAATCCTGTCTAAAATCGTAGCTTCACGTTTAGCCCTCATACTTCCATCCCTCTTACACCCAGCCCAATCTGGTTTTGTCTCAGGACGATCGGCTACACTAAACATCCACAAGGTTTTAATGGCGCTAGAATTCGCTAAAACACACCCCGATCAAGACGTAGCAATCATGTCCCTAGACGCCGAAAAAGCCTTTGACAACATTGGTTTTTCATGGCTTTTCACGGTAATGGAAAAATTCGGCTTCTCAGGTCAAATTATAAGGTTCCTCTCACAAATGTACGCCTCACCAACGGCACGCCTTGTCACTCCGAACTTCATTTCAGACACCATCCCCTTAGCAAAAGGAACGCGACAGGGCTGCCCCCTATCCCCGTTGTTATTCAACATTGCGATTGAACCCTTATCTAGAATCCTCAATTCAACTGAAGGGGTTAGTGGCATCACCTTGGGAAACCAAACACTCCGCTCTGCATTATTTGCGGACAATATTTTATTGTTTTCCACTGACCCCGTATCAGACTTTGACAGACTTAAACAAATATTTACGACCTTCCGACTCTGCTCTGGTTTTCGTATAAACTTTGATAAAAGTGAAATCTTAGCACTACACCCTCGACTATCCACTAAGTGGACACATTTGTCCCCGCTGACCATTGCATCTCAACATATAACATACTTAGTAATACATATAGGCCGAGACCCATCTTCCCTGCATATACTTAATTATCCTCCCTTGGTGGCCAAAATTGTTCGGGAATTGGAGGCTTGGGGTGCCCTTCCCCTCTCGCTTTTTGGGAGATCCCACCTATTTAAAGTGGTATCATTTGCATGCCTACTGTACCCCATGCAAACCATACCTTTATTATTGAGGCATTCAGATGTGCAAAAACTTCAGAAGGCTGTGACAGCTTTCCTATGGTCTAGCAAAAAAACACGCATTGCGCTTCAAAAACTATGTCTCCCGAAGGGCGAGGGCGGGGCAGGACTCCCCAACATTCCTTTTTATAATTTAGCCTGCTTACTTAGACAGGGACTAGACTGGTTATCAGAAGGGTCCAAATATTCCAACTATGCCCTAGAGAAATCTATGGCTTCACCATACGACCTTGCAGGCATCCTCCACTCCAATCCTAACAACCTGCCGCATCAGCTCAAAACCAGCATACTATTCAGGGATACTGTCATCGCCTGGAGGGAGGTCAGAAAATTACTTGGACTGCCTTCTAGCATCTCGAAACATCTCAAAATACAAGGCAACCCTATGTTCTTACCCTCCACTTTACATAAAGCCTATACCCAATGGCAATCTAGAGGACTCATATGGATAATTTCGCTATACCGAGAAAATACAAGTAAGCTCAAACCATACCAAAACCTGATGCAGGAATTCTCCCTCCCACCAACTCACAGCTTCTTCCATTACCAACTCACAAATTATTTGAGATCCTGTTGTGGTCCCGAGTCTGATCCTTTCAAACCATCCTTTATTGATAACTTACTGCAAAGCAAAGATTACTCTATCTCTAACATTTACTCCCACCTCATTCAACACCAGTCAAGGAAGTATCACCTCACGCCTTTCCAAAAATGGTCCCATATACTGGGAGATGAAGATCTACCCGACAAAATCCTTGAGGGATATAGGCTCACCCGGAAACTTACAATATCTGAAACATGGCGTGAAACTCAATTTAAGATTATCCACAGAGCATACTTCCCATTTTGTTTCAACAAAGAAGACCCGTCTCAAGCTATATGTCCATGGTGCTTATTGCCACGTCCCACGCTGCTCCATAGGCTTTGGGAGTGCTCTGCTATTAACAACTACTGGAACGATGTGATAGCCTACATTAACAAAATCTGCAATATCAGGCTACATAGTGACTGCCTACTATGCTTGTTTAGCATCGCACCTTCAGCCTCCTCCTCGTCCGCACTGGACTTTCCAAACATACCGCACTGGGCCAATATCTGCCTTCTTGTAGCCCGCAGGACTATTATGTCCCACTGGATCACGACGTCGCCGCCCAGTCTGCCTGCGGTTATAAAAGCCTTGACGTCTTTATTCTATCTAGAAAGACTGGACCTCCTTAAGTCAAATCTCCGCTTTACCCCACGATTTTTAAAATGCTGGAGAAGGTTTCTGGAAGCCACATTTCCTCAACAGACCATCCAAGACATAATGCACCCATTTAGATATACAGAATGGTACCTGACGAGAGACATCACTAATTCACACGGCAAACTTAAAATCCCTCCAGCGACTGATCCTTCTTCATTTAAACCACCATAAGCGGCCTACAACCACTTGAAGCTCCTTGGCATCCATCAACTTCAGCTATACACTTAGGTATAACATACATTTTGTATAAGGAATATTTGTGTATATTCATGCCTTACAATTGACTTGTACAATGTCTTCTTTGAATATATTTTGAAAAAATCAATAAATATTTTTTCAAAAAAAAAAAAATAATGCTGAAAGTGAAATAATAAAAATGAAATATTCCTTTGAATATCATGCCTGGGGAGGTCCCCTTAGTCTGCCTGTAGAGTGGTTCGTCCGTGCAATGTGTATAAGAGTGCCGCAGCAAAATTACATTTCTAAAGGAAAAAATTTAATTCAAACTTGCTTGCGGCTGTAATGTATTGCCGCCTCCCGGCAATATTGATAAAAAAATCAAAGAAAAAATTGGTGTGGGTCCCCTCCCCCCCCAGGCCATACCAGGCTCTTTGGGTCTGGTATGGATTTTAAGAGGAAATCCACACCAAAATTAAAAAAAACATTGGCGTGGGTTCCCCCAAAATCTATGCCAGACCCTTATCTGAGCATGCAGCCTGGAGGACAGGCTGGGGGGCGAGTGAACCATACCAGGCCACATGCCCTCAACATGGGGAGAGTGCTTTGGGGTTCCCCCAAAGCACCTCGTCCCATTGTTGATGGGGACAAGAGCCTCTTCCTGACCACTGATAATGAAGAAAAATGCTCCTGCGCACAAGTGGGTAACCGGACAAGCAATGTGTACACACAGGCCTTGCTGCCCTCAAGGATGGGGGATCACAGCAGACAATAAGAAAAAAGAAAGAAAGGGCGCACCAGCCATGTGCATTATCCTTAAGATACATATTTATTAAAACTGAGGAAGAGGGGACGTTCCCCTCGAAACGCGTCAGCCAGCAGTGACTCCTGTGAGTTCCTCCAGTACCTCTGGTGGGCTCTGTTGCTCCTTGACTGCATGCTGTGATTTGAAGATTGTTTTTATACATTTGAGATCTTCCATTACTGTTTGTAAATAGTTCCTTTTTATCATTAGTTTTAATAAATTTGTATCTTAAGGATAATGCACATGGCTGGTGCGCCCTTTCTTTCTTTTTTCCTCTTCCTGACCACTCTGGACATTGGTTGTCGGGGTCTATGGGTGGGGGGCTTATCAGAATCTGGAAGCACCCTTAACAAGGGGGCCCACAGATCCCTGCCTCCCCCCTATGTGAATGGGCATCGGGTACATTGTATCCCTACCCATTTACCTAAAAAAGTGTCAAAAATAAAAACCACAATAAACAGTTTTTGACAATTCCTTTATTAAAAAAAGAAAAAAAAGCGTCCTGCGATGTACATCCATCGTCAATCACGCCGCCTGATGGACCCGAATAATATGTTAAAAAAAACTAAAAAACCCTGTTTCCATGGGAGACTGCTGTCTTTTGGCATTGACAGCTGTTATATAGGCAAGGGGCCACCTGCTGACATAACCAGGTGCGCACCGCAGCACTCAAATTTGCTGGGAATGCCCCATATGTTTGTTTGTTCTTACGTTCGACTCAGGACCATCCCTAGTCTGGACTTTGACTGGACCATACTAACACAAGAATATGCTTTGATCTATTCTAAACCATTCCATTGTAGCTCTGGCTGTATGTTAAGGGTTGTTGTTCTGCTGGAAAAAGTGAACCACCGCCCCAGTCTCAAGTCTTGCAGACGCTAAAGCCCTGTACACACTATCAGATTTTCTGCTGATTTTTGTCTTCAGATTTACCAAAACCATGTAGTGCAAGGGTCTGCCTGATTGCAAACAAATTGAAACTCCTAAGGTTGACCTCATATTATATGGTTTTGGTAAAACTGAAGGAAAAAATCAGCAGAAAATCTGATAGTGTGTATGGGGCTTTACAGGTTTTCTTCTAAGATTGCCCTGTATTTGGCTCCATCCATCTTACCATTAACTCTGACCAGCCTCCCTGTCCATGCTGAAGAAAAGCATCCCCACAACATGATGCTGCCACGATCATGTTTCATGGTGGGGATGGTGTTTTCAGGGTGATGTGCAGTATTAGTTTTCCGTCACACACAGTGTTTCGGTTTTAGGCCAAAAAGTTCAATTTTGGTCTTATCTGACCAGAGCACCTTTTTCCATGTGTTTGCTTTGTCCCCCACATAGCTTGTTAGAAACTGCAAATGGGACTTCTTATGCCTTTCTTTCTACAATGGCTTTCTTCTTGCCACACTTCCATACAGGCCAGCTTTGTGGAGTGAACGACTATTAGTTGTCCTGTGGACAGATTCTCCCACCTGAGCTGTGGATCTCTGCAGCTCCTCCAGAGTTACCATGGGCCTCTTGGCTGCTTCTCTGATTAATGCTCTCCTTGCCCAGACAGTTTATGTGGATGGTCGTGTCTTGGTAGGTCTTAGTTGTGCCATACGCTTTCCATTTTCAGATGATGGATTGAACAGTGCTCCGTGAGATGTTGAAAGCTTGGGATATTTTTTTATAACCTAACCCTGCTTTAAATCTCTCCCCAAATTTACAACTGACCTGTCTGGTGTGTTCCTTAGCCTTCATGATACTGTTTGTTCACTAAGGTTCTCTAAAAAACCTCTGAGGGTTTCACAGAACAGCTTTATTTATACTGAGATTAAATTACACACAGATGGACTCTATTTACTAATTAGGTGAGTTAGGAAGGCAATTGGCTCCACTAGATTTTAGTTAGGGGTATCAGAGTAGAGGTGGCTGAATACAAATTCACGCCACACTTTTCACATATTTATTTGTAAAAAAATTGAAAACCATTTATCATTTCCCTTCCACTTCACAATTATGTGCCACATTCTGTTGGTCTATCACATAAAATCCCAATAGAAATAAATTTATGTTTGTGGTTGTAACATGACAAAATGTGGAAAATTTCAAGGGTTATGAATACCTTCATAACCCTGGCTCGCTCATTGGGAAAGGAAACATTTTTTTTCCTTTCCCAATGAGCGACATGCATTGCCGACATTAAGGCCAGGTTCACACTGGTGCGGGGATCCGACTTGGATCCCCACCAATACCAGGCACTGTGTTTGGTATGAATCTTGAGGGGGAACTCCACGCCAAATTTTAAATTAAAAAAACGGCCCCTAGGTCTGGTTTGGATTTTAAGGGGAAACCCCTATGCCAAAAAAATGGCGTGGGGGTCCCCCCAAAATACATACCAGACCCTTATCCGAGCACACAGCCCAGCTGGTCAGGAAAGGGGATGGGGATGAGCGAGCGCCCCCCCTGAACCATACCAGGCCACATGCCCTCAACATGGGGGGGTGGGTGCTTTGGGGAAGGGCGACGCCCCAAGGGCCCCTTCCCGACAACCCCGGCCGTTGGTTGTTGGGGTCTGTGGGTGGGGGGCTTATCGGAATCCAGGAGCCTCCTTTAATAAGGGGGCCCCCAGATCCTGGCCCCCCATCATACCCCTACCCATTCACCTGGGGAAAAATGTGTCAGTAAAACAATACACTAGACAGGTTTTTAAAGTAATTTATTAGGCAGCTCCTGGGGGGTCTTCTTCCAACTTTGGGGGTCTCTTCCCACTCCTCCGCTATCCCCTGCTTCTTCTCCCACTCTCCGGTTCTTCTCCTGCTCTCCGGTTCTTCTGCCAGGCTCCTCCACTATCTTCTGCTCCTTTGCCGCTCTTTTGCTAGCGTTGGCCTGGTCTTCTCTGGTGCGCAACGACTTATATAGGCATGGGGCGTTGTCACCAGGTGATGTCACTCAGTGACCCTGCCCCTTGTGACATCACAGTCCCAGGGCATGATGGAACCGCTCGCTCGTCCCCACCCCCTTTCCTGTCTGGCCGGGCTGTGTGCTTGGATAAGGGTCTGGTATGGATTTTGGGGGGACCCCCACGGTTTTTCGGCGTAGGGGGTTCCCCATAAAGTCCATACCAGACCTAAGGGACATTGTCGCTTCTTTCTCGCGCTCACTGCAACAGGAAAATGTGTTTTTCCTATTGCAGCGAGCGCGAGATGTACAGTACCCTGTCGCCGAGAACCAGCACGATAGGATAGGACACATGCTGTAGCTGCCCTTGCGTCGTATTTGGTCCATCGGACCAGCATACAGATGAATGGTTTTCCCCATAGGAACTGGTTCCGGCGGAGTTCCGGCGGGAAGATTTGAAACATGTTTCAAATCTAAAGTCCGTCTGATTTTCGACCTAAAAGGTCCGTCAGAAGTCCGATGAAGCCCACACATGGTCGGATTGTCCGACGGATTCGTTCTGGCGGTGTACACGGCATAAGTTGCAGATTCCTACCTTTTGTTATTATGAAGAAATCACTGGTTGTTCCTCTGTGCTGAGTGGGTCAAATGGGAGTGGTTTCATAATTATCAGCCAGCTGTGCAGCTGCAGAGCACTTATGAGGAAGGCTGCTGGGCCTGCATTCCTTTAGACGTGTTCCTAGTGGCAGTATCTCATTTTTCCCATGAATTACATTTTTGCTGCAGGGGATGCCTGAAATATGACTTGTATCTTAGGCAGATTTCTGGGTGAGCCAATCACACAAGCAGGAAATGATGTTTCTGGGGGTGGTCAGTACACATTCTGTGTACAGAACAACTCCAGGCAGCCATATTGCATTGCATTTTCAGAAAATTACAGTGGCTGCAGATTAAAAAGGAAAGGTAATTTTTAATAACATTAAATTACAATATGATTTGTGTCACAATTGTATACACTATATATATTTTTTGGTTATTTGCTATCCCCCCCAAAAAAAAGTGCAGTTACCCTTTAAGAACAACTTAATTCAGAGTCAGCTACCTGTGCTATGTGCTAAGGAGATTGAGACCTTGGAACATCCTATAGAGGGGGTGGAACTGTTACAGGCAATTACAGACCGGGATAAAGTCAAGGCCCTGATGTGCTTACTGCATAAATCTATAAAACCTTTACTACATTACTAAAGATACCTCTCGTACAGACCTTAAAGTGATTGTAAACTCTCATTTTTTTCGATTAAAACATCAACATGTTATACTTTGCACAGTTTTGCACAGGGCAGCCCAGATCCTCCTCTTCTCGGGTCCCTGGCTGGAGCTCCTGGCCCTTCCCTCTTGTTGAGTGCCCCCACAGCAATCAGCTTGCTATGGGGGCACCTGAGCCAAGCTGCAGCTCCATGTATCCAAACAGACACGGAGCTGTGGTTTGACCCCACCCCGCCCCCTCTCTCTCCTGAGTGGCTAGCCAAGTTTGATTGAAAGCAGCGGGAGCCAATGGCACCACTGCTGTGTCTTAGCCAATCAGGAGGGAGAGATCTGGATGGCCAAAGCACTCAGTCAGGTAAGTATTAGAGGGGCTGAGGGGGGCTAAAGGGGGGTTAAGGTGGGCTGCTGCACACAGAAGGCTTTTTTTCCTAATGCATAGAATGCATTAAGATAAAAAACCTTCTGACTTTACAAACACTTTAACTCTCTTAGCGATCCACAGATCATCCCTGAAACCTTCGCCTTGGCACATATCACAGTGTTACTGAAACCTAACAAAGACTTGACAGCGTGCGCTAGCTATAGACCAATTTCTCTACTCAATCTTGGAGGTTGAGTGTTATCACAAACTTCCTCCTGTAGCCTACTGTTCTCCATAAATACACTCTAATGCCCTGTACACACGGTCGGACTTTCCGACGGAAAATGTGCGATCGGAGCTTGTTGTCGGAAATTCCGACCGTGTGTGGGCTCCATCGGACATTTTCCATCGGATTTTCCGACACACAAAGTTTGAGAGCAGGCTATAAAATTTTCCGACAATAAAATCTGATCGCATCAATTCCGACCGTGTGTGGACAATTCCGATGCACAAAGTGCCACGCATGCTCAGAAGAAATTCCGAGATGGAACAGCTCGGTCTGGTAAATTTAGCGTTCAGAATGGATAGAGCACTTTCGTCAGGCTGCAATGTTTAAAATAGTTTAATACAGCGCACTCTCTTCTTCTTTATAATGCTAGAAGAATAAAGTTGTTTTGCTGCTCATATTCACGCAGACTTTTTACAAACTTCTTTCTTTAATATTTATCGTGATTCCCTCAATATATTTTGATTTGTCACATCTGACAAAAAATATATATATTATTATTTTTTTGGTTTGTCTTTTTTTCAAGGCTGATTTTTTTTTTGTTTTTAATTTTTTTTTACTCCAGAATATTTTTGTGTGTGTTTTGTGTGTCAAGTTACCACAACACCATTATTATCTTGTATTATTTAATCTCAAGAAGATTGCTTGGTGTTGGTGTCTCTTGTTAATTTCACATTGTATTTTTGAAATGTCCCTGCCTCCTCACAAACAAACTGTCCTTTTTGAAGGAAAACACACATAGGCAAGTATAATTAAAACAAAAATTCCTTTATTAAGGGCTCAGAACTAAACAAAGAGGGAGGCAACACTGGAGAGACAGCAGAAATTGGTGAAGCCTTTGGCCCCCAGGGCACACATCAATTATTTTACAACAAAATTGGTGGCCTGAGGAGTCCATATGTAAGGGAGTGCAGTCTGGTCCAGAAGTCTAAGAGATCCTGAAAGCAGCAGATTACATGTATGTTCCCAGGCTGTGGTCATACAAGAGGCTGCATATTTTGCCAGACAAGACTGAACCCAGGTCATCACTCTCTGGTCTTTCTTCGACGCTTCCTTCCATGCTGTGGCTCTGGTAGTGGAGTTGTGGCAGGAGGAGGAGGATGGTCCAACTCACTCAGGTGGGTTTTGTGTGTGATTTCGCCCCTCACCCCCTTAGTTAAGACTTTATAAAGAAGGTCCTCACACAGGAGGCGTTGGCCCTCCTGCATGCCCTGCAGTTTGGTGGCAGCCATGCAGGCAAAGGCCTCTTCAGGAGTAGGGATGGCTCTGAGGGACGCAGAAGCCTCCTGAATGAGCCTGAGCACTGAATCCTGCATGTGACTCCCCTTCCTGGGTCTTTTGTTTGGAAGGCAGAGGGGAGGAGCCTGCTATTCGGTCAGGCGCCTACTGGGCCCGGCCTTCTCCTGGCTGCCACTTAGCCCCGCCTCCTCCTGGCTGACACTTACCCCTGCCTCCTCCTGTGTGCCACATTCCACAGCCTCCTCCTCCTGGCTGAGGTGTTCCTGTGTATGAAAAAGGGACATAGTTTTAGTTTTTTCTTCATCAATCACACACAATTTTCATCTCATGACTGTTGTCAATTGAATGTTATCAAATATAACAGACTATCATTCTGAGCCCAGCATTTTTCATTCTTGTCCCAATATTTTTTGCCCGCTACTGTCTATTGATATGTAAAACACTTTATGAAATCAGAAATTAGTGATCAATAATAACATCTAGTAAACATCATTTATTGCTTGCCCAGAAATCTGTAGAAGAATGCTATACCTGGCTCCAGCTGGGCTCCTCCACTTCCTGGCTGGAAGTCCCAGGTTGGACATCGGAAGCCTCAGCTGGGGTGGAAGATAGGGTGGAAGGAAGAGTGGAAGGAAGGGTTGAGAGGGATTCCCTGACTCCAGTCTGGTCTGACAGAAATCGCACTCTCTCATAGTACCACAGCCTGGGGACATAAACGTCATCTGCTGCTGCTCCGGATCTCTGGGAATCCGTGACCTTCTTGCGCTATCTAAGATAAGTGCTCCTCAGGCCACCAATTTTGGCTTTTAAATAGGGGATGGTTGCTGTCCACTGGCTTCACCAACTCCAGCAGTTTCTCCAGCGCTGCCTGCCTCTTTTGTTTATGATTATAATGAGGATGTTTCACCTGCCACAGACAGGGCAGCTCCCTGTATTTGTCTATGAACAGGGGGAGGAAGTTGTGGTCATTGAAGCCATCCATTTTATCTGCAAGACACAACACAAGACAAACCCTAATGTCAGGCTAAAGTCTACTAATCTTGTCCCAATATAGGCCTCAATCTATAAGTGGTATAGGCCCAATTTTAAATCTTACCTTCGTTATCACGATCGGTGCCTCTGATACTCCTTCCTCCGCTCACAGATCATACGTAAGACGCACGTGTGTTATGCTTTATATATGCTGCGCATGCATGAAACTCCGCTCGCCCCTGATGTTCTTTCTAGTCTATTCCCTGCCCCTTCTCGTCAAATATGTCCTTTGGGGAGATGTTGGAGATGGTGGACATCCTGAAGGCCGACTATGATGGGAAGTATGGACCTTACCCCAACCCCAATGTCAGAAAGGCCAAGATAATGGCGAAAGTAGTCAAGAGTCTGCACTGGAATTTCGGGGTACGACGATCCAAGGATCAGCTCAGGAAGCGGTGGTCGGACCTCAAATTAAGGGAGCACGAGCAGTACAGAAGGATCAAGAGAGTGCTGCAAAAAAGTAAGTAGTTGTCCTGTGTTCCTATTCTTTATTTTTATTATGTTCGTGCTGCTCCATGTGCTTTTCTTTACTGTTGTACAGTTTAAAATGGCAACTTTCATGTTCATGGGCACATTGTTTGTTCGTATGAAACATTGTTTATTCGGCCTAGAAAACACCATTGTTTTGGCCATATGCATTTGAATACATTTTTTCAGCCCTACTTCTCTTCAAATAATTTTGTTGTCTAGATGGGTTTGTAAGTAGAATGTAATGCAAACTAGATTCTGTGTAAGGATTCTGTGTAAGGAGAGGACACTCAGCAGCTGTTTACACATCTGGACGCTGGCGCACTAGTGTAGGACACCAGAACACCTTTTTATTAGGGGGTCCCACACAGGTGCTCCAGTGTATACTATAGGGGTGTCTCCATCTGTGAAGCTTGTACAAAACAGGTAAGTATTCAAGCTTGACAAAGGGAAAAAATATTTCTTCATCTTGGAACTCTGCCCAAATAGACAATTGTACCCCACAATGTTTCATATTCCTATTTCTGCCATGAAATATCTGTGTGCTACGTATACCTATTTTTTTTTACTTAGGGGAGAAAAGATTCGGAGGACACCCCTCATCCGAGGAGACCACAGACCCCCCCCAGGAGGAAGGAGATGTGGTGGAAATTGTCACCACAACAGGTGAGTGTCTGCGACCACAGGCTCAGGTAAGAGATGGATGCCGGCATATTTATAGTACATGGTGTGTTTTTGTTTCTATCTTTTTAGGTGATCGTGATGTTGTTGATCCAGGTCATTTCACCTTTGAAAGTACACAGATCCTGATTGGGGAGATCATGGGGTATAAGAGGGACTTGGAAAACATCCAGAAAAACATCAATGATGTTCAAAAAAAAAATGAAGAACATCGTAGATGTTTTAGGGCGAGTTTAAAACCCCTCCAAATCCCTTCCCTTTTTTGTGCATTTTGGAATCTAAAAATGTCTCACATTTTTTTACATATTCTCGAAAAGCCAAATTTTGAAGATGCACACAGTGTGTCAACATGTGCTACCTGCCATCACAGGAGGTCAATCAGGGGTGCAACCCCTTCCTCAATAATAAAGTAGCTGGGAGGAAGGGGTTGTACCCCTAAAACACGCCCCTTGATCCCCCGTGATGGCAGGTAGCACATGTTGACATTCGGCAATTTGTGCGCATCTTCAAAATTTGGTTTTTCCAGGGGTGACTTCACCCCATCTGAACGCAATATCAAACACAGTTTATAAATACTCATGTCTGATATTGCATTCAATTTCTTTAAAAGTTGAACTTTGTAAGTTCCAGATTTGTGTCTTTCTTGCTGGTTTTAAACATGCCTGTTTTACCTTAAATGGACATTTCTACTTTTAGTAATGTGACCCAAAAAATTGTTATACAACAAACATGTTGGTTTGTTTTAAAAACCTTTGATAAATGCACATGTGATTGTGCTGGTATTAAAAAAGATTGATGGGGGCGTGGCTTGTCCTAGCTCAAAGATGGCTGCTTAAACCCTGAGCTCCCATCGCCACAGGATATATCCATAAGCTAACGGAGGTATTCTCTACCCAGTTTGCACTCAGAACATAGGGACAGCATCCAGACAATCATCGACCTCCAGATCCCGCTCCCCCCGCGGACATACAGGGAGCATAAATCAAAACATACAGGAGATGTTCCATACCTCAAGAGGTAACATGGCATCCTCCCACCACAGGACCCCACAGGAACACTCTCTGGAGCTGTCACCTCTGCTGTCCGGACCTTCACCGACAGGCACTGCTCCCGCTCCGACTCCGCCACTCACGGCAAATACTGTTGGGATGGAAACCCCCCAACAACATCACCTGAGCATCCAAGATCTGCGGACCATTGCCGCTGATATTAAGGATACCCTCTCAGTGGCCATTTCAGAGCTCCGTCTTGATATACACACACGCGGACAGAGTGTAGTCTGTAGAGAGGGCGACAGAGAGACAGGACACGGTCCTTCGTCGGACTACGAAGAAAATAGACTCACATACTCTCCTTCTCATAGATCTAAATCGCCATATGGAAGACCTTGATAATAGGGGGAGACGTCACAACCTGCGGATCAGAGGAATACCGGAATCCGTTGAAGGAGACCAGATTCCACCCGCGGTCACCAAACTCTTCAACAATTTACTGAACAGACCACCTCATACAGCGATAGAAATGGAACGGATTCATCGAGCCTTGAGACCTAGGGGCAGAGAGTCTGATCCCCCCAGAGATATTGTGTGCTGCTTGGTGGACTACAAGCTTAAGGAGAACATTCTAAGACAAGCAAGGAGCAGCGCACATCTCACTTACGAGACTTATGACATCCAAATTTTTCAAGACCTGTCAGCTATCACTCTGCAGCACCGCTGAGATCTGAGACCCCTGCTGGACACATTGCGCAGTAAGGGAATCCATTACAAATGGAAGTTTCCTTTCTGCCTCTCCGCTACCGCACAAGGCCGTACAGTGTTGCTGAAGGTCCCGGAGGACCTACCCAATTTCTGTGACACCATAGGCATTCCGCTTGTGGAGGCTCCTAATTGGTATGCCAACTTCCGCAACACCGTCGGAAGACCAGACAAGCAACAGGAGGAACCTATGGATGCCCAAGCTACCAGATATCGTAGGAGATGGTCTCCCTCAGGACCCAGACATCACATGCCATCTTGTAACTCTCCGAGGGATTTTAGTCCCACCACTCCACCTAATCCCAGGAGGGCTCGGAGGGACCGCTAACTCACGGCCAGGTATCTCCCCTCACATAGATACTATTGACACACATTAATTCTGCCTAGTTCACTGTCCGTGCCTCATGTATATAATACCCAGTTTATCAGTTTTTAAAGTTTCATTCGTTCCTCCACTTTCTGTCATTTAATGACAGTTATAGTTATCAGTTCGTCTGCACTACTCAGTACTGACTCTGTACACACTCATGCCCACAAAGAAATAATATGCCGGGCCTCTGCTGAATGCTAACCTGCTGTACACCGGTTTTAACTACAACACCCATAAGTCTTAGCGAATTCATACCACAGCCTGGCTGGAGTCGGAAGACACTTCACATCAACTCCTGCGAGAACACCTAACGCTGATGTCATGACTGCCAGGAAATCGCGCTTTTGTTACCCCGTGTTACACAAAGCAGCAGCCCTATCGAGTCAATTAGACACGCATGACTTAGTGGCAACTATCTCTCACCGCTGATGGAAACTCTGACTCCCCTCCATTATACAGACTTCAGCTCCGTGACATCCGACACTGCTACTGCTCATCCTTAAATCGCTGCACCCTTCTGCTTCCAGGTTTTACCGAACACATGAATCACACACTCTACTACTAAATCACAAGACATCAGTGTCTAGACTGTCTTATCACAACAAAGGGGAAGATAGAAGACACAGAGAAAACAATGTGTTTTTTTTTTTTTTTTCAGACATTTGACCACAGACATGAGGTACGACTAGCAGTGCTACTATATTTTTCTGTTAATGTTTTATATACTCGCTATAACAGCCGGTTATTGTTACAGGTTATGGGCAGCAGATCTCAGAACTGTTTGCTATTCATCTTTCTATCCTCTGTCATGGATGCCTCACTGTATTTACAGTGGGGACTTCATCACAGGGACCTGTTATTCTGTGAAACTAACGATGAATCACTCCTGATTAACTCACAACTCTATTATGGGGTGGTGTATCTAATGTGCAACCCCCCTAACACCCCTATGGTTATACATTCATTTCTTCATGATGCAATTTATTCTTATGAGAATCACCTCCTCCCCTCTTAACCTGGTATCCTGTGACGACGGGTTATCTCGTATAGTTTTTGCACACTCTTTGAAGTGTGGTCATCGCCAACCCCCAAGCAGTGGCGTATTACGGTGTAGGTGCCCCGACTGGTATACCTACACCACGTATGCTCTGTATCACCCCGATATCAACACCTATTCAAGGAGGTGGGACAAGATCCCCTCCCCTCTTCGGTACCCCCCTAAAAACAATAGTTCACTTTTCACCGCTGCATTATTCGAAACCCATATACATTCCTGACACTTCTACCAACCCACCCCTACCCCTTCCACCGTGACGGACGAAGCCTACCCTCCCATCATGAATCAACACCAAATATCTACCCCCTTACAACTTAAATTATGCTCTGTGAATATCCGCAGACTTAATGTCCCTGAGGAAAGATCGCAATTACTCTACACGCTACACAGAACCAAAGTACACATCGCCCTTATACAATAGACCCACTTCAGATCCGACAATATCCCTAAACTACACAACTACAACTTCCCTACGGTATATCACGCTGCTAATGAAGACGCAAAATCCAAAGGCGTCTCCATCTTGATCTAAAAAAACTGCCCTCTCCAGATCACGGATACACTCAGAGACAGTAAAGGTCGGTTTCTTTTCCTCAAAGGAATACTACATAACAGGCCAATCACCATTGCCAATCTTTATGCCCCAAACTCGCAACAAGTACCTTTCTTCCGTAAGAACCTACAGGAACTCACAACATTCCAATTGGACACTCTTATTGTGGGTGGGGATTTTAACGCTCCCCTGATACCATCTCAAGACACATCCAATGGGACTTCATGTATGACATACAGGGCCCTTCGTGCGATCAAAACCCAATTCACCACATTGACCCTACACGATACCTGGCGCAAGTTACACCCCAATGAAAAAGACTTCACTTTCTTCTCCCCTCCGCATAACAAATATTCCAGGATTGACCTCTTCTTTCTCTCTCAAAATGACCTGACTTACCTTACGGAAGCCACAATCGAACCAATGCTACTTTCGGACCACCACCCCATCACAATATCTTTGACATTCCCCTTGACACGCACAAAATTGAATACCTGGCGACTTGACGATTCCCTTCTAATGGACATGGAAAACACAAATAACATTTCCACACACCTATCCCAATACTTCGCTGAGAATACCACAGATGGCACCTCTCCCCCTATCATATGGGCTGCGCACAAAAGTGTGATCAGAGGTGAACTTATATTCATGACAGCGAGACGGCACAAACTCAGGAAAGCCCACATCGAAAAATGATCTGCTTGCATACACTCCCTTGAACGTGCACACAAACTCACGCTAGCCACCAAATACCATACAGATCTGTTAAAAGCAAGGGGAGAACTCTTAGAAGAACTACAAAAAACACTAAAACGCAAATACACTCTTACACAAAAAATATTTTACGAATTTGGCAATAAGGCGGGTAAATTACTGGCAAGGGCTCTGCAAATTAAAAAAGCAGCAACTACTATCCACACTAATAAAACTCCTTCAGGACATACTCTATCTTCTTCGGATGACATAACAGACCAGTTTGTCCAATACTTTTCCAAATTGTATAATCTTCCTAAATCGAACATGACCACCCCCCCTCGACCGGAACAAGACCATCACTGACTTTTTATCTAAATATAGTCCATCCCCTATCATGATGGAAGAAGCTCTGGACTTAGACCTTCCAATTTCAGCTGACGAAACCCTGACTGTGTTGAAACAACTAAAGATGGGCAAAAGCCAGGGCCCAGATGGACTAACAGTAAACTACTATAAGTCGTTCTCTACTACTCTCATTCACCACTTTGTCAAGGCATTCAAAAACCTAACCTCCTCCCCCCTCACCAACAAAGATATTCTGGAGGCCCACATAACCCTTATCCCTAAACAAGGTAAAGACGCCACTCTGGTTTCTAATTATCGCCCCATTTCCCTCCTAAATGTAGACGTGAAACTGTACGCCAAAATTCTTACAAACCGACTTCTTCCCCTGCTCTCCAGACTGGTATCAGTTGACCAAGTTGGCTTTATCCCAGGCAGAGAGGCCAGGGATAATACCAGAAAAGCCATAAACATTCATCATTGGCTGACAACAACCTCATCCCCGCGATTTTTTCTATCCTTGGATGCGGAGAAGGCGTTCGACAGAATGGCCTGGGACTATATGACAGCAACGTTATCGGCACTGGGACTTCCCTCCTGCTTGCTTCAAATGATCCTTGCCTTATATTCATCCCCTACTGCCAAAATCAGGGTTAACGGCCGACTGTCTAACGCCTTCTCCATTAACAACGGTACACACCAGGCATGTCCTCTTTCTCCCCTCATCGACCATGGAACCCTTCCTCCGCAGATTGAGAGAGAACCCCAACATTAAAGGGATTGACATCAAACATACACAATACAAACTCGCTGCTTATGCGGACGACATCCTACTATTCCTTTCAGACCCCATAACCACCATTCCCAATCTCCTTAAAGACTTTGACCTATTCAAACAACTCTCCAACCTACAGATCAACTTTGGCAAATCCAAAGCCCTGAATATTACGCTCCCGACCAAGACTGTGGCCCAATGCCAACACAACTTCCCTTTCAGTTGGGAACCGCATGCAATAACATACTTGGGCACTAAGATTCCCACCAAACTATCTGAATTATATACCACAAACTTCTTACCAGCCATGCAGAAAATCCAAAGAGACCTACACAATTGGCACAAAGGTCACTTTTCGTGGTTTGGCAGAGCCGCCATCTTAAAAATGAATGTCCTTCCCAGAATCCTCTATCTCCTGCAAGCGATCCCCATCAAGCTCCCCTCCTCATTTTTTGCATCGTACAGAAGAATGTGTAGAACCTTCCTATGGTCCTCAAACACACCCAGATTGAGCTGGAACAAATTGACCATACCCAAACGGGAAGGTGGAATAGGCCTCCCAGATATTCACAAGTATTACTGGGCATCCCAACTCACCAGAATTGTCGATTGGCATGTACACGCTCACAACAAAGCTTGGATCCAGATTGAAAACGCCTTTGCTCACATACCAATATCACACCTTCCCTGGATAACCAAACCGTCTGTACCAAAAGAATGTTCCACCCACCCACTAATAGGTCCCATACTGCTAAACTTTAAATTAGCATGCAAATCACTCAATATAACGCCATCCCCTGGGCCCTTGACTCCACTAACACAAAATCCTGACTTCCTACTGGGCCTCCTAGGACATAATACGCCAGACTCCACTAATAATCCACAAATCAGAGCCCACCAATTCTTTCATAACGAGGAACTCCTTGCTTACCCGGTGTTACGGTCTGCCCTCCCAGATCTTAATTTACCCTTTTTTAAATATCTTCAAATCAGACACTTTCTCCAACACACCCCATCTATAGCACATTGGCATAGAGATCTAACCCTCTTTGAATGCATTTGCACCAGTACGGAACCCCAGAGACACCTAATATCAGCACTGTACGTACTATTGTTTTCTGAAAACAACCCAAACGCCAAGGCAAACCAACAATGGGAGACAGAACTAGCCACCGACATCTCAAAAGAAGAGTGGGATAACATACATGAACACATACACAAAGGGACCATCAACATTTCCGCGCAAGAAAACAGATATAAAATATACTCCAGATGGTATAAGACACCTGATCAAATACACAGATTTTTACCCAGTGTCTCCCCGCTCTGCTGGAGATGCAACTCCGCTCAAGGATCACTACTTCATATTTGGTGGGACTGTCCAATGATCCAACCATTCCGGCAGGAAATTCATCACTTGATCTCGCAAATCACAACATACAATCCAGACTTCACCCCAGCACAATACTTGCTTCACCACACCTCTCTTCCCATGAAGACGTACAAAAAATCCCTCATCCTACACCTGATTAATGCCACCACCCAATCTTTACCGGTGCATTGGAAAAGCACAGACCCACCTACAGTCTCTGAATGGCTCCGCTGTGTAGAGAAAACGGCCGACATGGAGAGACTTATCCACCAAGCAAAAGAAACTCCCGCTAAATTTCAAAACACCTGGGCCTGTCAGCTGCATTATAGAACCTCCACAGGCACTGACATTCCCCACTCAAATACTTGAATTTCTACCGGAGGGAGACTAGTTAGCCTCCACCCAAGACATACAAATAATTTATCACTCCTATCCCATTTCCCCTCCTCCCCCTTTTTCTTTTTCTCGCCCACCAACAGTGGGTAGCCAGATATATAACAACGGACTACCTGGGTTACAAAACCCATCACCTATCCTATATGGGGTAATACCACGACAAGACATGCCTAAATCCTAACAAAGACTGGCCAGATCTCGGCATTAATCTAACACATAGAGGCGTTTTAACGCCTGCCCACAGATGAACCACATCTAAACTACTAACTAAATGCATCTCGATGGCCCCCACCCGCCCACAGATAGTTCCCGACGGGGATGAACGGGTGTTGGGATGATCCGTTTCGGTTTGTCTCTCCAACACACGCATTGCCCCACTGGTTTACAAAACCACAGATGCACCTTGAACGCTTCGATCCCAAAGGGACACTTGCCCACGAATACTTAGTTCCCTACACAGTCGCTGATACCCCCCTTGAAACACATGCATCCACTATCATCCACTGAGTACAATAAGTGGAAGTTCAATGTATACATTGTACATTTACTCTGTATTTTTGCTATGTGGAAAAACCCTGAATTCCTGATTCTGTAACCTTGTTATTCATACCTTTGTTATGTTGTAAAATTCAATAAAATCTTTATAAAAAAAAAAAAAAAAAAAAAGATTGATATCAAGAATGTGTGGATTATTGTTTCAACGCTCCCAAACTTTTGTTTTGCTCAAAATGGTGTTTTCTGTGACAATGGGGGTTATTTCCTAAGGGAAAATCCACTTTGCACTACAAGTGCAGTTTCAAGTGCACTTGTAGTGCAAAGTGTCTTTGCCTTTAGTACATAACACCCAACAGTGCTTTGTAATGTTACACAATCATGCCATTTTCAGGACTCACCACATTTCTGTCAGGGTCAGTTAAAAGAAACACAAGCAGTAAATCTCACCAAAGATTTTAGTAGTTAAAATTATTTTTTTATTTTAAAAAGTTTCAGACATTGTCTGGCATATTGATGGCCCCCCTACCCGCAAAGTAATCAAAGTATCTAAGACGGACTTCACAGGCACTCGGGGGGGGGCAAACCAGGAAGGCCACTTTCAAGTGCTATCAGGGTTGGTTCATTATGAATTCCGGCCTCAGGCCCAACTGAGGCAGCATAGTTGGCAGAATTTTGCCTTAAAAAGTTGTGTAGAACACAGTACGCCAGGATGTAAGAAATAGGCGGAACGGGGCGTGGCCTGGAGAGTGATGGGATAGGACGGGTTTGATGAGAGCTCCGCTGCCCATACAATCCTGCTACAATCCGGGCGATCCTAACCTCTCTGCAGTGTTCAACAGGCCTGCTTTGTTCCCGACCTGGCCATCGGATTAATCCGGCCGTTTGGAGCGCCATCCGCGGCTGCGATCGCCGGATCTCCCCGCCCGGGGACGGCCTGTAGGACAGACCACGGCTTCGGCCTAGTCTATGGAGCGGCGGCCATCTTGCTTCACCCGGCGGCGGCTCCATCACAATTCCTGGCTGCATTCTGCTCCCCAAAGACCCCTGAGTAGCTGCCCTGGCCACCGGACCACCTAAGGACATTACCACAGCAACTTTGTGCCCTATAGAGGCTGGCTGGAGGGTCTGAGGCCCGACCTGCTGCCTGGAGCGGCGGCCATCTTGGTACACCCGGCGGCAGCTCCTGCACATTTCCCTGCCACAGCTTGCTCCCCGGAGACCCCGGGCTGCCTGTCCTGGACACCGGATTGCCTGTGGGCACTGCCAGGGATTTTCTACGCCCTTTGGCAGCTGGCTGGAGGGTCTGGGGCCCCGACCTGGTCTATAGAGCAGCGGCCATCTTGCTGCACCCAGGATCACCTCTGACCCTGCAACTCACTTGTGGAAGATTCTTAAAGCAGCATCAGCAGCGGGTCTTTAAGCCGACGGACTTCTTCACATGCACCGCCGATCATCCCGGCCAGCCAGAGGAAGGGGTAAGAAGTTGAAATTTCCCCCCGAACCGGTGGAGGCGGAGGCGGCCTGTGTAGGCCGCGTGGGGCCCGGGAGGCGAGCCAGTGGCAGCATGGCGTCCCAGCCAGAGCAGTCCCCCTCTATACAGCCAGGCCTGGCTGATGTCTTGGCTGCTATAGGAAATTGCCAAGCCTCCCTTACTACCCTCACCTCCAAGGTAGATGCCGTGCAATTAGATGTCGGTCTAATAAGGCTGGACATGGATAAAATAAGGGGCAGACTTTCTGATGCCGAACAGCGTCTGGGGCAGGTGGAGGACACTGTGGAGTCTCATGGAACAGACTTAAGGGCCCTGCAAACCAAAATTAGAGCACTGGAATATAAATCAGAGGATGCGGAAAACCGTAATAGGAGGAACAACCTCCGTATTGTAGGTCTGGCGGAAGGAGCTGAGGGGAAATGCCCGACGGAGTTTATTGAAGGCCTACTACGTTCCCTCCTACCAGGGGCTCAATTTTCACCTTTCTATGCGGTGGAGCGGGCTCACCGGATTCCTCCCAAGCCGGGCCCCCCTGGAGCACCGCCACGCACATTTATCCTAAAGTTTCTGAACTTCCGTGACAGGGATGAAGTACTCCGGGCTGCTAGAGTGCAGGGAGAAATACGCCATCAAAATAACAAGCTGCTCATCTTCCCTGACTACTCTGTAGAAACTCAAAAGCTCAGACGCTCCTTTGACCAGGTGAAGGCAGCCATGCGTCTTAAGGGCATTCGATACAGTGTTCTGTTTCCAGCATGATTGAGGGTTCAAGACGGGGAAACTACCAGATTTTTTACCTCCCCCAGGGATGCTAACGCATGGCTGGAATCATTGCCCCCCGACCGTTAAACGCTGCAAAATGTTCTTCCGTTCTTCTGCTCTGAATATTGGCCGCTGATTGTTCAAACTTTGACAGGGGACTTAATCTTGCACCCGTTGTGCCTTTTGTACTCCCTGTCAGTATACAATATAAGTGTTGTGCCCCTGGCTGTGCCAGGAGATATCTACTCTCAAGCTTGCCACTGTTTGAATCTACTGTGGGATAACCTCTTTTGCCCCTGACAAGATGTTCCTGAGATGTTGGGACCTTTTAGAGATGAAGATTACCTATGTTTACTGACTTACTGCAGCAATGACCTGTTTGGCTCTTTTGGAAGCTCAGATTTCAGTAATTCCTGAAGGAGGGTCACTGGCGGACTCTAGTGACCATTACACATAGTGCAGGTTCACTTTTTTCACTTGCACGTGATATATACCTTTCATTATGACTGCCTAATGCTGGAATTCCAATCTGGGAGACAATCAATTGATAACTGCATTAGAAGGAGAAAGCGTTTTGCCAGATTGTCTGCCTAGAGTATGGCATACCCTGTATTTCTGAGCTGCAGGATGACCCTCCTCATCTATCCTAAACAGAGAACATATTTTATTTTATTTTCATTTTTTCTATTCTTCATGTGCTGCTAGTTTAATCCACATATCTACTCACCCGCGTTGGTCCGAAATGAGACGGCCCGAAATAACCTTGTTGGTTGGAACGCTATTTCTCTCCTAATTCTTACTGGCGGCGGAGTTCTCGTTACCTTACGTGGACAGTCCTCTCCACTAAGGGTCTATACCCACTGGTTCACGCTCCCTGAACTTGGGGTTTTATTTTTCTTTTTTGATGTTTGGGGAACAAGGCATTCCTAGGTTGGGGTGGGGGATGCGGGGTGGGGGGCGGGGTTCAATGCTGGGTTTGTTTTTGTTAACACTATTTTGTTGTTTCGGGTGCTTTAGATATGACGTATGTTTGAACAGAACCATTTACACAGTGCTATGTAGAACAATACATGTGTGGCTGGACTGGGATGCTACCTGTTACATAACTGCATATCCATTATACATCACACTCCATGGCTGAGATAAAGGTAATTTCATGGAACGTTCGGGGGCTTAATACTGCTGTTAAGCGTTCCCTGGTGTTTCGTTTCCTTCGCTCCCACAATCCACAAATCTGTATTCTTCAGGAGACGCATCTGCCGCAAAAAAAAACGGTTTGCCTTAGGAAAGCCTGGGTGGGCCTTAATTATCATTCCACCTTTTCCACCTATGCCCGAGGGGTTAGCATCCTGGTTCACAAGACACTACCGTTTAGGCTGATTGAGGTTAAAACAGATAAAGAAGGGAGATTTGTTGTTATACATGCTAATATATTTGATAAGAATGTGGTACTAGTTGGGCTTTATGTTCCTCCACCAGCATCTGGCAGGGTCCTTCACGAGATCATGCAAATAGCTGTGCAATTTGATACCGCATTGGTATACCTCATGGGGGACTTTAACATGGTTTCACTGGTGGAACTTGATCGGCTGCAATCCTCGGCTCGGGACACTCCGGACCTCAGGCAGTGGGCTGAAACTTTTGCCCTCACTGACGTCTGGAGGCACTTGTACCCGACATTGAAAGTTTTCACTTGCCACTCAGCCTCACACAAAACGCTATCTAGAATTGATCTTGTATATGCTTCAGGCCCTGCATTGCAGTATGTGCATGACCTATCTGTGCTTCCCAGGGGAATTTCAGATCACGCACCATTGTGCTTGACACTTACGCTGTCTGTTCCACCAGGAACTCGCCTGTGGCATTTATCCAGATTTTGGGCTAATGATGAGAGACTGTTGGAACCCCTAATGGCCTCTATCTGCAATTTCTGGACGGACAATGCTGAATCAGCTGCCCCTCCTGTTATATGGGACTCATTTAAAGCTTGGATACGAGGGGAGTATGGGCATAGTATCACTCGGCTCAAACGTGAATCTACTCGCTCCCTGAGTGAGCTGGAGGCGCTGGCGGGCAAGTTGGAGGCTGAATACGTTTCTGCTCCTGGGGAGGACCGGTATAGGGCGTGGAAAAAGGCACTGCGTGACCTATCCACCACTAGAATGGCCCAGACGGACAAGGCCTTGTTATACTCCGCTCAACGCGTGTTCGAGCATGGTGGTAAAAATGGGAAGCTTCTTGCGTGGCTGGCTAAGGGAAACATACCTTCAACCCCCATAGGTTCCATTAGAGACAATACTGACCAGATCCTTACTGCCCCAGCTAATATTAACGACCGTTTCCGAGAATACTTTCAGGAGGTTTACTCCTCTAGAGATGTTGCATCGGATTCATCCATGTCCTCCTTTTTTGACTCCCTGTCTATCCCTGTGTTGTCTGAGGAAGCAAGGGAGGGGCTGGAGGCTGACATCACACTTGAAGAGATACAGGTTGCCATAGGACATCTCAAGGGAGGGAAGGCCCCGGGTGCAGATGAGTTACCATCTGAATTTTACTCCAATTTTTCTGAACTACTGGCCCCTAAGTTGACTTCACTGCTTTCTAAATTTGCAAATCTGCCAGCCCTACCTGACTCAATGAATGAGGCGGTTATTGTACTGGTTCCTAAACCAGGAAAGGACCCCCTTGACTGCGCATCGTATAGGCCCATCTCGTTGCTTAATGTTGATGCCAAGATTTTTGCTAAGGTCTTGGCCACCCGACTGTCCCATGTAATAGAAGACCTAGTGGGTATAGACCAGACGGGATTTATGCCAGGCAAGGGCACAGATATTAATATTAGGCGCCTATTCCTTAACTTAGCAACATCGCATGACAACACAGGGTCCAGGGTTGTTGCCTCTTTAGATGCCGAAAAGGCTTTCGACTCTGTTGAGTGGAAATTCTTATGGGAAACCTTGCGTAGATTTGGATTCGGCCCCAAATTTATTCACGGCGTACGTTTGTTGTACCGATCCCCCCGGGCACGGGTTCGCACCAACAATTGGGTCTCAGACTCCTTTGCTCTGTTTCGTGGTACGAGGCAGGGATGCCCGCTCTCCCCCAGCCTGTTCGCCCTGGCGCTGGAGCCTCTGGCAATTGCCATTAGGAGTGCACCGGACGTTCTGGGCCTGCGGGTGGGTATGATGGAAGAGCGCCTCTCCCTCTATGCCGACGACGCATTATTGTACCTTAATGATGCTGGACCCTCTCTTCAAGCTGCCCTGCGTATTTTTGACAGTTTTGGTGGACTCTCGGGAGTTAAGATAAATTGGACCAAATCAGTCCTATTTTTTATAGATGATGAGGTTAACTCTGGACCCCTCTCCTCCCCACTACAAAGGGTTAGGGAATTTAAATATCTTGGAGTTGTGATCACTAGGAATCTCTCTGATTTTATCGTAAAAAACCTGACCCCTGTCCTGAACACCTTACGTTCGAAATGTGCTGCCTGGGAGAGTCTTCCTCTGAATCTTCTGGGTCGCATTAGTCTCCTTAAGATGATGATCCTGCCCAAATTCAACTATCTGTTTAGGAACTGCCCGGTCTGGGTCCCCGCCTCGTTTTTTAGGGAAATTGACCGTATAGTGGGATCCTTTATTTGGTCGGGGAGAAACCCTAGGTTGGCACGTACTACGCTATGTTTACCTGCAGACTTGGGTGGACTTGCCCTCCCAAATTTCCAGTTATATTTTTGGGCAGCCATGTTGGTGACGGTACACTGGTGGTTCCAGGGTTCTAGATCCAATGTGGCAACCTGTCTCGAGGCGAATATTCTGGGTTCCCTGACGGACCTTCGGAATTTTCCCTATAGAGGACCCAAGGCATATTGTGAGGTCCCTGGACCTACTAGAGCAACTTGGAGAGTATGGGAGGCGGCTAGGCGCAGATACTTGAGACCTGGCCAATTGTCTCCAGCTCATCCCCTATGGGGGAACCCACGACTTAAACACTTCCGTATGATACCGGACCCACAGGTGTGGGCCAGATATGGTGTAACCTTGTTGGAACACGTAATGTCTGGGGGTCAACTGCTCTCCTTGCATGAGCTTGCGGCTAAATTTGGACTGCCCCATTGGATGGGGTTCCGGTACCTACAGCTGAGACATGCGGCCAAGGCTCAATTCCCGCAAACTCCCCTGTTACAGACGGACCCCATCGAAGATCTCCTATCTCCTGGAGACTTGTCTAAACCCCTATCCTCTCTATATAATGCGTTGCTGGGAAGAGATTCCCCTAAGATTAATGAATTATGGGAAAGATGGCGGGCTGATATCCCGTCGCTGGACAGGGAGGGATGGGAGGACTGTCTAGAGTATGGCCCGAAATTAGTGATAGCATCCAAGGACAAACTGATTCAAGTTAAATTTATACACAGGGTCTACTATACCCCGCAGAGACTCCATCGCATATTTCCTGAGAGAGACCCTGTGTGTCCTAAATGCAAAGTCCATATAGGCACATTTATACATATGTTCTGGGAGTGCCCAGTTGTTGCACTGTTTTGGACTAAGATTATAGGTGAAATCAACTCCAGATTGCAGACCTCTATTCCGCTCTTGCCGGCCATGGCGTTGCTGGGGATACATGATGATGAGCAAAGGCCATATCATCTTAAATTACTGATTTCCTTCCTTTTTTTCTATGCCAAAAAAGAAATACTCATGAAATGGATAAATTCTTCCCCTCCATCCTTTTCAGCCTGGGAGGCACAGATTGAGGCAGTGATCCCCGTGTATAAAATGACATATATAAACCGTGGCTGTCCGTGGAAATTCGAAAAAGTTTGGTCTCCGTGGATGGCCTCGTAGAGAAACAATCAGTCCACTACGTTTATTTGCTCCAATAGGGAAGGGTTCTGGAGGGTGGAGGGTGGACGGTACTTGATGAGAATGGTACTATTAACCTTACGTATTGTTTGCGGGTTTTGCATGTTAATTTCCCTATCCTCAAAAATGTAATCTACGTATGTAATGTATTGTACTCTGTTGAATGGTATTCTGTAACTGATTATCTATTACAACAATAAAGCACCACTGTTTTTGTTAAAAAAAAAAAAGAAATAGGCGGAACTGGCTGGCCATGATTCCAAATGTGTTCTTCACCACTCTTCTGGCTCTAGCCAGCCGGTAATTAAAAACCCTTTGGTCCGGGGTGAGGGTCCTCATAGGGAATGGCCGCATATGATGGTCCCCCAGCGCATCCGCAATGAAGACGATGGGAGTTCTTCCACATTGTCTTCTGGAGGTGGCAAGTCCAAGCTGCCATTCTGGAGACGCCTGTAGAACTCCGTCTGGGCAATGACTCCACCATCGGACATCCAGCCATTCTTCCCCACGTCCACATACAGGAACTCATAAGTAGCTGACACCACCGCCAACATCACAATACTATTGAACCCCTTGTAGTTGTAATAGTATGACCCCGAGTTGGGTGGTGGGACGATGTGGACGTGTTTCCCATCAATTGCCCCTCCGCAGTTAGGAAAGACCCACCGCTGGGCAAAGTGGGAGGCCACAGTCTGCCATTCCTGTGGGTTGGAAGGAAACTGTGGAGTCAAACAAGAAAAAAAAATTAATCATTTTGCACCTAAACAGGGAAAGCAGATTAGACACAAACATTCTTGGCCTACATTAGTATAACATTTATTTTAGGGAGTTTTGAAAAACCAAGGTATAAGGTCCACCTATCAGATCCCCCCCCCCCATGGGCCATTTCTAACATTTTAGGGGGGAGATCTTTTGGACAGGTAACCCTCTCCACTCCATTGAGAGATGAATGCCTAAATAATGTGTATTACTTTGGCCAGCCCCTCTTTACTTACACTATTAACAGCCCACTGGACAGGTAAGAAGTGTCATAATACACATAATACAAAGATATAAATACACATTGTACACATTTTAGCACATTTGGACATTCTGCTATTATCTATCAAGATAATAACAGTATACAAAAACTAGTATACAAAAACAGTACCATTTGAAAGTATACAGGCAGGCCCTTGCACTACATGCTTTGGGGAATTCATCCATAAATATGACCACAAAAGAGATAGGTATAGTGTGTATGGGTTTGGCAAAGTCAGGAGATAGATGATTGAGGATAGATAGAGAATTGGTATCAGCTGACTTAACAGTTGGGGGAAGGGAAGGTTCCAAATGATTTGGGGACCCAAAAAAAGCCTCTGGCACTCTGCCTGAATTTAAAGCACAAATCACATTTTTAAACATTTTAAGGGGGTTTTTAGGGTAAAGCACTACTATGGAGCTGACAAAATACATTGTTAAGTGACTACATGAGGTGAATATAGGGCCAGGAGAGCATGCTGGGGAGGTAAGTGAAGGCAAATATGCATGAAAGACAAAAAAAATAAGTACATAAAAATCCAGCATGCATGAGAACAAAGGGGACATTCACAGCATATTACAATCATGGTAATGATTGAGGAATGAGGAAAGAAATACAATATATTATCAAACATTAAATACAATAAAATGTGATATAAAAGGATAAAAATCTTACCTTAATATACTCCTTCTGCAGGACCTGAATGATGGCAGAACAGGTCTCTGGGATAATGATCCCCAGAGCCTGGGGGGAGATGCCTGTCAAGAAGATCAAGTCCTGCAGGCTTCTCCCCGTCGCCAAGTACCGCAGAGTGGCAACTAGCATCTGCTCCGAAGTGTTGGCTTGCCTCATGCAGGTATCCTGCCTGCTAATATAAGGGGTCAGCAAAGCCAACAAATGGTGAAATACAGGGTCCATCATCCGGAGAAAGTTCCTGAAATCGTCAGGATTATTCTCACGGATCTCACGGAGAAAAGGCATGTGACAGAACTGGTCATGCTGAAGCAACCAATTCTTGGTCCATGAACTCCTCCCCACCCTATTCATGGACTGGACTTGTGTCAAGGTCAGGACCCCAACACCAAGCCCCCGCACAGCACGAACTCTACGAGGAGTACGTATACGCAACATGGCTAGACAACGGTCGGCTGCTCAGAACGAAGTAACAGAACGCACTGAAGAACAGCAAGGCCTGTGAAGAGCGACCTGAAAAACAGCAATGAGCGCACAAGAACACACTGAATAATCCAATATGAACTGACTGCACACACTGAAGACCAGATACAAACAAGCACAAACCAAACAGCAAAAAACGATCTGAAAGCCACGAGTCTGAAAAAGCACGAATCGTCTCTCACCAAACTTTTACTAACACGAGATTAGCAAAAGGAGCCCAAAGGGTGCCGCGCCTGGTTCAGAACTGCCCTTTTGTAGTCTCGTCGTACGTGGTGTACGTCACCGCGTTCTTGGCGATCGGAAATTAAGACAACTTTGTGCGACCGTGTGTATGCAAAACAAGTTTGAGCCAACATTCGTCGGAAAAAATCCATGGATTTTGTTGTCGGAATGTCCGATCAATGTCCAATCGTGTGTACAGGGCATAACACTGTAGATCTCTACAATTTACATAAAGTGCATGCTAGTAAGATACACAAATAAATGCTTATGAAAACTGAGCAAATTAATTTTTGGCAATGAGAATATTTGCTGATATTCTACTGCTGTGTGATGTTTATAGTCATCTTTATGTTTGCAAAAAATGGTGTATATAAATAAAGAGAATTGATATAACAGGGCAAATGAAGTGCACTCTGGACAAATTGTGGTACATTTTTTATATGTATGTAGTAAACAGCTCAAGTGGCAAATGTATTTCTTAACTAATGGAGAAGTATTTATGTGTATTTGTAGAAAATGCAGATGCACACAATCCCAAACTGTGACTGCAAATAATTCAAAGTTATTGAGCGTGTTTTTTATTGAGATTGAAAATGGAAAAAGGGAATATAAAGTATATAGGATTTTTTATGTATTTTGATATACACATAAAAAAAGATTAGCTAAATGTAAAAAAAAACTTGCTTCTGCATAAAATTTGCAATTATAATTGTACAAGGGGGCAGCCATTGTCTCATTTAATACTCTGTCTCTACTTCTTGATTTGTAGTGCTACACAGTGAGGTTGATTTAGTAAAACTGGAGGGTGCAAAATATGGTGCAGCTTTGCATGGTGGCCAAATAGCATCTATCTTCAGCTTGTACCATTAAGCTTTGATCAAAAAATCCATGAAGATGATTGGTTTCTATGCAGAACTGCACCAGATTTTTCACTCTCCAGTTTTAGTAAATAAAAGCGATCGCATTTTTTGAATGAGTTGTAAAGTACAAACTTATTGGCCTGTTTTACTATGACAAAATGAACAGGAGCAGAGAGTAAGCAATATGATAAATATAGTTATGCGTGTGCTTCAGGTTGGCATGAATACACAGACTTCTTTGCACCCAATAAACCTTATCCGTTAGCTCATCTGGTAAAGCAAACACCCTTGTATAATCCAAATGCTGCTGTCCCCGTTTGCAGTTTGTTAGTTAGTTAGATGTTAGGTGCATAAACGTATAATGTGATATGCACCACAACTGCATACTAAGATTTGAAAAACACCCTGGCACACTTGGTATCTCAGTCTCCCCCCTCAGCATGCCAGTCAGAGTCAGAAGTTAACTTAAAGCCTGTGCTAGCTGAGGTGCTTGAAAATATATGTACCCCACTTGATGCTTTTATTGTGAACATTGACGCTGTTTGACTGGACCTGAATATTATGCAGACAGACATTCAATAACTCAGGGTTAGGACCACCAACATCGACAAGTAAGTCATGGAGGTAGACAATACTATCCAGCCAGTTCCTGGCAAATACTTCAGACTGGAACAATGGGCCAAACTAGCTAGAGACAAGACAGATGGCCTAGAGAACAGGCTACATCTTAAAAATGATTGGTAGGGGGCGGAGCCAGCGGCTGGGACAAATTCTCCTGCTAACATCCTGAGTGTCAGACACAGATCCTGCACAACACCAGACACCTAACATTCCACAGAGCTGGCAGAGCTATATGATATTGTGAAATACGGTCCAGCACCCATGGAATCTGCCATGGAACGTCTGTCCCGTTTTGCCTGGGGATCCCAAAATGGTGGCGACCACAAGGAGGAGGCCCAGGGCCCCAGCAGCACACAGCATAATGGAGCTTATTGCTCACCCACTGACCCCAGCAAGGTAAGCCTACTGCTCCACAGGGCTTGGGGGTTGAGAAGGGGTTTCTCACTGGACAGACTATCCCAAAAAGCCCCGGGTGACATAGCGCTGATAGCAGGGGATGCAGAGCCCTCCCTGAAACAAATTATGGAGGCCATACGCACCTGCCAATCTACCTTGACCGAACATATAGATGGCATGAGGGCTGAAATGCCTCCCTAAAGCAAGGTGTGCAGAACATTAAGGAAAGGGCCACAGAAGCTGAGCAAAGAATCAGATGTAGTAGAAGATGTAGAAGATGTAGTCCACCCATTAGAGGGCACGGTGCAAACTATACAAAGAGAAGTTAATGCCCATGCTGATAAATTAGGAGATATGGAAGACCTCCAAATATCCTCCGTGCAGCACGATCCCTGGGAGACCTACAATTTAATGACAACCACATTTCTATATAACCCGACTTCTCAGCAGCCAGAGAGAGGCAAAGGGCCAGTTTTGTTCATGTGAAAAAAAGGCTCGGGGAGTTACAATTGGCATACAGTATGCTTTACCGTGCAAAATTGAGAGTGGTGAACAGAGGCAAAGTTTATTTTTTCAACACCCCTTTGAGTGCCTCACATTGGCTGGATGCTAGAGGGTGCTCTAGCCCTGCCACACACCGTTGATTGCTCTGGGCCTCTTCTGTTATACATTGGTTTACTACATTCTGAACTCATACAGAGTTCTACTGTTAATTTGTGATGTAGTTCTACGTTTATATCCTGACATTACTTTTTCCTGTGCGATGTCCCGTGCTGATCTACAAGTTGACTAAGACACACTATTGCATCTCCAATAATTTTTCTTTGTTGCTTCCTTCAGTTCCTGGTTGGACTCACTATACATTTTTTCACAAATTCTTTTTTGA
Organism: Aquarana catesbeiana; assembly: GCF_042186555.1. Classification (NCBI taxonomy): domain Eukaryota; kingdom Metazoa; phylum Chordata; class Amphibia; order Anura; family Ranidae; genus Aquarana; species Aquarana catesbeiana. The sequence goes on along the minus strand of NC_133326.1, from coordinate 398,369,314 downwards.
GCTGCAATATTCTCCTATCCCCGCTTAAGCAAGAGTGGAGTGATTGCTATAGTACCGAACACTACTTAGCTCTTACAAGGGACTTTGCACACTGAGATGCAGCTGCTACCTTTTTCTAAAGACCTTGGACCCCTTTGAGGTAATTTACACTTTCAGTTATGGGGTACAGGCACTCAACATGTTGGGGTTGTGTGCAGGGAGGGAAGGCATGGGTTTTCATTCCTTTTATGTTTTATGCTGTGTGCTGTTATATTTTTCTGTTCAGATCTCCACAGGTTGGATAAACTGTCAAATGGTCGTTCAGGTATTGTTTACCCAGTTATCCTCTACTTATCTTTTATCTGTATGAATGGCTAACAAAATATGCTTACTGTCCTGGAACGTAAGAGGTCTAAACTCAAAGGTGAAGAGATCACTAGTATTTGACTATATTAAGAGGTACAAACCCCATATTATTCTACTGCAGGAAACATATTTACAGGGTTCTAAAGTTCTGGCCTTGAAAAAAGCCAATATTATGAGGGTTATTCATGCACAATACTCTACGTAGCTAATCTGGTTACTAAAAAGGCAGCAGCTCATATTTTGCTAGGAGATTTCAATGCAGTGTCGGATGTGGCTCTTGACAGACATGGCTTTTTGGTTTTTGGTATAGGTTTTATGGGCACAATTAACACCCAAAGACCAATTTTTCTTACAGTTAAGGTTGGAAGGCACCACTGACACACAAAGACCAATTTTTCTGCACCTGTTTGACAGGTGTATATTATTGCAATTTTTTACAGCAAGGCCAATTCTTGCTTTCATTAAGATTACCTCTATAGGATTACAGTGGTAAAGTGCCACCGACACCCAAAAAACAATTTTTACGCACACGTTACTTTTATCTAAAGTTAAAATGACATCAGAATGTATCCAAAAAATCTACAATCTTGTTCCCAGTGCACTACATTGTGGCCTCATCATACACACTGGCTCCCCAGCTATTGCTGAGCAAAATAAAGGCAGCTTGCAGGGAAAATGTCATTTTTTTTGGCTTTAAAAATGCAATTATTGCTGCCAGCAGATTGTAGACATGGTACAGATCTGCTACTTTACAGGTAGACTAAGGGGATCCCCAGGCACTATATTGGAATGAATTTTTTATTGTTATGCTTTCACTTTAAAAATAAAAAAATCACTGCTCATTTAAAAATTGCTTTTTTTACAATTTTTTTTTTATTGATGCATGTCCCCCAGGGCAGGACCTGGACCCCTATAACCATTGTATGCCCAATTACTTCCAAATGGCTACTTTTGATTTTTTCAAGCTTGGGTCCCATTGACTTTACTGGGGTTCATTATTGGGGTCCAAACTTTCGCAGTGTTCGGAAGTTCTGGTGCGAACCGAACAGGGGTCTATTCGGCCCATCCCTAGTGGCCACCACCCTGGAGTCAGAGAGTACTCCTGTCACTCGGAGACTCATAAGACACTGTCCAGAATAGACCTGCTTCTTGCCTCCGTAGACGGTCTTCCACTCATATCCAATGTTAGATATCTCTCCAGAGCCCTATCGGATCACCCACCAATGGAGGTCACACTGGATCTGAATGCTCCCCAGGGGAGAAGACACTGGCGTATGAATGTCCATTGGTTACAGGAGGAACTCATTACCATAAAATGCAAAACCGCTATCGATCATTATTGGAGGGAAAAAAGCACAGGAACTCCAGTGCATAACCAATGAGAGGCATGTAAGGCAACCTCAGGGGAGGTGTTCACTAAGGAAGTGAGGGATTTTTCCAGAGCTTTGAATTCTGATGTGACACACACGGAACATGGTGCTACTGGTGCGGAACAGAAATATATCCAAGACCCGTCCCCTAACACGTACAAGTTATGGCAAGACCAGACAAAGCAGTACAAGTTACTCTTGAATGAACAAAATACAACAAAGCAACTACGCTAGATCAGAAACATTTTTGAGTTTGGTGATAAAAGTGGACGTTTGTTAGCTTTTTTAGTGAAACCTACCTATACCCCTGTCTTTGTGATACAACTTAGAAACCTACAGGATGATATTGTATGGGACTCTCAGGGAATTCTGAACACATTTCTAGAATTTTATGAAACCCTATACCAGTCCCAGACCCGACACACAGATCAGGAAATATCCTAACTGGAACAGCTGACTTTATCTTCATTAAGTTTGGGAGATAGTAACTGCCTGGAATACTCCAGAACATAGGAGGAAATATGTGGTGCCATTTCCTCTTTCAAACCCGATCAGTCACCAGGACTTGATGGTTTTCCGGCTGACTGGTATCAGCTACATAAAGAGAATCTGGTGCTTGCTGGGAAGCATGGGAAGTATCCATAAGAGTGTGAGTCCTACAGGCCGTTATCTTTGATAAACTCTGATGTCAAAATACTGGCCAAAATTTTAGCCATTAGGTTACAATCAGTAATTCTCAAATTAATAAACTCTGACCAGACGGGATTTATACCTGAATGAAGTACCCAAATGAACCTTAGAAGACTGTATGTTAACTTAGAGATCCAACATACTAATATGGGCAATAGGGTAATAGTGTCGCTAGACATTAAAAAAGCGTTTGACTCGGTTGAATGGGGTTACCTTTTTTCCTTCTAACTAGTGGGACAAATTAATGATCCTAGGGCCAGTATTACAGTGAATGGGTTTTTATCGAACACTTTCCAAATACATAGGGGAATGAGACAGGGGTGCCCCCTGTATCCTCTTCTAATTGGACTGGCTATCGAGCCACTAGCTGCTAAACTTAGAGCTAATGATGACATTAGCGGTCTGTTGGTTGGGGGCCTGGGGGAGCATGTATCGTTATATGCAGATGACATGCTCCTATATCTGGGAGACCCTTATACATCCTTATCCACTGCATTTTTGGTAATACAGGAATTTGGAGATTTCTCGGGATTCAGAATGCATTGGTCCAAGTCAACACTGTTTCCTCTAGACCCACAGCCAAATTTAATGCTCCCCGCCCAATATCCCCTAGCTGTTAAGTCCCAGTTTAAGTATTTGGGGATAAACGTCCAGCTGCTATTGGATTTGTTTATATACGTGAAACTGTGGCTCATAATCAGATCTTTTAGGGACAGAGTGCAAAAATAGAAATACCTACCACTTACACTGTTAGGCAGAGCTAACCTATTCAAAATTATTTTCTTGCCTAAGTTATATGCCCTCTAATGCCCCAATCTATATCCCCCCCCAAAAAAAAAAAACATTTTGGTACATTAATTCACTGCTGATCTCATTTTTGTGGGGTTCCAAGGCGGCTAGAGTCTCCTTGGAGATCTTACAATTACCGGTGGGAAGAGGAGGACTGGTGTTACCTGACCTTCGCCTCTACTATCTTGCATCACAGTTGGTGCATATACATTGGCGAATGTTTCCACAATTAAACAACGCAGCAATAGCGTCAAAGCGGCGATTGTAACTTCCTATGAAACCTTATTAAACTTTTTCTTTAGGGGGGAGATTCCTACAGAGGGAGGCAGGGTGATGCTCAAATCTGCTAAACCTATCTTAGGGATCTGTCAGAAACATATAGCAGATGTGCCCTCTTCACTTATCCCTCAATGCCCCACTATGGTTCAACCCCTGTCTGAAAGAATTTTTCCATCTGGAAGATGGCTATAAATGGTCTAAATTTGGACTTGCGTACCTCCACCAACTATATGATGAGGGTGAACTCAAAACATTTGCACAACTGAGAAGGGGACTGGTAAATCCTGACTCCGGGGCAATTCCAATATACTAGACTGAAACATGTGGCACACACTCAGTTTGGGACTGAATCACTCTTCCTAGAACACACAAACTTAGAAAAAATCCTTGCCACCCCTGACCACACTAAATTATTATCTAGCTATTATAGTGTACTCAAATAGCATCCAAAAAAGAAGAAAATTAGGGAAAGATGGACCACTGTTATACCTGACCTAGCAGAGGAGCAATGGGAGGAAGTGCTGACCTCATATACACCCACAGTTATCTCTGCCAGATACAAAATGATACAACTCTGGTACATGCACCAAATATACTACACACCCCTTATACTACACACGATGGGACATTGATCGGACATTCCGACAACAAAATCCATGGATTTTTTCCGACGGATTTTGGCTCAAACTTGTCTTGCATACACACGATCACACAAAGTTGTTGGAAAATCCGATCGTTCTGAACGTGGTGACGTAAAACACGTACGTCAGGACTACAAACGGGGCAGTAGCCAATAGCTTTCGTCTTTTAATTTATTCTGAGCATGCGTGGCACATTGTGCGTCGAATTTGTGTACACACGATCAGAATTTCCGACAACGGATTTTGTTGTCGGAAAATTTTATAGCCTGCTCTCAAACTTTGTGTGTCGGAAATTCCGATGGAAAATGTGTAATGGAGCCTACACATGGCCGGAATTTCTGACAACAAGGTCCTATCACACATTTTCCGTCGGAAAATCCGACCGTGTGTACAGGGCATTAGACTGTATAAAATGGGAAGGAGAGACAATCCCACATGCCATAAATGTTTGGCAGCGGGAGGATCATTTCTTCATATGGTGTGGGATTGTAACAGGATACGGCCTCTCTGGTCACAGGTGACCCAATTTATTGCTGTTACATTTAATCTCCCAAATATTTGTATATCCATTACTGGGACTTCTAGGCATTATTGAGGATGAAATTCTGAGTAACAATATGAGAACTTTACTACGATTACTATTCTTCTATGTCCGTAAGCTGATTGCTATCAATTGGATTATGAGGGACAGCTCACGTTAGCCTCCTGGAAAGGCCTGGTTAATGCCAATGTAACAGTATATAAAATGACTTATGAAACCAGAGGATGCTCAAAAAAATTCAATAAAGTCTGGGGTAAATGGATTAAGTCTAGAGAAACTGTACACACTGACATGTAGTATAGTTCTTTTACAACAAATATGTTCTGAGATCTGAATACATTGTAATATGAGAATATGATTTTTTGGACCATAAATGAATAACAGCAAACAACACGAGAGGAATTTACCTCCGACTTAGTTTATTTCTTCTTTACATGAATATGTTATATGTTATACATACCACGGTAACAAAAACAAAACAGAAAAAGCGCTATTTGTACTAGTGGCTATACTGAATTCAGACATATGGATGACTAAGACTTGATTAGGAAAATGATATGCTGTTTTGCACACTTACGAACATACCCTGCTTTAAATTTTCCTACTATGTATGTACATTTGGCAAATAAAAATCTTAAAAAAAAATGATTGGTAGGTCGGCCTCAATTAATGGGTAGAAGGGAATGACCCAGTTTATTTATTCGAGCATGAAATAGGGATCTGATAATTTGCTTGCTTTATCATAGAACATGCCAATAGGGCGTCAGCCCACTTTTTATCTTCTGGGCTATAGGGACTGTTACTACATCTTGCATAGAGCCAGAAACATGAAACAACTAAAAACCAACAACTCTGCAGTCTCCTTCTATCCCTCTTTCCTGACTATTCTACAGGTTAGGAAACAACGCATCTAATTCCAGGCCATTAAGCAGTGACTTTGATCTATAGATCTTTAAAACACATAATTTCCCCAAATGCATGCTCATTATAAGAACAAAGCACATTTTCCCACTTATCTGGAGGATACCCAGGAATGGCATTGCTCTATTCCTCAATGACAAGTGTCTCCCAAGCCGATGGCCACTACCTGATACACCACTGTACCCCAATGAGCCAATTAGTACCAATGTACCCCAGTGAGTATTCCACATGGTCAGTTTTCATTCTTAAAGTAAATAAATATTTCATGAGCAATACATTAAATACAGAAGAGATGGGGTAGAAACATTTTCTGGTAATTTTTTTATCTGTTACTCTAAGCAACAATTCTATGTTTGTGTCCTTCAGTTGATTTTTCATATGAGGATCTGGATGACTATTTTTTAAATGATGAACAAGTAAGACCTGCTTTTATTTCAAACAACCAGTTTTTAATTAGTCAAAACATTTATTTTGGGAACTAAAGAACATACCATCAATGCTAAGTATTATTCTAAATTAGAATAATAAGCCCATTCCTTTAAGAAATCATTTCTCAAGGGATCCACAGCTGCTTTGAGTCAATCAGTATTTGGCATTTTAACAATGCAATATAAATCTATGTATGGTATAAACTTTCTCTGGCTATTAATCTAGCTAAATTAGATTGTAAGATCAGAAAAGACTTTAAGTAGTATATATTCCAGGGTCTGTGTCTAGTATTACCACATCTTTGCCAATCATAGTTGTCAAGTATTGCAGAACTAATATTTACAACAGCATACTCACAGATTGGAGCTATTTAATTCAAATTTTTATATATTGATTTAAATCTTGTGTTACAAACATACAAGACATAAACTCTTGTACTAGAATAATGTAGTGTTACAATCAAATGTAAATTAAGAATACAAATACCATATTCAACCTCCTTTGGCATTAACCCAGAACATGTATTTAGACTTGAAATGCTATGTAAAAATGGATAACCCCTGTGCATCACCATTTTCAATACCAATCCCAAGAAATGCTTGGTGTTATTGCCCAAGTAGAATGGATGTTCCAAGTTGTGAGGGTAAAAAAATCAGTAAAACATTTATTTTCTGGTCGGTCATCCCGCTCTCTTTTGAAGGCAGAATTGGTCTACTCTGAGCATACTTTAGTTTACTGCTGTCAGATCCTGGCCGGCTGCAGTAAAACTGAGTGCTGTCTTTATTCAGTTTTTTAGGAGCAGTCTGGGTGGGTGGGGGGGGGGCATTGGTTTTTTAACAGACCCCCCCTGATGTTTTTATAAAGAGGGCTTGTCAAGCTAAAACATATTATCACATAGGGATTGTCAGCCACCTTGTAAAGAGAAAACACAATTAAAAAAGGTTTTAAAATAATAAAATATAGCCCCCCCCCCCCAAAACACATTTTATGGACCTCTCCAATGCACTCCCACATGAATGCGTGTGCTAATTTTCGCATGTAATTAGTGATCAGGTAACATACTGTATTTTAAGTATCAGTGCATAAGCCCAAGTGAAAGGAATAATTTTAGGGCCATTAATAATGGTTAAAGCATAGCAATGGTCAAAATTTTAAGTCATATACCATATATACTCGAGTATAAGCCAAGTTTTTCAGCCCCTTTTTTGGCTGAAAAAAACCGCCTCGGCTTATACTCGAGTGAGTGAATAAATTCCCGAAATGGAGGAGAAAAAGGGGTGGTGCCGTGCCACTGGGTGATGTTCATGAATGGCCCGGTGCCCCTGTGAGTTTCCCCTCCCATGCTGTGTCAGATCGCTGTGCAGCTAGCCACATAGCGATGTCCCGTCTCCTCTTGTGTCCTCGATGAGGAGTGTAATCAGGCCTGTGTTACAGTTTCCCCTTCCTCCCACGCTGTGTCAGATCGCTGCACAGCCAGCCACATAGCAATGTCCCGCCTCCTCTTGTGACAGACGGCACAGTGATGCAATGCTAGGAATCACTGTGCCGTGTGTCATAGGAGGCAGGACATCGTTACCGTGGCTGCACGACGATCTGACACCTCAGAGGGACTACTGGAAGAAACCAAGACAGAATCGTGTCCTATATCCTGTATACACCAGCAAGAGCAAGCAACCATAGCATAGCACTAGGTGAGTGCATAGCTATTGACTGGGCTCTGGTTGTGAGATAAAAGCCTTTTTTATTATGTTTTGGACCTACAAAACATTCAGTTGTATGATTCATGGAAAAAAAAATTAATGAAAGCTGCATGCATCTATTGCATCTGTCTTCATCATGTTCACAATATTGTCATAAAGTGGAGAAGAGCAAAGTTAGGGTCTGTGAGGACAGGTTTGGTTTTAATGGAATCAGTTTGAGACGATTCTGAGTACTGTCAGAATTCATTGTTGACCTTCTCCTGACCTGCTGATTTAAGCAGGTTGTGCATTTAAACAGACTTGTATGGGATGCAAAACCCATCTGTTATGAACAAAAGCCCATCAACACAGGTGCCGTTCAAAAGGTAAAAAAATAAAAGCATCCTTTTATTTAATAACTCAAGCCGTGTGCAAAATCAAATCTATTTTTTTTTATAAATACAGTACAGAAGGTGTACAGCTGCTGCCAGGTTTTTATTATTGTCTGCTCCTTAGATGTGGTGGCTGAATTTGTTTTCTTTTTGTTTTTTTTCCCCCAAGTGATCCTGTTATTTTAACTTTCTTTCAAAGTGGTAGTTAGATGGTTGAGACAAACTGTTTGACATTTACAATGGCTACTGGCAGGCTATATGACGGTATAATGGACACCGGCAGGCTATATATAATGGGCAATGGCAGACTATATACCGGTATAATGGACACTGGCAGGCTGTAGATAATGGGCATTGACAGGCTGTATATAATGGACACTGGTGGGCTGTATATAATGGACACTGGCGGGTTGTATATAATGGACACTGGCAGGCTGTAAATAATGGACACTGGCAGGCTGTATATAATGGACACTGGCAGGCTGTATATAATGGGCATTGGCAGGCTGTTTATAATGGACACTGGCAGGCTGTATATAATGGGCACTGGCAGGCTGTATATAATGGGCACTGGCAGGCTATATATAATGGGCACTGGCAGGTTGTATATAATGGGCACTGACAGGCTGCATTTCATGGGCACTGGTAGAATGTATATTATGAGCCCTAACACAGGCTGCTCTATGCAAACAGTCATGTCATCACATTCTGTAATATCATCAGCCTGCATTAGGCCTCAAACTATACAAGGCTTTTTATTTTATCCTGTTAGAAATGGATCCCAATACTTCTATCAGTAATCCTGGACCAAAAGAAAAACGCAGGTCATACGAAGCTGGTTTCATACTTAAGGTTGTGTCAAGAGCAGAAGAAAGCAATAACAATATTGCAAGTAGGGAATTTTGTGTTGATGAAAAACAAGCGAGGGAGTGGCGGAAAATGAAAGCTGACTTGGAAAAGCTTCCAAAGGCAAAGAAAGCTTGATGTGGTTTAACAACTGCATATGGGGCTCTACGGACTGAATTGCATAAATGGGTTATGGAATGTCGTCAAAATGGTTACTGTGTAACACGCATGGGAATTCGCTTACGTGCCCTTCAAATGGCTAAAGACAACAAATTAAAAGCACCAGGCATTGAAAATTCATGACTAGGTTTGCCCTATGTTTGCGGCAAAGAACAAAGATTTCACAGAAGTTGCCAAAAGACCTTGATGAAAAAGTGATGTCATTCCATTGATTCATCATAAAACAAAGAAGGATCCATAACTATGACCTGGGAGATATTGGAAATATGGATGAAACACCTATGACCTTTGATATTCCAAGCAACAGAACTGTGGCAAGTTTGGGAGACAAAACTATTTTTCTCAGAACCACAGGAAGTGAAAAAAAAAAAAAAACCATTTCACAGTCGTTCTGTCATCTTTAGCTAATGGAACTAAGCTGCAGCCTGTCATTATTTTTAAAAGAAAGACCTTGCCTAAAAAGGTCAAATTCCCACCACGAATTACAGTGCGCGCCCATATTAAGGGCTGGATGGATGAAGACGGAACAAAAAAATGGCTGGAATAAATTTGTAACAGACGACCAGGAGCAGCCTTAAAGAAAAAAAACATCATTGCTAGTTTGGGATATATTCAGAGCCCACACATCTGATGACATTAAAAAATTGGCAAAGTCTTCTCAAGTTACTTTGGCTGTTATTCCAGGTGGGCTTACATCTGTATTGCAGCCCCTAGATGTCTGTTTAAATAAACCTTTCAAAGACCGTGTGCGAAGGATGTGGCATGAATGGATGTCATCTGGTCAAGCCCGACTGACAAAAGGTGGAAATCTGATGAAGCCCAACATAGAATTGATAGCAAGGTGGGTTCATGATGCATGGGAAGAGATTGCGGAGGACATGGTGCAACGCGCCTTCAAGAAATGTGGCATTAGTAATGCTATGGACAGCGCTTTGTTTGAGAACGACAGCAGTGATGGTGATGACTGCAAACTCAGTGATGATGACAATGTCTATGCTGATAACCTCACATCAGCTAATGCTGAAGCTCTGTTTGGACATACAGATGATGAGGCGGAATCCAATTTTGAAGGATTTTAACTCTTGTATTTTAGCTTGGTTGCTGATTGAGCTAAGGTTTTTGTACTTTTAAACTTATTGTTGATACCATATTGTTTTTATTGACCTCTTTTCCACTTACAGAGCTAGTTTACTGTTTTTCTTTGAAATAAATATTCAAAAACATTATTGGTATCTATTTTTATTTTTGAAATTTACCGGTAGCTGCTGCATTTCCCACCCTAGGCTTATACTCGAGTCAATAAGTTTTTCCAGGTTTTTTTTGTAAAATTAGGGGCCTATATTTTTGGGTCGGCCTATACTCGAGTATATACAGTAATTATTTTCATACTGTATTTCAATTATTTTTAGCCTAAAACTATTAACCTGAATGATCTTGAAGTTTGTAAACTTACTTTGTGAAGATCCCCATATATGTGTACAGCTTTTATAACAGTGTAAATTTTCTGTCCCCTCAAAATAACTCAACACACAGCCATTAATGTCTAAAACGCTGGCAACAAAAGTGAGCACAGCCCTTGGGCCCAATTAGCCATTTTCCCTTCCCGGTGTCATGTGACTCGTTAGTGTTACAAGGTCTCAGGTGTGAATGGGGAGCAGATATGTTAAATTTGGTGTTATTGTTCTCACTCTCTGATACTGGTCATGTTTTGGAACTACATTTCCCATGGTGCTCATGCACTCTGCAGTGTAGTTGAGAATGATGGGAAATGTAGTTCCAAAACATCTGGGGTGCCAAGGTTTGCCATCACTGGCCTAGGCTAAAAAGATTGCCAAGATCCTGAAACTGAGCTGCAACATGGTGGCCAAGACCGCACAGAGGTTTAACAGGACAGGTTCCACTCAGAACAGGCCTCGCCATGGTCGACCAAAGAAGTTGAATGCATGTTCTCAGCATCATATACAGAGGTTGTGTTTGGGAAATAAACATGTGAGTGCTGCCAGCATTGCTGCAGATGTTGAAGGGGTGGGGTTGAGCCTGTCAGTGCTCAGACCATATGCTGCACACTGCATCAAATTGGTCTGCATGGCTGTCATCCCAGAAGGAAGCCTCTTCTTAAGATGATGCACGGGGCGTGGCCAAGGCAGGCATGTGAGAGGACGCATCTCCCACAGCTCCCAGCAGTGATCCGGTAACCGATCCTCCCCCAGCCCACATACCGACTTTATTTTGCCCTATGCAGCACGGGCACGATCCTGAGACCCCAGGGGATCATCCGCCGGGATTTTTTCACCAGAGGAAAGTTCCGAAAAGGACAGACTGAGATGACGGGCCTGGAGATCCAAGATGGCGCCGCGGCGTCCTCAGTGAAGCACACACCGCGCGGACAGGACAAGCTGAGAGACTCTTGGTCTAAAGCAAGTAAGACGCCAAAATTTACTGGTAAAGACACCCCTAGAGACATGATCTACTATGCACAGAAAATGGCTGGGACATTGGGAACAGAGCAGTCATCCAGCCAGGCTGGGACACATGCTATGCAGGCAGACATCACACAGGTGCTCTGGGGAGAGGAGGAGGGTGAGCAGTCAGCCCTTGCATCTGGGGAACCACAAAGCCCAGCGGACCCGGACGCTATGCAGCCTACTTTAGCTGACATACTCAGAGCTGTGAACAACTGCACAGCTTCAGTTAACACCTTGAAGGAGCAATTTGGGGGTCTGAGAGAAGATGTGTCATTACTAAGGCAAGACATGCAAAAGATACGTGAGCGCACCACGGCTGTGGAAAGCAGAGTCAGTGACATGGAAGACCAGTTACCACCTATGACACAAGATACCAGAACAGCACTGCAATTAGCCAGGGATGCATGCGACCATGCAGAGGATTTGGAAAATCGCTTAAGGCCAAACAATATTCGCATAGTGGGGTTGCCTGAGGAAGTGGAGGGCAGGGACCCCACTACCTATGTTGAAAACTGGCTAATGGAACTTTTTGGGAAAAATGCATTCTCCCCAATATTTGCGGTGGAACGTGCTCACAGAGTACCCTCACGCCCACCTCCACCAGGGGGCCCTCCAAGATCCATTCTTGCAAGAATTTTACATTACAAGGATAGAGAAGCAGTGCTGAGACATGCTCGAGAGAAGGCAAATGTTCTCCACAATGGTGTTCGGGTATCTTTCTACCCGGACTTCTCGGCAGAAGTCCAGAGGCGCAGAGCTAAATTCACTGACGTGAAATGCAGACTGCGACTTCTGCAACTCCCATACGCTATGCTATATCCGGCGAAACTTCGGATTGTGGTGAGAGGCCAAGCACAATTCTTTGAATCCGCTAAGGACGCTTCAGTCTGGTTGGATAGAAATGAGCAGGCATTGAAACAGCAGGCTCCACAAGACGAAGATTGAAAGGACTAAACCGGCTACTTGCAGAGGGCTGGGATACTAGAAAATTTTATTTTGTTCCTTTTTTCTAGATGGGCAACCAGAACATACCCTATCCTCTATTTCCAGTGTTGACAGATGTTCCTTGGCTGGGGGACTGAATATTCCTAAGCAGTGCAATGAGAGCGAATTGGATTAAAAGTTGAATTTACGAATGATCACTTTCAGTAAAAAAGAGCGATGGAATGTCGCATACGTTGCTAAAGTTGCCATGTTGGCAGAATGTGCAGTTTATAGCACAAGAAAGTTTTCTTTTTCACCACCCCCCACTGAAGTGGGGAAGATCCTAGCAATAAGAGCTACAAGCAGAACGCATGATATCTCAACAGGACACAAATTCATCAAACTTACTGCAAACCTAGCAGAACCTCGCTACAGAAGTGGATCCACTACCTTGCACAGGTGCACACAAAGTACCGGTCAACACTACTTACCTACCAGCAGACATGGCGGACATCCCATTAGTATCCTGGAATGTTAGGGGACTACACTCCCCATTGAAGCGTACCATGATTCTCATGTGTTTGAAGAAGTACATCCCCGGAATTCTCTGCTACCAGGAGACCCACTTGACTGCGGACACTGTGAGCTTCCTGGGATACTCCTGGGTAGGAAAGGCCTATCACTCTACGCACACCTCCTATTCTAGGGGGGTGAGCGTGTTGATCCATGGCAACCTGGACTTTGAAGAAATCGCAAATGAAATTGATAGTGAAGGTCGTTATGTCTTTCTCCATTGCAGGTTGGGTACACTGACTTGTGTGCTGGCGGTGGTATATATTCCTCCCCCCTTCACGGCGGCGGTGCTTAGGTCTCTGCTGACATTTATGGATGGCAGGCCTGACGCACCGCTGTTGGTAACGGGGGACTTTAATTGTTGCTTAAATCCAGTTGAAGATAGACACCCGGGACCCGGAGCCTCTGCCCTCTCCAGGGCTACCCCCCTGGCACGGTTGTTGCAAGAGGTGGGCTGGGTGGATGTCTGGAGACATAGGAACCCAGGAGTTAGACAATTTACATGTTTTTCCAAGGCCCATGGTTGTTTGTCTAGAATTGACCTGGGGGTGTGCAGCTTCAACATGCTCCCGTTTGTTTCTGATATGATACATAGGCCCCGCAGTGTATCTGATCACTCACCAGTGGTTATACGGCTTATAATTGCCCCAATAGTTACACTACCTAAAGCCCCTTGGAAATTCAATGCTTTTTGGTTGAAACTGTTCCGCTCACACGAGGGGATAGTTGGGAGCATGTGTGAGTTTTTCCGCACCCAGGATCCAAATGAATCGATTATTGGGCAATGGGATGCCTTTAAGGCATATTTGAGGGGTGTGTTAATTGCTGAAATGAATAAGGTTAAACAAGACTCTTCCGCACTTAAAAATGAACTTGAAACTAGAGTACAAGAGATGGAACAATTATATGTCACGGATCCTTCTGATTCGACCAAAGAGGCATGGCAGGGGCTCTTTCTGCATACCGTCAACTGCTGTCCTCATCGGCCGACAAGAAGAGATTCTTTGCTAAGCAGGCGTTTTTTGAGGAGGGCGAGAAAACAGGCCGCATACTGGCGAGAATCGCAAATTCATACCAGAAGTCCCCAACTATAGGTGCTATTAGGACTAAGGAGGGTAACATAGTTAACACGCCTGAAAAGGTGCTGCAGGAACTAAACATGTTTTATGAAGATTTGTATAAGCCGGGTACATCTTATACATCTGAGGAGTTAGAACAATACTTAGGACAGATAGATTTCCCAAGATTAAACAAAGATCAGAGAGGGCTCTTGGAGAACCCCCTTACAGTGGAAGAACTACAGGATGCGGTTGGATCTTTTCCTAACTGCAAAGCGCCCGGGGAAGACGGAATTCCCATAGAAATATATAAACAGTATCCTACTGAATTACTACCCCAGTTGCTTAAAGTCTTTAATAGAGCCCGGGAGGAAGGCCGCCTACCAATATCAATGTCAAGGGCCAATATTGTTTTGTTACTCAAACCTGGTAAGGATCCAGTGGATCCGGGAGCGTATCGCCCGATCTCCCTGCTACAGAGTGACGTGAAAATATTAGCGAAAGCTCTGGCCATTAGATTAAATGGAGTTATTACTTCAATTGTCCATGGAGACCAGGCTGGTTTTATGCCCAATAAATCGACGGCAGTTAATTTGAGAAGGCTATTCCTCAATATGCAATCCAAAGCAGACAATATGGGTTCCAGGGCCTTGCTGTCGCTGGATGCCATTAAGGCATTTGACAGCATAGACTGGAATTATCTGTGGTCGGTCTTGCAGAGTTTTGGATTTGGTCCCCAGTTTGTCTCTTGGGTCAGGCTCCTTTATAGTCGACCGGAGGCCGCTGTGAGGGTTTCCGGCTATCTTTCCCCAAGCTTCGTGTTGAGGAGGGGTACGAGACAGGGATGTCCCCTGTCTCCTCTCCTCTTCGCGCTGGCTATTGAACCATTGGCGATCGGGATCAGGGCAAATCGGAGCATTACAGGCTTCTGTTACGGTGACATGCAGGAAAAAATTATGTTGTACGCCGATGACACCATGCTCCTACTCGGTGACACCGGCCCCTCCCTTCAGGAGGCCATGTCGACCATATCTAAATTTGGGAAGTTCTCTGGCCTACATATAAATTGGTCAAAGTCTGCCCTTCTTTTACTGGATGGAGATGAATCACAGGAGGCGTGCGCCACTTGTCCCATTCCGATTGCCACTACTTTCAAATACTTAGGGATCCAAATCACGTCCCAACCCCGGGACTTTATACATTTAAATATATTTCCACTCCTACAGCGCTTCAGAGACAAAATTAAGACCTGGAACTCTCTCTTAATGTCAGTAGCAGGTAGAGTAAACCTAGTGAAGATGATTCTTATGCCACAGTTACTTTATTTTCTACATAATACTCCTATGGTTATCCCCTGAAAAATATTTCACATAGTCAATGCCATTTTCCAAACCCTTATTTGGAAAAATGGTCCCGCCCGGATCAAATTAGAACACCTACACAGACCCAAGGACTGTGGTGGATTGGCATTGCCCAATCCATGGCTGTACTACCTGGCCTCCCAACTGCAGCATCTGATTGGTACATTTGTCCTGTCACAAAACTCATCCCACAGGCTAATGATTCACACAGTGGGTAAGGGACCGATTCACATGGCTTTAGAGGCATTGGCCTTCACTAAACCACATAAAAAATACCCAACGTTTAGTCTGATCCAAAAGGTGTGGAATAAGACCAAATATCTCCAGAACGTAGATGGATATACGGAATATAGTCCCATTTGGCATAATGACACATATGGGGAACTAGCTAAATTACAATGCGGAGCTCGTTGGAAGCAGTTTGGAATCACTCATATCAAGCATATATTTAGGGAAGGTGTGTTGCGAACATTTGCTGATTTAAAAGAAGCGTATAATCTGCCAGCATCAATGTTATTCTACTATATGCAACTTAGACACGCAGTACAGACACAGGGCCGCTCCTCGGAGTGGCACTTGTCCCCGACCCCGGTTTTCAACCTTCTGGGGGATGCTGGCTCATCTAAGGGATTTATCTCCCAATGCTATGCCATCCTGTTGCAATCCGTGATGAGACACCATCCCTTGAGGGTGAGAGAGAGGTGGGAGGCAGAGGTGGGACAGCTAGACGGGGATCAGTGGGAAGAGATCTTTCAGGCAGTGAACCAATGTTCACTTAATGTGTCACAAAAACTCACCCAACTATATATACTACTGAGAACATATTATACTCCACACAGATTACATTTAATGAACAGGCTGACGGAACCAACATGTACTAGATGTAAACGTGAGCATGGTGACCTGATACATATGCTGTGGAGATGTCCCAAGTTACACATGTATTGGGCAGGAGTGGTGCAAAATATGAACTCAATCTTTAATGTGAGTCTTCCACAGGACCCTAGAGCGTGTCTCTTGGGTGCTCTGGAGGAATACGAATGGGAAGGACACAACAGAGAAGCTGTGCATAGAGTACTTTTTCAGGCCAGAAGGCTGATTATGACTCACTGGAAGTCCGATAGGTCCCCGACTGTTAAGGAGTGGACTGAAAGTATTAACACAACTCTAAAAATGGAAAAGTTGATTTACCAACATAGAGGTAGCATGCCAAAATTTGAAAAAATATGGGGTCTGTCGCGGACACTGGCTGCAAGGACCTTTTTCTGTCCACATTCACCCTGTTATTTGGTATTTCTATATTAACCTTTTATTTTTTTTGAACTTGCCCAATACATGATTCTTGAAAGAGCTGATCACATTAACCCGCAGAGACGAACTGTCTGGTCACCAGGTCTGCCTTAAGTGTTGTGTTAATTAACATGTTAATTATATTATTGTCTTTTAAGTTTTTGCTAGAGGGGAGGGGGGAGTGTCCATGAGTCAGCCCTACCTCGTTATCTAACCCCTTGTGTTAAATGTGTATAAAAAGGCTGTGTTCTGCCTAATAAAGGAGTCAAGATTCTACAAGCTATTATCGACTAGACTTGTATTTACTGCAGCTATAATATTATATCTGTCTGATGGTCATACTGGAGTAAGCGGTGTTATTGACGGAGGCACTCAGTGGAGTGTGGGATAGGAGCCGTCACAATTGGTGGCAGCGGTGGGATGCTCCTCTTGCCTAGGCACACCCAAATCACCACCGGGACCCCCTGCTCCTAACAGCAGATGGAACATCACTACGCCAGACTCAAGCGCAGCACCTTGAAGGATCTCTTGGAAGCCCGTGGAAAAGTCTCCAGCAACAAATCCAAAGCGACTCTCATAACCGAACTAATGGAGATTGACCAGGCCAGTAACCCACCAGCAGATACCTCAGAGGCGGCAAAGTTCCAGCGTGACGTCCAGTGGCGACTGGCCTTGTATGGTACTCACCCCTCGCAGGAGGTTATCAGTCAAGTGTTAACAGAGGTGTCCCAGCTGCGAATGGCTGAACTCCAGCGGGACCAAGGAGCGTCAGTTATGTTCAACCGGGAAGCTCCAGCGGCCCGCAAAAAGCTACCCTATGCCGCCTTCCGCATGTTTCAAGATGGTGAAGATGAGATGGATGTTTACCTGCAAATGTTTGAGCGTCAATGCGGTCTCCAAGGTGTCAATAAAGCAGATTGGGTCACGCTCCTGGTCAGCCGTCTCACAGGAAGGGCTGCAGAGGCGTACAATAATGTCCCTGATGAGATCAGCCAGGACTATGACCGGGTAAAAGAAAGACTATTGGCTCGCTTCGGCATTACTCCAGAGGCACACCGTTTGAGGTTTCGCAACCTCCGCCGAAAGGAGAGAGAGCCTTACACAGAATGGGCTCATCAAATGACCCGAGCAGCGGAGAGTTGGATGACCGGGCGCCAAGCTGTTACCATGGCAGATGCGCTCCAGCTAATCCTCCTGGAACAATTCTATGATCATACCCCACATGAAGTTAGAGACTGGGTAAAGGATCGGCGGCCAGTCACAGTAGATGAAGCTGCCACCCTAGCTGACCAATACGTGGATTCAAGGCGGACTGTACAACCAGAGCCTAAGACCCCAGCTCGGCCTGTCCCCAACATTCCACGGAGCGTTGCCCCTCCACACCAGCCGTCAATCCCCGGCCCCACTCAGCTACCATCTTCACGAGGAAAAGGGGACCTCTGCTACAGATGCAACCAATCAGGGCATGTTAGGAGGTATTGTCCGCAGAATGTTTCCCAGGACGCGCGGAACAACAGGCCCCTTGGACCTGCCCGGGCTGCTGCACACTGTCTGGAGAGAGATGATGTGACTTACCCAAGCGAGGAGAATATTGGAATTCTACATGAGGCAGACCCTGTGCAAGCTGCCACTACAGATAATCGTTTGCACCATCGACAAGCCGTGTGGATTAATGGTCGGGCTGCCCAGGGACTGCGGGACACGGGAGCTACTATTACCCTGATACAGTCCCGAATGATAAACCCGGCAGAGCAGACGGGACGGTCTGTGGCTGTGCGGGTGGCCGGGGGAAATGTTATGCGGGTCCCCACTGCCAGGGTTCACCTTGATTGGGGTTCGGGGGCCAAAGAAGTGGAAGTGGGAATAATGCAGAACTTACCTGCAGAGGTTTTGTTGGGCAACGATTTGGGACGTTTAAATTCAGCCTTCTCCCTGGATGTATCCCCGGAAGCCTATCCTGTTACCACCCGCCAGCAAGCCCGGATGGAGGTGCGCTCCCTCGAGGACGGGACCCAGGTAAGACCTGTCACCCCTGACCTAGACTGTACTACCCCAACTAACCCTATCCCGACTTGGGCTTCTCCCCAAGAATTTGCTCAGGCAACTCTTAGCGACCCTTCCTTAGCTAGCTATAGGGAAAGAGCAGGATTGGACCCTGGGGGGTTGGAGAGGGAGCGAATAGAGTGGGTCCAGGGATTACTCTATCGGGTTACTGAGGGAAAGACAGCCTCCCATCCACCCAAGCGGCAGCTGGTTGTGCCGCAGAAATATCGTCATGACCTGCTGCGCATTGGGCATGACATACCCTTAGCCGGACACCTGGGGATGTCCCGGACCCTCCACCGTCTGACTCAGTCGTTTTTTTGGCCGGGGATTACAGGGGATGTCCGACAGTATTGCCGGACCTGTGACACATGCCAGCGGGTGGGTAAGCATGGGGGCCCGCTGAAAGCTCCCCTACACCCTTTACCGATCATTGATGAACCCTTTAGCCGTGTTGCCGTAGACCTGGTTGGACCATTGCCCAGACCTAGTCCTTCTGGGAAGACATATATCCTTACTGTGGTGGATTATGCCACCCGGTACCCGGAGGCCATTCCCCTGGCAAATATCCATGCAGAAACTGTGGCTGATGCTTTGCTCCGGATCTTTGCCAGGGTGGGTTTCCCTCGGGAAATCATCTCTGACCAGGGGACCCAGTTCACTGCTGAGCTCACTCAGCAGTTATGGAGGCTGTGTGGGATAAAGCCCCTACAGAGCTCTCCCTATCACCCCCAGACCAACGGACTGTGTGAGAGGTTCAATGGAACACTGAAACAGCTGCTTAGGACATTTGCAACCTCTCACAGGGATTGGGAGAGATATCTGCCACACCTTCTCTTCGCTTATCGGGAGGTGCCGCAGGAATCTACCGGGTTCTCCCCATTTGAGTTACTGTATGGGAGGCGGGTGAGGGGGCCCCTAGATCTAGTCAGAGCCCACTGGGAAGGGGGAATTGATCCCCAAGGGTCCTCTATCGTAGCATACGTTCTTGAGTTTAGGGACAGACTGAAGGAGCTCACGGACACTGTCCAGGAGAACCTTCGGGCTGCCCAAAGGCGGCAGAAACGATGGTACGATCGTACTGCTCGGAACCGCACTCTGGAGGTTGGGCAGAAGGTTCTTGCCCTCAGACCAACCAAGCAGGACAAGTTACAGGCCACTTGGCAGGGACCTTACCGGGTTGTGGCAAAGCTCTGTGACACAACCTACCTAGTGGCTAAATGTTCGGATGAAAGAGTCCGACGGACCTTTCATGTGAACATGTTGAAAGCATACTGGGAAAGATCAGGAGAGGTAGCCGCTATATGTGCTCCAGCTGTGGAAGATTCTGAGAATCTTCCCCTGCTGGTGCTCCCGGAGCTAAATAGAATTACTGCAGGGATAGAGATGATAAAGCTTGACGACCAGCTAGGGCCGACGCAGAGAGAACAAGCTAGACAGGTCCTTAGTCAGAGAAGGGAAATGTTCTCCACAGTCCCTGGGTACACTACTATGGCAGTGCACCGTGTGGAGACCCCGGGACAACTGCCACTAAGACAGGCAGCTTACCGGATACCTGACGCAGTGAGAGAGGGGATGCGTCATGAAATTAAGGAGATGCTTGAATTGGGAGTCATTGAGCCATCCAGCAGCCCCTGGGCTTCCCCGGTGGTCCTTGTACCGAAGCGGGATGGCACAACTCGCTTCTGTGTAGACTACTGCAGATTAAATGAGTGCACCACCACTGATGCTTACCCTATGCCCCGGGTCGATGATCTGTTAGATCGCATTGCTCGGGGAAAATTCCTGACAACCCTTGACCTATGCAAAGGATACTGGCAAATTCCTCTGGATGCGGAATCTATTCCGAAATCGGCGTTCATTACCCCATTTGGCTTATACCAGTCTAAAGTAATGCCATTTGGGATGAAGAATGCACCGGCGACTTTCCAGAGGATGGTAGACCAACTCCTCGATGGCCTCCAGGACTATGCTTGTGCATATCTGGACGACATTGCGATCTACAGTGATACCTGGGAGGACCATCTGGTTCATCTGGGTGTCGTGCTAGACCGCATCAAGGCTGCAGGACTAACCCTTAAGCCAGAGAAATGCAGCATAGGGATGTCCGAGGTACAGTACCTTGGACATCGAGTAGGCAGTGGACAACAACGACCTGAGCCTGCTAAGATTGAGGCCGTTGCCAAGTGGCCAACCCCCCGTACTAAAACCCAGGTCCTGGCGTTCCTCGGCACAGCTGGGTACTATAGAAAATTTGTCCCGCAATATAGTTCCATCGCTAAGCCCCTGACAGACCTGACTAAGAAGCACCTTCCCCGACAGGTACTGTGGTCCCCTGAGTGTGAAGCTGCCTTCCAACAATTAAAGAATGCACTAACTTCAGCTCCTGTTCTAGCTACCCCTGACCCAACCAAACGTTTTTGTGTCCACACAGATGCCTCTACATTCGGTCTGGGGGCAGTACTGAGCCAAGTAGGACCTGATGGCGGTGAGCACCCAGTGGCCTACATCAGTCGGAAGCTGCTACCCAGGGAAGTCGGTTATGCAGCCGTGGAGAAGGAGTGTTTGGCGCTGGTGTGGGCTCTCAAGAAATTCCAACCTTATCTCTACGGACGATCTTTTACGGTGCTCACCGACCACAATCCATTAATCTGGCTTAATCGGGTCTCCGGGGATAATGGACGTTTGTTACGATGGAGCTTGGCACTGCAGCCCTACAATTTTACCATACAGTATCGGCCAGGAAAGCAGAATGGGACCCGTGGTGGATCTAGTTGGGTCTCCCGGACTATGGGACAGGGGGGGGGCACTGTCGCGGACACTGGCTGCAAGGACCTTTTTCTGTCCACATTCACCCTGTTATTTGATATTTCTATATTAACCTTTTATTTTTTTTGAACTTGCCCAATACATGATTCTTGAAAGAGCTGATCACATTAACCCGCAGAGACGAACTGTCTGGTCACCAGGTCTGCCTTAAGTGTTGTGTTAATTAACATGTTAATTATATTATTGTCTTTTAAGTTTTTGCTAGAGGGGAGGGGGGAGTGTCCATGAGTCAGCCCTACCTCGTTATCTAACCCCTTGTGTTAAATGTGTATAAAAAGGCTGTGTTCTGCCTAATAAAGGAGTCAAGATTCTACAAGCTATTATCGACTAGACTTGTATTTACTGCAGCTATAATATTATATCTGTCTGATGGTCATACTGGAGTAAGCGGTGTTATTGACGGAGGCACTCAGTGGAGTGTGGGATAGGATCCGTCACAGGGTCCATGGTTAGATGTACCGGGATTAGCACCTATGGAACTGGTATATGACAGGTTGTTAGGAATCAATGCCGGATGAGACATAGATAGAGGTTAACTGTGATTGGAACAAGCTTTTAGCTGTGTTATATTGAGATTGTTACTTGGCTATTGGCGTATGTGTTGCATAAGAGGTATTGTGTAATCCTGTTCACAATGTTTGTAATGCTTTCCCTGCAAACTCAATAAAATCTTGTTGGATTAAAAAAAAAAAAAAAAAAAAAGATGATGCACAAGAAAGCCCACAGTTTGTTGAAGACAAGCAGACTAAGGACATGGATTACTGGAACCATGTCCTTTAGACTGATGAGACCAAGATATACTTATTTGGTTCAGATGGTGTTAAGCGTGTGTGGCGGCAACCAGGTGAGAAGTACAAAGACAAGTGTGTCTTCCCTACAGTCGTGCATTGAGGTGGGAGTGTCATGGTCTGGGGCTGCATGAGTGCTGCCAGCACTGGGAGGGGAGCTACAGTTAATTGATGGAATCATATATGCCAACATGTACTGTGACATACTGAAGCAGAGCATGATCCCCTCCCTATAGAGACTGGGCCGCAGGGCGGTATTCTAACATGATAACGACCCCAAACACATCTCCAAGATGACCACTGCCTTGCTAAAGAAGCTGAGGGTAAAGGTGATGTATTGGCCAAGCATGTCTCCAGACCTAAACCCTATTGAGCATCTGTGGGGCATCCTCAAATGGAAGGTGGAGGAGTGCAAGTTTTCTAACATCCACCAGCTTTGTGATGTTGTCATTGAGGAGTGGAAGAGGACTCCAGTGGCAACCTGTGAAGCTCTGGTGAACTCCATGCCCAAGAGGGTTAAGACAGTGCTGAAAAATAATGGTGGCCACACAAAATATTGATACTTTGGGCAAATTTGGACATTTTCACTTAGGGATGCCTCACTTTTGTTGCCAGCGGTTTAGACATTAATGGCTGTGTGTTGAGTTATTTTGAGGGGACTGCAAAGGTACACTGTTATAGAAGCTGTACACTCACTACTTTACATTGTAGGAAAGTGTCATTTCTTCAGTGTTGTCACATGAAAAGATATAATAAAATATTTACAAACATGTGAGGGGTGTACTCACTTTTGTGAGATACTGTAACTAAAGGCTCCTGTTTGATAGTCTAAACAAGTCCCATATCCAATTACTATGGCATAACATGCCTCATAAAGTAAACTAAAAACATCCTTTCCCTTGCTTTAATGAGAAAAATCCTCCTTATTTCTGTCACTCTAGTTCTCCCTTCCAGAAACTGCAGCTCCCAGCGGGAAGGTTTTAGCAACAGAGACCGTGCTGTCAACCCAGAAAGTAGCAGGCTGCAATAAGTGTGGCCAAGTGCTGATTGACAAGGTATAGCCTACATCAAAGAATCAAATCTGCCCTGAATTCAGGAGCAGTGCAGCACTGCTTGCACACCATCACAGGAAACTATATGAGGTGGACTACACTAGCAGGCTCAAAAAGTATTTGTGGGACTTTACAAAGGGACTAAGAAAAATTGTAAGGACAGAAGCACATATAATTAGGTACTGAGGCGCATATTTTTTTTTTAATGGAAGTTCATAGTTCTAAGGAGCTCTACAATCCCTCCCTTAAGTGCTTGCAATGCATAGCAATTGCAGTTTAGGGAAAGTAAAGAGAGCACAGGTTCACTTAAAAAAAATGTTTTTTTAAAATGTATCAGACAAAGTTCAAAGTGGTATTCATAACAAAAAAGGGAGGAAATTTACTATACCATAAAACCATGTTGGCTTTAACTACCCAACTAGTCTGAAAGGAAAACTACTCCATGATATAAACTCAGGCTTGCTGTTCTATGAATATTTTAGTTTCAATCCTACTCCTGATTTGCTCTGCAGCACATCTTGGTTTGGGTTTTGAATATATGTTTGGAATATATGTAATTTGATATTCAAAGTTCAGATTATATCTGTCTTACAGAAATGTAAAATATAAATAAACAATCTGAAAACAATAATACCATAGGTGCCCTGCATTATAAAATGTGTATTTATTGCCACTTTACAAAAAGTTTTAGGCATAAATTGCGTTAACAAATTCCCCTACGAGACTATTACATGATGGGAGCAATGCCAAATACTAAAAATAAACCCACTAATAAGCAAGATAAATGCATACCATTGATACTCAGAGAGTGAGGTGATATTGCTTGCTCACAATCATTTTACAATTCTTTTTTTCAGGCTTGGAACTCAGAAAATCAAAAGGGGAACATTAAGATGCCAATATATAATGTGAGAGCTTTAATAAGAACACATGCATGTGTCTCTGTAATTAAATGTACATGGACACAAAAATTAATATATGAATGGTAAAGTTTTCAGCATAAAATACATAAGTAAAGCGATTCAAGCCTCTGTAATTCTAAAACATACATTTACATTTTTTAACCTCTTAAAAGTCCAGATGCTCACATTGATGTTCACATTTCAGATCAGTGAGCTTTTTGATGAACTGTGTTCCATATGAAATAAAGCATTAGGGTTTTATTTTTCATTACATTATAAGATCGAAGGACCATCAAAATATCTAAAATGATCTATAACTCAGTCATTTCAGAACAGTGGTTACTTTTATGCCAGCCATCATCAATAAAATGATTATTTAGGACCAGCAAAGCAAGAAATCATGAATATGATTTGTGTCATCCAGCTATGAACAGATTTAACATACCAGCTAAAAAAATCAGAGGTGAGCTTTTAAACCAAAGGCCACCAGCACTTCAGAGGTACAAGAAAAAAAAAAAAAAAAACATTTTTTCACCCCCCAAAAGATGGTTCATAAAACATGAACACAAGTTAATAAACTTTTTCATGACTTCTTTACTTTTATCATAAGGACAAGGTGATGTGTTTTATATAGCTAATATGTTTTTTTTTTAATAAATTGAACCTGTAGTGTTAGTGCTGTTTCCAAGTTAACTTAAATTTACTGGCTCTGTTGTTTTATTTTCTGATATCATGCTAACAATGATAGACAACCAGAAATTCCTAATTTGTGCAGAGGAACTGTTTAGTAGCTGTTTGCCACAATCAATAACATCTCAGTTAACAGAAATTTTACAACTGTAAACAGAATTGATTTGTTTTTAACTGTACCAACTTGTCATTATGTATTGATTCCTCTTCACCTGCAGTTAAACATCAGGCAGCTTAACTGACTGTCATTGGTTTATTGTTGCCTTCAGCAATTAGTTGAAATTTAAAATCTGACAGCAACACACCTCCATGTGTATGTACAAAAACAACAACTTTTTGTGTTAATACATAACCTGAGTGCATATTTCTTTAGCTATGATTTATGCTGTAAAGCCTGTAACATTACCATACAGGCCCTAAAACCAGCAGCAATTTCAGAACCACTAAACAAGACATCACTCCTCTCCAAAACTCTTAAGTATGGAATTTATTATTTAGAGCAATTTAGCGGTAGCTCAATCATTATGGACAAATAGCAAGAGGTAGCACTAAAGCACTTATATGTTTTTATTATTATTTACAAACAAGAATGCTGTCTGTTATTGCCTCCTGCTGCAATGATGCAAAAACAGCACCCCCCCCCCCTTTTTTTATTCACATGACTCCTTTCTCCTTCACCAAAAAAACAAACAAAAAAAAAAAAAAAACAAGGATAGATCTCATCATATACACCTATACATTAACTCCTTCAGATTTGCCAAACGCATTGCTATGGGCATAAAAAGGGAAAAAGTAATAGTAATAATAAAAAAAAGCACCAATGTCAGCTAAGGACTTAACGTACAACTATGTACTTCCAAAAGTCCTTAGCCGTTGTCACTCATTCCAGAGATGTGTGTACACACATAGTAGGTGCACATGGAGTTGAAAACCTCTAGTGACGACAACGGTCATATGTGAAGTGACAGCTTTAGCATGCATAAGCAGTCAGCCTACATTACCCAAGGGATAATAATAAAAATAATGTTACCAGTGAATCCTACAGCATCCCTGCGGTAATGCTCTGCAGTGACTTGACTCCTTGTGTCCCTCTCCCACGCCTTAATAGTCTCAGAGTTCCACAGTACAAGGCTATCCCATAGCGGACAGTAAGTCCCAGCAATCCACAAACGTGCCGCCCTATTACTATAACCCCCAGCGAAAGGCAAGTAAAGCAAGTAAGCCACTGCAGCTCCGTGTATTGAATGAAACCAAGGCGCAGACTGAATGGGGAAGACGTCCAATCCTCTGGCTCGTAGCTCCAACGTTCACAATCACAGCAGACTGGGAGCTACCACTAGGAGCTCAGGCCAGGGAGAGTGTCGGAGAGACGAGGCCACGAGCTGCAGTGCAGAGCCGCTTCAGCACCCCGGACAGCTTCTCGCTTTTTCTGCACCCCGGACAGCTCCTCGCTGTCTCAGAACCCCGGGCAGCTCCTAGCCGCTACAGCTTTACAGACAGCTCCTTGCGGCTTCAGCACCACGGACGGCTACTTGCCGCTTCAGCAGTACCACGGACAGTTCCCTAGCCGCTTCAACAGCACGAACCGCTCCTTACGGCTTCAGCAGCACCACGGACGGCTACTCGCCGCCTGCCGCATCAGCACCCCTCTCCTGCCTACCAGCGTCATTCACATGGGAGCCGATCGTTTAGGATGCAGTATAACATCACGTACTACTAGATTTACTTTAAAAAAAAGGTGGAGTTGGGGAAAGGGTGCAAGGTACACAACGACTACTGATTGACAATTTTTATAATATTATTTTATTTTGATGATTTTTATTTCTCATTCTTTTTTCTTTTTATTATTATTATTATTATTATTATTATTATTATTATTATTATTATTTGTTAGCTTGAGAGATGTGGAGGTTTTGCTTTGCCTACGCTGCTCGTACGTTGAGGATTTTGCACGTGTTTCTCTCGCCTTTCATTTCCTCCCAGGAGGTGGGAAGAAAAGATTTGCCAGCGCGTCATTCAGAGCATTGTCCATCGGCTGCCAAAAGCTTTCATTCCTTCACTGTCTTTGCCAAGTGCTGTATGTTAAATGATGTCCTGTCACTGGCGAATCAAGCTTTCAATAACACTATATAAATACAAATAAACATAATACCTAATAAGTTATATATTCTGTGCACTGTACTTATTTACTAAGGAAACAGAAAAGTGGCAAGTGATTTCTATTCTTGGCAGATCTAGTGGTCTGTACATGGTTATGCCTCATTCTTTTAGATCAGTTGTTGGCAAATTTCTTTTTTTTTTTCTATACTGTATGTTTTATTGAAAATGTTCATATAAGATACAAAAATAGCAGACAACAAGTATTGTAATCAATGACATGCAATGCATATTTGAGTGGTCTGAACAACCAATAAAAACAACATTCAATAATAAAAACGGAGAGCGGGGTATTATGGGGAGGGGGAGATGGGGGATACAAGTGACAAAAACATTCTAATTATGAAAACATTTATTAGATTATGTCTAGTCTGCATATTAAGGCTCCATGCACACTATAAGCTAAAAAAAAAAAAAATGGCAGAAAAACGTTGGGTGGAAAATGCTGATAATAGCATTTTTGTGCCAGCTTCTAGTAGTATTTTAGTAGCTTTTAGAAGCAATTAGGAGCATTCAGCATGTTTTTCTGCTGGAAAAACACTCCAAGAAATTCTACAAAAATATTTTTTGTTCTGCTCCTCGAAGCTGAAGCTCAAAAAATGCTAATAGCCTAAAGTAGTGTGCATGGACACATAGGATAACACTATCTAGCTTCAAAGAGCAGAAAAAGAACTGCTTCTAGGAGCTTAAAAAAACACTAGTGTGCATGGAGCCTAAAAGAAAACTATGTCCTTTTTTCAAAGATTTATACTTATCTAGGTGGATGCAGCAATGCTACATAAGTCCCCCGGTGCCTCTACACTGAGAACTGAGCTATCAAACACTGTTGATCACTCGGTTCTCACAGCTCCGTGAGCAGAGAGCTGCAGACTGTCAGTCACAGCTCTCTGCTCTGCCCCCTCCTTGCTCACTGGAGCGCTGGGCTGTGGAGGGGGCTGGGGCAGCCAGCTCTGACTCTCAGCGGCTCGCTGACAGGCTGAGCCAGGTGTCGGGCCAGGGATCTGGTGGATCCCAACTTCATGGTCGTGATGATGCAGAGCCTGGACCCACTTCTGTGATGTCAGCAGAGAGCGGACTTCTCTCTGCTGAAAGTGGGTCACAGGCGTGAAAAATGAACTGCTCTCCTGTGATCCATAGGAAAAGTACAGCCAAACAAGCCTTGGCTGTGCTTCTCCTTTAAGTTGATGACCAAACCTACCCTGCCACCCCAGATGGGAACAAACTGTGACAAAGTAGGGGCCATCCACCACACCATTATAAAGCATTCTGTTTCTAACAATTTTTGTTTAGTTTTTGGGAAAAACATATATTGAGGCAGAACCATGAAACAGTAAAAATTGTAACAGAAGAAACCAGGGAACTGATGACCACCTCGGCCCTTATCAATCAAGTAGGAGTATGGAACAAAATGAGTGGTTAAGATAGGTAGGAACATGTCGTCTGGTGTGTCTAATGCCCCGTACACAGGGTCGGATTATCCAACAGAAAATGTGCGATCAGAGCTTGTTGTCGGAAATTCCGACCATGTGTGGGCTCCATCGGACTTTTTCCATCGGAATTTCCGACACACAAAGTTTGAGAGCAGGCTATAACATTTTCCAACAACAAAATCCGATCGTGTCAATTCCGACCGTGTATGGACAATTCCGACGCACAAAGTGCCACGCATGCTCAGAATAAATTCCGAGACAGAACTGCTTGGTCTGGTAAATTAGCGTTCGGAATGGATATAGCACTTTCGTCACGCTGCAATGTTTTAAGTTGTTTAATTCAGCGCACTCTCTTCTTCTTTATAATGCTAGAAGAATGAAGTTGTTTTGCTGCTCATATTCACACAGACTTCTCACAAACTTCTTTCTTTATTATTTATCGTGATTTAATCAATACAATATTTTGATTTGTCACATCTCCCGATTTTTTTTTTTTTTTTTTTATGTTTTTAGATTAAAATCTTTTCTTTAGGATTTTTTTAAATCCTGATCTTGTTTTTTTTTTTTTTTTTATAACTCCAGAATAGTTTTGGGTGTGTTTTGTGTGTCAAGTTACAACAGCACCATTATTATCTTGTATTATTTAATCTCACAGAGGTTGCTTGGTGTTGGTGTCTCTTGATAATTTCACATTGTAGTTTTGAAATGTACCTGCCTCCTCACAAACAAACTGTCCTTTTTGAAGGAAAACACACATAGGCGAATATAATAAAACAAAGCAAAAATTTATTAAGGGGACCTAACCGAATAAAGAGGGAGGCAACGCTGGAGAAACTGCTGAAATTGGTGAAGCCTTTGGCCCCAGAGCACACATCAACTATTTTACTGCAAAATTGTTGGCCTGAGGAGTCTATATATAAGGGAATACAATCTGGTCCAGAAGTCCAAGAGATCATGAACAGCAGCAGATGACATGTATTGTCCCCAGGCTGTGGTCATACAAGAGCCTGCATCTTTTGTCAGACCAGACTGTACCCAGGTCATCACTCTCTTGTCTTCCTTCCACACTTCCTTCCACGCTGTGTCTGTGGTGTTTGAGTTGTGGCAGGAGGAGGAGGAGGAGGGTGATGCAACTCACACAGGTGGGTATTGGGTGTGATTTCGCCCCTCACCCCCTTAGTTAATGTTTCATAAAGGATGTCCTCACACATGAGGCGTTGGCCCCCCTGCATGTCCTGCAGTTTTGTGGCAGCCATGTAGGCAAAGGCCTCTTCACGAGTGGGGGTGGCTCTGAGGGACGCAGAAGCCTCCTGAATCAGCCTGAGTGCTGAATCCTCCACGTAACTCCCCTTCCTGGGTCTTTTGTTTGAAAGGTGGAGGGGAGGGACCTGGGATTCTGTAAGGCTCCTACTGGGCCCGGCCTTCTCCTGGTTGCCACTTACCGCCGCTTCCTCCTGGTTGCCACTGACCCTGGACACCTCCTGGCTGCCATAATTCCAGAGTCTCCTCCTGTGTGCCACATTCCACAGCCTCCTCCTGGCTGAGGTCTTCCTGTGTATGAAAAAGGGACATAGTTTTAGTTTTTTCTTCATCAATCACACAGAATTTTCACCTCATGACTGTTGCAAATTGAATGTTAACAAATATAATAGACTATCATTCTGAGCCCAGCATTTTTCATTCTTGTCCCAATTATTTTTGACCACTACTGTCTATTGATATGTAAAACACTTTATTAAATCATCAATTAGTGATCAATAATAACATCTAGTAAACATCATTTTTTTATTGACCAGAAATCTGTAGAACAATGCTATACCTGGTTCAAGCTGGGCTCCTCCACTTCTTCCTGGCTGGAAGTCCCAGGTTGGACATCGGAAGCCTCAGCTGGGGTGGAAGATAGGGTGGAAGGAAGAGTGGAAGGAAGGGTTGAGAGGGATTCCCTGACTTCAGTCTGATCTGACAGAAAACAAAGTCTCTCATAGCACCACAGCCTGGGGACAAAAATGTCATCTGCTGCAACTCTGGGTCTATGGGAGTCCTGGACCTTCTTGCACTCCCTAAGATAAGTGCTCCTCAGGCCACCAATTTTGGCTTTTTAATAGGGGATGGTTGCCGTGGGGACCACCAGCTTCACCAACTCCAGCAGTTTCTCCAGCGCTGCCTGCCTCTTTTGTTTATGATTATAATGTGGATGTTTCACCTGCCACGGACAGGGCAGCTCCCTGTACTTGTCTATGAACAGGGAGAGGAAGTTGTGGTCATTGAAGCCATCCATTTTATCTGCAATACACAAGACAAACCCTAATGTCAGGCTAAAGTCTCCTAATCTTGTCCCAATATAGGCCTCAATCTCTAAGCAGTATAGGCCCAAGTTTAAATGTTACCTTCGTTATCACGATCGGAGCTTCCTATACTCCTTCCTCCGCTCACAGATCGTACGTACTATGCACGCGTGTTACGCTTTATATACACTGCGCATGCGTGAAGCTCCGCCCACCCCTGACGTTCTTTCTAGTCTATTCCCCGCCCCTTCTCGTTTGGCGCAGTGGGGAAGAGCACATGGCGGAGACACAACAGGTGCATGCTAATTACAGCAACGAGGAGGAGGAGGAAAGCCCGGAGCCAGAAACGTCACAATCCCGGAGGAGAAGATTTAAGGCCTCAAATATGTCCTTTGTAGAGATGGTGGAGATGGTCGACATACTGAAGAGGGCCAACTATGAAGGGAAGTGTGGACCTTACCCCAAGCCCAATGTCAGAAAGGCCAAGATCATGACTAAAGTTGTGAAGAGTCTGCACCGTAATTTTGGGGTACGGCGATCCAAGGATCAACTCAGGAAGCAGTGGTCGGACCTCAAAATCAGGGAGCACGATCAGTATAGAAGGATCAGGAGCGTGCTGCAAAAAAGTAAGTAGTTGTCCCGTGTTCCTATTTTTTATACTTATTACGTTCATGCTGCTCCATGTGCTTTTCTTTACTGTTGTACAGTTTAAAATGGCAACTTTCATGTTCATGGACACATTATTCGTTCGTAGGAAACATTGTTCGTTCGGCCAATAAAACACCATGTTTTGTCCAGATGCAGTTCAATACATTTTTTCTGGCCTACTTCTCTTAAAATAATTTTGTTGTCTAGATGGGTTTGTAACTAGAATGAAATGCAAACTAGATTCTGTGTAAGGAGAGACACTCAGCAGCTGTTTACACATCTGGACGCTGGAGCTCCAGTGTATACTATAGGGGTGTCTCCATCTGTGAAGCTTGTACAAAACAGGTAAGTATTTAAGCGTGACAAAGGAAAAAAATATTTCTTCATCTTGCAACTCTGACAAAATAGACAATTGTACCCCACTTCCAAGCAATGTTTCATATTCCTATTTCTGACATCAAATATCTGTGTGCTAAGCATACCTTTTTTTTGTTTACATAGGGAAGAAAAGCCTCGGAGGACACCACTCATCAGAGGAGACAACAGACCCCCCACCTCATGAAGAAGTGGAAATCCCACAAACACAACAGGAGGAGGAGGAGGGAGAGACGTGGTGGAAATTGTCACCACAACAGGTGAGTGTCTTCGACCACTGGCTCAGGTAAGAGATGGATGCATTTTATATAATACATGGTGTTTTTGTTTTTTATATATTTTTAGGTGATCTTGTGGATAAAGGTCATTTCACCAGTGAAAGTGCTCAGATCCTGATCGGGGAGATCATGGGGTGTAATAGGGACTTGGAAAACATCAAGCAAAACATCAATGATGTCCAGAACAAAATGAATAACATCATTGATGTTTTAGGGAGAGTTTAAAACCCCTCGAAATCCCTAACTTATTTCTGCTTTGTTTTTTTGTTTTTCTGACAATTTTTTCAAAAATTTTTGACATATTATAGAAAAGCCAAATTTTCAAGATGCACACACTGGGGGTCATTTACTAAGATGAATGTGCTGCGCCAGTTCATACCTTAATTGGTACGCCAGATAAATCCTTAATTGAGCGTGTGAACCGGTGCACGCACAACAGTACCTGGCCGCGAGAATGTTTCCATCGCGCTGGTTCTCGGCGAGGTACATCTCGCGCTCGCTGCAATATTAAAGCAGCGCAAGAAAAACCAGCATGGGTTCCCCCTCCAGGGGTATACCAGGCCCTTCAGTCTGGTATGCATTGTAAGGGGAACCCCCTACGCCAAAAAAAGGCGTCGGGGAGTCGCCCCAAAATCCATACCAGACCCTTATCCAAGCACGCAGCCTGGCCAGTCAGGAAAGGGGATGGGGACGAGCGCCCCCCCCCCCCTCCTGAACCGTACCAGGCCGCATGCCCTCAACATGGGGGATGGGTGCTGCGGCCCCCCCCACACCAAAGCACCTTGTCCCCATGTTGATGAGGACAAGGGCCTCTCCCGACAACCCTGGTTGTTGGTTGTCGGGGTCTGCGGGCGGGGGGCTTATCAGAATTCAGGAGCCCCCCTTTAATAAGGAGGCCCCCAGATCCCGGCCCCCCGCCCTACGTGAATGAGTATGGGGTACATGGTACCCCTACCCATTCACCTGGGGGAAAAAAGTGTCAAGAAAAAAACACATTAGACAGGTTTTTAAAGTAATTTATTAGGCAGCTCCGGGGTTCTCCTTCCGACTTCGGGGGTCTCTTCCGCGCTCTCTGGCCTCTTCTCCGCATCTTCTGTCCGACCTATTTTCCCGGTGTCTGGTTCTTCTGCCAGGCTCCTCTGCTATCTTCTGCTCTTTTGCCGCTCTTTTGCTAGCGAGGGCCCTGTCTTCTCCCGCTGTCCGGTTCTTCTCCGCTCTCTGGTATTTTCTGCCGGACTCCCCCGCTATCTTCTTCCAGCTCTTTTGCTAGCAGGGGGCCCTGTCTTCTGCCTCTGTCTGGTTCTTCTCTGGTATCTTCTGCCGGACTCCCCCGCTATCTTCTTCCAGCTCTTTTGCTAGCGGGGGCCTGGTCTTCTGCCGCTGTCTGGTTCCTCTCCGGTATCTTCTGCCTTTAAAAACTTGTCTAGTGTGTTTTTTTCTTGACACTTTTCCCCCCCAGGTGAATGGGTAGGGGTACCATGTACCCCATACTCATTCATGTAGGGTGGGGGGCCGGGATATGGAGACCCCCTTATTAAAGGGGGCTCCCAAATTCTGATAAGCCTCCCCACCCACAGACCCCGACAACCAACGGCCAGGGTTGTTGGGAAGAGGCCTTTGTCCTCATCAACATTGGGACAAGGTGCTTTGCGGTGGGGGGCCGCAGTGCGCCCCCCTTCCCCAAAGCACCCATCCCCCATGTTGAGGACATGCGGCCTGGTACAGTTCAGGAGGGGGGATGCTTGGATGCGTGCTCGGATAAGGGTCTGGTATAGATTTTGGGGCGACCCCGTGCTGTTTTTCCACGTAGGGTGTTCCCCTTAAAATCCATACCAGACCGAAGGGCCTGGTATGCTCTTGGAGGGGAACCCATGCCGGCGTTTTTTATGTAAAATTTGGCGTGGAGTTCTCCCTCAAGATTCATACCACAGTGCCTGGTATTGGCAGGGATCCAAGTCGGATCCCAGTGCTTGTCACTCATTGGGAAAGGAAAAAACATTTTTTTCCTCTCCTAATGAGCGAGCCAGCTCGGCGCTGCGATTACCTGTGGTTATGTCCGGATAGCTGCGCTAAATCACTCCTGGACCCAGTCAAGTCTATTTTTTCTATCCACACCAAACCGCATGTATTCAAAATGCAGCCTAACGCAGTGTGTGAATGGGGCCATAGGAAAGCATTGTGTGCATTTAGCTGTGGTAGAACACGCAGCTAAAAGCACAATTCTATCCGTCTGTGTGAAAGGAGCCTAAGGCCCCTCTCACACTGGGGCATTTTTCAGGCGCTATAGCGCTAAAAATAGCGCCTGAAAAACGCCCTCAAGAAGTGGCTCCATTCACTCCAGTGTGAATCGGGCTTTCACACTGAAGCGGTGCGCTAGCAGGACAGTAAGGCCCCGTTCACACTGGGGCAGTGGGGGCATCTGAGGTAAAGCGCCGCTTTACTGTCATTTAGTGGCGTTATTCGGCAGCTAGCGGGGCGGTTTTAACCCCCCTGCAAGCGGTCGTAAAGGGGTTAAATCCACCCGCAAAACACTGCTGGAGCGGCATTTTGCTGGCGGTGTCACAGCGCTGCCCCATTGATTTCAATGAGGAGGAGCGGTGAGTTAACCGCTCCAAAGAAGCTGCTGGCAGGACTTTTTGTGACGCCCTGCCAGCTCACCGCTCCAGTGTGAAAGCCCTCACTGGAGTGAATGGAGCCGCTTCTTTAGGGCATTTTTCAGATGCTATTTTTAGCGCTCTATCGCCTAAAAATGCCCCTGTGTGAAAGGGGCCTAAAAAAAGTCCTGCTAGCAAAACCTTTGGAGCGGTGTATAAATCACTCCTGCCCATTAAAATCAATGGAACAGCGAGGCTATACCGCTGGCAAAATGCCAGGGGGGGTTAAAACCGCTAGCGGCCGAATACCGCCGGTAAAGCGGCGCTAAAAATAGCGCCATTTTACCGCTGCCGCCCGCACCGCCCCAGTGTTTAAGGGGCCTGAGGAGGGACCCAGTGTTTAAGAAACCTCTATGGAGGGTCGGATGTCAGTGGTGACATGTCCGCTGACATCCGAACCACTCCAATCCGAAAAAGTGTAACTGAGGAAAAACCTATTTTTCCACCCATCTGCTGATTGGATAGGGTGACGACGGACTCTACGGTCCATCATCATCCGATCCCCCATAGAGGAAAGTGGCACTCTGACAGGTCCGTCCCTGCACAGTGTGCAGAGACAGACCTGTCATCTGCCTGCTCAGAGGGGATCCACGGAGCCATCCCCCGCTGAGCAGAGCGGGCTCCGTACATGGACACGTTCATGTGAAAGAGCCCTAAGGCCAACGCCCTTTGTACAAAAAGCCATGGGAAAGCTTGTACAAAGTCCCATCATGTGTATGAGGCTTAAACACCAGAAATTCAAGTTTTCATATCTTTAAAGGTCACCATACACTGGCCAATCAGTTAGATCTTCCATAAATTAGATTCAGTGCAAGAGCCTGTTTGATTTTCTACAATTAGAAGTAATTCTTACAGTGCATCTTCCTATTACCGCTTTAGCCTAATGCTCTCTTTCCACTATTTCAACCCCAAAGTTGGGTGATTTACAATGTGCTTTTTCGGCTTGTTTTCCACTATTGCAACTTGTCATGCCACTGGGGGCTGAAAAGTTGCATCACAAGTTGGACCCCATGATTTACAATGAGTACCGTTCATATGTGTGCGACTTCAAGTCGCAGCAACTTCAAAGTAGTCCCTGCACTACTTTGGTCCCACTTTGATGCGACTTGAGGTCCATAGACCTCAAAAATACACAGGCATTGCTTCAAGTTTTGGCAAAAAGTTGCGGGGAAACTCGCTGCAAAAAACACGCAACTTTGGGCTTGCAATAGTGGAAACCGAGCCTTAATGTCATGTCATGCGACTAGTTCAAAACATCAGAGAAAAAGTCTCACTGAAGTTGGAACAAAGTAGTGCAAAAACTTTTTTTGGAGTTGCACCAATTAGAACGGGGGAACATTGAAATACATGTGTTTTGACTTGTCCTGCGACTTCACATGTGTCAAGTCGCACAACAACTCGCAGTAGTGGAAAGAGAGCCTAAGGCCACTTGGGACTGAAAAGTTGCATCACAAGTTCTACCCCATGATTTACAATGAGTACCGTTCATATGGGTGCGACTTGCTTACGCCCATGCCGTATACACAGCGGGCACACATCTTTTTTACAGAAATCCATATTTGCCATGGAAATTAACCACTTGCTTACTGGGCACTTAAACCCCCCTGCTGTGCAGACCAATTTTCAGCTCTGATGCACTTTGAATGACAATTGCGCGGTCATACTTAGCCAAATGTTTTTTTGTTTTTTTTTATGTTCCCACAAATAGAGCATTCTTTTGGTGGTATTTGATCACCTCTGTGTTTTTTTTCTTCTGTTCAAAATAAAGAAAAGACAGATTTTTATAAATAATTTTGTATATTTTTGGATATTTTGATATTAAATTTTGCAAACAGGTAATTTTTCTCCTTCATTGATGTACGCTGATGAGGCAGCACTGATGGGCACTGATTGGTTACACTGATAGGC
The DNA here is from genome assembly GCF_042186555.1 of Aquarana catesbeiana. Lineage (NCBI taxonomy): Eukaryota > Metazoa > Chordata > Amphibia > Anura > Ranidae > Aquarana > Aquarana catesbeiana. Next base: position 398,332,502 of record NC_133326.1, on the reverse strand, counting down.
AGCACTGCTTGGGACTACTGGTGGGCATTGATAGGTGGCACTGGCAGGTGGTACTGGTGGGCACAGATGAGGCAGAATTGCCTCTTCGGGACCAATGTCCCTTGCACCTAACTCGGTGATCAGCTTTTATTTTTACCCTCATGCTGTCAGCATGAGGAGAAAAAATAAACAATTACCGAGCTTTAGTTTACATCATGTGATCAGCCGTCATTGGCTGACAGCTAATCCAGTGATCCCCTGCAGGGAGCACACAGGGAGCCCATCCTATGACAGCCTCCCAGAAATTCAGGCCCACGCTGTGGCCGTCGTTTGGCTATAGCACAGACACCAAGTGGTTAATAGAAAAACAGATGCAGATTTCTAGGACTGGCCAAAAATTATTTTTAGAGTCAAGGCAACTGATGACTTTCTATTAAAGGTCTAAACGGGCCATTAACATGCATCACAATTGAACTTAGGAATGTGTCTTTGCAAAGTTAAACTAATTAAAACCCTTTCTTATTTTTGCTTGGGGATAGACGTTTTGTCAGACGTCTACACCCCTGATAGGATGAAGACACCTCCCAAATTTTGCTGATTTCTCATTCAAAATTACTCTACCCTACCAATGTATGTCCTTGGGGACACACAGGTCAATCTAAATAGTTTCCCCATTCGGGAAATTGCACTCTAGCATTTTGCCATGTACATCCCAAATTATTATGTGTCTTGGGGTTTATTTACTAAAAGGTAACTCCACTTTGCACTACAAGTGCATTTAAAAGTGCAGTTGCTGAAGATCCGAAGGGGACATGCAAGGAAAAGAAAAAACAATAGCATCTTTGCCTCTACATGATTGGATGATAAAATCACCAGTGCCTCCCCTCTGATTTTCATCAAATACACTTGTATTGCAGAAAGGATTTGCCTTTAATAAACCCAAAAATACCTAGAAATGTGTGGTGTACACAACAAAGTGCTATAATGCAATTTGCATGATTGGGACACTAGTTAGGTTGACCTGTGTGTCCTTAAGGAAAAATATTGTTAGGGTTTTACTCTCACTTCCTGTTTGGCTATGTGACAGGAAGCAAAGCCAATTTTAAGAAAAGGGACACAAGAAAAGAAAGGGACACAAAGCCCAACCAAAAAAAAAATCTTGATTTCTCTTAAATGTCCACAATTAGAATAGGATTGTCTTCAGCATGATTTTAGTTCAGTGCTCTAAATCAGTGCTTCTCAACCCTGTCCTCAAGTACCCCCCAACAGGCCATGTTTGCAGGTTTTCCCTCATCTTGCACAGGTGCTTTAAATCAAAGTCAATGGCTTTGTATTTTGGACAGCTATTTTAGATAAGATAAATTTCCTAAACATGTCCTGTCGAGGGGGTACTTGAGGACTGAGGCTGAAAACCACTGCTCAAAAAAGAAAATTGAATACTTACCACTCTGTAATGTTACTTTCCTGGTCACTATTCATGGCAGCATACACACAATCCATGCATGTGCTACCATAAAGGCCCTAAGGGCCAGATCACACCATAGAAACGCAGTCCAGATGCGTTCCAGGTGCTTTTCTGCATGCACGTTTTTGATGCGTTCCAGTGCGTTTTTGGTGCGTTTTTGATGCATTCCAGTTCTTTTTTGCCCCTTTTTTTCTTAACCTTAAATAAGGACAAGTGTGTTGCAGTGCGTTTTTGGTGCATTTAGGTGCGTTCCAGTGTGTTTTTGATGATTTTACAGTGTTCCAGTACAGTCCAGTGCATAAAAAATGCAGCATGTTCTACTTTTTTTTCAGGAACTGAAAACGCACTGGAACTGCAAGCACAGATGTGAACTATGCCATTGAAAACCATATAACCTACTTTCCATGCCTTTTTGATGCAGAAAAAATTGCACTGGACTGCATGTGGTGTGAACTGGCCCTTAAGGAATAAAAGTTATTTAAAACTACTCGCGGCTCTAATGAAATGTCGGTCCGGCAATACACATAAAAGTTCATTGATAAAAACAGCATTAAGAAAAAAAACAAAATTAAGAAAAAAAAATGTGTGGGGTTCCCCCGAAATTTCATTCCAGGCACTTCAGGTCCAGTATGGATATTAAGGGGAACCCCGTGCCAAAATAAAAAAAAATGGCATGGTGGTCCCCCTCAAAATCTATACCAGGCCCTTCAGGTCTGGTATGGATTTTAAGGGGAACCCCACGCCAAAATAAAGAAAAGGCGTGGGGTCCCCCTCAAAATCCATACCAGGCCCTTCAGGTCTGGCATGGATTTTAAGGGGAACCCCGCTCCAAATTCTTTTTAAAAATGGCGTGGGTGTCCCCCCAAAAATCCATACCAGACCCTTATCCGAGCACGCAACCTGGCAGTCCGCAGGAAAAGAGGGAAAAGAGGGGGGACGAGAGAGCACCCCCCTCCTGAACCATACCAGGCCACATGCCCTCAACATTGGGAGAGTGCTTTGGGGTCCCCACCCCGCTTTGGGGTACACTTTTTTGTGAAATGGTAGGGGTACTTTTGTACCCCCTTACCATTTCACACAGGGGGGAGGCCGGGATCTGGGGTCCCCTTGTTAAAGGGGGCTTCCAGATTCCGATAAGCCCCCCGCCCGCAGACCCCCACAAAAGTTGAACTTTGTAAGTTCCAGAGTTGTGTATTTCTTGTTGGTTTGAAACATGCCTGTTTTACCTTAAAAGGAAATTTGTACTTTTAATGTCACCTAAAAAATTGTTATACAACAAACATGTTGGTTTGTTTTAAAAACCTTTTATAAATGCACATGTGATTGTGCTTTGATTAAAAAGATTGAGAATCAACAATGTGTGGCTTCTTTCAATGCTCAAAAGCATTTTTTTTGTTGTAAAGTTGGTGTTTTCAGTGACAATGGGGGTTATTTACTAAAGGCAAATCCACTTTGCACTACAAGTGCAGTTTCAGTGCAGTCTCAAGTGCACTTGTAGTGCAAAGTGTATTTACCTTTAGTAAATAACACCCAACAGTGCTTTCTAATTTTACACAATCACGCCATTTTCAGGACTCCCCAAATTTCAGTCAGGGTCAGCTAAAAGAAAGACAAGCAGTAAATCTAAGCAAATATTTGTTCAGTTTGAAATATTTTTTTATTTAAATAATGTCTCAGACATTGTCTGGCATATTGATGGCCACCTAACCACAAAGTGTTCCATTTATCTTAGACGGACCTCACAGGCACTCTGGGGGGCAAGCCAGGACGACCAGCTTCAAGCACCATCAGGGTTGGTTCATTGAGATTAATTACGGCTTCAGGCCTAACTGAGCCAGCATAGTTCACAGAATTTCTCCTTAAAAAGTTGTGGAGAACACATCAAGTCAGGATGATGTGATTGAGTTTATATTCCGCCATGTGTATCGATGTAAGAAATAGGTGGAACCGGCTGCCCTTTATTCCAAACGTGTTCTCCACCTCTCTTCTGGCTCTGGCCAGCTGGTAATTAAAAACCCTCTAGTCTGGGGGTGAGGGTCCTCATCGGGAATGGCCGCATAAGATGGTCCCCCAGCGCAAACACTTCATCCGCAACGAAGACGAATGGGAGTCCTTCCGCATTGTCTTCTGGAGGTGGCAAGTCCAAGCTGCCATTCTGGAGACGCCTGTAGAACTCCATGTGGGTGATGACTCCACCATCTGACATCCGGCCATTCTTCCCCATGTCCACATACAGGAACTCATAAGTATTTGACACCACCGCCAACATCACAATACTATTGAACCCCTTGTAGTTGTAATAGTATGAGCCCGAGTTGGGTGGTGGGATGATGTGGACGTGTTTCCCATCAATTGCCCCTCCGCAGTTAGGAAAGTCCCACCGCAGGGCAAAGTGGGAGGCCACAGTCTGCCATTTCTGTGGGTTGGAAGGAAACTGTGGAGTCAAACAAGAAAAATAAATTAATCATTTTGCACATAAATATGGAAAGCAGATTAGACACAAACATTCTTGGCAAACATCAGTATAACATTTATTTTAGGGAGTATTTAAAGACAAAGGTATAAGGTCCACCTATCAGACCCCCCCCCTCTCATGGGCCATTTTATAAATTTTAGGGGTGGGAGATGTTTTGGACAGGTAACCCTCTCCGCTTCATTGAGAGATGAATGCCTAAATAATGTGTATTACTTTGGCCAACCCCTCCTTACTTACACTATTGGAAGCCCACTGGACAGGTAAGATGTGTCATACAAAGATATAAATACACACTGTACACATTTTAGCAAATTTTTACATTCTGCTATTACCTATCAAGATAATAATAGGATACAAAAACTTTGAACAGTACCATTTGAAAGTATTCAGGCAGGCCCTTGCACTACATGCTTTGGGGAATTCATCCATAAATATGACCACAAAAGAGGTGGGTATAGTGTGTATGGGTATGGCAAAGTAAGCAGATATAGGATTGAGGATAGATAGAGGATTGGCATCAGTTAGCAGTTGGGGGGAGGGAGGGTTCCAAATGATTTTGGGGCCCCCCCAAAAAACCTCTGGCACTCTGCCTGAATTTAAAGCACAAATCACATTTTTACACATTTTAGGGGGTATTTAGGGTAAAGCACTACTATGGAGCTGACAAAATACATTGTTAATTGAGTAGACCAGGTGGATATAGGGCCAGGAGAGCATGCTGGGGAGGTAAGTGAAGACAAATATGTATGAAGGACAAAAAAAAATTAAAAAAAAATACAGCATGCATGTGGACAAAGGGGACATTCACAACATATTACATTCATGGTAATTAGGGAATGAGGAAAGAAATACAATATATTAACAAACATAAAATATAATAACATGTGATGTTAAAGGATAAAAATCTTACCTTCATATACTCCTTCTGCAGGACCTGGATGACGTCAGAACAGGTCTCTGGGATAATGATCCCCAGAGCCTGGGGGGAGGTGCCTGTCAAGAACTTGAGGTCCTGCCGGCTTCTCCCCATCATCAAGTACCGCAGGGTGACGACTAGCCTCTGCTCTTGCCTCATGCAGGTATCCTGCCTGCTAATATAAGGGGTCAGCAAAGCCAACAAACGGTGAAATACGAGGTCTGTCATGGAAATCGTCAGGATTATTCTCACGGATCTCACGGAGCAAAGGCATGCGATAGAATTGGTCACGCTGAAGCAACCAATTCTTGGTCCATGAACTCCTCCTCGCCGTGTTCATGGACTGGGCTTGTGTCAAAGTAAGGACCCCAACACCAAGCCCCCGCACAGCACGAACTCTACGATGAGTACGTATACCCAGCATGGCTAGAAAACGGTCGGCTGCTCAGAACGAGGTAACAGAACGCACTGAAGAACAGCAAGGCCTGTGAAGAGCAACCTGAAAATCAGTAACGAATGAACAAGAACACAAAGATAAATCAATGGTACTCGCTGCATGCACTGAAGACCAGATACAAACCCACAAGCAAAAACTGAACAGCAGAAATACGATCTGAAAACCATGAGTCTGAAAAAGCATGAATGGTCTCTCACCAAACTTTTACTAACACAAGATTAGCAAAAGGAGCCCAAAGCGTGCCGCGCTTGGTACTGAACTGCCCTTTTATAGTCTTGTCATACGTGGTGTACGTCACCGCATTCTTGGCGTTTGGAAATTCCGACAACTTTGTGCGAACGTGTGTATGCAAGACAAGTTTGAGCCAACATCCGTCGGAAAAAATCCATGGATTTTGTTGTTGGAATGTCCGATCAATGTCCGACCATGTGTACAGGGCATAAGGGCGGATTATAATGTTGCACTGTAACCCAACTTGAGAAATGAGCCATCAACTCAATGAAGCGACTCATGGGTTTGTGAAATCATGGGTTTGTCATGTCCCACTAGGTTATGCCATTGTGAAAGCAGCATGTTTCCCTTTTGTTAGCTTTGTTGTCAGCTTTCTTAATTTTGGGGCCTCATGTTCAGCCATCAACATCACCAAAGGGCCTCACATAAAATTCAGCATCAGAGACGGCAGACGCATTACAGCATACAAAGACTATGGGCATGATACAGGAGATGATCAGAGACTGAGGACATAATACAAAAGAAGGTCAGATGCAATGGACAGCATACAAGAGATGATCAGAGTCTGTAGATATAATACAAGGGATGATTAGTGACTGTGGACATGGTACAGGAGATGGTCAGAGATTGAAAATATCTCCAGGCTGTTACTGATACTGTGCCAGGCTAAGTGTTTCTACTCCTTTCCATCCTGCTGATCACCTCACTGCAGAGGACCTTTGACACTCAGGGGCAGAGGTGTTATTCACAATTGCATCCAAGACACTTGCCCCACATGTCAGGACAGGTTTCCCAGGTGCATCCAGATGTCCTTACGTGCCATGAAATAGCGCCGGGGAACCTGCCATTGTAGTACAGCATATTCTGAAAAATCACGGAAGGGGGCAGAATCCACCAGTTGGAAAGGCAGGAGTTGTAAAGCCAGCAGCTTTGACAAGCTTGAATTTAGACCCTGGGCATGTGGGTGGCATTGATTGAATTTTTTCCTTTTCACTGCAGCAGCCGGGGCAGAGAAATTTGCCTGCTATAGTCTACAGCTAGTGGTGTGCTGCTAGCAGACATGCTGCAAGGACCTGTGCCACCCTTTGCTATACCATCATCCCTGTCAGGTCATTCGATATAGCGGGGGTAGACCTGAAAAGTGGGTAGTGAAGAGGAGCAGAATTGCTTCCCTTTTGTATATCTTTCAGGCGCTCCTGCCAACGGGCTGTTGTGGGAGGTTATATGCCTTGTCAAGCATCTGGTACCCAAATGGCTGGTGTTTTTATCATGCTTGATCTGCTTGAGGCAAAGATTGCAAATTTCAACAGTAGGATTGGCTGCACATGTGTTAAAAAAGGCCCAGACAGCTGAGCTGTGGAAAGTGTACCGGGAGATAACAGCTCCACAATGTGATGGAATCAGATTGCTGCTGTCTACTCTTCCATGATGGCTGACTCATTTGAGTTGTGCCTCACCCACTCTTTCCTCCTCTGCTCTATTCGGGACCCAAGTTGCATCAGTGACTTCATCATCATCATTCCATCTATCCTCATCATCACTGGAGCCAACTTGATGATACGCTGCGGCTGGGGGAACGTGACTGCTAATATGTTGTTTACCTCTCGGTAGGCTCATGTTCCTACCTTCCTGAACCTCAGAACCAACATTAGAATCAAGTAATGCCTGTGCATCGTCAAAGAGCAAGTGGCTGATGCTGGGTCCAAATAACTCATCTGACTCTATCATGCATGATACTGGGGCTATGGCAGGATTAGCTGTGGATAAGGAAGCAGAATAAGCCGCTCTGACAGCTGCGGAGGAATGTGCACTAGTCTCTGCTTGGGTGACAGAGGATAAGGGGAATGAGGATGGTTTAGTAAGCCAGTCCACCACCTCCTTTGCATGCTGTGGCTGGATAGCACGGGCATCTCTAAACAGAGAAAATGGTGCCCTGCTTGAGGACAGACCACATTCACCTAAAAAAAAGGAGCAGTTTCCCCGATGAGGCTTTGGACAGCAATGTAGACATGGTCATCTTCAAACTCTGTGAGACATATAGATTATCTTCAGAATTTTAAAACATATCATTCTACATCACAATAGGGTATAACATGGTAGTATATTTACCACTTAGTTGTAGAGTGCATGACCAGAGGTGTTAAAAAACCGTGAAATGATCAGGAGGGCCACATAGCTGCCCCCACCTCCCCAGAGGGAAAAGGCCCAACCCGATGGGCTTACAGGAAGCCACACAAAGGACACCCACCAGGATAAAGGAGAGAACAAGAGAATCGGCACCTGCAACAAGTTTCCAATTAGTGACCCTATATTAAGTGGAGGGATTAGTAAAATTGACTCTTAACTATATTGTAAGAGTAATACATTGAACTAGATATATTTGAATATATGGACAAACAGGAAACATAATAATATGTGCACATCAGGCTGCCATAAGGTTCCAGAACTGAGATTAATCAATATAAATGGAACAGTAAGAAAGTACAAAAATCTAATTATGGGGGAATTAAGGATGTTAGAAATGGTGAAGTAATATTAAAAAATGTGGGCATCATTGAAGTAATTGTAGCGGTGCAATCTGCGGTGTGAGTGTTGAGGAAGCTGCCCCAAGGGACTGTGAAATAGTGATGTGTGCTGAGTGTTGATGGTGAAAATTGAAATACATGATTGAATAAAGATTAATAATTAATATTAAAAATTTTAAATGCCGTGTGTAATAACCGGCTGGCAAAGATGTGAAAAAATTATTGGAAAAATAGTTGTGTAGGAATGTGATAAATGTAAACTGTGTGATAAAAGTAAAATATGTGCAAGAAGTGATAAATAATAAACAATTAAGAATTAAATCTGATGTTATCATTTACCTTGTACAGCAAGTATAACTTGTATGGGTTGAAGATTGTAGATAGTTTAAGCCTGACTGCAACTGAGCCAGAAGGATAGAGACTCAGGAACTGAGGAGAAATGTGTGCAATGCCATCTGTCCTGCCCTGCAAGGGATCGTGATATGATTCACATGCAGGGGGTCATAAATATATGCCTTGGAGTAGGCAGTTAGGGTAAACTTGCACAGGTGCCATCTCCCTCCCCCCCACCCCCGGAAAACAGGCGTCTGGGCCGTAACACAGACGGCCCCATGTGTGGCTCCCCCGGCGGAAGGCAGGTATGCCCCGGCCACTGCCATCAACTCCGCCGTAAAGCGCGAGATGTCGTGGGGCCGTGCGCACATCGAGAGATCTTGCAATCTTGCACATGTGCACTAAGGCACAGACAGTCCAGAGATGAACAAGGGATGCCGCCGGCAGGGTAAAGCTCATATCAGCAGACAGAATGTATGCACCCATCCGCCAACTAGAGCAAAAAACCCTGCCGTGAAGCCAATATATATATATATATATATATATATGACGCCACAACATGCAGAAGAGTTAGTGGAGTGGATAAGTAAGCCGTCCTCATCCTCCTCATCCTCTGTCACCCAGGCTCATATTAGTTTGCCTTCCAATGCAGCTGCCAAAGCAACCTATTCCACTGGCTTCTTGTCCACAGTTAATCCTTCCGTAGCCCCACCATCATGCATGGAGGAATCACCAGAATTATTCAACCATAGTGTCGGTTACATGCTGATGGAGGATGCGCAGCACTTTGAAGTTAGATGTTGGTTTGCAGGTTGAGGAAGGCAGTAACGTGAGCATAGAGAGAGGGGGTGTCACAGAAGGACAAGAAACTAGTAGTCATGTTCACCCAGCTGCAGCATACTGCCAAGTTTGCTCCAGTGACGAGGAGGGAGGGAATGATGAGGTCACTGACTGTACTTGGGTATATGAAAAAAATGCGCCGCGCCTAGGGGTGTAACTGAATAACTGTAAATCTAAGTACAAATCATAGATAATAAAGCGTGCAAATCAAATAGAGCCTAAAGCTCTGATCACTTACTAAGATCACCTGCTGTGTGAATCCTAAAGCTCTGATCACTTACTAAGATCACCTGCTGTGTGAATCCTATGACCAAACACACTAAAAAATATCTAGTGCAATAAATCACAAAGTGCAATGTGCATAGAAAAACGTAATAAGATAAATATACAATCCACAGTGATTAAAATATAATCATTCCTAATAAGGTGTATATGCTAAAAAATGTTACACATATGTAGATCCACTGTGATTAAAATGAAAAAGAAAAACAATTAAATAAAACAATATATATATTCGTAAAACACAAACAGAGTAAATCAATCACATGCGTGGGCGAATTGAAACTATAATCGCCCTAATAAAGGTGTTCAAATCACATCCGTGAAAAAATCTTCCAATCCAGTAACATAAAGTGACCAAGTTCAAATAAAAGTCAGTGTAATGGTGATGGTTTAAAGAAAAAGTTCCAGTTTTGAATCAAACGTGCCCAAAGAAAAACATGCTGTGAAGTGCCTTGGTGACCCCCAATGTGATTGCGCTCACCTTGGAGCGTGTGACACAGGTTTTAATTGTGTCAATACACGCTTTTGGAGCCACCCCTGGGCTCAGTATTAGGTACAGCTGATTCCCACACTGGATTCTTTATGGCTCCACTCACATCAGACCATATAAAAGAAAAAGGCTAATATAGTATAATACCGTAGGATACTTTTATTAAAATCACATCCAATCCCCACATGGGGTACTCACATTTATAAGGTGCTCATGTGCACCAAAACATAACATAGGAAAAAACGGCTGTGCGGCGTGCTGCGGGGTGTGAGAGCTCCACAATCCAGCTCTGTGCTGATCGCTCCGTCCTGGCCCCTCCCCTACGCGTCTTCGACACAGGGAGTCACGTGTCTTCATCAGGGGGAATGATGAGGTCACTGACTGTACTTGGGTGCCTGAGAGAAGAGAGGAGGAAAGTGAGGAGGAGGAGGTACAACTTCAATGAGGTAGGATGTCCTCCAGGGGCCGGCTTAAGGGCAGCCACCCTATTGCATCACAGCACTGAGCTCCACAGGTGCAGGGCCCTGCTGACTCCCCGCTGACTTCCAAAATTTAATTGGTGTGGGCTTTTTTCAACACATGTGCAGTAGATCACACCATTGCTGTTTGCAATCAATGTCTGAAGTGGATCAAGCATAACCAGAACAGCATCCGCTTAGGGGGCCATATGCTTGACAAGACATATGACGACCTGCCATGCAGTCCATTGGCAACAGCACCTGAAAGACCCACATCATAAAAAAAGGCAGACTTCTCCTTGCTCCTCACCTGTGATCTCAACCCCTACTATACCTCCAGTCCTCTCAAAAACCTGCACTGAGAGGAATGAAGGTATAGCAATAGGTGCCACAAGTACTTGCAGCCAATCTGCTAGCAGTACACCACCAGTTGATATCAGCAGGCAAATTTCGCTACCCCAGTTGCTGAACCATAAAAAAATACTGTCCCAGCCATCCACATGCTCAGAGTCTAAATGCTAGCTTGTCCAAATTGCTAGCACTGCAACTGTTGCCTTTTTAGCTGGTAGTCTCTGCCCCCTTTCATGAATTTGTGGAATGTGCTGTACCACAGTGGCAAGTTCCAAAATGAATCACGGAATAATGGACAGGACGCTTGAGGCAGAACAGCGGGAGGAAGACTTCCTTTCCTCTCAAGGCCCCCTTTATACAGATAGCATTCCTGCTGGGCCGCCAAACACACAGGAAAAAAAAGGAGGAGGAGGATTGTGCCAGCATGGATGTAGAGCAGGGGTCTTCAAACTACGGCCCTGCAGTTGTTCAGGAACTACAATTCCCATCATGCCTAGTCATGTCTGTGAATGTCAGAGCTTTACAATGCCTCATGTGACGTGTAGTTCTGCAACAGCTGGAGGGCCGTAGTTTGAGGATCCCTGATGTAGAGGATAACAGCCAGCAGTCTTCAAGGGATGGTTTTCAGTCCCCAGAAAACTAAGGAGTTATATGTGGCTGGGAGGAGGTAGTGCCTGACAATGTCATCCTCAGTGACCCAGAGACTTCATTCGGTCAGAGGAAGAGCAGTGGAGAAGGTGGCCAGCTGACCGATGCCTTTAAACAATTTTTTAGTCCTCAGAGCCAATGGCTGATCAAGCAACCATTGCAAGCATCTACATTATATGGTACAGGAATATCTGGGGCAAAAGCGGACTTGGAGACCTTTCCAACAGAGCATCCACTGGGTTACTGAATCTTGAGGATGGACCACTGACCAGAACCTGCTCAATATGTAATCGAGCTACTGGCCTGTCCTGCATCCAGCGTGCTTTCTGAATGGACATTCACTGCTGCTGGAGGGTTTGTAATGGATCAAAGAGTGTGCCTGTCCACAGACTTTGTTTTTTTTTGTTTAATGAATGTTTATTGAAGAATATTAACAAAAATACGAATAGATAAAATAAACATGTAGCATATGATAGACAATCTTCTGAGCGAAACAAAAAGATTTCAATGAGCACAAAAACTTGTCATGTAGCAACAATCCGAGAAGTGCCACTGTAAGTGCATAACGGATTTAACAAACAAGTATAGCCAAAGATTGAGGAGAGGCTTAAGACATATATAAACATAATAGTCAATCTAGAAATTAAGATTGTAACTAAACAAGGCAAGTAATTAAAAGAGAAAAAAATTAAGGGGAAAACAAAGAGAGAGATAGAAAGAAGACGAAAGAGAGGTAGAAAAGAAGAATAGGGCGTAGGAATGGGAAAGGGGTTGAAGGATGGGATCAGGAGGGGGGGGGGGTTGGCATGCGTGTCGTCATATTTTAAGATATTATTACCATTTGGTATGATATTATGTAGAGGGAGAATAGTTCACAATCAGAAGAAGAGGAATCCCTGAAAATAGGTCAAAAGGGTCCTAAGCAATGGTTAAGGAGGTGAACTCATATGGGTTGTGTTATAATTTCTTTGTAGTGGGATGAGGATGTGAACTCTGTCCAGGGTGTCCATGTGAAAGTGTGTCTCTGGGAAGTACCTCTGATACTGTGAGTTATATCCTCTAGGTGATGAACCTCTGAGACCCTATGCAACCAATTTTTTACAGACAGGATTGTGGGTTGACCCCAAAGTGTGGGGACTAGAGCCTTGGCAGTATTCAACAAATGAGGAATGAGTGAAAATTTGTATGTACCTATGGATTCTTTAGTAGCATGGAAAAGGACAATCCAGGGATCATGGGGAAGATTGATGTCTGTAATCAGTCTTATAAGATTAAAAACATTGGTCCAGAAGGGACGAATGATCGGGCAGTGCCACCAAATATGTGCGTGTGTAGCTTCGTTCCCACAACTCCTCCAACACAAAGCGGAGCTGTCTGGGAACATTTGATGCATTTTGACTGGGGTATAGTGCCATCTGGAAAGAAGTTTGTAGTTGACTTCTGCCATTTTTGAAGCTGGTGAGGAGACATGAGCAAGTTTTAGGATTTTATCTTTCAGAGTGTTTGTTAGGGGGGAGTTCTAATCTAATTCCCATTTAGCCAGGAAGTGCGGGTACATAGGGTTAGAGAGGTCGGTAAGAGCTTTGTAAAACAGAGAGATTCCATGTAGGGGGGGTCCTTCAGGTGGAATATTTCTTCTATGCTATTTAGATCCTGTAAGCCTCGTAATGGATGAGGAAAGGAATGTAGAAAGCGTTGCAATTGGTGATATCTCCACTTATCCAAAAATGTGATATGTTTAGAGCTAAGAATCCCAGAAAGAGGTTTGATTGTGTTGGCATGTATAATGTGATGTAGCAGTAGAGGTTCTCCTGAGGCCCAGGATTTAAATCCTGGGTCCAATAAACCTGGTAGGAAATAGTGGTGATTAAGGAGGGGCATCAAGGGGGAGTCATAATTCCAGGAAAATTACCTGCATATATACATCCCATATATCCAGTGAGGACGTGGTAAGTGCTGAAACAGTGTGGGTAATGTTCCTATGAACTCGGGGTATCCAGGGGACAACAGAGAGATCGGCTCCACTCAGGGAGTATTCTAATTGTACCCATAATTTTGAATTAACCACATATTTCCAATCCGCCATTCTAGATAAAATGATAGCATGATAATATGTCTTAAAGTTTGGGAGTGCCAGTCCCCCAGAGCATTTGGAGCGAAAAAGAACGTCTCTGGATATTCTGGGGTAGCTGTTCCCCTAAACAAAGTGGGAGATCATTGCCTGCAGGATAGTAAAGAACCCCACAGGAACGCCTAGTGGGATCATTTGAAAAATAAATAATATGCGGGGGAGAATGTTCATTTTAATGATGTTTATTTTCCCCAACCATGAGTGGGATAGACTAGTCCATTTTCTTAGGTCCTCTCTGATGCTGTTTAACAGCGGGATGTAGTTACACTTGAAAAGGGAGTGCAGTTTAGGTGTGAGGTATATACCCAAATATTTCATGTGAGTCTTTTCCCATCTGAACAGAAAGAGGGGTTTCAAAGAGGTCGCTTCTGACCTGGGGAGGTTAATGTTCAGGATTTGAGATTTGGAGAGGTTTATTTTAAAATGTGATATAGTTTGGAAGGTAGAAAATGCTGACATTAAATTGGGTAGAGAGATGCGTGGTTGTTGGATAAAGAAGAGTATGTCGTCAGCGTAGGTGGCGTATTTGTGAGTTCTGTCTCCTACTTGGATGCCACGTATATTGGTATTGCGTCTAATTGTGGCTAGGAATGGTTCTAAAGTGATAGCAAAGAGGAGGGGGGAGAGAGGACATCACTGCCTAGTGCCATTATGTAAGGTGAAGGGATCGCTTAGCGAGCTGTTTATGGGGATTTGCACAGAGGGGGCAGAATAAAGTGAAGAAATGCAATGATACATCTTCGGGCCTAATCCAAAGTGACGTAAGATCATCTTAAGGTAGTCCCAGTCCACCCTATTGAATGCTTTTTCAGCGTCAGTAGAAAGGAGTAGGGTGGGCTGGGCACATATTTGAACATACTGGATTAGGGAGATTGTCCATAGAGAGTTGTCTTTAGCCTCTCTATGTGGTATGAAACCTGTCTGATCTGCCGAGATCCAACTGGGTATTAAGGGAAGTATGCGGTTAGCCATCACCTTGGCAAATAATTTAATGTCAGTGTTTAGCAAAGAAATTGGTCTGTAGCTGCTGCATAGGGTGGGATCTTTAGGTATAACAGTGATATGTGCTGAAAGGGATTCTGGGCGCAGGCCTGAAGATTGGGAAATTGAGTTAGCGTAGGCTGTGAGGCGAGGGAGTAAGATGTCCTGGAATGTCTTGTAATAAAGGATAGTGAACCCGTCAGGGCCGGGAGCTTTACCTGAAGGGGAGGATTTTAAAGCGGTCTGGAATTCTTCAATTGAAAAATCCGCTTCCATTTCCTTAAGGGCTGACCTAGATAATTTAGGGAGATTTGCCACCCTCAGATAGGAGAGGATTGGAGAACGCCTCTCTGATGGGGCAAAGGGGCTAAGCCATTTGTAACATTATAAAGATCTGCATAGAATTCCCTAAAGGCTTTGGCAATGTGTGGGGTTGCATGTACCAGTTCCCCCGTTGGAAGTTTAATTTTAGGGATAAATGACTTTGTTTGTTTCGCATTAAGGGATCTAGCAAGTAATTTGCTCGGTTTATTGCCCCACTGGTAGAATTTTTGTGATATGCGGTGAAATTTCCTTTTAGTGTCTAAATCTAGGAGGTTTTTTAGTTCTTCACGTTTAAGCGTGAGGGCTTTGAGATGTGCGCTGTGGAGTGAGAGTTTATGTTGCTCATCAAGGTCAGTTATTTGTGGCAGTACCTGTGCAATTTGATGACCATGCTCCCTTTTTTTTCTGGCGCCGAGCTCGATTAATTGTCCCCGTATAGTGGCCTTATGAGCTTCCCAAACAATAGGTGGGGAAGCCACAGAGGGTATGTTCTCTTTGAAGTAATGCTTCAGGTGGGAGGCTAATATGGAGACTTCAGTTTGGTTAGAGAGGAGTGATTCGTTAAATTTCCAGTTATTGGTGCTACGAGGTAAGGTGGGGATGGTCATGCGCATCGACACAAGAGCATGATCGGATAAGGTTGCTGTTCCTATATGGGCAGATTTGAGGAGAGGGAGGTGGAAGTGATACAAAAATATATTATCTATTCTAGAGTAAGACAGGTGTGTCGCAGAGAAGTGTGAGTAGTCTTTATCTTTAGGATGGAGAAGGCGCCAGACATCTATTAGTTGATGATCTAAGAGCCTTTTTTTAACAAAAGCTAAACATTTAAATAATATGTTAGAGCGTCCCTGGGACGTATCCATTGTAGGATCGAGGGGCATGTTTATGTCCCCTGCGAGGACAATGATACCTTTGGCAAATTGTGATAGTTCAGTGAGGATTTACGAAAGAAAGGTTGGTTGATTCTGGTTTGGGGAGTAGATATTTGCAAACGTACATTGGGTGTTGCCTATAAAGCCCTTAAGGAAGAGAAAATGACCATAGTCATCTGCAAGCATTTCCGTTAGGTGAAAAGATACCCTACTGCTGAAACCAATGGCAACACCCTTAGCCTTGTTGGTGTCAGAGAGGCTGTAGTACCACTGCGGAAAGTAGGGTGAGGTTAACCTGACCGGTGTGATGTGGGTTAAATGTGTTTCCTGAAGGAAGGCAATAGAGCAAGCATTGTGCCTTAGCTCACGCATTACTTGGTGTCATTTAGCAGCGACATTAACACCTCGGACATTATAGGATGTAATTGTCAGAGTCGCCATTGGTACAGCGGATAGGAATATCCTAGCCTATACTTCCACGCATGCCAATGTGGAGGGGGGAAAAGAGGGGGAGGAATGGCGAAAGAAAGTTTGAGGGAGTAGAAGAAAGGAGATAAAACACATAGAGAAAGCATACATATGTGTTAAAACAATTATGGGAATTACAAGAAAGACACGCAGAAATCTGCAGTGGTCCCTGAGGTCTCACCAACCCCAAAAGGAAGGGGGGGGGATGCTCCGAGGTAAAAGAGCGAAGGAGCAATGTGCCCCGCCAGCATTTGGCCTGTTAGGAAAATACATTATAATTACATGGAATGAGCTCCAGCAAAAAATTTAATGAAAAAATGAGAAAAAAAAAAAAAAGCATTTTTGAAAATAAAAAAGGGAAAAAGGGGGTAAAGTTATGAAAGGGTTATGAAAACCTAGGCAACAATATAATATTAACAATGGGAAATTAAACCTTACGAACCCTGCAAGAAAAAGTTTGCAACTGAACCGTTCAGATCCAAAAACAAAAAAGGAAAAACTAAAATTGGACCATGAGATACCCAAAAATAAAAATGAATGTCGGGTCTATATCCTCTAAGCCAATGAGGCTAAAAAAGAGTTCAAAGAGTCTGACCAGAGCATATCAAGCATTGAAAAACTGGGTATCAGTATACACAAAAAATAAAAGGAGAAACAAAGATGAGTAGAGAAAGGCATATCACAGCCATGCTTCTGTGCGGATCCGGGGAATGACGTGCGCCTTTTCTTTGACGGAGTTTTACGCCATGGAGGGTCGAAGTGGTTTGAGAATTTCGGAATGTGATCTTGCCAGCCCGGGAGGATAACTGGCGGAAGATTGAGATCTTGAAGAAAGGTAGAGAGTTCCTCTGGGAAGCAAAGAGTTTGACAACGGCCATTTTTGGTGTCTATCAAGCAAGCTGGAAAACCCCATCTGTATGTAATCCCGTCTGTACGTAGGTGTTCAAGGAACGGTTTTAGGGCTCTGCGCCGATCAAGGGTTTCCTTGGACAGATCAGATCAGGAAAAATATTAATGACTGCTCCGTCAAAGTCAATGTTAGGAGTGTTGCGCAGTTTCGTCATGATGGCGTTTTTATCCTCAAAATAGTGCAAACGACAAATGACATCTCTGGGTTGGTCTGAATTAGCATTACGAGGTTGCAGTGCATGATTAACGTGATCAAATCACAGTGGGTTAGTGACAGGGTTTCCCAGAATTGTGTTGAGAATTCCACGGATCGATGGCTCTAGGTCATTGTCTCTAGTTGCTTCTGGTAGGCCTCTGATACATAGGTTATTCCTACGATTACGGTTCTCGAGATCTTTGAGTTTGAGGCACGATGAGCAAAGGCAAGCTGGGTAACAGTCTCCTGTAACTCTTTTATGGCTGTTGCTTGGGAGTCCTGATGCTGTTCCGTCTCCTCTACTCTAGCTAAGAGGTGGGACATGTCAGTTCTCATAGCGGTGATTTCTTTCTTGATGGATTTGTCCAAACTATGGAACATACCAGCAAGTTCTTTTTTAAGGCCACTCATCAACAATGTCATTTCTGAGCCAGCAGGGGATCCGGGATCCTCCATGAGGTCTGGGCAGTAAGATGAAGCAGGGGAACTTTCCCTCACTGAGGCAGCATGGGAGGAGGGAGAAATACTCTGTCTTAAAGTTCTGGCTTGTCCACTGCGTGCGCCAGCTAAATATTGCTGAATAGAGCCAGAGGCAACTGTATGAGATTTCAAACCCTTTCCGGATCTTTTGCCTATTGTGGAACGGGTTTTAGGTGTCTTGGCGGGCATAGCTGGAGCTGTAAGGCCGGTAGCTGGGCAGTGCTCCTCACACTCACATCAGTTTACATGCACCAAAAGGCTGTAATTCTATTACTGAATATGGTAAGCAGGTACAAATGAGTCCCCTTGAATTACTATGAGGTAAGGTTATGAGCCACAAACTGCATAAGTTCTGGAGGGGAGGGGGGCGTGCTGCTAATAGAGTAAAGCAAAAAGGAATGAAATCTGGTGTATTAGGAGTAGCAAGACTAGGCCAAAGACTTTCCTACTAGGGACAACTGGCCAGGTAGACTCCACTCCTCGCAGGACACAAAGTTCCCTCCGCAGGCTCTGATTTCAGGGCCCTGATGCTACAGCAGGTGAGAGTCTCTGTAGTGTGCGGGAATACAGGGGAGGGCTGCTACTCACTGTGTCCCTGGGGTGGGAGAGATCAGACCGGCAGCCCTCAAGATGGCTTCGGGCCGCTGCATTCCGGAGCAAGGAAACAGGGATCCCAGGCGATTTGACACAGCTGCCTTCCCGATCTGAGGGCTCCAGCAACACGGGAGTCAGCCAGTCCCAGGAAAGTGTTCGTATTGTTCCCGGAACACAGGGACGGTGGGCAGAAGGCTCAGATCGGGTAACAGGCCAAAAGATGGCGGCAGGCGCCCGTAGTGTGGCTTGGTTTGTAGGCCCGGATCGATATTAAGTGGCCAGATCCAGGGAAGACCCCTCCAGGGGTATAGCAGGAGGGTCCAGGAGGTAGAGGGAATGCGATGGGGACTCGCAAAGTATTATTAGGGCCGGGATGGCAATGGATTAGTTTTGCCTGTGTGGAGCTCAGCTTCCACACGTCCTCCTCAGTGTGCGTCCGGACACGCCCCCTCCACAGACTTTGTTGATAGGCTCACATTTATAAAAATGAGTCGGTCCTGGATAAGCAACTATCAGGCCCCTGATGCTGATGTAACTGATTGAATTTGCTAGGGATCTGGGATCCCTTGAAGACTGTCTATGCTGACTATCCTATTCCTCCTCTATCTTGATGATGCTAGCTTCCAACAATATTTTTGGTTTAGGGCACCACCACCACCCCCCAAGGCCCAATAATATCGCTTCTCGGCCTTTTGACTAAGATCAAGTGTAGTATCTGTTCTTATCAGCTGCCAGAGGAGGTGCTATGCTACTCCCAAGTGTGAGGAGGGCAGATGCAAATCCAATGGTGTCATTGCACCTGGAAGGGCGGTTTTGGTAGTGACCGGTGTCTGGGCACCCTTAGAGATGTCAGCGGGGTCAAGTCTGAGCCGTCCGGAAGGGTGCTCCTGGTGAGGATGGGTGCTGCATTGGGTCTGGCCAGAGGGTTAGGTCCCTGGCCTTCTGGCCTAGATTGGGGTAGTTCTAGCTCCGGTCAGTTTTTTGGGAAAGAACACTGGCTCCCCTTTCCCACCGGGGGAGCGGCTAGTATTTCCCAAATGTAATTAGGTAGGACTGATGGGAGCGACGGTTGAGCCTGATGACAAGGGCTCTCCCTAAGCGCTCAGAACTTCATGCCTTTCTGCCTGGGGTAGGGGCTGCTCTGGTCTGGGTTGTTGGTCAGGGTTGGGATGAAAAGCCTGTGGTGAATGTGCCCCTGAAGTGGCAGTTCAGGGGTGCCGTACAATCACTGTGAGTGAGGGTCACTTTGATTTATGGCACCATGGTCACTTCACCATGCACACGTGTTTCACACCTGCCTCTAGGGCTGAGCCTTTTAGCTAGGACCAGGGGAAATGTTTTATTCCTGGCCGAAAGGGCCTGCCATTGTATTGCACAATGGTCACTCTTTCACTTCTCCCACTTCCTTCTCCCCACTTTCCTATTTATTTTGAACCCCGTGTTTGTCACTTTTTTGTACTTTTTTGTTTGGTGTGTACACGTTTTGTCACTGTGTGAGGAGTAGGGTGTGGGTCCTCGGGCCTACCCTGAAAGTCTTGGGAGGAGGGACATAGGCCTTTTGTCTTGGTTCGCCCTCTCTCATGGGGTCTCCCTTAGGGGGAGTCCCAACAAGTACTTGGGTGGGTCTGTTTCGGCAGACCCTCCAGAGAAATGGGTCCATCTGGTTTCTGCCAGATGGACCTAGTGAAGTACCGCAGTCCCTGTCAGGAGCCTAACGCCCCGGGGGATCCAGGGTAAGGTCCTTCCTAGGGAGTTCTAGTGTAACACCCACTGCACATTTTTGTGTTTCACACGCCACGGGCTTTAACAAAAAAAAAAAAAAAATGCTGTGCTGAAATTATACATCAATCACTATCATTACATATATAAACCACATACAGTTACTTGAAAAAAATATTTTTCACTACAGTGGTAATTTTATTTTATATAGATAAGACTTGATCATCCACCTTCAATAAAAAGATGCATTTTGGTATACTGTTATTCACACATAATCCAATAAATTGTAAAGATCTATCTTTTTATACATTTATTTTTTAATAATTATTTTTTAATGATGCTGTTATCTGTATTGTAAAATATACATTTGTAAATTTATAATAACTGCGATCCTAGAGTCGTTGCTTGGAAGTGTGATGCAGTTTCTTTTGATGTTACTTGGCTCAGCCCCCTGCAAGGGCTTAGCTTCAAAGTGTAACTATAGACCAGGAAAATGCTACAGGTTTGATAACATAGGTGTCTAATACTCTCTGGCTACAAAAATATTTGTCCTAACAGCTTTAGCTATTTTTAAACTACTGTTTTGATTTATATAACTGTGTCTTGTATCATATCTGTAGATTGAAAAAAAAAATCAGAAGTTCAGGCTTAATAAAAATGTACGTTGAATTAACAGATTATGTATATCTTTATAAAAAGTCAATATACTGTATGTACAGAAGTTGTAGTCACATGACCTCTGTTGTTCTTGTAGCTTCTGATTCAGCATTGGGTTATGAGCAAAGAAAAATTGTGCACATGCATTGTAAAGCTTCAAGGTGTTTGTGTCTCTAAGAAATTAAATTTGCAGCATTCCACGCAACACTTCTAGGGTCAAGAGTATGCACTAGAGACAAGTGCACATTACTGGGTGGCCAGACACTAGCAGCAGAAAAGCCCACTATAGAAGCACAGAGCATTGCCATAGAGATTCTGCACTGAATTTTAGATAAAGGGGTGGTTGTGAATGTTGTTTACTAAAGTTTTGAAATGGTTTCCCTCAGATGGCTAGTTTTGTAAGTTAAAGCATATCTTTTTTTTTTTTTATTATTCACCTTTTATTTTATTATGTAAATACATATATGCATAATCACTTGTTTATTACATCAATTTCCTTTATCTATGTTTCACACCTTTATTTCCCCACCCCAGCCAAACAGGCAGAAAAAAAAAAAAAAATTGCCCCCCCCCCCTTCCCTACACACCCGTCAGTTACTCCATGTTCCCGATTCACAAAACTCCCGCCATTTTCCCCATATATTCCTAAACCTCTCCAACGAGTCCTCTTCTATATGAATGGTTTCTTCTATAGATCTTATCAATTCAACCCTTGCAACCCAATCCTTCAAATTTGGGCCTTGCAGGATCCTCCAGAAACTCGGAATCAAACTTTTGGCTGCATTTAGAAGGATTCCTTCCCAATAGGGTTGGATCTTCATGCATTCCCACCAGAGATGCGCAAAGGTCCCCGGGGCATCGCATCCCCTCCAGCAAGTTGGATGTCCCTCTGCCCTGATCCGATGCGCCCTCTGGGGGGTCACGTACCATCTCGCTAAGAGTTTATAGCAAATTTCAACTGTCTTCATGTCTCCTGAAGAAAAACAAGCCATTCTCAAGATTTTCCTTCCTCATCTCTCATTCCACATAAGTGGAAATCCTATTTCCTTTCATTACATCCTGTAGTGCTATTTCTTCTTTTTTTGCCCATCTAGTGAAATATATATATTCCTCTTTTCCTGGTTTAAAGTAATTCGTGCCCAATATCGATAACAGTGGTGAATTATGGTCCCAATGGTACTTTCTTCCTATATCATCCCAAATTTTAAAAGTGTTAACTAGTGGATTTGTACTATTAGCAAAATCTCGGTGCTGTCGTGGTATCCAAACCATCTTCCTTAAATCTACCTTGCTTTGTGAAATCTCCATATTTACCCAGCTTCTCCCCTCTTTATTATGAATCCATTCTGCTGTTCATAAAATACAGATCGCCTGATAATATTTCTCAAAGTCCGGGGCTGCTAATCCTCCTGAGCTTTTGGCTTTCCTCAATATTGCATATGCAATGCTGGGCCGTTTATGTGCCCAGATATATATAATTTTTTTTTCCATAAAAAATTTTAGTAATATTTGCATAAAACAGTGTATACAAAGAGAACATAACAGTAGATGTTTTATGCGAAATTCCAGGGCACATAGAGAGATCATAAATATGAAATGGTTATCAAGCCTACTGAAATTCCAGCTCCACAGTCCAAGACTAATAAAATGTAGCAGTAGGACCGTGAAAGGTAGCGTGAAAAAAAAGAATACATTTGTTCTATCAAAGAGGAGAGAAAGTGAGAAAATAAAGTATAGAGAGAGAGAGAGAGAAGGTGAAGAACCATTCACCAATCGTCGGAGTGTGTGTGTGTGTGTGTGTGTATCCCCAGTGTACCGGAATGCATAGTCTTGCCGCATTTACCATAAGCATGGCCAGGGACTTACAGTACTCAGTTTTGGTTAGATGGGTATGGTGTAGGAGGTACTGTGCCCGAGAGTAATCCAAGGTGTACGTAGTGATGTGTGCAATGTGCTCATGTACCTCTTTCCAGAATGGCTGAAGGGAATCACAGTCCCGCCAATGGTGGAGCATGGTTCCCTTTGCCCTCCCACATGTCCAGCACATATCTGGAATAGATGGGGAGAATTTATGTAAGCGTGATGGGGTCCTATACCAGCGTGTTTCAATTTTATAGCCATTTTCCTGGATGGCAACATTGAGGGAACCCTTGTGAAAATATTCATTAATGAGGGCCCAATCATCATCGGCGAGGTAAATCTGAAGGTCAGACTCCCAGGCTATGCGTGCTGAATCTGGGGTGCTGGAGGTGTCATCTATGAGTATACTATATATACACACGATCAGGTGCCTTTGTGGGGGAAGTCGCGTGCATAATGTTTCAAAGGGCGTCAATTGTCTTGTCCATGTCTCTGTCGTCGCCTGGGTGGAAAGGAGGTGTTGAGTCTGCCTATACGACCAGAACAGAAAGGAATTGGAAAGGGACAAAGCTACTAAGTTCTCATAGGAGTGAAGGGATCCATAAATAAAGAACTAATGTGCTAATACTTTGTCGTGTGGCCATTCCTGAATGTGATAGTAAGTTGAGAATCCTGGTGTAAAACTGGGGTTTCCTTGTATTGGAGTTAGGGGTCCAGGGACCGAAGAGACTGTTGCAGTTTTTATCGCTCGCCCAAAGACCCTGAGAGACGGATGAATAAGAGGGTGTATCATGATCTCTGGTGGCCAATGTCGGGGTAGTAAACAAAGTAGGGACCCGAGGGGGAGTTGTGTGAATGATTTTTCTAAGGTCACCCAGACCTTCCCAGTCTCATGAATGTTCCAATCTACAAGTCGCGTAAGGTGGCTTGCCAGAAAGTATTTGTAAAGGTCCGGGAGACCAATACCACCCCTAATTTTTAGACGTGTAAGGCGAGTGTATTTAATACGGGGCAGAGAATTTCTCTATATAAATAATGAGCATGCCTTCTTGTATGCCGCAAAGAAGGAAGTTGGTAGGTTGATAGGAATGCACTGAATAAGGTATAAAAGACGTGGTAGGATTATCATTTTTAGAAAAGCAGATCGGCCAAACCACGAGACATTGAGGTTTCCCCATTCTTTTAGATCATGTGGGCTCTTTTCAAGGCTACCAGAAAGTTCTCGTTATACAAGTCAGCTAATTTTGCCATAATTTGGATACCTAAATAAGTGATGGCCTTCTGGTACCATAGAAAAGGGAAGGAGCTCTGACAACATTCTACCTCTTTTCTTGTAAGCGAAACATTCAGGGCATGCGATTTCGCATAATTGATCTTCAGGTGTGATAAAGTCCCAAAGTTTTCTATATCTTTCAACTGGTTAGGTATAGAGGTAAGTGGGGAGGCCAGGGAAAGGAGGATGTCATTTGCAAAGGCAGCCACCTTATACTCCCTTTTCCCGTATTGAAAAACCTTTAATATTAGAGTTATCTCTTAGCCGGGGGGGGACAGAGGGGGGGACAGAGGGGGGACAGAGAACATCCCTGACGGGTACCATTATTTATGGTGAAGGTGTCTGACAGGTGGCCATTATCTCTTACACTCGCACTTGGAGAGGCGTATAAAGCTGAGATGTGGGCCAACATGCGAGAGCGAAGACCAATCGTCTTCAGGACCTCACGCATGTAATCCCAGGCCACCCTGACGAATGCCTTCTCAGCATCTAGGGATAAAACAAAGCCTTGGGTTTTTGAAGTTGTGAGCCAACGGTGGAGGTTTAGTGCTCTAATGGTGTTATCCCTGGCCTCCCTTCCCGGGACAAAGCCCACCTGGTCCAAAATGATAAGGTTGGGTAGGAGCAGGGACAACCTATTAACTAAGAGTTTGGTGTAAAGTTTGATATCCACGTTGAGAAGGGATATAGGTCTATAATTCTGTACTTGCGTGGCATCTTTACCCTCTTTCGGTATGACCGTAATGTGGGCCTCTAACATGCGACTGACTGAAACCTTGGGACATGCCAGGGCATTGAAGGTGGCTATCAGCTTTGGGGATAATACAGTGAAAAAGCACTTATAATATTGCAGTGTAAACCCATCTGGGCCTGGGCTCTTTCCCATTTTCATCTGCTTTAAGGCGGCCTGCAGCTCTTCTATAGAGAGGGGTTGTTCCATTTCCTTAGCCTGCATCCGTGAGAGTGGTTTTGGGCAATATTGAGCTAGGAAGTCCCTGATGGCTTCTGATCTCCTTTCTGTCTGATCAGGGTTCTGGCTAGAAGACTTTAAATTATATAATTTTTTATAATAGCGTTCAAAGCATTTTGCAATGTCCTCATTTCTAGATAAAGATGTGCCCTGTTGATCCCGAATCTGGTGGATTGTGTTGGAAGGTCTGTAGGCACGTAATAAAATAGCAAAGAACTAGTGCGCAAAACCACACTCTCAAAGACCATGGACAATGGT
Source organism: Aquarana catesbeiana (assembly GCF_042186555.1). Lineage (NCBI taxonomy): Eukaryota > Metazoa > Chordata > Amphibia > Anura > Ranidae > Aquarana > Aquarana catesbeiana. The sequence continues at coordinate 398,307,356 of NC_133326.1, read as the reverse complement.
ACCAAATAGAACAGCTGCCAACATAAGAGGTGTCCTCACCCACCCTGATGAATACGTAATAATGGTAAAAAGGTATGTGGCGCTAATCTATCTAAGTGTACCACTCACAATAATGGAAAGAAAATCTCAAAGTAGCATGAATCTAAATCCTTCCTTAATTCACAATGCACGTAATGCCTATAGTTGGTGTAGCAACCAATAAGCATCTACAAATAATAACCATAGACCAGTGTGCATGTTTTTCCAATATGAACACTGCACTTCAGTATTAACTACTACCTTCTCCTGTTAAGAAGCAGCCAAACTATAATAAAGTGCTAAGTGCTGGTTGCCATTCCTAGTAGGAATATATGAGTAAATCATCCAGTGTGCATATTATTCCTAAAACCACACAGTGTGTAAATATGACCAGAAATAAAGAATAGATATTAAAAGTGAATTAAAAATTATTTTTGGATAAATAAATTGCAATTCCTCAAAATATATAAATAAATCATACAATGTGCATAATATTCCTAAACCCAACATGTGAAAATATCGCCAGAAATTGAAAGGAAATAAATATTACTGGTGAATAGATGAAATCCAGTTCCTCCTAATATAAGCATAAAAAACTGCAATGTAATACTTAATTAAAGGATGCGACTCTGCACCCCACATCTATACATAAGTGATCAAGTGCAAAACAAGGTGACAATTGTGCAAATTCATACATATATAAATGCGACTCTGAAAATGGCTCAAAAATCAACACCCCTCCCACCTGCAAAAAAATAAATATAAAAAACTGTGACAAATAAAGTGATCAAGTCCAAATAAATGTTGCTTCATGCAATGTGACTCTTAATGTCCATAAAAAAGTCAATAGTAACGTGCCAGTAAAGGTGACTTAGTGTTGAATTCATTCACTTAAAAACTGGTGCCGCACACAGGGGTGAGAGGTGAGAGGCTGGGGGAAACACCTGTGTGCCGCACCAGTTTTTAAGTGAATGAATTCAACACTAAGTCACCTTTACTGGCACGTTACTATTGACTTTTTTATGGACATTAAGAGTCACATTGAATGAAGCAACATTTATTTGGACTTGATCACTTTATTTGTCACAGTTTTTTATATTTATTTTTTTGCAGGTGGGAGGAGTGTTGATTTTTGAGTCATTTTCAGAGTCGCATTTATATATGCATGAATTTGCACAATTGTCACCTTATTTTGCACTTGATCACTTATGTATAGATGTGGGGTGCAGAGTCGCATCCTTTAATTAAGTATTGCATTGCAGTTTTTTATGCTTATATTAGGAGGAACTGGATTTCATCTATTCACCAGTAATATTTATTTCCTTTCAATTTCTGGCCTTATTTTCACATGTTGGGTTTAGGAATATTATGCACGTTGTATGATTTATTTATATATTTTGAGGAATTGCAATTTATTTATCCAAAAATAATTTTTTATTCACTTTTAATATCTATTCTTTATTTCTGGTCATGTTTACACACGGTGTGGTTTTAGGAATAATATGCACACTGGATGATTGACTCATATATTCCTACTAGGAATGGCAACCAGCACTTAGCACTTTATTATAGTTTGGCTGCTTCTTAACAGGAGAAGGTAGTAGTTAATACTGAAGTGCAGTGTTCATATTGGAAAAACACGCACACTGGTCTATGGTTATTATTTGTAGATGCTTATTGGTTGCTACACCAACTATAGGCATTACGTGCATTGTGAATTAAGGAAGGATTTAGATTCATGCTACTTTGAGATTTTCTTTCCATTATTGTGAGTGGTACACTTAGATAGATTAGCGCCACATACCTTTTTACCATTATTATGTAGGCACGTAATGCCCATGTCAAAATCCTCCCACACTTATTACCCTGTTCATAGAAGACTCTCTGATGGAGGACATAACGGCGCCTCGTGCGTTTCCCTAGTTCTTTTAGTAGCAAAGAGCGAGAGTGTGACAACTCTTGTAGGGACTGCTGTGAGTGTGAATGTTTGTGTGTGGCCTCTAGCCACCTAATTTTATCAATTAGCCTTACTATAGTGTCCTGATGTTGCCTTTTGACTTGCTGCCTGAGCCATTTGTTCCCCCGAATTGGAGATATGTCCGGGGTGGCATTCTTCGTGAAATACTTGCAGATTCGGAATTCTAGGCGTGTGGTATATTCCACATCCTTAAGTAAGGCGGAGTTTAATCATCAGGTTTTAGTTCTGGGATCTGAGTCTGGAAAGGTCAGGGTAACCGAAATAGGGTGATGGTCTGATAGATACATTGGGTCTGTTGTTACGTGTGTAAGATAAGTCAGGTCAGGTTGGGAGAGAAAAAAATAATATAGTCCTTGACCGAGGGAAATAACATGCGCCATGTATCATGTAATGCCAGACCCTGAAGCTGTAGTTTAATTTGGCGAAGGGCTCGATATGACAACATAGAGGTACCTGAAGAAGTGTCAATGTCTGGATTTAGTGGAACATTAAAGTCTCCTTCCAGAAGGACCATGCCCTCCCTGAAGGAGAGTAAGAGATCACTGATTTTCCTAAAAAAGGAAACCTGATATTCATTTGGGGAATAAATGTTTGCCAATGTAAGTGGCTTAGAGGCATATAGGCCTTTGATAAAGACAAACCTGCCCTCTGGGTCCACCAAGGAGTCTAACAGTTGAAAAGGAGCATGCTTGGATAATAATATGGAAGCCCGTTTAGTCTTTGCGGTGGGATTCGTGGAGTGGATGGCTATATGAGAGAGATAGTTAGTAAGTTTAGGAATAGAATCCAAGTGGAAGCGGGTTTCCTGGAGGAAAATAAACTGAGCTTTCTGCTTGGCAAGGACGGACAAGACTTGCGATCGTTTTTCCAGCACATTTAGGCCTTTTACATTAAGCGAAACACACTTCAGCGATAAAGAGTCATGGGGTCTTGAGTCTCTCTGCATGGTGCGATGGGAACTAGGATAAGAGCTATGAAAAATATGTTCACTTGCCCTGGTTTAGAAAGTGCCTGCCTACACTGAAGTGGTCAAGCTGGAGGATGAGCTAGTGCGGCCGAGGGGTGGGGAAGGGAAAGGAGGGGAGCAGGGATACAATAGACCGGAGAGTGGGGAAGGAGGAGAAAGAGAGTGAGAGGAGAGAAAGAGAAGGAAAGAAAGAAAAAAAAGGGGGGTCAAGAGTCAGAGATATAAAGATAACAGAAATGGAAAGGGATGAGACCCAGAGAGCAGGAAAGATGAGAAATTAACTTGTGGGTATCACAAGATATAGAAGAAAGGAAATACCAGAGGTGGAGATAGAAGTATTAGTCCACCTAAGAGACAGTAAGCTGGATGGTCAGAAGGGTAAGAAAGAAGGGTAAGCTTGACTGCTGTGGAGCAAATAAACAGTATAAGAAGGAGAAGTAACATTGCTACCAGCCTGCAAGTGTCATGCAATTCTAAACAGCAACCCTGTATAGAACCTTATTTGAAAGAAACTCAGTCCCAATAATCTATTAATAGCCCATTCTATAGGTCCAACAGAGGAAAATGCCATCAGAACTTGGACAAAATACTGTTGGGGGCAATATAGAGTGATTATTATAAAAGAAAGCATATTCAAATTCCTCTATTCTAAGGAGGCCGCCTAAGGTATGGGCGTGGCTTTGGGAGGAGGAGTAGTCTATGCTCAGGGAATCCTGGGAATTCCAAAACTAAAACTAAAACCCCCGACAAAATTGAGCAGAAAATAGTATCCTCAAGAAGCTAGGCAGAGAATATTATCACCCCTCCTCAAAACTTACAGTCTCAGGATGCACATATTCTAGAATCCAACTTTCTATTGTGAGTAACATATGGGATGCCCACGGATCGCCGTTTGCTGATTTTGCAGTGAATCTGTGATATGTAAGTAAGTACTTTTGATCTTACGACTTGGTACTTTTTTTCTATATAAGGTTGTTGACAGTACCAATACTTATTGGATGCTATTATGCAAACATCACCATATACTCCTATTTATGTTACAGATAAGAACATAATTACCCGTTCTATAACTACCCCTGAAGAAGGAATATGCATACTATTGCACAAATAATTTCCGAAATATGTCGGGTCCATGTGTCTAGAGAATTCAGCTGGCCAACCCCCTTCCAGTCGGGCCAGTGATCCTCCTGACTATTAGTTTGGGTCAATATGTACAAAATATTTTCTTGTTCATGTTTATTCATTGACGCATTATTGCAATAGATTTTAAATCATTGTGTCTATATGTGATATAATATTTATATATTTTCTACCATTTTTTGTATTCAATAAAGTTGGCACTTCTGTGCCTTTTTCTATTTATCTTGATTTCTTATACTTTACTTCTGCCATCAAAGTCCAAGGGGGCATCTTCCAATGCATTTGGTGCATGTACTCTTCATAATATTGCGAGATCTTAGTTGATCCAGCAGGGGGCGTAAAGCTTGTCTGTTCTGTAAAGTACTTGGGGAAAGGTCCTGAAAGAGCTTAATCTCAGTGCCATTGTGTATTATACGGCCTCTTTCCCTAGCCTTTCTCAATAATTCTTCTTTAAGTGGAAAGTTCACTATGCAACATACCATATCCCTCAGGGGCTCATTGTCTCAGGGTGGAGGTCTAAGAGCCCGGTGTAGCCTCCCTATCTCGATGGGGGATTCCTCTGGGCGGACTAGCAGCTCATTAAAAATGGTGCAGATCGTTTGCGGCAGGGAACGGAGGGTGTGGAACAGTTCAGGGATGTTTCGTTTCAGCTGCGTTCCGGTCTCCTTCAGTATCCGGGATGCTCAGGCACTCCTGTTCAGCTTACTTATGATGACAAGGTGCGATGGTTCCCCAAAAAGGCAAATTATAGTCCTCAGCTTGCAGGAGCTCTTTGCTTAAGCAGCCATCTTAGGACCCAGCCAAACCACATCCCCCCAGATATATTTTAATATATATTTTAAGTTAAAGCATATCTAAACCCAAGAGCATAAATGTAATATATTGCAGCTTACCAGTCCTTAAATGTTGTGGCTACATTTGTTTCCGTTGTAAAGAGTAAGGTACATTTTCTGCAATTACAAAAAAATACCTGTTTATCCTGCCAATGATGCAGTGACTTGTTGATGGAACTGAAATCTCCAACTACTGTATCAGTTTTTTCAGCTCTTTTGTGAACCACAAAGCAACACCCCTTGGTGAAAGGGTAGTGAATGATCATTGTTACTTTAGTAATCCTTTGTTTTTATAACATTTTTAATAAATATGTTTATTATTAATATAATATTAAATTCTATGTACAGTAGTTATATGTAATAACAAAAATGGTGTAAATCATAATTAATGATATAACATTACATACAGTATCTGCCCGCGAGATTGTGTTTCCAGTGCTGGTTCTCGGCTACAGGGTACTGTACATCTCGCAGCTGCAATAAGAAAAACACATTTTCCTATTGCAGCGAGTGTGAGAAAGAATTCCCCTCCAGGGGCATACCAGGCCCTTAGGTCTGGTATGGATTTTAAGGGGAACCCCCATACGCCGAAAAAACGGCGTGGGGGCCCCCCCAAAATCCATACCAGACCCTTATCCGAGCACGCAGCTCGGCCGGTCAGGAAAGGGGGTGGGGACAAGTGAGCGCCCCCCCTCCTGAACCGTACCAGGCCGTATGCCCTCAACATGGGGGGGTGGGTGCTTTGGGGAAGGGGGGCGCCCTGAGGCCACCCCACCCCAAAGCACCTTGTCCCCATGTTGATGAGGACAAGGGCCTCTTCCCGACAACCCTGGCCATTGGTTGTCGGGGTCTGCAGGCGGAGGGCTTATCAGAATCCGGGAGCCCCCTTTAATAAGGGGGCCCCCACATCCCAGCCCCCCACCCTATGTGAATGAGTATGGGGTACATCGTACCACTACCCATTCACCTGGGGAAAAAAGTGTCAATAAAAAAACACACTAGACAGGTTTTTAAAGTAATTTATTAAGCAGCTCCGGGGGTCTTGTTCCGACTTCGGGGGTCTCTTCCGATTTCTCCGCTCTCTCCGGCCTCTTCTCCTACTCTCTGGTTCTTCTCCCTCTCTCTGGCCTCTTCTCCCGGTGTCCGGTTTTTCTCCCGCTCTCCAGCCTCTTCTCCCAGTCTCCGGCCTCTTCTTCAGGTCTCCGGTTCTTCTCCCACTCTCCGGTTCCTCTGCTGGGCTCCTCTGCTATCTTGCGCGAGGTGTGTAACGACTTATATAGACATGGGGCGTGGTCACTGGGTGATGTCATCCGTGACCCCGCTACTTATGATGCCACCGTCCCGGGGCATGATGGGACTGTGACATCATCACCCGGTGACCAGGCCCCATGCCTATATAAGTCATTGCGCACCTCACACACTGCATTACAGTGGGAGAGAGCGTCGTGTCAACATCGGAAGAAGAGAAGAAGGAACAAGACAATGGAGAAAACCAAGCCACCGCTAGCAAAAGAGCGGAAGATAGCGGAGGAGCCCGGCAGAAGAACCGGAGACCTGGAGAAGAACCGGAGACCTGGAGAAGAGGCCGGAGACCGGGAGAAGAACCGGACACCCAGGAGAAGAGGCCGGAGAGAGCGGAGAAGTCGGAAGAGACCCCCAAAGTCAGAAGGAGACCCCCGGAGCTACCTAATAAATTACTTTTAAAACCTGTCTAGTGTGTTTTTTTATTGACACTTTTTTTCCCCCAGGTGAATGGGTAGGGGTACGATGTACCCCATACTCATTCACATAGGGTGGGGGGCTGGGATGTGGGGGCCCCCTTATTAAAGGGGGCTCCCGGATTCTGATAAGCCCATCCGCCTGCAGACCCCGACAACCAATGGCCAGGGTTGTCGGGAAGAGGCCCTTGTCCTCATCAACATGAGGACAAGGTGCTTTGGGGTGGGGAGGCCGCAGGGCACCCCCCTTCCCCAAAGCACCCACCCCCCATGTTGAGGGCATGCGGCCTGGTACTGTTCAGGAGGGGGGCGCTTGCTCTTCCCCACACCCTTTCCTGACCGGCTGGGCTGTGTGCTCGGATAAGGGTCTAGTATGGATTTTGGGAGGACCCCCACATCGTTTTTTTGACATAGGGGGTTCCCCTTAAAATCCATACCAGACCTAAGGGCCTGGTATGCCCTTGGAGGGGAACCCATGCCGTTTTTTTATTTAAAATTTGGCGTAGAGTTCCTCCTCATGATTCATACCAAACACCTATCAGTATTGCTTGTCGCTCATTGGGAAAGGAAAAAAAACACATTTTTCCTTTTCCGATGAGCGAGCCAGCTCGGCACTGGCTCCCGCAACGGGGCTCACAGGTGTCAAATCTCGCCGATAACAGCGGCGAGATTGACACAATATCACGGTCACCTACTGTACTGTATATCATATAGTAATATATATTCCCTAGACAAGGGAATTTTGCCTTAGTTTGTAAATGATGTTTGCAATCATTAACCCATCACATGCAAGAAAAAAAATGCACATGATTGGATGGGATGATGGAAGTTGGCAGAACTTCTCCATTTTCAGTAAGTTAAAGGAACATTCCCTTGCAAAGTGAAAATTTCCTTGCAAAAAGAATAGCCTTTTTGCCTTTAGAAAATCAAATTTACACACACAGACATACATATATATATATATATATATATATATATATATATATATATATATATATATATTTCCTGGCCCACCTCAAGTCAGCACACAACAGGTTAACACCGGAGCCCCACATGACCACCTGTATCTAGCTGAATAAAAGACAGCCCCTCCCCCAACTAGGATCTTCTTCTTTTTTGGTCTGCTCTAGGTCACCTGTTGATTGCAGTTGGTAAGTCATTTGTTTGCTGCATCCCGCCTGCCAAACTTACTCCTCCATGTCCAGCCTCCCATGGAGTTGGAAGACCCTGAATGCTGAAGGTAAATCCTTTTAAAAACTGGGTGCCTTGTGTCAAAGCCGTGGGCAAAATGATGCTTAAACAGCATTGATATTGTACAGGTGTGGTATTATAAGAGCTCTGCTCTGTCATCATTGCCTCTCCCTTTGGGTTTTTTTTCCTGTCTTTTTATATGCAGCGCACTGCACTGCTCTCCTGGCTTTATTGTCAGCCTGAGAGCAGCTGTGAATGGTGTCACAGGGTGCAGGGAGATGGGCAGCATAGGATGGGAACCACCAGACGCCATGCAATGGTGTAAATGATTTTGGAGGTCTGGAGTTGGGAGGGCTTCTCTCCCTCTCTCTCCCTGCAGTCCTGCCAGGTAAATGACTTACCTTGGATTCTGACTAGGTCTCCTGCCTGTCTTTGGATGTGCTGCCCTGGCTCCCTTGCTATGCTGTGTACTTCTGAGGGTTTGACAGTCTGACTGGTTTTTGTCTCAAACTCTGTGTCTGGTGTCTGCTGTCCGCCTTTGGAAATGCTACCTGAAGCTCACCTGCTGATGCTTTAAAGTGAGTGGATGAAGGCAGATGGCTCTTAAAGAGACAGTCTACCTGTTTTTTGGTGAGAGGTAATATGCTTTTCTCCATATATTTTGTGCAAATATGAGCTTGCCACTCCTGTTAGTGGCACAGAAGATTAGCAAAGGTAGGAGAGGGCAACGTGGGACATGGTTTTTAAAAGAGTACTCAAGGAAATGTTGCATTGTTTCTGTATGGAACGCATCTGGAAAGTGGCAAAACGCATTGAGAATGCATCAAAAACACTGATGCAGAAACACATCTGGAACATAGAAATTGTGGCGATCTGGCCATCAGACTTGCACAGAATCTATACAGTGACAGATTCTGCCTGCCAGTTAACTTTGCTATAAAAACTTCAGAAATGTATTACATTCAACACAGGAAACTACAAAATTTGGCATAGTTTCTGGAAAGAGTGTAACCCGGCGACTGACTTTTGGTTGATACTTTTGATGGACCTGGTATAGGCTCTGGTGCACTCAGTCACTGCTACAGTATGAGAGCGTTGTGGTTATGCCACTGGAGGGCAGACGGAACTTCTACACAAGCCTTTGACATTTCCTATAATGGGAGGTTATTGTTTGGCCAAACACTGAACAATGCAATTAAGCGAATGACAGGAGGAAAATTATGGACGGTGGCCACAGATTAGTAAGAGGAAGCTGCCATCCTTCACTCAAGCCTACTGAACTTCAGAAAGTGCAGGAGGCCAAATCTTATAGGATTGGCTGCAGATTTAACAGATCACAGTGGAGGTGTCTCAAAGTTACTTTTGATATGAATTCAAGTCCAGAGTAAGCTGCTAAGATGGCTGGAAAGTCTTTTGAAGGTACGTCCAACCAGTCTCTTCCAGTTGGGAACAGGGGGCCTGAGTAAAATTGATGGTTGTTTGGAAGACAATCATCAAAGACCAGTGGGTCCAAAATACAGGTGGGAGTACAATGGGGAATTCCACTGACCACTGAATTTGTTTAATTTATGTTCAACAGATCTCAGAAGAGAAAATGTTTGCAAGATTTTTATACTGCTACAAGGCCATCATACCAGTGATGCCGGAAACATAGAATTATCTGTGGGCCTTTCTCCCCAGTTTTTCTAGTACTTAAGGCAGGAGCCTTCTGGCCTGTTTCAGTCTGAAGGAATCAGACATACATACCAAGAGGTTTAAGATGGAGTTCATGCAGACAGTTCCAGGGACAATTCATCAGGAGGACCAGTTGGTATCAATTGACTGGCCGACTCATACTTCCAAGTACCAATTAATGCCGAGCACCAGAGGTGTGTGAGATTTGTGGTGGCCAGATCTCATTTCCAGTTCAGGTGTCTGCCTTTTACAGAATTGGAACAACCCCAGGAATCTTTTTGAAGATCTTGTTGGCAGTGGTGGTACCTTTGGTCAGGTGGCACATAAAGGAGTTTTCAAGTTGCCTTCTTTAACGTATGAGCTGGGTTGTCTATGGATTAAAAAATCTTTGTGCCTATACAAAATTCAACAAGAACTGGAATTTTGAACATCGGCACTGTGCTTCTTTTGGAGGCGTGCAAGGCCATTGGAATGCTGTAAAACACTCCCCAGGTATCTCTTGAATGGAAGGAAGTCTTTTCTAGCATTGCAAGCCTTTCAGGATCTTCCAGGGGGCTGAGTAAGGTTGACAGCAAGACTGTAGTAGCCTAAATTGCCTGAAAAGGGGACACCAAAAGCCTTTTCCTGCTGCATCTGCAAAGAAACTTTTCGTGGAGCAGAGAACCACTTAGTCGGTTAAGTCCAGGGAAGCAAAATCTTATTATTGGTTCTGTTAGGTAGAATATTTTTTCTACAAGTGCCTCATACCAATATTGGCCCTATGGGGCAATATTATGGGGCAGTAGTTCTCAGGGAGACTTCACTGAACATGCAGCTTCTGATATTTGCAACAGGATACCAATGCAAAGACTCCGTCATACAAGATACGTTCATAGTGCCATGGAATTTTCTGTCTGATCTTTGTCTCTGGTCGAATGAAATCTTTTATGTCAAGGTCAGTAACAGCACCCCAATCCAACAAAACTACTTTTAATAGCCTGGCTATGGTATAGGCTACACTAGAGGTGCAGGGCTTCTCATCTGAGGTTGTTCAGACCTTGGTGACCAGAAGATCAACCATGAACAATACATAGGAGAGGATATGAAAGAAGTTTGTTATGTTTGCTCAGCAAAAGCTTTCTCTCCTGCGTTCCCTGCTCTAGCCAATATGCTTGACATTTTACAGTCAGCGCTAGAGGTTGGTCTGACATTACAACTCCATTTAAGGTACAGATCTCTACTTTATCTTTTCACAGGCTGCAGATGGGTGAAAAAGCCAGTGACAAGATGCTTCTTCCAGATGACAATCTATCATAGGTGTGTGCCAACTAGTGCATTAGGGTGTGCACCCCAAAGCTTAAACACACACACACTTTATATATATATATAGATAGATAGATAGATAGATAGATAGATAGATAGATAGATAGATAGATAGATAGATAGATAGATAGATAGATAGATAGATAGATAGAGATAAATATAGATAGATATAGATAGATAGATAGATATAGATAGATAGATAGATAGATAGATAGATAGATAGATAGATAGATAGATAGATAGATAGATAGATAGATAGATAGATAGATAGATAGATAGATAGATAGATAGATAGATATAGATAGATAGATAGATAGATAGATAGATAGATAGATAGATAGATAGATAGATAGATAGATAGAGATAGATAGATAGATAGAGATAGATATAGATAGAGATATAGATAGATATAGATATAGATATAGATATAGATATAGATATAGATATAGATAGATATAGATAGATATAGATAGATAGATATAGATATAGATAGATAGATATAGATATAGATAGATAGATATAGATATAGATAGATAGATATAGATAGATATAGATAGATAGATAGATAGATAGATAGATAGATAGATAGATAGATAGATAGATAGATAGATAGATAGATAGAGATAGATAGATAGAGATAGATATAGATAGAGATATAGATAGATATAGATAGATAGATAGATAGATAGATAGATAGAGATAGATATAGATAGATATAGATAGATATAGATAGATATAGATAGATATAGATAGATAGATATAGATATAGATAGATAGATATAGATAGATATAGATAGATAGATAGATAGATAGATAGATAGATAGATAGATAGATAGATAGATAGATAGATAGATAGATAGATAGATAGATAGGTAGAGCAGTGGACTGTGTCAGTAGGGCAGGGATTGGTGTCAGTAGTTTATATTCATTTTTTTACTATTATAACAATTGTATTATTGTATTATTTTTTACAATGATTTATTATTTTTTACAATTTATTATTTTTTTTAATATAATTTATTAGGAGCCCCATTGGGGGACTTTGGTGCAATATATCAGGGGTCTGAACAGCCTCATTTTTGAGACAGAGAAAGGGACTGAGGACAGAGATTTCCCAGTCCCTTTCTCTGCAGCCAAGCAGTAAGGGGAATCTGCGCAGCACAGGGTGATTAGGGTGTGCCCGGGCACACCTGGCACACCCTGTATGCACACCTATGCAATCTATATATGACCTTGAGGGCAGTGGCGTAATTAGAACCTTCAGGGCCCCGGTGCAAGAAATCATGAAGGGCCCCCCTGACCCCCAGCTGGGGCCCTTCCCTCCGAGCCGATGGCGTAAATGCCAAGGCCCGGTCGCAAGTGTGATGTTTGTGACCCTGGTAGTTCTGCCACTGGCGTCTGTTTTTTTTATTTTTATTGTATTTTCTACCATTTATTTATTGTTTTACAATATTATTTTATAAAAAATATTTAAATTTTTTTTTTTAAGAGTTGGGGGGCTTTGGTGAGATATCAGGGGTCTAAGCAGACCTCTGATGTTTCACCTTTGAGAACGAGAAAGGAGATTGAGAGCACAGCCTCAGCTGCACAGAATGAATGGACAGGAATAGCTCTGTATAGAGCTGCCCCTTTATTCGCAAACTGAAGCATAGTAAATACAGTTTACTATGTTTCAGTTATGAATGGATTGAGTCCGTGATCGGTATGGATCACTGACTCTCCATGCAGATACCCTACAGCAGCTGGCAGGAGAGGGGAGGGGGGAACTCTGCTGAGCTGTGTGGACAAGGGGAGGGGCCAGGGAGAGCACATAGGGGGGCAGCAGAAAGAAGCTGCATAGGAGGCGTGGTGGGTGCGACTGCATATAGAGGAACTGATCTTTCCATTTCCCCCACTTCCAGTGTTGCCAACCCCCTGAAGTGAAATTTACTGGCAGGATGACAAAATTTACAAACGGCACCACTTTTTTTACTGGCAAAAATCATGAAAATTACTGGCAGATCTGCATTTTTTACTGGCACTGCAAAAAAGTACCTAAAATTACTATTTTCAGTGCTAAACAGTGCAAGGATACATATTTGAACTATAAACATATAGCTAGTGCTGTTAGCAATGTGTTTAAGCTAAACAAAAGTCAAAAAACATATTTCTCCATTGACATGAAGGTCAGGTTACTATAACCCAGCTAGCACTAGGTTCCCTCCTAACATCAGAGTCTGTAGGGATCCCCCTTACAGTGAAAGGGAACTCTTATGTAAAGGGGAACGCTGCAGATCATGATCTATGGGGGAACTCTGATGTAGAGGGGGGCTCTGGTGACCAGAGACCACCTTATATCAGAGTCCACTGTGTTCCCTTTACATCAGAGTTCCCAATTACATCAGGGTCCGCAGATTGAGTTCCCCTTTGCACTGTAAGGGGCAATCCTGCAGACTTTGATGTAAAGGGGAATGCCAGGAACTCTGATGTGGTGGGCACTCTGGTGACCAGAGACCACCTTCCGCAGAGTGAATACACTAAGGTAAGGGGAGTTACTAATTTAGGGGGAAACCTTTATATCAGTGCCCCTTACATTATTGTATTCACTCCCCCTTACATCAGCAACCCCCCTAGACTGACTTGCCAGTGCTGTCACTGACCTCCTCTCAGGTGCATCGTGCAGGGCTCAGTCAGATGGCTTCAGCTTGGTGGTTCTGGTTTTCCTATGGTCTCCTCTCCACAGTCCACACACGTCTGACTTCTCCCGTGACCCCATGATCCCGGCGGCGCTCCCACTCTTGACTCCTTTCCCGACTCCCCCTCAGAGACTGCAGACATGATGTAGGAATAGGTCAGAGGCTGCGGGCAGGAGATGGTCAGAGGCTGCGGGCACTGGGCAGGAGATGGTCAGAGGCTGCGGACAGGAGATGGTCAGAGGCTGTGGGCACTGGGCAGGAGATGGTCAGAGGCTGCGGACAGGAGATGGTCAGAGGCTGTGGGCACACGAGATGGTCAGAGGCTGTGGGCACATGAGATGGTCAGAGGCTGCGGGCACACGAGATGGTCAGAGGCTGTGGGCACTGGGCAGGAGATGGTCAGAGGCTGCAGACAGGAGATGGTCAGAGGCTGCGGGCACTGGGCAGGAGATGGTCAGAGGCTGTGGGCACACGAGATGGTCAGAGGCTGCGGGCACACGAGATGGTCAGAGGCTGTGGGCACACGAGATGGTCAGAGGCTGTGGGCACACGAGATGGTCAGAGGCTGTGGGCACATGAGATGGTCAGAGGCTGTGGGCACTGGGCAGGAGATGGTCAGAGGCTGCAGACAGGAGATGGTCAGAGGCTGCGGGCACTGGGCAGGAGATGGTCAGAGGCTGCGGGCACACGAGATGGTCAGAGGCTGCGGGCACACGAGATGGTCAGAGGCTGCGGGCACACGAGATGGTCAGAGGCTGCGGGCACACGAGATGGTCAGAGGCTGCGGGCACACAAGATGGTCAGAGGCTGCGGGCACAGGAGATGGTCAGAGGCTGCGGGCACAGGAGATGGTCAGAGGCTGCGGGCACAGGAGATGGTCAGAGGCTGCGGGCACAGGAGATGGTCAGAGGCTGCGGGCACAGGAGATGGTCAGAGGCTGCGGGCACAGGAGATGGTCAGAGGCTGCGAGCACAGGAGATGGTCAGAGGCTGTCACTCACTGTGATATACACACAGACACATTATATATATACACACACACATCTCCATGCACAGTGACAGCCATGAGCACACACACAACGGATCCCATTATCAGAGTAACTTCATCACAATGCACAGTGTGCTCTGCAGACATGAACACCGCACAGCCCCGGTCATCCCCGGCACACATCGGTCACCCCAGCCCCGGCCACCCAGTGGGGAACGCCGCACTGGTTCGGACTGCAGGCATGGCTGGCAGAACAAAAGGCAGCAGCAGACATGGGCAGTGCCAGGTGCCCACCTGATAGTGGGTAACCCCGCAGAGAGTGAGAGAGAGAGCGCCGGAGACAAAGCTGGCAGGCTGGGATGTACTCACCGGAGACGGAGAGTGGAATCCGGGTGATCGGGTGTATATGGAAGTTGGAACCAGCAGAAGAAGAGCTCCGGGCAGGGGGGAAGAAGGAGGGGAGAGCATCCAGGGAGAGGGGAGGAGAGAGTGACTGTTACCTGTCCTGCCGTGGCCGGGCCCGGTAACATGGCTCCTCCTGCTCCCCCCGCTGAACCGCCGAGAACTGAAGATCGAGCGGCGGCCGGCGGCTTCTGTTCAAAAATGGCGCCAGGCGGCGTCATTACATTACTGCGCATGCGCCGGCCTGCCGAGCTTGTACGATCTTTCCCGAGTCCTGCAGGCTTCGGAACGGCGCATGCGCAGTTGCATGGCCGGCCCGCAGCCATCTTTTTTACGGGCACCGGCTGCCCGTAACGGGCATTCACGGACGCCCCGAAAATGGGGTGATTTCTTCGGGCTGCCCGTAAATTAACGGGCGGTTGGCAACACTGCCCACTTCTCATCTCCTTTCAGCAGCTGCAGGAGGAGAATGGAGAGATCAGTTTCTCTGTATCAGTGTTTCTCAACATTTCTTCAACATTTTAGTCAAGGTGCAACATATTGCCTCTTCACTGCCTGTCAAATGCCTCTGAAAAGCGATCTACATCGCTTTTCAGAGGAATTGTATTTTCTTGTTGGTATTATGAACCCACCCTAAAAAAATCTGTTCTGATCGTAAAAGAAAATGTACGCACGTACGCAAATACACACATATACATATAAATACATGCACACACATAAACGCACACACATAAACGCACACACGAGCAAACACACAAACATGCACATACACATATAACTCTATACACATGCACACACACACACACACATAACTCTATACACATGCGCACGCACATATAACTCTATACACATGCACACGCACATATAACTCTATACACATGCACACGCACATATAACTCTATACACATGCACACGCACATATAACTCTATACACATGCACACACACATATAACTCTATACACATGCACACACATGCGCACACACATATAACTCTATACACATGCACACACACATATAACTCACATATAACTCACATATAACTCTATACACATGCACTACACATGCACACACATTAGGGTGACCACATTTCCAAACTGCCATTCAGGGTCACACCGCCCCTCCCCCCCGCGCCCGCCCAAAAAAGATGTTTTTTTTTTTTTTTTTGCCAATTTTTGGGGAAAAAAAGCAAACAGTAGTAACCAGTTTAGACAGGTGGCATGCAATGTGCGGGGGACAGCAGCAGATCTGAGGGGGAGTGTGGGGGACAGCAGCAGATCTGAGGGGGAGTGTGGGGGACAGCAGTGTGACAGACTCACCCGAGACAGAGGCTATTGGAGGGGACTGAACGCTAGCCTGTTGCCTTTTGATTATGGGCCCTGGATTTTCAATGGAACGGTGCTCTTTGTGGGGTGAATTGGAGATCCGGTTTGAACTGTATTAATCGGACTCAGTCGTGTATATATGTATATTTTGTAGGTTGTTTGATTCTGTTGGGGACTCCTTGCTGTGGATCTGTGTCCCTGAAGAGGGAGGGGGGGTTCCTCCAGCAGCCCCCTCCTGATAAGACTGATTCATTCTGTTGGGACACATCCTGTGAGGAGATGCTGGTGTCATCAACCTGTGTTTATGTTAATTGAATGAGCTAATGACATTGTCCTCTATACAATGTAGGAGACGGGACGACTGCCATTGTGTTGATATAACTGTGTGAAGCTCGGTGACCACAAGTCTGGGCGAAAGGTCATGTCTCAGTCACCTAGGCTGTATAAAGGATTAGATAATTAGCTCATGTTAATTAGGTTACGTTTGTATTGTTAGAGTAATCTTCTCCTGTGTATATAAGACTGTATTCTGGTTCTGAATAAAGTGCGTTCTTAGTAGCAACAAGCAAGTGTCGCCTTGTTTGTGCTCAGAGAGGTTGGGATATCTGTATACAGACTGGGAGGAAGTGGTATATGACGGAAGCACTCAAGCGGAGTGTGGGACGTTCCGTGACATTGGTGGCAAGCAGCGGGAAAGCTTCCTGGAGTCTGGGACATCCAAACCTCCAACTGGATCCAAGATCAGCATAGCAGACTTCAGTCACCCCAGCAGAGATATGGACCTGGCATCAGAGTTCCCGGGGCTGCTGCGGATCATCCTTTCAACATACACCAGGACTGTGTCTGAGGATGAATACCTGGAGCTTAGGCAGCAAATTCGGGTGGAGCTCTGGATTGCAGCCCTCCGTCTCGCTGGTATAAAACAGGGCAAGTGCTTTCCAACCCAAGAGCAACGGGCCAGTGACCAACGGGCATTGCGGATGGCATTCCTGGGAGAGCAGCCCCAGGAGCAATGGGTGACTGAGTTGGACAGGTTGGTCCAGCAGGAGATAGAGCTGGACAATCGTTATTGGGCTCTGCAATGGCACGCAGAGGAGGGATATTTAGGGGAGACAACAGAATGCTCTCCGGAGGGATATGACTTTGGCGGCCCTGGATTGCTGTGGGAGAGCCTTACAGATCTTTTTATGTTTGGCGATGAAGGGGAACCTGACCTTGAGGACCTGAGAGACTATAGAGAGTCTATGCTCGGTCTTGCAGGGGTCTCAGAGCTCAAACCTGATCTGGACCATTTGCTAAGGAAGGAACAGCATCTGGAAAGGGCATACAGGAAACTGCTAGAACAAGTTCAGCAGCATGCCAGAGAATCGGCAGTGGAAAATCCGGAGATTGCCGTCCCCAAACCTGAAGTGCTGACAACAGGGCAGAGCTCTGCTAACCTCTGCCCAGAAATGATAGCATCTTCTGGGTTCCATGGACAGGAGATGGTGAACCTCTATCCCCAGACATCAGTTGCAGAGACATGGGATTTGATAGACTTTTCTGCTGAGGAAGAACAACTTGATGAGCCTCCAGCAGAAGAGCTGCTATCAGGGCCAAAGTTCACTGTGTTCTGCCTAGCACCAACAGTGGCTTCAGCCTTCCTGAGAGAAGAGGTAGTCGGCCTTTCTCCCACAACACTGACAGGGACATGTGATTTTCTGCCAGCAGCATCTATGGAGTTAAAACAAACTTCTCCAGCTGAAGATCTGGTAACTGAACAGAGGGTCCAAGACCTCTGTCCCACACTTTTACCAATTCCAGTGACTGGGGATTTAATAGATGTTTCTGTAGAGGAGGAACCACCTGGCAAACCCCCAGCAGAAGTGCTGGCAACCGGACAGAGGGTCCAAGACCTCTGCCCCACACCAGCAGCAATTGTGGAGGCTCAGGCTGAGAAGATGGCAATCACTTCCCAGCAGCAGATACAGGGGGAGAAGGGAGAGGAGGTGTGTGTTGTCCCTCCCCAACAGTTGGCCAGGGTGGAGGAAGTGGGCTTTCCTCCCCAGCAAAGATCCGTGTACCTGGGAGACAGTACCATCGACATGTCGTCCCAGCAGCCAGATGAGGGAATAGAAAAGGAAGCAGCTGGCTCCCTTTTCCAATGGCAACTACACAGTTTGGGAGTGGAGGAAGCCAGCCTCCTGCCCCAACGGTTAGCTGGAGCGGAGGATGCAGAGTCCCCAGCAGAAGTGCTGGCAACAGAACAGAGAGCTACCAACCTCTTCCCAGCAGCGGCAACAACTGTGGAGTTCCAGGGAGCCGGGGCAGTTGGCCCCTCTCTCCGACGACAAGCTGATGTAGTGGAGCTGCTACTCCCAGCTGAATCGCTGGCAACAGGGCAGAGCACCGCTGGCCTCTGCCTAGCACCTAGTGTCCCTCTACAGCTTCAGGAAGCTGGGGTGATTGGCCCCTCTGCCCAGCAGCAGACTGAGCCCAGGAATGTTAAAAACAATCCAGCTGAAGCCCTGGCAGCCAGACAGAGAGTAAATGACCTCTGCCCCACACCTACTGAGGTCAACTATTCCTTGCGGCCAAGAATGGAGATCATGCGGGAAGACTATGTGAGTTCACTCTGCCTGACTAACGTATGTCCAGACCAGGTGGAGGTCTGGGACCTTGTTAGTCAACCTTTGATGGGGGAGAAATGTGACAGGCTCACACGAGACAGAGGCTATTGGAGGGGACTGAACGCTAGCCTGTTGCCTTTTGATTATGGGCCCTGGATTTTCAATGGAACGGTGCTCTTTGTGGGGTGAATTGGAGGTCCGGTTTGAACTGTATTAATCGGACTCAGTCGTGTATATATGTATATTTTGTAGGTTGTTTGATTCTGTTGGGGACTCCTTGCTGAGGATCTGTGTCCCTGAAGAGGGAGGGGGGGTTCCTCCAGCAGCCCCCTGCTGATAAGACTGATTCATTCTGTTGGGACACATCCTGTGAGGAGATGCTGGTGTCATCAACCTGTGTTTATGTTAATTGAATGAGCTAATGACATTGTCCTCTATACAATGTAGGAGACGGGACGACTGCCATTGTGTTGATATAACTGTGTGAAGCTCGGTGACCACAAGTCTGGGCGAAAGGTCATGTCTCAGTCACCTAGGCTGTATAAAGGATTAGATAATTAGCTCATGTTAATTAGGTTACGTTTGTATTGTTAGAGTAATCTTCTCCTGTGTATACAAGACTGTATTCTGGTTCTGAATAAAGTGCGTTCTTAGTAGCAACAAGCAAGTGTCGCCTTGTTTGTGCTCAGAGAGGTTGGGATATCTGTATACAGACTGGGAGGAAGTGGTATATGACGGAAGCACTCAAGCGGAGTGTGGGACGTTCCGTGACAAGCAGCAGAACTAAGGAGGCAGGGGGGACAGCAGCAGAACTGTAGGGGAGTGTGGGGGACAGCAGCAGAACGGAGGGGGAGTGTGGGGGACAGCAGCAGAACTGAGGGGGAGTGTGGCGGACAGCAGCAGAACTGAGGGGGAGTGTGGGGGACAGCAGCAGATCTGAGGGGGAGTGTGGGGGACAGCAGCAGAACGGAGGGGGAGTGTGGGGGACAGCAGCAGAACGGAGGGGGAGTGTGGGGGACAGCAGCAGAACGGAGGGGGAGTGTGGGGGACAGCAGCAGATCTGAGGGGGAGTGTGGGGGACAGCAGCAGAACGGAGGGGGAGTGTGGGGGACAGCAGCAGAACGGAGGGGGAGTGTGGGGGACAGCAGCAGAACGGAGGGGGAGTGTGGGGGACAGCAACAGAACTGAGGGGGAGTGTGGGGGACAGCAGCAGAACTGAGGGGGAGTGTGGGGGACAGCAGCAGAACTGAGGGGGAGTGTGGGGGACAGCAGCAGAACTGAGGGGGAGTGTGGGGGACAGCAGCAGAACTGAGGGGGATTGGGGGGGACAGCAGCAGATCTGAGGGGGAGTGTGGGGGACAGCAGCAGAACTGAGGAGGGAGGGGGGACAGCAGCAGATCTGAGGGGGAGTGTGGGGGACAGCAGCAGTAGGGAGGGGGAGTGTGGGGGACAGCAGCAGAACGGAGGAGGAGTGTGGGGGACAGCAGCAGAACAGAGGGGGAGTGTGGGGGACAGCAGCAGAACGGAGGGGGAGTGTGGGGGACAGCAGCAGAACGGAGGGGGAGTGTGGGGGACAGCAGCAGAATGAAGGGGGAGTGTGGGGGACAGCAGCAGAATGAAGGGGGAGTGTGGGGGACAGCAGCAGAATGGAGGGGGAGTGTGGGGGACAGCAGAAGAACGGAGGGGGAGTGTGGGGGACAGCAGCAGAACGGAGGAGGGAGGGGGGACAGCAGCAGAACGGAGGGGGAGTGTGGGGGACAGCAGCAGAACTGAGGGGGGTGGGGGACAGCAGCAGATCTGAAGGGGAGTGTGGGGGACAGCAGCAGAACAGAGGGGGAGTGTGGGGGACAGCAGCAGATCTAAGGGGGAGTGTGGGGGACAGCAGCAGAACTGAGGGGGAGTGTGGGGGACAGCAGCAGAACGGAGGGGGAGTGTGGGGGACAGCAGCAGAACGGAGGGGGAGTGTGGGGGACAGCAGCAGAACGGAGGGGGAGTGTGGGGGACAGCAGCAGAACGGAGGGGGAGTGTGGGGGACAGCAGCAGAACGGAGGGGGAGTGTGGGGGACAGCAGCAGAACGGAGGGGGAGTGTGGGGGACAGCAGCAGAACGGAGGGGGAGTGTGGGGGACAGCAGCAGAACGGAGGGGGAGTGTGGGGGACAGAAGCAGAACGGAGGAGGGAGGGGGGGACAGCAGCAGAACGGAGGGGGAGTGTGGGGGACAGCAGCAGAATGGAGGGGGAGTGTGGGGGACAGCAGCAGAACTGAGGAGGGAGGGTGGACAGTAGCAGATCTGAGGGGGAGTGTGGGGGACAGCAGCAGAATGGAGAGGGAGTGTGGGGGACAGCAGCAGAACAGAAGGGGAGTGTGGGGGACAGCAGCAGAATGGAAGGGGAGTGTGGGGGACAGCAGCAGAATGGAGGGGGAGTGTGGGGGACAGCAGCAAAAAGGAGGGGGAGTGTGGGGGACAGCAGCAGAACTGAGGGGGGTGGGGGACAGCAGCAGATTTGAGGGGGAGTGTGGGGGACAGCAGCAGAACTGAGGGGGGTGGGGGACAGCAGCAGATCTGAAGGGGAGTGTGGGGGACAGCAGCAGAACAGAGGGGGAGTGTGGGGGACAGCAGCAGATCTAAGGGGGAGTGTGGGGGACAGCAGCAGATCTAAGGGGGAGTGTGGGGGACAGCAGCAGAACGGAGGAGGGAGGGGGGACAGCAGCAGAACGGAGGGGGAGTGTGGGGGACAGCAGCAGAACTGAGGGGGGTGGGGGACAGCAGCAGATCTGAAGGGGAGTGTGGGGGACAGCAGCAGAACAGAGGGGGAGTGTGGGGGACAGCAGCAGATCTAAGGGGGAGTGTGGGGGACAGCAGCAGAACTGAGGGGGAGTGTGGGGGACAGCAGCAGAACGGAGGGGGAGTGTGGGGGACAGCAGCAGAACGGAGGGGGAGTGTGGGGGACAGCAGCAGAACGGAGGGGGAGTGTGGGGGACAGCAGCAGAACGGAGGGGGAGTGTGGGGGACAGCAGCAGAACGGAGGGGGAGTGTGGGGGACAGCAGCAGAACGGAGGAGGGAGGGGGGGACAGCAGCAGATCTGAGGGGGATTGGGGGGGACAGCAGCAGATCTGAGGGGGAGTGTGGGGGACAGCAGCAGAACTGAGGAGGGAGGGGGGACAGCAGCAGATCTGAGGGGGAGTGTGTGGGACAGCAGCAGAATGGAGGGGGAGTGTGGGGGACAGCAGCAGAACTGAGGAGGGAGGTGGGACAGCAGCAGATCTGAGGGGGAGTGTGTGGAACAGCAGCAGAACGGAGGGGGAGTGTGGGGGACTGCAGCAGATCTGAGGGGGATTGGGGGGGACAGCAGAAGAACAGAGGGGGAGTGTGGGGGACAGCAGCAGAACTGAGGAGGGAGGGGGGACAGCAGCAGATCTGAGGGGGAGTGTGGGGGACAGCAGCAGAACAGAGGGGGAGTGTGGGGGACAGCAGCAGATCGGAGGGAGAGTGTGGGGGACAGCAGCAGAACTGAGGGGGAGTGTGAGGGACAGCAGCAGAACTGAGGGGGAGTGTGGAGGACAGCAGCAGAAATGAGGGGGAGTGTGGGGGACAGCAGCAGAACTGAGGGGGAGTGTGGGGGACAGCAGCAGAACGAAGGGGGAGTGTGGGGGACAGCAGCACAACGGAGGAGGAGTGTGGGGGACAGCAGCAGAACAGAGGGGGAGTGTGGGGGACAGCAGCAGAACGGAGGGGGAGTGTGGGGGACAGCAGCAGAATGGAGGGGGAGAGTGGGGGACAGCAGCAGAATGGAGGGGGAGTGTGGGGGACAGCAGCAGAACGGAGGGGGAGTGTGGGGGACAGCAGCAGAATGGAGGAGGGAGGGGGGGACAGCAGCAGAACGGAGGGGGAGTGTGGGGGACAGCAGCAGATCTGAGGGGGATTGGGGGGGACAGCAGCAGATCTGAGGGAGAGTGTGGGGGATGTCACGGGCATGGCCAGAGTGGAGGCTGTTGGAGAGGACTGTGTGCAAGCCTGTTGCCCACCGATTATGGGCCCTAGCATTTGAGGTGAATGAGAAATCCAGTCTGAACTGTATTAATCGGACTCAGTCATGTATATATTGTATGGGGACTCCTTACTGTATATTTGTGTCCCTGAAGAGGGAGGGGGGATTCCTCCAGCAGCCCCCTGCTGATAAGACTGATTCATTCTGCTGGGACACATCCTGTGAGGAGATGCTGGTGTTATCAACATGTGTTTATGTTAATTGAGAGAGCTGATCACATTAGCCACCAGCCCTGGCTAATAGACGAATGGTCTAGGCTGAGGAGGGGGGAGATTGTTGTTTGTATTGTTAATTGTATTAATGTGTGAAGCTCGGTGCCCACAAGACTGTCATCTGGTCTGGGTACATTTTGTAGTAGATTAGGTCATGTTAATTAGGTTAGCTTTGAGTCATCCCTGCTGTATAAAGGTCTGTGAGATCTCAAAATAAAGGCAGTTCTGATGTACTCCAAGACTGGTGTTGTCTAGTTCTTGGGGTTCCTATAGCCAGATCCATTGGACTTGTGTTCCAGAACTTAGGAAGCGGTATATGACGGAAGCACTCAAGCGGAGTGTGGGACGTTCCGTGACATTGGTGGCAGCAGTGGGATAGCTTCCTGAAGTCTGAAGTCTGGGACATCCAAACCTCCAACTGGATCCAAGATCAGCATAGCAGACTTCAGTCACCCCAGCGGAGATATGGACCTGGCATCAGAATTCCCGGGGCTGCTGCGGATCATCCTTTCAACGTACACCAGGACTGTGTCTGAGGATGAATACCTGGAGCTCAGGCAGCTGATTCGGGTGGAGCTCTGGATTGCAGCCCTCCGTCTCGCTGGTATAAAACAGGGCAAGTGCTTTCCAACCCAAGAGCAACGGGCCAGTGACCAACGGGCATTGCGGATGGCATTCCTGGGAGAGCAGCCCCAGGAGCAATGGGTGACTGAGTTGGACAGGTTGGTCCAGCAGGAGATAGAGCTGGACAATCGATATCGGGCTCTGCAATGGCACGCAGAGGAGGGATATTTAGGGGAGACAACAGAATGCTCTCCGGAGGGATATAACTTTGGCGGCCCTGGATTGCTGTGGGAGAACCTTACAGATCTTTTTATGTTTGGCAATGAAGGGGAACCTGACCTTGAGGACATGAGAGACTATAGAGAGTCTATGCTCGGTCTTGCAGGGGTCTCAGAGCTCAAACCTGATCTGGACCATTTGCTAAGGAAGGAGCAGCATCTGGAAAGGGCATACAGGAAACTGCTAGAACAAGTTCAGCAGCATGCCAGAGAATCGGCAGTGGAAAATCCGGAGATTGCCGTCCCCAAACCTGAAGTGCTGACAACAGGGCAGAGCTCTGCTAACCTCTGTCCAGACATGATAACATCTTCTGGGTTCCATGGACAGGAGATGGTGAACCCCTATTCCCCGACATCAGTTGCAGAGACATGGGATTTGATAGACTTTTCTGCTGAGGAAGAACAACCTGATGAGCCTCCAGCAGAAGAGCTGCTATCAGGGCCAAAGTTCACTGTGTTCTGCCCAGCACCAACAGTGGCTTCGGCCTTCCTGAGAGAAGAGGTAGTCGGCCTTTCTCCCACAACACTGACAGGGACATGTGATTTTCTGCCAGCAGCATCTATGGAGTTAAAACAAACTTCTCCAGCTGAAGATCTGGTAACTGAACAGAGGGTCCAAGACCTCTGTCCCACACTTTTACCACTTCCAGAGACTGGGGATTTAATAGACATTTCTGTAGAGGAGGAACCACCTAGCAAACCCCCAGCAGAAGTGCTGGCAACCGGACAGAGGGTCCAAGACCTCTGCCCCACACCTGCAGCAATTGTGGAGGCTCAGGGTGAGAAGATGGCAATCACTTCCCAGCAGCAGATACAGGGGGAGAAGGGAGAGGAGGTGTGTGTTGTCCCTCCCCAACAGTTGGCCAGGGTGGAGGAAGTGGGCTTTCCTCCCCAGCAAAGATCCGTGTACCTGGGAGACAGTACCATCGACATGTCGTCCCAGCAGCCAGATGAGGGAATGGAAAAGGAAGCAGCCGGCTCACCTCCCCAATGGCAGCTACACAGTTTGGGAGTGGAGGAAGCCAGCTGCCTGCCCCAACAGTTAGCCGGAGCAGAGGATGCGGAGTCCCCAGCAGAAGTGCTGGCAACAGGGCAGAGTGCTACCAACCTCTGGCCAGCACCGGCAACAACTACAGAGTTCCAGGGAGGCGGGGCAGTCGGCCTCCCTCTCCAACAGTTAGCTGGAACAGATGGTGTGGGGTTTCCAGCAGAAGGGCTGGCAACAGGGCCGAGGACTGCTGGACTCTGCCCTCAACTAACAGAGGATGGATTTCCTGTGAAGGTGGATGGAACTTCAGTCTCCACCTGTATAACCCAGGGATGCTGGGCAGTGGGCCCAGATCCCCAACAGCATGACAGAGTGAGTCACCCTGTCTTCTCTCCAGCGGCAGATATGTTCTCTGAGAGAGGCAGAGGATGGCTGGGTGAGTAATGCACTGTTTGGGATAATTTGTTTGGGGTACTGTGTGGGTACAGGCAGTAGAGGACTGGAGCTGTTTACTAACTTCGGAGTCAACCCGTCTGGGGTCTCCTCCTGTGTTAGTCTCCTGCCGAAAGGGGAGAAATGTCACGGGCATGGCCAGAGTGGAGGCTGTTGGAAAGGACTGTGTGCAAGCCTGTTGCCCACCGATTATGGGCCCTAGCATTTGAGGTGAATGAGAAATCCAGTCTGAACTGTATTAATCGGACTCAGTCATGTATATATTGTATGGGGACTCCTTACTGAATATTTGTGTCCCTGAAGAGGGAGGGGGGATTCCTCCAGCAGCCCCCTGCTGATAAGACTGATTCATTCTGCTGGGACACATCCTGTGAGGAGATGCTGGTGTTATCAACATGTGTTTATGTTAATTGAGAGAGCTGATCACATTAGCCACCAGCCCTGGCTAATAGACGAATGGTCCAGGCTGAGGAGGGGGGAGATTGTTGTTTGTATTGTTAATTGTATTAATGTGTGAAGCTCGGTGCCCACAAGACTGTCATCTGGTCTGGGTACATTTTGTAGTAGATTAGGTCATGTTAATTAGGTTAGCTTTGAGTCATCCCTGCTGTATAAAGGTCTGTGAGATCTCAAAATAAAGGCAGTTCTGATGTACTCCAAGACTGGTGTTGTCTAGTTCTTGGGGTTCCTATAGCCAGATCCATTGGACTTGTGTTCCAGAACTTAGGAAGCGGTATATGACGGAAGCACTCAAGCGGAGTGTGGGATGTTCCGTGACAGGGGACAGCAGCAGAACTGAGGAGGGAGGGGGGAAAGCAGCAGATCTGAGGGGGAGTGTGGGGGACAGCAGCAGAACAGAGGGGGAGTGTGGGGGACAGCAGCAGAACGGAGGAGGAGTGTGGGGGACAGCAGCAGAACGGAGGGGGAGTGTGGGGGACAGCAGCAGAACGGAGGGGGAGTGTGGGGGACAGCAGCAGAACGGAGGGGGAGTGTGGGGGACAGCAGCAGAACGGAGGGGGAGTGTGGGGGACAGCAGCAGAATGGAGAGGGAGTGTGGGGGACAGCAGCAGAACGGAGGGGGAGTGTGGGGGACAGCAGCAGAATGGAGGAGGAGTGTGGGGGACAGCAGCAGAATGGAGAGGGAGTGTGAGGGACAGCAGCAGAACGGAGGGGGAGTGTGGGGGACATCAGCAGAACAGAAGGGGAGTGTGGGGAACAGCAGCAGAATGGAGGAGGTAGGGGGGGACAGCAGCAGAACGGAGGGGGAGTGTGGGGGCCAGCAGCAGATCTGAGGGGGATTGGGGGGGACAGCAGCAGATCTGAGGGGGAATGTGGGGGACAGCAGCAGAACTGAGGAGGGAGGGGGGAATGCAGCAGATCTGAGGGGGAGTATGTGGGACAGCAGCAGAAAGGAGGGGGAGTGTGGGGGACAGCAGCAGAACGGAGGGGGAGTGTGGGGGACAGCAGCAGAACTGAGGAGGGAGGGGGGACAGCAGCAGATCTGAGAGGGACTGTGTGGGACAGCAGCAGAACGGAGGGGGAGTGTGGGGGACAGCAGCAGATCTGAGGGGGATTGGGGGGACAGCAGCAGATCTGAGGGGGAGTGTGGGGGACAGCAGCAGAACAGAGGGGGGAATGTGGGGGACAGCAGCAGAACTGAGGAGGGAGGGGGGACAGCAGCAGATCGGAGGGGGAGTGTGGGGGACAGCAGCAGATCGGAGGGGGAGTGTGGGGGACAGCAGCAGATCGGAGGGGGAGTGTGGGGGACAGCAGCAGATCGGAGGGGGAGTGTGGGGGGCAGCAGCAGAAATGAGGGGGAGTGTGGGGGACAGCAGCAGAACTGAGGGGGAGTGTGGGGGACAGCAGCAGAACGAAGGGGGAGTGTGGGGGACAGCAGCACAACGGAGGAGGAGTGTGGGGGACAACAGCAGAACGGAGGGGGAGTGTGGGGGACAGCAGCAGAACGGAGGGGGAGTGTGGGGGACAGCAGCAGAATGGAGGGGGAGAGTGGGGGACAGCAGCAGAATGGAGGGGGAGTGTGGGGGACAGTAGCAGAATGGAGGAGGGAGGGGGGGACAGCAGCAGAACGGAGGGGGAGTGTGGGGGACAGCAGCAGAACGGAGGGGGAGTGTGGGGGACAGCAGCAGAATGGAGAGGGAGTGTGGGGGACAGCAGCAGAACGGAGGGGGAGTGTGGGGGACAGCAGCAGAATGGAGGAGGAGTGTGGGGGACAGCAGCAGAATGGAGAGGGAGTGTGAGGGACAGCAGCAGAACTGAGGGGGAGTGTGGGGGACATCAGCAGAACAGAAGGGGAGTGTGGGGAACAGCAGCAGAATGGAGGAGGGAGGGGGGGACAGCAGCAGAACGGAGGGGGAGTGTGGGGGCCAGCAGCAGATCTGAGGGGGATTGGGGGGGACAGCAGCAGATCTGAGGGGGAATGTGGGGGACAGCAGCAGAACTGAGGAGGGAGGGGGGAATGCAGCAGATCTGAGGGGGAGTATGTGGGACAGCAGCAGAAAGGAGGGGGAGTGTGGGGGACAGCAGCAGAACGGAGGGGGAGTGTGGGGGACAGCAGCAGAACTGAGGAGGGAGGGGGGACAGCAGCAGATCTGAGAGGGATTGTGTGGGACAGCAGCAGAACGGAGGGGGAGTGTGGGGGACAGCAGCAGATCTGAGGGGGAGTGTGGGGGACAGCAGCAGAACAGAGGGGGGAATGTGGGGGACAGCAGCAGAACTGAGGAGGGAGGGGGGACAGCAGCAGATCTGAGGGGGAGTGTGGGGGACAGCAGCAGATCGGAGGGGGAGTGTGGGGGACAGCAGCAGATCGGAGGGGGAGTGTGGGGGACAGCAGCAGATCGGAGGGGGAGTGTGGGGGACAGCAGCAGAAATGAGGGGGAGTGTGGGGGACAGCAGCAGAACTGAGGGGGAGTGTGGGGGACAGCAGCAGAACGAAGGGGGAGTGTGGGGGACAGCAGCACAACGGAGGAGGAGTGTGGGGGACAGCAGCAGAACGGAGGGGGAGTGTGGGGGACAGCAGCAGAACGGAGGGGGAGTGTGGCGGACAGCAGCAGAATGGAGGGGGAGAGTGGGGGACAGCAGCAGAATGGAGGGGGAGTGTGGGGGACAGCAGCAGAATGGAGGGGGAGTGTGGGGGACAGCAGCAGAACGGAGGGGGAGTGTGGGGGACAGCAGCAGATCTGAGGGGGATTGGGGGGGACAGCAGCAGATCTGAGGGGGAGTGTGGGGGACAGCAGCAGAACTGAGGAGGGAGGGGGGAAAGCAGCAGATCTGAGGGGGAGTGTGGGGGACAGCAGCAGAACAGAGGGGGAGTGTGGGGGACAGCAGCAGAACGGAGGAGGAGTGTGGGGGACAGCAGCAGAACGGAGGGGGAGTGTGGGGGACAGCAGCAGAACGGAGGGGGAGTGTGGGGGACAGCAGCAGAATGGAGGGGGAGTGTGGGGGACAGCAGCAGAACGGAGGGGGAGTGTGGGGGACAGCAGCAGAACGGAGGGGGAGTGTGGGGGACAGCAGCAGAACTGAGGGGGAGTGTGGGGGACATCAGCAGAACAGAAGGGGAGTGTGGGGAACAGCAGCAGAATGGAGGAGGGAGGGGGGGACAGCAGCAGAACGGAGGGGGAGTGTGGGGGCCAGCAGCAGATCTGAGGGGGATTGGGGGGGACAGCAGCAGATCTGAGGGGGAGTGTGGGGGACAGCAGCAGAACAGAGGGGGGAATGTGGGGGACAGCAGCAGAACTGAGGAGGGAGGGGGGACAGCAGCAGATCTGAGGGGGAGTGTGGGGGACAGCAGCAGATCAGAGGGGGAGTGTGGGGGACAGCAGCAGATCGGAGGGGGAGTGTGGGGGACAGCAGCAGATCGGAGGGGGAGTGTGGGGGACAGCAGCAGAAATGAGGGGGAGTGTGGGGGACAGCAGCAGAACGGAGGGGGAGTGTGGGGGCCAGCAGCAGATCTGAGGGGGATTGGGGGGGACAGCAGCAGATCTGAGGGGGAATGTGGGGGACAGCAGCAGAACTGAGGAGGGAGGGGGGAATGCAGCAGATCTGAGGGGGAGTATGTGGGACAGCAGAAGAAAGGAGGGGGAGTGTGGGGGACAGCAGCAGAACGGAGGGGGAGTGTGGGGGACAGCAGCAGAACTGAGGAGGGAGGGGGGACAGCAGCAGATCTGAGAGGGATTGTGTGGGACAGCAGCAGAACGGAGGGGGAGTGTGGGGGACAGCAGCAGATCTGAGGGGGAGTGTGGGGGACAGCAGCAGAACAGAGGGGGGAATGTGGGGGACAGCAGCAGAACTGAGGAGGGAGGGGGGACAGCAGCAGATCTGAGGGGGAGTGTGGGGGACAGCAGCAGATCGGAGGGGGAGTGTGGGGGACAGCAGCAGATCGGAGGGGGAGTGTGGGGGACAGCAGCAGATCGGAGGGGGAGTGTGGGGGACAGCAGCAGAAATGAGGGGGAGTGTGGGGGACAGCAGCAGAACTGAGGGGGAGTGTGGGGGACAGCAGCAGAACGAAGGGGGAGTGTGGGGGACAGCAGCACAACGGAGGAGGAGTGTGGGGGACAGCAGCAGAACGGAGGGGGAGTGTGGGGGACAGCAGCAGAACGGAGGGGGAGTGTGGCGGACAGCAGCAGAATGGAGGGGGAGAGTGGGGGACAGCAGCAGAATGGAGGGGGAGTGTGGGGGACAGCAGCAGAATGGAGGGGGAGTGTGGGGGACAGCAGCAGAACGGAGGGGGAGTGTGGGGGACAGCAGCAGATCTGAGGGGGATTGGGGGGGACAGCAGCAGATCTGAGGGGGAGTGTGGGGGACAGCAGCAGAACTGAGGAGGGAGGGGGGAAAGCAGCAGATCTGAGGGGGAGTGTGGGGGACAGCAGCAGAACAGAGGGGGAGTGTGGGGGACAGCAGCAGAACGGAGGAGGAGTGTGGGGGACAGCAGCAGAACGGAGGGGGAGTGTGGGGGACAGCAGCAGAACGGAGGGGGAGTGTGGGGGACAGCAGCAGAATGGAGGGGGAGTGTGGGGGACAGCAGCAGAACGGAGGGGGAGTGTGGGGGACAGCAGCAGAACGGAGGGGGAGTGTGGGGGACAGCAGCAGAACTGAGGGGGAGTGTGGGGGACATCAGCAGAACAGAAGGGGAGTGTGGGGAACAGCAGCAGAATGGAGGAGGGAGGGGGGGACAGCAGCAGAACGGAGGGGGAGTGTGGGGGCCAGCAGCAGATCTGAGGGGGATTGGGGGGGACAGCAGCAGATCTGAGGGGGAGTGTGGGGGACAGCAGCAGAACAGAGGGGGGAATGTGGGGGACAGCAGCAGAACTGAGGAGGGAGGGGGGACAGCAGCAGATCTGAGGGGGAGTGTGGGGGACAGCAGCAGATCAGAGGGGGAGTGTGGGGGACAGCAGCAGATCGGAGGGGGAGTGTGGGGGACAGCAGCAGATCGGAGGGGGAGTGTGGGGGACAGCAGCAGAAATGAGGGGGAGTGTGGGGGACAGCAGCAGAACTGAGGGGGAGTGTGGGGGACAGCAGCAGAACTGAGGGGGAGTGTGGGGGACAGCAGCAGAACGAAGGGGGAGTGTGGGGGACAGCAGCACAACGGAGGAGGAGTGTGGGGGACAGCAGCAGAACGGAGGGGGAGTGTGGGGGACATCAGCAGAACAGAAGGGGAGTGTGGGGAACAGCAGCAGAATGGAGGAGGGAGGGGGGGACAGCAGCAGAACGGAGGGGGAGTGTGGGGGCCAGCAGCAGTTCTGAGGGGGATTGGGGGGGACAGCAGCAGATCTGAGGGGGAGTGTGGGGGACAGCAGCAGAACTGAGGAGGGAGGGGGGACAGCAGCAGATCTGAGGGGGAGTGTGGGGGACAGCAGCAGAACTGAGGAGGGAGGGGGGACAGCAGCAGATCTGAGGGGGAGTGTGTGGGACAGCAGCAGAACGGAGGGGGAGTGTGGGGGACAGCAGCAGAACTGAGGAGGGAGGGGGGACAGCAGCAGATCTGAGAGGGATTGTGTGGGACAGCAGCAGAACGGAGGGGGAGTGTGGGGGACAGCAGCAGATCTGAGGGGGATTGGGGGAACAGCAGCAGATCTGAGGGGGAGTGTGGGGGACAGCAGCAGAACAGAGGGGGGAGTGTGGGGGACAGCAGCAGAACTGAGGAGGGAGGGGGGACAGTAGCAGATCTAAGGGGGAGTGTGGGGGACAGCAGCAGATCGGAGGGGGAGTGTGGGAGACAGCAGCAGATCGGAGGGGGAGTGTGGGGGACAGCAGCAGATCGGAGGGGGAGTGTGGGGGACAGCAGCAGAACTGAGGGGGAGTGTGGGGGACAGCAGCAGAACGGAGAGGGAGTGTGGGGGACAGCAGCAGAACGGAGAGGGAGTGTGGGGGACTGCAGCAGAACGGAGGGGGAGTGTGGGGGACAGCAGCAGAATGGAAGGGGAGTGTGGGGGACAGCAGCAGAATGGAAGGGGAGTGTGGGGGACAGCAGCAGAACAGAGGGGGAGTGTGGGGGACAGCAGCAGATCTGAGGGGGAGTGTGTGGGACAGCAGCAGAACGGAGGGGGAGTGTGGGGGACAGCAGCAGAACTGAGGAGGGAGGGGGGACAGCAGCAGATCTGAGAGGGATTGTGTGGGACAGCAGCAGAACGGAGGGGGAGTGTGGGGGACAGCAGCAGATCTGAGGGGGATTGGGGGGACAGCAGCAGATCTGAGGGGGAGTGTGGGGGACAGCAGCAGAACAGAGGGGGGAGTGTGGGGGACAGCAGCAGAACTGAGGAGGGAGGGGGGACAGTAGCAGATCTAAGGGGGAGTGTGGGGGACAGCAGCAGATCGGAGGGGGAGTGTGGGAGACAGCAGCAGATCGGAGGGGGAGTGTGGGAGACAGCAGCAGATCGGAGGGGGAG
Source organism: Aquarana catesbeiana (assembly GCF_042186555.1). Taxonomy (NCBI): domain Eukaryota; kingdom Metazoa; phylum Chordata; class Amphibia; order Anura; family Ranidae; genus Aquarana; species Aquarana catesbeiana. Next base: position 398,275,092 of record NC_133326.1, on the reverse strand, counting down.
TGTGGGGGACAGCAGCAGATCGGAGGGGGAGTGTGGGGGACAGCAGCAGAACTGAGAGGGAGTGTGGGGGACAGCAGCAGAACGGAGAGGGAGTGTGGGGGACTGCAGCAGAACGGAGGGGGAGTGTGGGGGACAGCAGCAGAATGGAAGGGGAGTGTGGGGGACAGCAGCAGAATGGAAGGGGAGTGTGGGGGACAGCAGCAGAACAGAGGGGGAGTGTGGGGGACAGCAGCAGATCTGAGGGGGTGTGTGGGGGACAGCAGCAGATCTGAGGGGGTGTGTGGGGGACAGCAGCAGAACTGAGGAGGAGTGTGGGGGAGAGCAGCAGATCTGAGGGGGGGTGGGGGGGACAGCAGCAGAACGGAGGGGGAGTGTGGGGGACAGCAGCAGAACTGAGGGGGAGTGTGGGGGACAGCAGCAGAACTGAGGGGGAGTGTGGGGGACAGCAGCAGATCGGAGGGGGAGTGTGGGGGACAGCAGCAGAAGTGAAGGGGAGTGTGGGGGACAGCAGCAGAACTGAGGGGGAATGTGGGGGACAGCAGCAGAACGGAGGGTGAGTGTGGGGGACAGCAGCAGAACGGAGGGGGAGTGTGGGGGACAGCAGCAGAACGGAGAGGGAGTGTGGGGGACAGCAGCAGATCTGAGAGGGAGTGTGGGGGACAGCAGCAGATCTGAGGGGGTGTGTGGGGGACAGCAGCAGATCTGAGGGAGTGTGTGGGGGACAGCAGCAGAACTGAGGAAGGAGGGGGGACAGCAGCAGAACTGTTGGGGAGTGTAGGGGACAGCAGCAGAACGGAGGGGGAGTGTGGGGGACAGCAGAAGAACTGAGGGGCTGTGTGGGGGACAGCAGTAGAACGGAGGGGGAGTGTGGGGGACAGCAGCAGAACGGAGGGGGAGTGTGGGGGACAGCAGCAGAACGGAGAGGGAGTGTGGGGGACAGCAGCAGAACGGAGGGGGAGTGTGGGGGACAGCAGCAGAATGGAAGGGGAGTGTGGGGGACAGCAGCAGAATGGAAGGGGAGTGTGGGGGACAGCAGCAGAACGGAGGGGGAGTGTGGGGGACAGCAGCAGAATGGAAGGGGAGTGTGGGGGACAGTAGCAGAACGGAGAGGGAGTGTGGGGGACAGCAGCAGAACGGAGGGGGAGTGTGGGGGACAGCAGCAGAATGGAAGGGGAGTGTGGGGGACAGCAGCAGAATGGAAGGGGAGTGTGGGGGACAGCAGCAGAATGGAAGGGGAGTGTGGGGGACAGCAGCAGAACAGAGGGGGAGTGTGGGGGACAGCAGCAGAACAGAGGGGGAGTGTTGGGGACAGCAGCAGATCTGAGGGGGTGTGTGGGGGACAGCAGCAGATCTGAGGGGGGGTGGGGGGGACAGCAGCAGAACAGAGGGGGAGTGTGGGGGACAGCAGCAGAACTGAGGGGGAGTGTGGGGGACAGCAGCAGAACTGAGGGGGAGTGTGGGGGACAGCAGCAGAACTGTGGGGGAGTGAAGGGGACAGCAGCAAAACGGAGGGTGAGTGTGGGGGACAGCAGTAGAACTGAGGGGGTGTGTGGGGGACAGCAGCAGAACTTAGGGGAGTGTGGGGGACAGCAGCAGATCTGAGGGGGGTGGGGGGGACAGCAGCAGAACGGAGGGGGAGTGTGGGGGACAGAAGCAGAACTGAGGGGGAGTGTGGGGGGACAGCAGCAGAACGGAGGGGGAGTGTGGGGGACAGCAGCAGAACGGAGGGGGAGTGTGGGGGACAGCAGCAGAACGGAGGGGGAGTGTGGGGGACAGCAGCAGAACGGAGGGGGAGTGTGGGGGACAGCAGCAGAACGGAATGGGAGTGTGGGGGACAGCAGCAGAACTGAGGGGGGTGGGGGACAGCAGCAGAACGGAGGGGGAGTGTGGGGGACAGCAGCAGAACGGAGGGGGAGTGTGGGGGCCAGCAGCAGATCTGAGGGGGATTGGGGGGGGACAGCAGCAGATCTGAGGGGGAGTGTGGGGGACAGCAGCAGAACTGAGGAGGGAGGGGGGACAGCAGCAGATCTGAGGGGGAGTGTGTGGGACAGCAGCAGAACGGAGGGGGAGTGTGGGGGACAGCAGCAGAACGGAGGGGGAGTGTGGGGGACAGCAGCAGAACTGAGGAGGGAGGGGGGACAGCAGCAGATCTGAGAGGGATTGTGTGGGACAGCAGCAGAATGGAGCGGGAGTGTGGGGGACAGCAGCAGATCTGAGGGGGATTGGGGGGACAGCAGCAGATCTGAGGGGGAGTGTGGGGGACAGCAGCAGAACAGAGGGGGGAGTGTGGGGGACAGCAGCAGAACTGAGGAGGGAGGGGGGACAGCAGCAGATCTGAGGGGGAGTGTGGGGGACAGCAGCAGAACTGAGGAGGAATGTGGGGGACAGCAGCAGAACGGAGGGGGAGTGTGGGGGACAGCAGCAGAATGGAAGGGGAGTGTGGGGGACAGCAGCAGAATGGAAGGGGAGTGTGGGGGACAGCAGCAGAATGGAAGGGGAGTGTGGGGGACAGCAGCAGAACAGAGGGGGAGTGTGGGGGACAGCAGCAGATCTGAGGGGGTGTGTGGGGGACAGCAGCAGATCTGAGGGGGTGTGTGGGGGACAGCAGCAGAACTGAGGAGGGAGGGGGGACAGCAGCAGAACTGTGGGGGATTGTAGGGGACAGCAGCAGAACGGAGGGGGAGTGTGGGGGACAGCAGAAGAACTGAGGGGCTGTGTGGGGGACAGCAGTAGAAAGGAGGGGGAGTGTGGGGGACAGCAGCAGAACGGAGGGGGAGTGTGGGGGACAGCAGCAGAACGGAGGGGGAGTGTGGGGGACAGCAGGAGAACGGAGGGGGGTGGGGGACAGCAGCAGATCTGAGGGGGAGTGTGGGGGACAGCAGCAGAACAGAGGGGGAGTGTGGGGGACAGCAGCAGAATGAAAGGGGAGTGTGGGGGACAGCAGCAGAATGGAAGGGGAGTGTGGGGGACAGCAGCAGATCTGAGGGGGTGTGTGGGGGACAGCAGCAGATCTGAGGGGGTGTGTGGGGGACAGCAGCAGATCTGAGGGGGTGTGTGGGGGACAGCAGCAGAACTGAGGAGGGAGGGGGGACAGCAGCAGAACTGTGGGGGAGTGTAGGGGACAGCAGCAGAACGGAGGGGGAGTGTGGGGGACAGCAGAAGAACTTAGGGGCTGTGTGGGGGACAGCAGCAGAACTGAGGGGGAGTGTGGGGGACAGCAGCAGAACTGAGGGGGAGTGTGGGGGACAGCAGCAGAACTGAGGGGGAGTGTGGGGGACAGCAACAGAACTGAGGGGGAGTGTGGGGGACAGCAGCAGATCTGAGGGGGGATGGGGGGGACAGCAGCAGAACGGAGGGGGAGTGTGGGGGACAGAAGCAGAACTGAGGGGGAGTGTGGGGGACAGCATCAGAACGGAGGGGGAGTGTGGGGGACAGCAGCAGAATGGAGGGGGAGTATGGGGGACAGCAGCAGAACGGAGGGGGAGTGTGGGGGACAGCAGCAGAATGGAGGGGGAGTGTGGGGGACAGCAGCAGAACGGAATGGGAGTGTGGGGGACAGCAGCAGAACTGAGGGGGGTGGGGGACAGCAGCAGAACGGAGGGGGAGTGTGGGGGACAGCAGCAGAACGGAGGGGGAGTGTGGGGGACAGCAGCAGAACGGAGGGGGAGTGTGGGGGACAGCAGCAGAATGGAGGGGGAGTGTGGGGGACAGCAGCAAAAAGGAAGGGGAGTGTGGGGGACAGCAGCAGAACTGAGGGGGGTGGGGGACAGCAGCAGATTTGAGGGGGAGTGTGGGGGACAGCAGCAGAACTGAGGGGGGTGGGGGACAGCAGCAGATCTGAAGGGGAGTGTGGGGGACAGCAGCAGAATGGAGGGGGAGTGTGGGGGACAGTAGCAGAACTGAGGAGGGAGGGGGGACAGCAGCAGATCTGAGGGTGAGTGTGTGAAACAGCAGCAGAACGGAGGGGGAGTGTGGGGGACTGCAGCAGATCTGAGGGGGATTGGGGGGGACAGCAGAAGAACAGAGGGGGAGTGTGGGGGACAGCAGCAGAACTGAGGAGGGAGGGGAGACAGCAGCAGATCTGAGGGGGAGTGTGGGGGACAGCAGCAGAACAGAGGGGGAGTGTGGGGGACAGCAGCAGATCGGAGGGGGAGTGTGGGGGAAAGCAGCAGAACGGAGAGGGAGTGTGGGGGACAGCAGCAGAACGGAGGGGGAGTGTGGGGGACATCAGCAGAACAGAAGGGGAGTGTGGGGGACATCAGCAGAACAGAAGGGGAGTGTGGGGAACAGCAGCAGAATGGAGGATGGAGGGGGGACAGCAGCAGAACGGAGGGGGAGTGTGGGGGCCAGCAGCAGATCTGAGGGGGATTGGGGGGGACAGCAGCAGATCTGAGGGGGAGTGTGGGGGACAGCAGCAGAACTGAGGAGGGAGGGGGGAATGCAGCAGATCTGAGGGGGAGTGTGTGGGACAGCAGCAGAACGGAGGGGGAGTGTGGGGGACAGCAGCAGAACGGAGGGGGAGTGTGGGGGACAGCAGCAGAACTGAGGAGGGAGGGGGGGACAGCAGCAGATCTGAGAGGGATTGTGTGGGACAGCAGCAGAACGGAGGGGGGGTGTGGGGGACAGCAGCAGATCTGAGGGGGATTGGGGGGACAGCAGCAGATCTGAGGGGGAGTGTGGGGGACAGCAGCAGAACAGAGGGGGGAGTGTGGGGGACAGCAGCAGAACTGAGGAGGGAGGGGGGACAGCAGCAGATCTGAGGGGGAGTGTGGGGGACAGCAGCAGATCGGAGGGGGAGTGTGGGGGACAGCAGCAGATCGGAGGGGGAGTGTGGGGGACAGCAGCAGATCAGAGGGGGAGTGTGGGGGACAGCAGCAGATCGGAGTGGGAGTGTGGGGGACAGCAGCAGATCGGACGGGGAGTGTGGGGGACAGCAGCAGAACTGAGGGGGAGTGTGGGGAACAGCAGCAGAATGGAGGATGGAGGGGGGGACAGCAGCAGAACGGAGGGGGAGTGTGGGGAACAGCAGCAGAACTGAGGAGGGAGGGGGGACAGCAGCAGATCTGAGGGGGAGTGTGTGGGACAGCAGCAGAACGGAGGGGGAGTGTGGGGGACAGCAGCAGAACTGAGGAGGGAGGGGGGACAGCAGCAGAATGGAAGGGGAGTGTGGGGGACAGCAGCAGATCTGAGGGGGTGTGTGGGGGACAGCAGCAGATCTGAGGGGGTGTGTGGGGGACAGCAGCAGAACTGTAGGGGAGTGTGGGGGACAGCAGCAGAACGGAGGGGGAGTGTGGGGGACAGCAGCAGAACTGAGGGGGGGTGTGGCGGACAGCAGCAGAACTGAGGGGGAGTGTGGGGGACAGAAGCAGAACTGAGGGGGAGTGTGGGGGACAGCAGCAGAACGGAGGGGGAGTGTGGGGGACAGCAGCAAAACGGAGGGGGAGTGTGGGGGACAGCAGCAGAACTGAGGGGGGTGGGGGACAGCAGCAGAACTGAGGGGGAGTGTGGGGGACAGCAGCAGAACAGAGGGGGAGTGTGGGGGACAGCAGCAGATCTGAAGGGGTGTGTGGGGGGACAGCAGCAGATCTGAGGGGGTGTGTGGGGGACAGCAGCAGATCTAAGGGGGTGTGTGGGGGACAGCAGCAGAACTGAGGAGGGAGGGGGGACAGCAGCAGAACTGAGGTGGTGTGTGGGGGACAGCAGCAGAACTGAGGTGGTGTGTGGGGGACAGCAGCAGAACTGAGGTGGTGTGTGGGGGACAGAAGCAGAACTGAGGGGGAGTGTGGGGGACAGCAGCAGAACGGAGGGGGAGTGTGGGGGACAGCAGCAGATCTGAGGGGGGGTGGGGGGGACAGCAGCAGAACGGAGGGGGAGTGTGGGGGACAGCAGCAGAACTGAGGGGGAGTGTGGGGGACAGCAGCAGATCGGAGGGGGAGTGTGGGGGACAGCAGCAGAACTGAGGGGGAGTGTGGGGGACAGCAGCAGAACTGAGGGGGAGTGTGGGGGACGGCAGCAGAACTAAGGGGGAGTGTGGGGGACAGCAGCAGAACTGAGGGGGAGTGTGGGGGACAGCAGCAGAACTGAGGGGGAGTGTGGGGGACAGCAGCAGAACGGAGGGGGAGTGGGGGACAGCAGCAGAACGGAGGGGGAGTGTGGGGGACAGCAGCAGAACGGAGGGGGAGTGTGGGGGACAGCAGCAGAACGGAGGGGGAGTGTGGGGGACAGCAGCAGAAAGGAGAGGGAGTGTGGGGGACAGCAGCAGAACGGAAGGGGAGTGTGGGAGACAGCAGCAGAATGGAAGGGGAGTGTGGGGGACAGCAGCAGAATGGAAGGGGAGTGTGGGGGACAGCAGCAGAACAGAGGGGGAGTGTGGGGGACAGCAGCAGATCTGAGGGGGTGTGTGGGGGACAGCAGCAGAACTGAGGAGGGAGGGGGGACAGCAGCAGAACGGAGGAGGAGTGTGGGGGTCAGCAGAAGAACTGAGGGGCTGTGTGGGGGACAGCAGTAGAACGGAGGGGGAGTGTGGGGGACAGCAGCAGAACGGAGGGGGAGTGTGGGGGACAGCAGCAGAATGGAGGGGGAGTGTGGGGGACAGCAGCAGAACGGAGGGGAAGTGTGGGGGACAGCAGGAGAACGGAGGGGGGTGGGGGACAGCAGCAGATCTGAGGGGGAGTGTGGGGGACAGCAGCAGAACAGAGGGGGAGTGTGGGGGACAGCAGCAGAATGGAAGGGGAGTGTGGGGGACAGCAGCAGAATGGAAGGGGAGTGTGGGGGACAGCAGCAGAACGGAGGGGGAGTGTGGGGGACAGCAGCAGAACAGAGGGGGAGCATACATTGCTCACTGTAACAAAGAAGTGTAAAGTTACACTAACCTGGAAGTTTGTCAAGTTTGTCTGGTGGCGGCAAACTCACAGACCTCGTGGGCGGGAGGGAGGGAGGACTCGGACGATCTGATCGGAGAGAAGTTGAACTGTGGACTGGAGACTGACTGGAGAAGTCGAAGTCGGAGTCGGGTTGTGCAGCGCTGCTGGCAATGTGCTGCTGCTCTCTGCTGCACCGGCTCCGGCCGGCTGCTGGAGTAGTCGGCGGCCCCGGGACTGGCACTGACTGGGCACAGGCTAGTAAGTGTGGCTGGCTGCCTGGGCCAGGCTGGCGGCTGCTCTCTCTATTTCTCGGAGCGGAGGACAGAGGCGCGCTGCTCAGCTGTAGCCGTAGGTGCGGGTGCCCAGTGCCCACAATGTGCCTGACTGCCCACGTGACGATGAAGTACGGTGTCAGCTGACGTCACTGGTTGCTAGACGCGGGGTGGGCGGCCCTAGCCTAGCAACCAGTTAAGCATATGATGTGTGTGTTTTACGGTTACACAGTGTATCATTATAAGGGTGGCGGAGTCGGACTGGTGCCGGCGGTGTGTGTTTTTTTTTCATTCCGGGACACTGTATTGTCCCGGAATGAAGGTGCCCGGGACACGGGACAAAAATCTGAAATAAGTGACAATCCCGGGCAATCCGGGACACGTGGGCACCCTAACACACATGCACACACACATATAACTCTACACACACACACACACATGCGCACACACATGCGCACACACATGCGCACACACACACACAACTCTATACACATGCGCACACACATGTAAACATACACATGCACACAAATAAATGCACACACACATATAAAACACACACACATGCAGACACACACATGCACACACCCAAACATGCAGACACACACATATAAGCACACACATGCATACAAACATATATAGATCACCTTTTTAAAAATCTGCAGCTGCAGCTCTGTACCTTAAACGCTCCATGCTGGGTACTGCACTGTAGGGGGAGGCAAAGAGCACAGCACACAGTGTGCTAGACACGTCTCACTTACTTTCACTTTGTGACCGAGCTCCTGCACTGCCGAATAATTTACGCATCAGCTGAGGTTCAGGGAGCTCGGTCCCATATGCAGCCACCGCTCGGGGAGAGGGGGGCACACGGGCCCCCGCGGGCCCCCTGCAGCATGGGGCCCAGTCACAATGGCGACTTTTGCGACCCCTATACTTCCGCCCCTGCTTGAGGGAAATCCTTGTTCCCTCTGTGGGACTTTGGCTTGAATCTGAGAGCACCGTTGCTCCAATAGGTTTCATTTCAATTGAAGTACCTCACAGTAAAACTAGTTCTCCTGACAGCAACTACTTCAGACAGAAGGATGTTGAAGATTGCAACACTTTCCTGCAAGGGCCCTTTGGTGTCTTTTTTTTTCTGTTCTTTTTTTTTACCAGAGATGGGGATACCATGTCTATCTCCAAAGTCCAATTTTAAAGTGGAATCCAGTTTCCCAGAAAAAACTTGAAGTAGTCCCTGCGAGTTTCACACGAGAGACACTGAGTGCATAGCAGGGAGATTTCAGTTATCTTACACATGGCTGAGTTATTAACAGTGTACTTAGTCAAAAGAGGAAAGTATACAATCTTTTCATTTAGCCATCAGGCCCTCAAGAATCATCCATTCTTGGGTTACCAGCATAGCTCCCAACTGTCCCTGAGGGACTGTCCCTGATTTGGAAAAATGTCCCTCTTTCTTCCTTATTTGTGCCTCATTTTGGTCGGATCTATATAGATGTCTATAAAATTCACTTGTTATCAAAGTGTTTTCCAGCACTAAACCTTTCATCCAATTTCTAAATTGCTGCATTTGTAAATTCCAGAAGCCAATATAAAGGAATAGTAGTGGTAAAAAAATAAGCACTTGTGGGTTTAACCAATTTTGTTTTTTTTGTACAATTCTCCTTTAAGGGGGCATGGCAAGGGGTGTGTACTGTGCCTGCATACTTTTTCTGATAGGAGTCCCTCATTTCCGTCTCAAAGTTGGGAGGGATGGTATAAAGGGTGATTAGATTGGCATGTATGAAGTATGCTTTTCTGCTCTGAAACAATTGCAAGCCAGTTTGACTAGAGGGGTGGCAGCCTTTGGGACAGTTATGCCAGGATTGCTTGGAAGATATAGGTAAGGGCTAGCTTGAAGGTCTGATGCGGCCTCCACTCAACCTTACAAGCTAAATATGCGACCAGCAAGTTTGGGACAAGAGAGATCAATTCTTTCTGGCTTTAGCAGGTTTTCTTTGATTGTCAGTGTCTCTTTTCAATTGTTCTCTCCTGCCCTATATTAGCTTTGGTATATCCAGTTGTGTGCTGACGTGAGGTGGGCCAGGAAAAGGGGAAAATTGTTACCAAATACTTACTGTAATTTTTCCTTTCCTGGCCCATCCTAAGTTATCGAACATCCTAGTTGGGGGAGGGGCTGTCTTTTAAGAAAATTGCAGTAAGTATTTGAATATATACAGTATATTATATGTATTATGTATGTGTGTATATATAAATATATAAAAAAGAGAAGTAGTAATAGTTTATTTTCACCAATGATCAAAATGGAAAGTAAATGAACAGAAGAGAAATCAAATAAATATTCGGTGTGGGGACATACCTATTTGGTGCCATCAACATGGGAACAAGGTTGAGGGCATGTTGCCTGGTATGGTTCAGGAGGTGCTTGCTCGTTCCCCCACCCTTTCCTGGCCTGTTGCATTCTCTGATAATGGTCTTGTATGGAATTTGGGGGGGTGTGGGGACATTGGGGGGGCATATTTTTTTAATGTCGGCGTGGGGTTCCCCTTAAAATCCATACCAGCCCCAAAGTAGAGCTAAGTGGTTTCCTGTTCATTTGCAAACTGAAGCATAGTAAACAGTTTACTATGCGTTATTTACTGTATAAAGTAACACAGTGATTGCTACCAAGCACTCACTGTGTTCATTCATAAAAGGGGGGGCAATAAATTACATTAACTGGCCCCTTGCCCCGCTTTTCATCCTAAAACTTCCCCTCCACAGCAGCTGGTGGGAGAGGAGAGAAAGGAAGGGGAAGCCAGCAACACTGCTGGAAGGGGGGTGCATGGGCAGCAGAGGGAATCTGCACTGCAGAGGGTGATTAGGGTAACCAAGCACACCCAGTGCACACACCTATGCTCCAGATTTATATATTTGCCTATATAATCAGTGTATGTTCCTTAACCCCCCCTGGCGGTATTCCCGAGTGTGGCTCGGGGTGAGATTTCAGTACCATTAGCAGTAACCCCGAGCCACACTCGGGATCACATCGCTGGGTCCTGGAAGAGGTTACTCACCTTGTCCCCGGGATCCCGCGATGTACTCCCGCTGTGTACGGCAGCCGGATCTTCCGCCCGATGCACTGTGTGCCCTGGCTTCCATTCCCTGTGAGCGTCGCGATGCAGGGGGTGGAACCGGCGGCAAATTCAAACAGTATAAAACACAAACACACTGATACATTGTAATCCTATTGGATTACATTACTAATTAAAATAAAATTGACCTTAGTTTGCCCCCAGTGCTTTATCCAGTGCCCTTGCCTGCAATTTTACTGTACTTTCTGTGTGGAAACTGCAGAGCGACCATGGCATAAAAAAAAGCGCGCCTCTACCTCAAAAGCGGCATATGACCTGCTGGAAAACAGCGACAGCGATACAGAATCGCTTGCAGAATTGAGTGATAGCGATTCGTGGGGAAGTTCGTCATCAGGCACGGAAAGCGATTTCAGCAATGATCCTGCGACTGTGCCCAGTAATGTGCGGACTTGGTGCTCGATTGACTGCGGTACGGAGCATGCAGCACCCCCAAGATTCCCATTTACTGGAGCACCTGGTATCAAAGTGGATGTGGAAGATGGCAACCCATTGGCATACCTCTAACTCTTTTTGACCGATGAGGTTATAGAAAAAATTGTTACGGAGACAAATCGGTACTAGGAGCAACAAGCTGCTACGCATCAGAGGTTTGCTAGGAGCAGAAAGTGGGAACCAGTGACCAAAGAGGACATGTGGACGTTTCTGGGCCTCAAAATTCTTCAGGTAGTGGTGGGGAAACCCCTGCAGAAGTGTTATTGGACAACCAACAAATTAGGAGCCACTCCTTTTTTTGGCACCGTCATTTCGGAGTACAAATTTTCTGATAATGAAATATTTGCACTAACAAAATAATGAAGAATTTGATGAGACTTCTCATCCAGCACCAAAACTGAAAAAGATTTGGGAGGTATATCAAATTCAGAAAAATTTCCAGCAGACCTATGTACCAGATAGAGACATCAGTATCGAAGAAAGTCTAATGGCCTGCAAAGGAAGACTTAGCTGGATACAGAATATCGCGTCTAATGCCCTGTACACACGGTCGGATTTTCCGATTGAATATGTGCGATCGGAGCTTGTTGTTGGAAATTCCGACCGTGTGTGGGCTCCATCGGACTTTTTCCATCGGATTTTCCGACACACAAAGTTTGAGAGCAGGCTATAAAATTTTCCGACAACAAAATCTGATCGCGTCAATTCCGACCATGTGTGGACAATTCCAACGCACAAAGTGCCACACATGCTCAGAATAAATTCCGAGACGGAACTGCTCAGTCTTGTAAAATTAGCGTTCGGAATGGATATAGCACTTTCGTCACGCTGCAATGTTTTAAATTGTTTAATGCAGCGCACTCTCTTCTTCTTTGTAATGCTAGAAGAATGAAGTAGTTTTGCTGCTCATATTCACACAGACTTCTCACAAACTTCTTTCTTTATTTCTCGTGATTTCATCAATATAATATTTTTATTTGTCACATCTGCCGAAAAAATAATATTTTTGGGATGTTTTTAGATTTAATATTTTTTATGGATTTTTTCAAATCCTGATCTTGTGTTTTATTCTTTATTTATTTTTTTTTACTCCAGAATAGTTTGGTGTGTGTTTTGTGTGTCAAGTTACCACAACACCATTATTATCTTGTATTATTTAATCTCAATGAGATTGCTTGGTGTTGGTTTCTCTTGTTAATTTGACATTTGTATTTTTGAAATGTACCTGCCTCCTCACAAACAAACTTTTTTTGAAGGAAAACACACATAGGCGACTATAATAAATCAAACCAAAAATTTAATAAGGGGTCATAACCAAACAAAGAGGGAGGCAACGCTGGAGAAACAGCAGAAATTGGTGAAGCCTTTGGCCCCCAGGGCACACATCAATTATTTCCAGGCAAAATTGGTGAGCTGAGGAGTCCTTATCTAAGGGAGTTCAATCTGGTCCAGAAGTCCAAGAGATCATGAACAGCAGCAGATGACATGTATGTCCCCAGGACATACTTCCTTCCACGCTGTGGCTGTGGTGGTGGAGTTGTGGCAGGAGGAGGAGGAGGATGCAACTTACTCAGGTGGGTATTGGGTGTGATTTTGCCCCTAAATCCCTCATTTAATGTTTGATAAATGAGTTCCTCACACATGAGATGTTGGCCCACCTTCATGCCCTGCAGTTTTGTGGCAGCCATGCAGGCAAAAGCCTCTTCACAAGTGGGTAAGGCTCTGAGAGACGCAGAAGCCTCCTGCCTCCTGAATCAGCCTGAATCAGAGTGCTGAATCCTGCACATTACTCCCCTTCCTGGGTCTTTTGTTTGGAAGGCGGAGGGGAGGGACCTGTGATTCTGTCAGGCTCCTACTGGGCCCGGACTTCTCCTGGCTGCCACTTAGCCCTGCCTCCTCCTGGCTACCACTAACCCCTACCTCCTCCTGGATGCCACATTCCACAGCCTCCTCCTGTGTGCCACATTCCACAGCCTCCTCCTGGCTGAAGTCTTCCTGTGTATGAAAAAGGGACATAATTTTATTTTTTTCTTCATCAATCACACACAATTTTCATCTCATGACTGTTGCAAATTGAATGTTAAAAAATATAACAGACTATCATTCTGAGCCCAGCATTTTTCATTTTTGTCCCAATTATTTTTGCCCACTACTGTCTATTGATATGTAAAACACTTTATTAAATCATCAATTAGTGATCAATAATAACATCTAGTAAACATCATTTATTTATTGACCAGAATTCTGCAGAACAATGCTATACCTGGCTCAAGCTGGGCTCCTCCACTTCTTCCTGGCTGGAAGTCCCAGGTTGGACATCAGAAGCCTCAGCTGGGGTGGAAGATCGGATGGAAGGAAGGGTTGAGAGGGATTCCCTGACTTCAGTCTGGTCTTACAGAAATCGCAGTCTCTCATAGTACCACAGCCTGGGGACATAAATGTCATCTGCTGCAGCTCCTGATCTCTGGGAATCCTGGACCTTCTTGCGCTCCCTAAGAGAAGTGCTCCTCAGACCACCAATTTTGTTTTTTAAATAGGGGATGGTTGCCGTGGGGACCACCGGCTTCACCAACTCCAGCAGTTTCTCTAGCGCTGCCAGCCTCTTTTGTTTATGATTATAATGTGGGTGTTTGACCTGCCATAGACAGGGCAGCTCCCTGTACTTGTCTATGAACAGGGGGAGGAAGTTGTGGTCATTGAAGCTATCCTTTTTATCTGCAATACACAAGACAAACCCTAATGTCAGGCTAAAGTCTCCTAATCTTGTCCCAATATAGGCCTCAATCTCTAAGCAGTATAGGCCCAAGTTTAAATGTTACCTTTGTTATCACGATCGGTGCTTCCGATACTCCTTCCTCCGCTCACAGATCGTACGTACTATGCACGTGTGTTACGCTTTATATACACTGCGCATGCTTGAAACTCCGCCAGCCCCTGACATTCTTTCTAGTCTATTCCTGCCCCTTCTCGTTCGGCACAGTGGGGGAAGAGCACATAGCAGAGACACAACAGGTGAGTGCTAATTACAGCAACGAGGAGGGGGAGGAGGAGGAAAGCCCAGAGCCAGAAACATCACGATCCCAGAGGAGACGATTTAAGGCATCAAAAATGTCCTTTGTAGATATGGTGGAGATGGTGGACATCTTGAAAAGGGCCGACTATGACGGGAAGTATGGACCTTACCCCAACCCCAATGTCAGAAAGGCCAAGATCATGACTAAAGTTGTGAAGATCTGCACCGAAATTTTGGGGTACGGCAATCCAAGGATCAACTCAGGAAGCGGTGGTCGGACCTCAAATTAAGGGAGCACGATCAGTATAGAAGGATCAGGAGAGTGCTGCAAAAAAGTAAGTAGTTGTCCTGTGTTCCTATTCTTTATTTTTATTACATTCGTGCTGCTCCATGTGTTTTTCTTTATACTGTTGTACAGTTTAAAATGGCAACTTTCATGGTCATGGACACATTATTCGTTTGTAGGAATCATTGTTCGTTCAGTCTATAAACCACCATGTTTTGTCCAGATGCAGTTATATACATTTTTTCTGGCCTACTTCTCTTAAAATAATTTTGGTGTCTAGATGGGTTAGTAACTAGAATGAAATGCAAACTAGATTCTGTGTAAGCAGAGGACACTCAGCAGCTGTTTACACATCTGGACGCTGGAGCACTAGTGTGGGACACCAGAACACCCTTTTTATTAGGGTGCCCACACAGGTGCTCACATTAGGGGGCCCACACAGGTGCTCCAGTGTATACTATAGGGGTGACTCCATCTGTGAAGCTTGTACAAAACAGGTAAGTATTCAAGCTTGACAAAGGAAATAAATATTTCTTCATCTTGCAACTCTGCCAAAATAGACAATTGTACCCCACTTCCAAGCAATGTTTCATATTCCTATTTCTGCCACCAAATATCTGTGTGCTAAGTATACCTATTTTTTTACATAGGGGAGAAAAGACTCGGAGGACACCACTCATCAGAGGAGACAACAGACCCCCGACCTCAGGAAGAAGGGGAAATGCCACAAAGCCAACAGGAGGAGGAGGAGGAAGATGTTATAGATATTGTCACCACAACAGGTGAGTGTCTGTGACCACAGGCTCAGGTAAGAGATGGATGCCTGAATATTTATAATACATGGTGTGGTTTTTTTTATATATTTTTAGGTGATTGTGATGTATGGGGTGTAATAGGGACTTGGAAAACATCAAGCAAAACATCAATGATGTTCAAAACAAAATGAAGAACATCATTGATGTTTTAGGGAGAGTTTAAAACCCCTTTTCTGCCTGCCCTCTCCTCCATTGAGGTCTGGTGGCTCTGCTGCCGCTGCCTCCGGGCTGGAGGTTCCTCCTTGATGTGCCTTCCCGGTAAGGGGGGGAGCCGCCTTTGTTGCTGGCTCCTCCCCCCTTTTCCCCATTGGACAACCAGGCTGGCCCTGGCTGTCACATTGGGGATACTTCCTCCCTTGCCGGTGGCGTTCGGGGACATCCTCGGACGCCCCCGGTCACTGCGCATGCGCGGGCGTGTCACACGATTACGACGAGGATGACGTCAGTGCGGGGCTTCGGCTCATCCCGAACGCCGGGGAGGCCACATGAGGCTGCCTCAATGGTGGCCATGCCCTCCATGATGGTCCCATGGATCGGTTCAGTGGGGGGAGGCGTTCACACCTGCGGTGGATCCGCTTCTGACAAACACATGACACTGGCAATCTCTCTATTTGGTTGGTTTGATTTCCCCGCAGCTCCTACAACGTAAGTACACTCTTCTGCAATGTGTTTCTGCACTGCTTTAGCCCTATACAACTATGATCGGTTCACCATACTGATCGTATATTTACAATATATGCTTTACATTTTATATAATATTATCCTTTTTATATATATATTTTCAGACTTGACGACTCTGTTTAGATAATTGTACACTGAGCCTGACATAACCTGTGGCCAATCCTGGGTCAGGTCACAATTGAGTCTGAGCACATAGGGCGATACAGTGCAGCCTCACACTTGCTTTCACATTGGCTGAGGTAAACACTCAAGATTAATTCTCACATTCATTATGCCTTTATTGCAGGCACTTTTCCTTTTCCATCACAGTGACACTCTTTACACGTTTGTTTTTTGCTTGCTTTATAGGACGTGCAGTACACACTGCACGCACGTGTTTTCACCCCTATAGTTTAAAGCACTAACTATTACTTATATACCATGTTTCTTTAATTCACCTTCAATCATTCTATCCAAATGAGCTGATGTACACTACTTGGATTCCTCTTTTCACCTAATTTCCTAACTTCTGGTTCCTAATTCACTTCCACGCACTATCCACTCACTTACATATATGTATATATATATCCAATATTACAAGGCCACAATCTGCATATAAGGTATGCATATAGATGGGTGCCTTTCACTTGACTATCTAACGAAGTAAATATTTCTTGATACAATGCTTTGATATACATCATGAGTGTGATCTCTAAGTGTGTTTTCTTTGGGTCTTTGCTGCAGGTGTTGCCTTCTCCCCGATCGATCGTGTGGCCGGGTGGGGGGTGATTTTCAATGTGACCTCTCGTAAGCCACATTGTTGGATTTTTACCCTGGTACCGGTGGCTGTGCCAGTGGAGGTGTTTTGTGACCCCTTGGGGAAAGAGAACAGGTGTCACGGAACGCCCCACACTCCGCTTGAGTGCTTCCGTCATATACCGCTTCCTAAGTTCTGGAACACGAGTCCAATGGATCTGGCCATAGGAACCCCAAGAACTAGACAACACCAGTCTTGGAGTACATCAGAACTGTTTTTTTATTTGAGATATCACACACATTTATACACCAGGCTGACTCAAAGCTAACCTAATTACATGAGCTAATTATCTCATCCTTTATACAGCCTAGGTGTCTGAGACATGACCTTTCGCCCAGACTTGTGGTCACCGAGCTTCACACAGGAATATAAACACAATAGCTGGAGCTAATTACAATTAACAATACAAACATAACCTAATTAACCTAATTAACATGAGCTCCAATAGGAGTCGTCCCGTCTCCTACATTGTATAGAGGACAATGTGATCAGCTCATTCAATTAACACACATTACCATAAACATCAACACAGGGTTAATTAGAACAAACAACAATGAGTTGAATACCTTTAGAACCTAGACTAAACTTATTTACATTAAACCCATTATAGCTGACACCAGACAGGCGAGTAGAGATGATGACATTAGCATCTCCTCACAGGATGTGTCCCAACAGTATAATTCAGTCTTATCATTCTAATATGGCATATAACGGGTTCCAGAGTCTGTGTGTTTTGGGGGGATATGGAGCTGAATCCAAAGTAACACCAACCCCAGGGTCCCCAGGCATACAGCTCACAGAGAGCACCATTCCCCCAAATGCTAGGGCCCATAATCGGTGGGCAACAGGCTTGCATACAGTCCTCTCCAACAGCCTCTGTTCTGGCTAGGTCTGTGACATTTCTCCCCTTTCGGCAGGAGACTAACACAGGAGGAGACCCCAGACGGGTTGACTCCGAAGTTAGTAAACAGCTCCAGTCCTCTACTGCCTGTACCCACACAGTACCCCAAATAAATTGTTCCAAACAAAGCATTACTCACCCAGCCAACCTCTGCCTCTCTCAGAGAACATATCTGCCGCTGGGGAGAGGCCTGGACTGGCCTTTCTCCCTGGAATCCTTTCTGCCGCTGGAGAGAGGACAGGGTGTCTGGGCTCACTCTGTCATGCTGTTGGGGATCTGGGCCCACTGCCCAGCATCCCTGGGGTATACAGGTGGAGACTGAAGTCCCATCCACCTTCACAGGAAATCCATCCTCTGTTAGTTGAGGGCAGAGTCCAGCAGTCCTCGGCCCTGTTGCCAGCCCTTCTGCTGGAAACCCCACACCATCTGTTCCGGCTAACTGTTGGAGAGGGAGGCCGACTGCCCCACCTCCCTGGAACTCTGTAGTTGTTGCCGGTGCTGGGCAGAGGTTGGTAGCACTCTGCCCTGTTGCCAGCACTTCTGCTGGGGACTCTGCATCCTCTGCTCCGGCTAACTGTTGGGGCAGGAGGCTGGCTTCCTCCACTCCCAAACTGTGTAGCTGCCATTGGGGAGGTGAGCTGGCTGCTTCCTTTTCCATTCCCTCATCTGGCTGCTGGGACGACATGTCGATGGTACTGTCTCCCAGGTACACGGATCTTTGCTGGGGAGGAAAGCCCACTTCCTCCACCCTGGCCAACTGTTGGGGAGGGACAACACACACCTCCTCTTCCTTCTCCCCCTGTATCTGCTGCTGGGAAGTGATTGCCATCTTCTCAGCCTGAGCCTCCACAATTGCTGCAGGTGTGGGGCAGAGGTCTTGGACCCTCTGTCCGGTTGCCAGCACTTCTGCTGGGGGTTTGCCAGGTGGTTCCTCCTCTACAGAAACGTCTATTAAATCCCCAGTCTCTGGAATTGGTAAAAGTGTGGGACAGAGGTCTTGGACCCTCTGTTCAGTTACCAGATCTTCAGCTGGAGAAGTTTTTTTTAACTCCATAGATGCTGCTGGCAGAAAACACATGTCCCTGTCAGTGTTGTGGGAGAAAGGCCGACTACCTCTTCTCTCAAGAAGGCCGAAGCCACTGTTGGTGCTGGGCAGAACACAGTGAACTTTGGCCCTGATAGCAGCTCTTCTGCTGGAGGCTCATCAGGTTGTTTTTCCTCAGCAGAAAAGTCTATCAAATCCCATGTCTCTGCAACTGATGTCTGGGGATAGAGGTTCACCATCTCCTGTCCATGGAACCCAGAAGATGCTATCATTTCTGGGCAGAGGTTAGCAGAGCTCTGCCCTGTTGTCAGCACTTCAGGTTTGGGGACGGCAATCTCCGGATTTTCCACTGCCGATTCTCTGGCATGCTGCTGAACTTGTTCTAGCAGTTTCCTGTATGCCCTTTCCAGATGCTGTTCCTTCCTTAGCAAATGGTCCAGATCAGGCTTGAGCTCTGAGACCCCTGCAAGACTGAGCATAGACTCTCTATAGTCTCTCAGGTCCTCAAGGTCAGGTTCCCCTTCATCGCCAAACATAAAAAGATCTGTAAGGTTCTCCCACAGCAATCCAGGGCCGCCAAAGTCATATCCCTCCGGAGAGCATTCTGTTGTCTCCCCTAAATATCCCTCCTCTGCGTGCCATTGCAGAGCCCGATAATGATTGTCTAGCTCTATCTCCTGCTGGACCAACCTGTCCAACTCAGTCACCCATTGCTCCTGGGGCTGCTCTCCCAGGAATGCCATCCGCAATGCCTGTTGGTCACTGGCCCGTTGCTCTTGGGTTGGAAAGCACTTGCCCTGTTTTATACCAGCGAGACGGAGGGCTGCAATCCAGGGCTCCACCCGAATCAGCTGCCTGAGCTCCAGGTATTCATCCTCAGACACAGTCCTGGTGTACATAGAAAGGATGATCCGCAGCAGCCCCGGGAATTCTGATGCCAGGTCCATATCTCCGCTGGGGTGACTGAAGTCTGCTATGCTGATCTTGGATCCAGTTGGAGGTTTGGATGTCCCAGACTTCAGGAAGCTTTCCCGCTGCTTGCCACCAATGTCACGGAACGCCCCACACTCCGCTTGAGTGCTTCCGTCATATACCGCTTCCTAAGTTCTGGAACACGAGTCCAATGGATCTGGCCATAGGAACCCCAAGAACTAGACAACACCAGTCTTGGAGTACATCAGAACTGTTTTTTTTATTTGAGATATCACACACATTTATACACCAGGCTGACTCAAAGCTAACCTAATTAACATGAGCTAATTATCTCATCCTTTATACAGCCTAGGTGGCTGAGACATGACCTTTCGCCCAGACTTGTGGTCACCGAGCTTCACACAGGAATATAAACACAATAGCTGGAGCTAATTACAATTAACAATACAAACATAACCTAATTAACCTAATTAACATGAGCTCCAATAGGAGTCGTCCCGTCTCCTACATTGTATAGAGGACAATGTGATCAGCTCATTCAATTAACACACATTACCATTGTCATAGACAGAGCCAGAACAGAGGCTGTTGGAGAGGACTGTATGCAAGCCTGTTGCCCACCGATTATGGGCCCTAGCATTTGGAGGAATGGTGCTCTCTGTGAGCTGTATACCTGGGGACCCTGGGGTTGATGTTACTATGGATTCAGCTCCATGTCCCCCCAAAACACACAGACTCTGGAACCCTTTATATGCCATATTAGAATGGTGACTCGTACTGTTAAATGCTAATGTCATCAATTCTGCTATAATGTGTTTAGTGTGGCTCTAAGAGTCTTTTCACCCATTGTTGTTTATGTTAATTGAGAGAGCTCGGTGCCTACAAGTCTGTCATCTGGTCTGGGTACATCTTGTAGTAAATTAGCTCATGTTAATTAGGTTAGCTTTGAGACATCCCTGCTGTATAAAGGTCTGTGAAATCTCAAAATAAAAGGCAGTTCTGATGTACTCCAAGACTGGTGTTGTCTAGTTCTTGGGGTTCCTATAGCCAGATCCATTGGACTCGTGTTCCAGAACTTAGGAAGCGGTATATGACGGAAGCACTCAAGCGGAGTGTGGGACGTTCCGTGACAACCATAAACATCAACACAGGGTTAATTAGAACAAACAACAATGAGTTGAATACCTTTAGAACCTAGACTAAACTTATTTACATTAAACCCATTATAGCTGACACCAGACAGGTGAGTGGAGATGATGACATTAGCATCTCCTCACAGGATGTGTCCCAACAGTATAATTCAGTCTTATCATTCTAATATGGCATATAACGGGTTCCAGAGTCTGTGTGTTTTGGGGGGACATGGAGCTGAATCCAAAGTAACACCAACCCCAGGGTCCCCAGGCATACAGCTCACAGAGAGCACCATTCCCCCAAATGCTAGGGCCCATAATCGGTGGGCAACAGGCTTGCATACAGTCCTCTCCAACAGCCTCTGTTCTGGCTAGGTCTGTGACAACAGGCATTTTGATTTTAAAAGGGGACCCTCATATAGGAAGCTCTTTGCTCTTAGGACACGCATCATTGGGTAACTATGTCATATAGAATATGGTATATTATTTCTATCATATGCAATCAAGCAATTATATGTGTATCCTCGTTGCATATTCCCTAACAGACTGACATCTGAAGAAGACCTTGGATATATAGGTTGAAACGCGTCAGGTCCATTTTTCTGATATTGACAATATTTGTACAATGTTGTTATGAAAATATGTCTGTATAATGCGTGTCTGATCTTACTAGACTTGTAAACACTCTATATCAGAGCTCATTTTTTAACCTTTGTGTTAAACTATTTTTTGTACAATAAAAACTATAATTCTTTTTATACAACATTGGTTTAATATTTCAACACCGCTGCCTAAAAAACCCACCTGGGGAAATCCTTTTCCTTTTTTGTTTCTATTACCAGGGGTGAGCAGCATTCCTTCCTTCCTCCCCCTATTGTGTCTCTTCTTTGCTATAATAACTCCGGCTTCAGGCCCAACTGAGCCAGCATAGTTCACAGAATTTCTCCTTAAAAAGTTGTGGAGAACACTGCAAGCCAGGATGATGTGATTGAGTTTATACTCCGCCATGTGTATGGGAGTAAGAAATAGGAGGAACCGACTGGCCATTATTCCAAACGTGTTCTTCACCACTCTTCTGGCTCTGGCCAGCCAGTAATTAAAAACCCTCTGGTCTGGTGAGGGTACTCATAGGGAATGGGCCGCATAAGATGGTCCCCCAGTGCAAACGCTTCATCTGAAACGAAGACGAATGGGAGTCCTTCCGCATTGTCTTCCGGAGGTGGCAAATCTAAGCTGCCATTCTGGAGACGCCTGTAGAACTCTGTGTGGGCTATGACTCCACCATCTGACATCCGGCCATTCTTCCCCATGTCCACATACAGGAACTCATAAGTAGCCAACACCATCGCCAACATCACAATACTATTGAACCCCTTGTAGTTGTAATAGTATGACCCCGAGTTGGGTGGCGGGACGATGTGGACGTGTTTCCCATCAATTGCCCCTCTGCAGTTAGGAAAGTCCCACCATTGGGCAAAGTGGGAGGCCACAGTCTGCCATTCCTGTGGGTTGGAAGGAAACTGTGGAGTCAAAAAAGAAAACTAAATTAATCATTTTGCACTTAAACATGGAAAGCAGATTAGACACAAACATTCTTGGCCAGCATCAGTATAACATTTATTTTAGGGAATATTTAAAGACAAAGGTATAAGGTCCACCTATCAGATTCCTCCCCCCTCCCTCTCATGGGCCATTTAAAAAAATGTATCAGGGGGAGATGTTTTGGACAGGTAACCCTCTCCACTTCATTGAGAGATGAATGCCTAAATAATGTGTATTACTTTGGCCAGCCCCTCCTTACTTTACACTATTGGCAGCCCACTGGACAGGTAAGAAGTGTCATAATACAAAGATATAAATACACACTGTACACGTTTTAGCACATTTGAACATTCTGCTATTACCTATCAAGATAATAATAGGATACAAAAACTTCAAACAGTACCATTTGAAAGTATTCAGGCAGGCCCTTGCACGACATGCTTTGGGGAATTCGTCCATAAATCAGACCACAAAAGAGGTGGGTATAGTGTGTATGGGTTTGGCAGCAGATAGCGGATTGAGGATAGATAGAGGATTGGTATCAGCTGAGTTAGCAGTTTGGTGGAGGGAGGGTTCCAAATGATTTTGGGACCCAAAAAAGCCTCTGGCACTCTGCCTGAATTTCAAGCACACATCACAATTTTCAACATTTTAGGGGGTATTTAGGGTAAAGCACTACTATGGAGCCGACAAAATACATTGTTAATTGAGTAGATGAGGTGGATATAGTGCCAGGAGAGCATGTTGGGGAGGTAAGTGAAGGCAAATATATATGAAAGACAAAAAAAAATTACATAAAATTCCAGCATGCACGAGGACAAAGGGGACATTCACAGCATATTACAGTCATGGTAATTAGGGAATGAGGAAAGAAATACAATATATTAACAAACATTAAATACAATAAATGATCCCAGAGCCTGGGGGAGATGCCTGTCGAGAACTTGATGTCCTGCAGGCTTCTCCCCATCGCCAAGAACCGCAGGGTTGCGACTAGGGATGAGCTGAACACCCCCCGGTTCGGTTCGCACCGGAACCTGGGAACGGACCGAAAATTCGCACGAACGTTAGAACCCCATTGACGTCTATGGGACTCGAACGTTCGAAATCAAACGTGCTCATTTTAAAGGCTAATTTGCATGGTATTGTCCTAAAAAGGGTTTGGGGACCCGGGTCCTGCCCCAGGGGACATGTATCAATCCAAAAAAAACTTTTAAAAACGTCTGTTTTTTCGGGAGCAGTGATTTTAATGATGCTGAAAGTAAAAAAAAAAGTGAAATATTCCTTTAAATATCGTACCTGGGGGGTGTCTATAGTATGCCTGTAAAGTGGCGCGTGTTTCCCGTGTTTAGAACAGTCCCTGCACAAAATGTCATTTTTAAAGGAAAAAATCTCATTTAAAACTGCTTGCGGGTTTAATGTAATGTCGGGTCCTGGCAATATGGATGAAAATTAGTGAGACAAACGGAATGGGTACCCCCCAGTCCATTACCAGGCCCTTTGGGTCTTGTATGGATATTAAGGGGAACCCCGCACCCAAATTAAAATAAGGAAAGGTGTGGGGCCACCAGGCCCTATATACTCTGAACAGCAGTATACAGGTGGTGCAAACAAGACAGGGATTGTAGGTTTGTTGTTAAGTAGAATCTGTTTGTAATTTTGAACGGGTACATTTTTAACGTGTGGAAAGGTTTTTCCCATATTAACTCTTACAGGAGAGAATTTCCCTTCCTAGGGGTAGATTTCATCTCACTTCCTGTTGTCTCCTTCCATTTGCAAGTAGGAGTCGTTTGTAAGTTAGATGTTTGAAAGTAGGGGCCTGCCCTATATACTCAGCAGAAATTTGGGCCTTAGGTGTTATTGTGGCCACAACACTGTAAGCCCTCACAGGGCCCTGCTGTGAAATATTAGATCAAGAATTGTAATTACATGCCCCTGTTGACCAGGGGCAGAAAAATTAGTCCTTTGGTGCTGGTGGTGGTGCTGGTGCCACAACACTGTAAGTCCTCACTCGCTCTTGGTGGGTGCAGAAATGGGCCCTGCTGTGAAATATTAGATCAAAAATTATAATTACATGCCCCTGTTGAACAAGGGCAGAAAAATTGGGCCTTTGGTGGTGGTGCTGGTGCCACAACACTGTAAGTCCTCACTCGCTCTTGGTGGGTGCAGAAATTGGCCCTGCTGTGAGATATTAGATCAAGAATTGTAATTACATGCCCCTATTGAACAAGGGCAGAAAAATTGGGCCTTTGGTGGTGGTGCTGGTGCCACAACACTGTAAGTCCTCACAGACACTCTAGTTGTAACGCAGAAACGAGCCCTACTGCAAAGTATTGCATCAAAAATTGTAATTACACGCCCCTGTTAAACATGGGCTGAAAAATTGGGCCTTAGGCACTGGTGCTGGTGCCACAACACTGCAACCCCTCACAGATACTCTAGTTGTAACGCAGAAACGAGCCCTGCTGCAAAGTATTGCATCAAAAATTGTAATTAGACACCCCTGTTAAACAGGGGCTGAAAAATTGGGCCTTAGGCACTGGTGCTGGTGCCACAACAATACAACCCCTCACAGATACTCTAGTTGTAACGCAGAAACGAGCCCTGCTGCAAAGTATTGCTTCAAAAATTGTAATTACACGCCCCTGTTAAACAGGGGCTGAAAAATTGGGCCTTAGGCACTGGTGCTGGTGCCACAACACTGCAACCCCTCACAAATACTCTAGTTGTAACGCAGAAACGAGCCCTGCTGCAAAGTATTGCATCAAAAATTGTAATTACACGCCCCTGTTAAACAGGGGCTGAAAAATTGGGCCTTAGGCACTGGTGCTGGTGCCACAACACTGCAACCCCTCACAGATACTCTAGTTGTAACGCAGAAACGAGCCCTGCTGCAAAGTATTGCATCAAAAATTGTAATTACACGCCCCTTTTAAACAGGGGCTGAAAAATTGGGCCTTAGTGGTGGTGGCGCCCAGAACCAAAAATGTTCTTACAAGCTATCAGAGTGATCATTGAGGAGGAAGAGGATAATTACTCAGGGATAGTCACTCAGCATCAGCATAGGCAGTCTTTGAAGGGATCTGAGATTTCAAAAAAAATTATTCCGTTACATCAGCATCAGGTGCTTGGTAGCTGGTGGTGATCCAAGACTGATTCATTTTTTATGAAGGTCAGTCGATCGACCGAGTCGGTGGACAGACGCACCCTGTGATCAGTTACAAAGCCTCCAGCAGCACTGAATGTGCGTTCTAAAAGAACGCTGGATGCAGGACAGGCCAGTAGCTCAATTGCATACTGTGCAAGCTCTGGCCAGTGATCCATCCTCAAGACCCAGTAACCCAGAGGATTTTCGGTGGGAAAGGTGTCAAAGTCAAATCTTGCCCCTAGGTATTCCTGCACCATGTAAAACAGACGCTGGCGATGGTTGCTGGAACCGATCATACCTTGGGGCTGCGGACCAAAAAATTGTCTGAACGCATCGGTCAGACGGCCACCTTCTCCACCGCTCTTTCTTTGACTGACCGAAGCCTCAGCAACACGTTGTCCAGAAACAGGAGTTTGTAACCTCCCAGTCTCTGGGAACGCATTGCACAGACCTTTCTGCAAGGCCTCCCAAAGATGTTTCATCCTCTGCTCTCTCTGCGATGGCAAGATAAGGTCCGCAACCTTACCCTTGTAAAGTGGATCAAGGAGGGTTGCCAGCCAGCATTGGTCCTTCTCCTTGATACCACGAATACGAGGATCCTTACGCAGGCTTTGCAGGATCAGGGAGGCCATGCAGCGTAGGTTTGCTGAGGCATTCGGTCCGGAGTCCTCTGGGTCACTAAGGATGACATGTCCGCAGCCACCTCCTCCCAGCCATGTACAAGTCCATGTGTTTCTTGGGACTGATCCCTTAAAGACTGCTGCTGATGCTGAGTGCCAGGCTCCACCTCCATACTGATACAATCTTCCTCCTCCTCCTCCTCCTCGTCCTCTTCCTGTGTGATCAGCGGGCACGCAGGAACACTGTCTGGATAAAGGGGGCCTTGAGAGCTAAGGAAGTCCTCCTCTTCCTGCCTCTGTTCTGCCTCAAGTGCCCTGTCCATTATTCCACGCAGCGTGTGCTCCAACAGGTGGACAAGGGGGACAGTGTCACTGATGCATGCACTGTCACTGCTCACCATCCTCGTGGCCTCCTCAAATGGTGACAGGACAGTGCATGCATCCCTGATCATGGCCCACTGGCATGGGGAAAAAACCAAGCTCCCCTGACTCTGTCCTGGTGCCATAGTCACACAGGTACTCATTGATGGCCCTCTGCTGCATGTGCAGCTGCTGCAGCATGGCCAACGTTGAGTTCCACCTGGTGGGCATGTCACAGATTAGGCGGTTCTTGGGCAGGTTAAACTCCTTTTGGAGGTCCGCCAGCCGAGCACTGGCATTATATGACCGGCGGAAATGCACACAGACTTTCCTGGCCTGCCTCAGGACATCCTGTAAGCCTGGGTGCCTGCCCAAGAACCGCTGCACCACCAAGTTAAGGACATGAGCCAAACAGGGCACATAGGTCATTTGTCCCTGTCGGAGGGCAGAGAGGAGGTTGGTGCCATTGTCGCAAACCACCATTCCTGCCTTAAGTTGGCGTGGCATCAACCACCTCTGAACCTGCCCCTGCAGAGCTGACAGAACCTCTGCCCCAGTGTGGCTCCTGTCCCCCAAGCACACCAGCTCAAGCACCGCATGGCATCTTTTGGCCTGCATACTTGCGTAGCCCCTTGAACGGCTACGGAGCACCGCTGGTTCCGAGGAAAAAGCACAGGAAGAGGCCATGGAGGAAGAAGAAGAGGAGGGGGTGGAGGAGAGAGGTGTGTCACAATCATTAGTAGTGGCATTTTGGAGGCGTGGTGGTGGAACAACCTCCAACATTACTGCACCTTGTCCTGCATCCTTCCCAGCTGCCAGCAGAATCACTCAATGCGCCGTGAAACTTAGGTAACGTCCCTGTCCATGCCTGCTGGACCATGAGTCAGCGGTAATATGCACCTTACCGCTGACTGCCCTGTCCAGTGAGGCATGGACATTGCCTTCCACATGCCGGTAGAGAGCCGGAATTGCCTTCTGTGAGAAAAAGTGGCGTTTGGGTACCTGCCACTGAGGAACCGCACATTCCACAAACTCACGGAAGGGGGCAGAGTCTACCAACTGAAAAGGCAGCAGTTGAAGTGCTAGCAATTTTGCCAAGCTAGCATTCAACCGCTGGGCATGTGGATGGCTGGGAGCAAACTTCTTTCGGCGGTGCAGCAGCTGGGACAGGGAAATTTGCCTGGTACAATCTGACGTCAGTGTACCAAAAGCAGATTGCCCACAAGTACTTGGCTGTGACACATCTAATTCTACACCTTCATTCCTCTCAGTGCAGGTCTCAGAGAGGACTGAAGGTATAGTGGGGTTGGAGATCTCAGCTGATGAGGAGCAAGGAGAGGTCCTCTTTTTTCTTTGGTGTGGGTCTTTTAGATACGCTTGCCAATGAACTGCATGGCAGGTCAACATATGTCTGGTCAAGCATGTGGTACCCAAGTGGGAGATGTTTTGGCCATGCGAGATACGCTTGAGACATATGTTGCAAATAGCAGCAGTGCGATCTGATGCACTCGTCTCAAAAAAGCCCCACACCAAAGAACTTTTTGAATAACGCGCAGAGACTGCAGCGCCCTGCACATGTGGAGCTTTGGGGTGTGATGCAGTCAATATGCTGCCCTTAGACTGGCCCCTGGAGGGCATCCTGCCTCGTTGGGGATGTGCCGCCTCCTCCTCCTCCTCAATCCTATCAGGCACCCACGTTGAGTCAGTGACCTCATCATCCCCTCCCTCCTCATCACTGGAGCAAACCTGGCAGTATGCTGCAGCAGGGGGAGCATGACTGCCAGATTGCTGTCCTTCTTGGGCACCCCCTCTGTCCGTGCTCATGTTACTGCCTTCATCGAGCTCAGTATCATCATCAGAGCCTTCCAAACGCTGGGCATCCTCCTGGAGCATGTACCCAACACTGTGATCAAACAGTTTGAGGGACTCCTCAGGAGGACATGGGGCTAGGGAAGGAGTCACTGATGACATTGAGCCGAGGGAAGAGGCCGCTGCTTTGCCAGACAAAGTACCCTGGGCATGGGTGAGAGAGGATGAGGAGGATGAGGATGGCTTGGTCATCCACTCGACCAAGTCTTCCGCATGTTGCGGCTCAACGCGGCCAGCTGCTGAAAAAAAGGCCAAGCGTGTCCCACGGCCACGTGCTGATGAGGATGCACCGTCTCCACGACCAGCACTAGACACAGAGCCTGCTTGCCCTCTCTTATTGGCTTGTGACTGTCTGCCTCTCCTTCTTGGCTTCCAGACATACTAATGGCCTGTAGCTGCACTAAGCTGGGATATATATATATATATATATATATATATATGTACTGATACTGCAGCTAGCAAAATCAACTGCCTGCCTGTAGTATGAGAACACCACCAACCTTCTACAGGTAGCTTTAGCTGAACACTGTGAGGTGGACGCACCCCACTAACTTGTAGGTTTAGCTGAACACTGTGAACAGGACGCACCCCACTATCTTGTAAGTTTAGCTGAACACTGTGAACAGGACGCACCCCACTAACTTGTAGGTTTAGCTGAACACTGTGAGCAGGACGCACCCCACTAACTTGTAGGTTTAGCTGAACATTGTGAGCAGGACGCACTGCACTAACTGTAAATAGTCTAGCTGCCTGACTGTGGTACTAATAGGATCAAAAGAACACCAGTAATTTTCTTCAGGTAGCTGTATATACTATAACAAGACAAGCCTGCCTGTCAGTAAGAAGATAACAGGAACGGATCTAGCTGAACACTGTGAGCAGGACACACTGCACTAAACTTGTAGGTTTAGCTGAACACTGTGAGCAGGACGCACCCCACTAACTTGTAGGTTTAGCTGAACACTCTGAGCAGGCCGCACCCCACTAACTTGTAGGTTTAGCTGAACACTGTGAGGTGGACGCACCACACTAACTTGTAGGTTTAGCTGAACACTGTGAGCAGGACGCACCCCACTAACTTGTAGGTTTAGCTGAACACTGTGAGCAGGACGCGCTGCACTAACTTTAAATAGTCTAGCTGCCTGACTGTGGTACTAATAGGATCAAAAGAACACCAGTAATTTTCTTCAGGTAGCTGTATATACTGTAACAAGACAAGCCTGCCTGTCAGTAAGAAGATAACAGGAACGGATCTAGCTGAACACTGTGAGCAGGACGCACTGCACTAACTTGTAGGTTTAGCTGAACACTGTGAGGTGGACGCACCCCACTAACTTGTAGGTTTAGCTGAACACTGTGAGCAGGATGCACTGCACTAACTGTAAATAGTCTAGCTGCCTGACTGTGGTACTAATAGGATCAAAAGAACACCAGTAATTTTCTTCAGGTAGCTGTATATACTGTAACAAGACAAGCCTGCCTGTCAGTAAGAAGATAACAGGAACGGATCTAGCTGAACACTGTGAGCAGGACGCACCCAACTAACTTGTAGGTGTAGCTGAACACTGTGAGGTGGACGCACCACACTAACTTGTAGGTTTAGCTGAACACTGTGAGCAGGACACACCCCACTAACTTGTAGGTTTAGCTGAACACTGTGATCAGGACGCACCTCACTAACTTGTAGGTTTAGCTGAACACTGTGAGCAGGACGCACCCCACTAACTTGTAGGTTTAGCTGAACACTGTGAGCAGGACGCACCCCACTAACTTGTAGGTTTAGCTGAACACTGTGAGCAGGACGCACCGCACTAACTTGTAGGTTTAGCTGAACACTGTGAGCAGGACGCACCCCACTAACTTGTAGGTTTAGCTGAACACTGTGAGCAGGACGCACCCCACTAACTTGTAGTTTTAGCTGAACACTGTGAGCAGGACGCACTGCACTAACTGTAAATAGTCTAGCTGCCTGACTGTGGTACTAATAGGATCAAAAGAACACCAGCAATTTTCTTCAGGTAGCTGTATATACTATAACAAGACAAGCCTGCCTGTCAGTAAGAAGATAGCAGGAACGGATCTGGCTGAACACTGTGAGCAGGACGCACTGCACTAACTGTAAATAGTCTAGCTGCCTGACTGTGGTACTAATAGGATCAAAAGAACACAAGCAATTTTCTTCAGGTAGCTGTATATACTGTAACAAGACAAGCCTGCCTGTCAGTAGGAAGATAACAAGAACGGATCTAGCTAAACTGAATACACTGTAAGTGCAGCTAACTGACTGACTGTTCTGCCTAATCTATCTAACTCAAATCAAATGTCACTGTCTCTCTCTCTTTCTCTCAATGAACGCCGGAACACACACTACACAGGGCCGCCGTGCAGGCGGCCTTATATAGTGTGGGGCGTGTACTAAATCCCCTGAGCCATAATTGGCCAAAGCCTCCTTGGCTTTGGCCAATTACGGCTCTCTGTTCAGGCGGCGCTGTGATTGGCCAAGCATGCGGGTCATAGTGCATGCTTGGCCAATCATCAGCCAGCAATGCACTGCGATGCCGCAGGGAATTATGGGCCGTGACGCACCACACGAATTTGGCGCGAACGGCCCATATCATTCGCAATTCGGCGAACGGGCGAAAAGACGATGTTCGAGTCGAACATGTGTTCGACTCGAACACGAAGCTCATCCCTACTTGTGACTGTCTGCCTCTCCTTCTTGGCCTTTCAGACATACTAATGGCCTGTAGCTGCACTGTACTGATACTGCAGCTAGCAAAATCAACTGCCTGCCTGTAGTATGAGAACACCACCAACCTTCTACAGGTAGCTTTAGCTGAACACTGTGCAGAGCTCGCAAAAAACTAACTTGTAGCTTTTTTAGCTGCCTGCGGTAGTGATAGGATCAGGAAAAAACCACCAACCTTCTACAGGTAGCTTTAGGTGAACACTGTGTGCAGAGCTCGCCAAAAAATAACTTGCAGCTTATTTAGCTGCCTGCGGTAGTGATAGGATCAGGAAAACACCACCAACCTTCTACAGGTAGCTTTAGCTGAACACTGTGCAGAGCTCGCAAAAAAATAACTTGCAGCTCATTTAGCTGCCTGTGGTAGTGATTGGATCAGGAAAACATCACCAACCTTCTACAGGTAGCTTTAGCTGAACACTGTGCAGAGCTCGCAAAAAAATAACTAGCTGAACACTGTGAGGAGGACGCACCACACTAACTTGTAGTTTTAGCTGAACACTGTGAGCAGGACGCACTACACTAACTTGTAGCTTTAGATGAACACTGTGCAGAGCTCTCACTACACTAATGCCGCGTACACACGGTCGGACTTTTCGTCTACAAAAGTCCGACAGCCTGTCCGACAGACTTCCGGCGGACTTTCGGCGGACTTGCAGCAGACTTTCTAACGAACGGACTTGCCTACACACGACCACACAAAAGTCCGACGGATTCGTACGTGATGACGTACACCGGACTAAAATAAGGAAGTTCATAGCCAGTAGCCAATAGCTGCCCTAGCATGGGTTTTTGTCCGTCGGACTAGCACACAGACGAGCGGATTTCGGGGTCCGTCGTACTTACGACGTAAAGATTTGAAGCATGCTTCAAATCTAAAGTCCGTCGGATTTGAGGCTAAAAAAGTCCGTTGAAAGTCCGGAGAAGCCCACACACGATCGGATTACCAGCCACCTTTAGTCCGTCAGCGTCCGTTGGACTTTTGTAGACGAAAAGTCCGACCGTGTGTACGCGGCATAACTTGCAGTTTTAGCTGAACACTGTGAGCAGGACGCACTACACTAACTTGTATCTTTAGAAGAACACTGTGCAGAGCTCGCAAAAAAATAACTTGCAGCTTATTTAGCTGCCTGTGGTAGTGATAGGATCAGGAAAACACCACCAACCTTCTACAGGTAGCTTTAGCTGAACACTGTGCAGAGCTCGCAAAAAAATAACTTGCAGCTCATTTAGCTGCCTGTGGTAGTGATTGGATCAGGAAAACATCACCAACCTTCTACAGGTAGCTTTAGCTTAACACTGTGCAGAGCTCGCAAAAAAATAACTAGCTGAACACTGTGAGGAGGACGCACCACACTAACTTGTAGTTTTAGCTGAACACTGTGAGCAGGACGCACTACACTAACTTGTAGCTTTAGATAAACACTGTGCAGAGCTCTCACTACACTAACTTGCAGTTTTAGCTGAACACTGTGAGCAGGACGCACTACACTAACTTGTAGCTTTAGAAGAACACTGTGCAGAGCTCGCAAAAAAATAACTTGCAGCTTATTTAGCTGCCTGCGGTAGTGATAGGATCAGGAAAACACCACCAACCTTCTACAGGTAGCTTTAGCTGAACACTGTGCAGAGCTCGCAAAAAAATAACTTGCAGCTCATTTAGCTGCCTGTGGTAGTGATTGGATCAGGAAAACATCACCAACCTTCTACAGGTAGCTTTAGCTGAACACTGTGCAGAGCTCGCAAAAAAAAATAACTAGCTGAACACTGTGAGGAGGACGCACCACACTAACTTGTAGTTTTAGCTGAACACTGTGAGCAGGACGCACTACACTAACTTGTAGCTTTAGATGAACACTGTGCAGAGCTCTCACTACACTAACTTGCAGTTTTAGCTGAACACTGTGAGCAGGACGCACTACACTAACTTGTAGCTTTAGAAGAACACTGTGCAGAGCTCGCAAAAAATAACTTGTAGGTTTAGCTGAACACTGTGAGGAGGACGCACCACACTAACTTGTAGTTTTAGCTGAACACTGTGAACAGGATGCACTACACTAAATTGTAGCTTTAGATGAACACTGTGCAGAGCTCGCAAAAAAATAACTTGTAGGTTTAGCTGAACACTGTGAGGAGGACGCACCACACTAACTTGTAGTTTTAGCTGAACACTGTGAGCAGGATGCACTACACTAACTTGTAGCTTTAGATGAACACTGTGCAGAGGTCTCACTACACTAACTTGTAGTTTTAGCTGAACACTGTGAGCAGGACACACTACACTAACTTGTAGTTTTAGCTGAACACTGTGAGGAGGACGCACTGCACTAACTTGTAGCTTTAGATGAACATTGTGCAGAGGTCTCACTACACTAACTTGTAGTTTTAGCTGAACACTGTGAGCAGGACGCACTGCGGTAGTGATAGGATCAGGAAAACACCACCAACCTTCTACAGGTAGCTTTAGCTGAACACTGTGCAGAGCTCGCAAAAAATAACTTGTAGGTTTAGCTGAACACTGTGCAGAGGTCTCACTACACTAACTTGTAGGTTTAGCTGAACACTGTGAGGAGGACGCACCACACTAACTTGTAGTTTTAGCTGAACACTGTGAGGAGGACGCACTGCACTAACTTGTAGCTTTAGATGAACACTGTGCAGAGGTCTCACTACACTAACTTGTAGTTTTAGCTGAACACTGTGAGCAGGACACACTACACTAACTTGTAGTTTTAGCTGAACACTGTGAGGAGGACGCACTGCACTAACTTGTAGCTTTAGAT
The DNA here is from genome assembly GCF_042186555.1 of Aquarana catesbeiana. Classification (NCBI taxonomy): domain Eukaryota; kingdom Metazoa; phylum Chordata; class Amphibia; order Anura; family Ranidae; genus Aquarana; species Aquarana catesbeiana. Next base: position 398,241,726 of record NC_133326.1, on the reverse strand, counting down.
GAACACTGTGCAGAGGTCTCACTACACTAACTTGTAGTTTTAGCTGAACACTGTGAGCAGGACGCACTACACTAACTTGTAGCTTTAGATGAACACTGTGCAGAGCTCACAAAAAAATAACTTGTAGGTTTAGCTGAACACTGTGAGGAGGACGCACCACACTAACATGTAGTTTTAGCTGAACACTGTGAGCAGGACGCACTGCACTAACTTGTAGCTTTAGATGAACACTGTGCAGAGGTCTCACTACACTAACTTGTAGTTTTAGCTGAACACTGTGAGCAGGACGCACTACACTAACTTGTAGCTTTAGATGAACACTGTGCAGAGGTCTCACTACACTAACTTGTAGTTTTAGCTGAACACTGTGAGCAGGACGCACTACACTAACTTGTAGCTTTAGATGAACACTGTGCAGAGCTCACAAAAAAATAACTTGTAGGTTTAGCTGAACACTGTGAGGAGGACGCACCACACTAACATGTAGTTTTAGCTGAACACTGTGAGCAGGACGCACTGCACTAACTTGTAGCTTTAGATGAACACTGTGCAGAGGTCTCACTACACTAACTTGTAGTTTTAGCTGAACACTGTGAGCAGGACGCACTACACTAACTTGTAGCTTTAGATGAACACTGTGCAGAGGTCTCACTACACTAACTTGTAGTTTTAGCTGAACACTGTGAGCAGGACGCACTACACTAACTTGTAGCTTTAGATGAACACTGTGCAGAGCTCGCAAAAAAATAACTTGTAGGTTTAGCTGAACACTGTGAGCAGGACGCACTGCACTAACTTGTAGCTTTAGATGAACACTGTGCAGAGGTCTCACTACACTAACTTGTAGGTTTAGCTGAACACTGTGAGCAAGACACACTGCACTAACTTGTAGCTTTAGATGAACACTGTGCAGAGGTCTCACTACACTAACTTGTAGTTTTAGCTGAACACTGTGAGCAGGACGCACTGCACTAACTTGTTTTTTTTTTTTTTTTTTTATCATCAAAGTTTATTGTGAAAAATCAAGAGATGCATCTGTGGAGACGCAGCTCCACCCAGTACAATACCGTATTAGAAATATCATCAGAAACAACATTGAATTTCAGTTATGTTGCAAGGATTAGTATAAACTGTTTTTATGATTACACAACTTCAAATTTTAGTAAAGCAGATAACAATGACTGTCATTCGTGAGTTCCGTATTGTCATTCAGAGAAAAAGAATAGTTGGAAAAGAAAGAGAGAGAAGGGTAGTAAGGATTAAACCTTCAGTTTTAATTAATGGGAAATAGTGTTCCCCATTTGAATGTTTTTCAATGCTTAGTTTATCATATGAGATTTAACTTATAACCAGGTCTTATTTCATAACATCTAGATATGCCTGTGAGTATTTATATATAAGCCAAGGTGACCAAGTTTTGTGAAATCTTTCCACATTTTCTCCTGCTTGTGCAATAGTCTCCTCCATCTCATAGAACTCCGCTATCTTATTGAACCATTCCCGTATGGTCGGGATTTTTGTAGATTTCCAGTACAGTGGAATGATAGCTTTGACCGCATTTAAAAGGTGTTTGGTAAGTGAGTGTTTATACCTCTTAATGGGGAATTCCGTGACATGCAGGAGACATCCCGCTGCGTCCAGCTTTAATTTTGTTTCTGTTATTAAATATATCATCTCCCTGACCTTTGCCCAGAATTTGTTCAGTACAGGGCACTGCCACCAAATGTGTATCAATGACCCTTTGTCCGAGTTGCAACGCCAGCAAGTATCCGAGTGGTCTGGAAACCAAGAATGTAGCTTTGCTGGTGTGGCATACCATTGAGTGAGTAACTTGTATGCTGTTTCCTGCGTTCTTGTGCTCAGGGAGCATTTATGAGCAAAAACACATGCTTTCTTCCATTGTGAAGTCGACAACGGAATACCTAGTGCTCTCGACCGGCTCTCTCTGAGATCCCTCTCACCCCTGTCCTCCCCATTTTGAATCCAGCGGTATGCTAGTGATGTCACTTTGGAAATAGGTTCCTCTGTCTGACATACTGACTCTAGTTCCGTTAGTGGTCTGTTGAAATTGTGTTTCCTTTGTGTTCTGTTAAGGAAACTACAGCATTGCAAATAAGTCCAAAGCTGTAGATCGGGTAGTTTGTTTGTGTGTTTAAAGTCTGTAAAGTCCCTGAACTCTTGGTTGTGGAAACATTGTAGAGCTAGTAGAGGTTTATTTGTGTCATTTGTTTGTAGTGATCGGTTCCCCATACCCGGTGGGAAATTGGGGTTATTCTGTAATGGAGTTAGCGGGCTAAGAAGTGATGAGAAGTTGGTAAGTTTCGTTAACTTATGGAAGATTGCTAGGGTAGTGCCAACTAAGGGATGTGTCCTCATCTCCACTGGGAGACTGCCCCACTGAATCCATGGTGAGTATTTGATTGGTGTATGGCTTAATATTTCTTCTATTTCTACCCAATCTTTGATTGTAGAGTGACAATGCCAGTCTATTATCCTGGTTATGTGAGTGGCAAGGTAATAAGCACGGAAGTCTGGTATTCCCATTCCCTCTTTGTCTTTGGGCTTAGTAAGTCTAGAAATTCTTACTCTAGGTTTTTTGTGGGCCCAGATAAATTTCGTTTGAGTTGAGTGGAGCACTTTAAAGAAGTTTTGGGGGATTTTTATCTGTAAATTTCTGAATAAATACAGGACTCTTGGTAAAATAACCATTTTACAGATGGCTGCCCGTCCAAACCAGGAGAATCCTTTTGAGTGCCAATTTTGTAAGTCTGAGCATATTGTTTTCAATAGGGGAGTGAAATTATATTCAAACATTTGAGATATTTTGGGGGTCAGCCATATCCCTAGATATTTAAGCGCTGTGCCTACCCATTTAAAGGGGCAATTTGACTTGATGAGATCTAATTTATTTGAAGGGATCGAGATATTTAAAATTTCTGACTTGGCATAATTAATTTTGAGGTTTGAGAGATACCCAAAAATAGAGAATTCCTTCATCAGGGAAGGGAGTGAAATGTGGGGGTTCGTTATGAAGAACAACAAGTCATCCGCGTATGCCGCCACCTTGTAATCTTTTTTCCCTACCTCAAAACCCTGTATTGCCCTCTCTGCTACAATCCGTCTAATGAATGGCTCTAAGGTTAGGATAAATAGCAGGGGCGAGAGGGGGCAACCCTGTCTCGTCCCGTTTTTTATCTCAACTGTATTTGAAAGGGAGCCATTGATCTTCAGTTGTGCAGAAGGGTTTTTATAGAGCATAGAGATCCATGACATCATATTGTTTCCCAAGCCAATGAACCTGCATGTTTCTAGCATGAAATCCCAGGCTACGCGGTCAAAGGCCTTCTCCGCATCCGTGGACAGGAGAAGGCCCTCGAATTTCCGCACCCCGGCAGCATGCATTAAATTGAGCGTTTTGATAACATTATCTCTGGTTTCTCTTCCTGGCATGAATCCTGCTTGCTCACTTCCTATCAATCCATGAAGTAGAGGTTTCAATCTATTTGCTATTATTTTTGAGATCAATTTCACATCTAGATTCAAGAGCGAAATTGGTCTGTAGCTTGCACATTCTGTCAGGTCTTTGTTTGGCTTGGGAAGGATTGTTATATGTGCCTTGAGGAAATCCGCTGGAATCTCCCTGGGCTCAGACAGATAGTTCAGAGCCCCTAGTAACGGTCCCAGCAGAGTTTCCTGAAATGTTTTGTAATAGATTGCCGTGAAACCGTCTGGCCCCGGACTTTTCCCCGTCTTTAGGTGTTTGATCGCTTGTTGTAGTTCATAAGCTTCTATGGGTCTTTCTAGTTGGGTAATATCTTCCTTTGACAATGTGGGAAGTTTAGAGTCTATCAGATATTGACGTATGGCTTGTAATCTCGATCCTTGAATTAAGCTAGGTTTCTGTGGGTTGGGTAAGTTATACAAGGTTGTATAATAATTATGAAAGTGGTGTGCAATTTTTTCGGTAGTAATATCTAGTTTCCCTTCTTTTGTTCGTATGCCTGAGATGTTTTGTTGTGTTTTCGCGTTTTTAATGGCTCTTGCTAATAAGCTTCCTGTTTTGTTACCATGTTCGTAGTAGATTTTTTTTTTAAAAAACAGGAATCTTTTAGCTCTTGTGTCAAAGATCTGTTGAAGTGCCTTTCTATTATCTAATGCCGCGTACACACGGTCGGACTTTTCGTCTACAAAAGTCCAACGGACGCTGACGGACTAAAGCTGGCTGGTAATCCGATCGTGTGTGGGCTTCTCCGGACTTTCAACGGACTTTTTTAGCCTCAAATCCGACGGACTTTAGATTTGAAACATGCTTCAAATCTTTACGTCGTAAGTACGACGGACCCCGAAATCCGCTCGTCTGTGTGCTAGTCCGACGGACAAAAACCCATGCTAGGGCAGCTATTGGCTACTGGCTATGAACTTCCTTATTTTAGTCCGGTGTACGTCATCACGTACGAATCCGTCGGACTTTTGTGTGGTCGTGTGTAGGCAAGTCCGTTCGTAAGAAAGTCTGCCGCAAGTCCGCCGAAGGTACGTCGGAAGTCTGTCGGACAGGCTGTCGGACTTTTGTAGACGAAAAGTCCGACCGTGTGTACGCGGCATAAGAGTTCAATTGCCGTATGTTCTGTCAGGGATTGTTTATGTAGGGATTCCAGAGCGTGAATCCTCTCTGTTAGGGACACAATTTTGTTTTCCCTCTCTTTTTTGCGGTGAGCGCCCATTCTAATAAGTTCTCCTCTGATTGTGCATTTATGTGCTTCCCATATTGAAAGGGGATTAACATCTGGTGTAGTGTTGGTTTTGAAGTAGTCTGATAGTGATGTCGCTATTTGAGGGAGTGTAGTTGGGTCTGTTAACAGTGCTGAATTCAATCTCCAAGTATTTGTTTTGGTTCGGTGTTCTGTGAACTTCAACGATATTGAAATTGGGGCATGGTCAGAGAAGGTCTGTATCCCTATTTTAGCTCCGGAGACTATATCCAAGTCTCTTTGTGAAACAAAGACATAATCTATTCTTGAGTATCTGCTGTGGGGTATGGAATAAAAGGTGTAATCTTTCCCTTCGGGATAAATGAATCTCCAAGAATCTATTAGTTGAAGCGAATTCAGTAGTGTTTTGATTTGTTTGAGTATTTTGTACGTAATATAGGTTTTGCCTGTGGACGTATCACTGAGAGGATTCAATGGGACATTAAAGTCCCCCCCCAAAATGATACATCCCGAACCAAAATCTTTGAGTTGTCCAACAATTTTACGGCAAAAAGTTAGGTGTGCTGTGTTAGGAAAATAAACATTTGCTAGCGTGATAGGCGTACCACAGCAATTCCCTTTCAGAAATATGAACCTTCCCTCTGGATCTATGAGTTTGTCAGTTAGTTCAAAGGAAGCATCCCTACTAATGAGTATGGACACTCCCTTGGATTTTGCTAAGTCGTTTGTTGCATGGTATGCCTGTGTGAAGAAAGAATCTGTCAGCTTGGGGACTTGTTGAGTTTTGAAGTGTGTTTCCTGTAAAAACACAAAACGAGGTTTACCTTTTTTGAGTTCCTTTAAGAGGGTCCTGCGCTTTTCAGGAATATTCAGGCCCTTCGTGTTGTGAGAGATCACTGTAGGCTCATGTCCCAGGGATGAGTACGCCATCTTGAGGGCCCAGAGAGAGCTGTCGAGGCAGTAACTGGAGAGAGAACTGAAGTTTCCAATATATTATACTTTACCCTTTAAAAAGTGTAGGTAAGAAGAAATAAGGAAGAGAAAGCGTAGAATGAGTACCTTGAAAGTAAGAGTACTTAAAAAGTAAGAGAGAGATAATGTGATCTCCTTGGAAACCCTATGGGGCCAAGGTAGAATATTAGTGCCTCCTGCCAGGAAAATCCTCCCCTGTCAAGGGGCACTTTGTCGGAGCGCGATTGGCAGCCGCCCAATCACTTTGGTTAATCCAACTAATCAAATTAGATTAAATCAAATATATAACACTCAATTTGTGAGCAAAAACCGGCAGCAGCCATAATCAACATATTGTAAACAGTATTGGTCAACAATGCACCCTAATTGCAACAAGGAAGGTACTTACTACAACCCCTGATCTCTTTAACTCAGTTAATTTTACATATAGAAATGTCGATGAGTTATTTGGCCGAACCTCTGTTCTCCTGAGAGACTTCAAGGCCCCCCTCCAAGCAGGGGTATCATCTTGTTGTCTGCCCTTTAGAGGTATTTTTAAATTGTATCAATAATTTGCAGTTTTACTTTGCTTTGTTTTTTTTTTTTTTTAAAGTTATTTCTTTCATCGACATTTCCATAGTCAATGCTTGCTGAAGTGTACTAACAACATTCGTGCTTTATGAACCACATACTCCTGCTGGTATCATCTACTCTGTTATATTTGCTCTGCAGCAGTATTCTATCTATAAATTTGGCCTAAGCCCTCATGGGGGGGGGGTAATAGCAACAGTCCCCGTAAGCATGAACTCCATCTAAAACTTCTGAACTATAAGAACTGGCCTATTGTGTGTTGTTGATTCTTGATGTGTAGTTCCGTTCGACCAGATAAGACAAATCTAGCCGAAGTGTCTATGGTTGTTGGCATCAAAAAACTTTGGGGTCACCAATCATGGTATTATTTCAGGAAAGTTGCTCATCTTCCACCACTTAAGGTGTGATTGTCTGTGGACCTTTTCAGGCTTCTTCAAAGCCCCTGGAAGCTTGAGGTCTGTTATTAGGGGTTCCAGCCTGTGACCCTCCAGGGCGTGCTGATTTCATCTTCTTGGAGAGGCGTTTGTCGGGTGATGAGAAGGGGGATCTTTCCAATGGAGGTAGCATAAATTCTTGATACCACTCTGGTAGTTCAACCGGTTCCAGATGTAATGCTTGGCAAAAATCTGGGAGATCTTCTGGCGATCGCAAAGTATGCTGTCTTCCATTGTGGTTCACCAGGAGTGCGAACGGGAATCGCCATGAGTAGCGGAGATCCTTTTCTCTCAGCTTGTCAAGTAACGGTCTGAGAGCCCTACGGTTCTTTAGTGTGATCTGAGACAGATCGTGAAAGAGCATGATGGTTTCTCCATTGAAGACTATCTGGTCGTTCCTGCGTGCTTTACGCATGATGTCTTCTTTTAAAGCAAAACTCTGCAAGCAGCATATGATGTCACGTGGTGGCATATTGTCAGGGCCTCTTGCTCTGAGTGCTCTGTGAGCTCTTACAAATTCAATGTCTGTCTCCTCTGGTCTTTCTAGTAGGCTGTTAAAAACCCTCTGTAAAGCTGGGGTTATTTGATCAGCCTCCACAGTCTCTGGGATCCCCCTCACCCTAATATTATTTCTTCTGCCCCTATTATCTAAGTCCTCGAGGTGTTTGTTAATCTCTATAAGTTGTTGGGACTGTGTATGAGTGACTCTGTCCAGGCGATGAAGAGCTTTATCCCTGCATTTGCCTGCGTGTTCTACCGTAGCCATCTTGTCTGTGAGAATCAACATGCTGGATTTTAGATCCGTTATCGCCGCCGAAAAGGTGGCTTTTATGTCAGCTGCAAAGCCTGACATGCCGGCATATGTCAGAGGGAGGTCGGGGTGAGGGGTAATCCTACCGTTCTCCTCAGCCGCAGATTGAGAGTCTTCACTGAAGTCATCCTCCGTTACATGCGGCAGCGCCATCTTGGCTCCTATCAGGCCTTCTCGTGCTGGCGGAGGGTTCCGGAACAAATCCTCAATGTTCCTTCCCTGGTAAGCTGCCGATGTGCGGCGGGATCTTGTGCGGGGTGTCCCTGTGTTCCTTCTGCTCATTATCAAGTGCTTTGGGTGCAAGGTAACGGGCTAAGGCTGCCTGGAAGCCGGAGCTCTTGTATTAAGCGTCCATCGCTGTTGCGCGCCAAGCCACGCCCCTGCACTAACTTGTAGCTTTAGATGAACACTGTGCAGAGGTCTCACTACACTAACTTGAAGTTTTAGCTGAACACTGTGAGCAAGACACACTGCACTAACTTGTAGCTTTAGATGAACACTGTGCAGAGGTCTCACTACACTAACTTGTAGTTTTAGCTGAACACTGTGAGCAGGACGCACTACACTAACTTGTAGCTTTAGATGAACTCTGTGCAGAGCTTGCAAAAAAATAACTTGTAGGTTTAGCTGAACACTGTGAGCAGGACACACCCCACTAACTTGTAGTTTTAGCTGAACACTGTGAGCAGGATGCACTGCACTAACTGTAAATAGTCTAGCTGCCTGACTGTGGTACTAATAGGATCAAAAGAACACCAGCAATTTTCTTCAGGTAGCTGTAAATACTGTAACAAGACAAGCCTGCCTGTCAGTAGGAAGATAACAGGAATGGATCTAGCTAAACTGAATACAGTGTATATATATATATATATATATATATATATATATATATATATATATATATATACAACACCTGGGATGCATATATATATACACAATACACTGTAAGTGCAGCTAACTCACTGATTGTCCTGCCTAATCTATCTACCTCAAATGAAATGGCACTGTCTCTCTGTCTATCTATCTCTATTTCAACGCCGGAACACACACTACACAGGGCCGCCTTGCAGGCGGCCTTATATAGTGTGGGGCGTGTTCTAAACCCCCTGAGCCATAATTGGCCAAAGCCACCCTGGCTTTGGCCAATTACAGCTCTCTCTACCGACGGCGCTGTGATTGGCCAAGCATGCGGGTCATAGTGCATGCTTGGCCAATCATCAGCCAGCAATGCACTGCGATGCCGCAGTGAATTATGGGCCGTGACGCGCCACACGAATTTGGCGCGAATGGCCCATAACGTTCAGAATTCGGCAAACGACCGAACAGCCAATGTTCGAGTCGAACACGTGTTCGACTCGAACACGAAGCTCATCCCTAGTTGCGACTAGCCTCTGCTCCGGAGCGATGGCTTGCCTCATGCAGGTATCCTGCCTGCTGATATAGGGGGTCAGCAAAGCCAACAATAGGTGAAATATGGGGTCCGTCATCCGGAGAAAGTTCCTGAAATCGTCAGGATTATTCTCACGGATCTCACGGAGCAAAGGCATGTGACAGAACTGGTCACACTGGAGCAACCAATTCTTTGTCCATGAACTCCTCCCCACCCTGTTCATGGACTGGGCTTGTGTCAAAGTAAGGACCCCAACACCAAGCCCCCGCACAGCACGAACTCTACGATGAGTACGTATATGCAACATGGCTAGAAAACGGTCGGCTGCTCAGAACGATGTAACAGAATGCACTGAAGAACAGCAAGGCCTGTGAAGAGCGGCCTGAAAATCAGTAACGAATGAGCAAGAACACAATGACAAGTCAATGGTAACTCGCTGCACGCACTGAAGGCCAGATACAAACCTACAAGCACAAACTGAACAGCAGAAATAAGATCTGAAAACCACGAGTCTGAAAAAGCGCAAATCGTCTCTCACCAAACTTTTACTAACACGAGATTAGCAAAAGGAGCCCAAAGAGTGCCGCGCTTTGTACTGAAATGCCCTTTCATAGTCTCGTCGTACGTGACCACGTTCTTGGTGTTCGGAAATTCCGACAACTTTGTGCGACTGTGTGTATGCAAAACAAGTTTGAGCCAACATCCGTCAGAAAAAATCCATGGATTTTGTTGTCGGAATGTCCGATCAATGTCCGACCGTGTGTACGGGGCATAAGAGAGCACGATGTGGCATAAAATCATTCATGCTCTGTGAATCCAGCACTGGTTACGTATGGAATTTGGTCCTTTACACCAGGAAAGGAACCAAATTCAACAAAAGATTTAGTAATTATGGAATGGCAACCGCTTCCATTCCTACTTTGATTGAGCCATTGATGAATCAGAGCTACTGTGTAACCACAGATAATTTTTACACTTCCCCAGAACTCTATGAGATCCTTCTACAGCACAAGACTGATGCATATGGGACCGTTAAAGCTAACCGGCGTGACATACCGCCAACCTTCGGCAATAAAAAGCTCAAGGCAGGAGAAATAGTTGCCTGGCAGAAAGGCAAAATGATGGCACTGAGATGGCACGACAAAAAAGATGTGTGCCTAATGAGTACAATTCACAACTAGGGATGGGCCAAACATCCCCCGTTCAGTTCGCACCAAAACATGCGAACAGGCAAAACATTTTGGGGGGAACCCCGAACCAAAATTAAAAAAAAAATGCATGGGGGTCCCCCAAAAATCCATACCAGACCCTTATCCGAGCCCACAACCTGGCAGGCGCAGGAAAAGAGGGGGTAACGAGAGCAGTCCCCTTACTGAACCGTACCAGGCCACATGCCCTCAACATTGGGAGGGTGCTTTGGGGTAGTCCCCCCAAAGCACCTTGTCCCCATGTTGATGGGGAGAAGGGCCTCATCCCCAGAACCCTTGCCTGGTGGTTGTGGGGGTCCATGGGTGGGGGGCTTATCGGAATCTGGAATCCCCCTTTAACAAGGGGACCCCCAGATCCCAGCCCCCCCTGTTTGAAATGGTAATGGGTACATTGTACCTTTTAAATTTTGGCGCGGGGTTCCCCTTAATAACCATACCAGACCTGAAGGGCCTGGTATGGAATTTAGGGGGACCCCCATGCATTTTTTTTTTATTTTGGTTCGGGCTTCCCCTGTGGGGGAATCCCATGCTGTTTTTATCAATTAACTTTTATGTGTTTTGCCGGACCGACAATTCATTATAGCCGCAAGTAGTTTTAAATTACTTTTTTTCCTTTAGAAATGTAATTTTGCTGTCAGACTGTTTTAAACATGGGAAACATGCGCCACTTTACAGACATACTACAGACAGCCCCCAGGTAGGAAAGTTAAAGGAATATTACACTTTTATTGTTTCACTTTAAGCATTATTAAAATCACTGCTCCCAAAAAAAACGGCCGTTTTTAAAACTTTTTTTTGCATTGATACATGTCCCCTGGGGCAGGACCCAGGTAACCAAACACTTTTATGACAATAACGTGCATATCAAGAATTGGCACTTTTGATTTCTCTCATACACTTTTAAAGGGTGTTTCGCAGCTTTCGAATTTGCCGCGGACACCCCAAATTGTTCGCTATTCGGCGAACAGCTAATATTCGAGTCGAACTCATGTTCGACCCAAACATAAAGCCCATCCCTATTCACAACACCTCTACTGTCATGGTACACACAAAAGGTGGAAAGGACATAATGAAACCACAAGTCGTGATGGACTACAACACCACCATGGGAGGTGTTGACAGAGCTGACCAGGCCATTACTTTTTATCCAGCCATGAGAAAGCAACAAAAAAAAATTACAAAAAAAAATCTTCAGGCATCTTCTTGAACAGTGCCTGTGGAATGCTTTCATTCTTCTAAAAAAAAAAAAAGTGACAAGCCTGTGGTTCATATGGACTTTGTTTGGAAAGTTGCCGAACTTATATTTCTCAAGCACCAAACACCAATGACTGTAAATAAATCTGGACGTCGTGCTGCTGGCATTTTGAACCCGGAACACCTGACTGGTCGTCACTTTATGGACCACATTCCACCAACGGAAAAGAAGTCAGCACCCACAAGGATGTGTGTGGTTTGCTGCTCTAAGCGTGACGACACGAAGGAAAATCAGAAAAGAAACCAGGTTCTACTGTCCTGACTGTGACGTTGGACTTTGTGCTGTACCATGTTTTAAAATTTTCCATACCCAGGACGTTTACTGAAGCAATATGACTACTAATATTGCACCCTTGTTTGGCCAAAAAAAATGTCAGTGTTTTTGATTATAATGTTTATTAATATGTATTGAATAAAAAGTATTATTATTATTATTATTATTATATTATTTGTTATTTATAGTTATTTATTATATTATAATTTATGATTTTGTGTTTCAAACTTTATCATACCCGAGATGTCTAATAGAATCTGGTTTGGACAGATTTAAGTGAGTTATTCCTAAGAATTACAGGCCTACAATATGAAACGCCAAATTTCCATGCAAAATAATGGTACAGCTTTCAGCACCTAAAATCTGAAATAATCATACCGCCAGGGAGGGTAACTATGCTGAATGTTTCAACGGAACAGTAAATTAAAATGTGTGTGTGTGTGTATATATATATATATATATCTATATATATATATATATATATATATATATATATATAGATATATATATATATATATTTTTTTTTTTTTATATTAAGATATATTGGTTGAATACAATGTACTGCCTTCTTAACTATTACTGTATTTAATTGGCATCAGTACTAGGACTACCTTTTGAAATTATTAGACCTTCAAATTTGCAGTGTAAATGTTTTATTATATTTGCCACACCCAATTCATTATCTGGAAAAGAGAATACTAATGTATACTGTATATTTGGATTTATATCTTTAATTACATACCAAAATATGTAAGGGAACATTTAGGATTTTGCTGTTTTCTTGGCCTTTTGCTTTCAGCAATCACAAGCCCATTACATTCTGTAGTAATTTTACACAGTGGAATTAAATACAGTTGTATACAATTAATCAATATGTATCTCTTATGCTAGTTGCACAGCCCCACACTTTTTATTTTTAAAAAGAATAAAATGTAAACATGCATTTCAGATTCCAGTCTAAATCTGCAAACTAAATTATATGCGTAGAAGTATGAATGTTATCTTCTGGATTTTTGCTACTCATGCTTTATTGCTGTACTTGTGATATATAATGGAAAATTGTTATCAAATACCTACCATAATTTTCCTTTCCTGGCCCATCCTCACGTCAGCACACAATGGGTTAACACCTCCTCTGGAGACCCACATGACCACCTGTACCTAGCTAAATAAAAGACAGCCCCTCCCCCAACTAAGATGTTTGATAACTTAGCCTGCGACAGGCCACTAGGGAGGGAGTCCTGTACTGACCTGAGGATGGGCCAAGAAAGGAAAATTACGGTAAGTATTTGATAACTGTTTTCCATTTTCCTGGCCTGCCTCACATCAGCACACAATGGGATATACCAAAACTAATATAGGGCAGGAGCGAACAAAAGAAAAGAGATACTGACAATCAAAGAAGGCTGCTAAAGCCAGAAAGAACTGATCTCTCTTGTCCCAAACTTGCTGGTTGCATATTTAGTTTGTAAGGTTGAATGAAGACCGCACCATACCTTCAAGCTAGCCCTTACCTATATCTTCCAAGCAATCCTGGCATAACTGTCCCAAAGGCTGCCACCCCTCTAGTCAAATAGGCTTGCATTTGTTTTAGAGCAGAAAAGCCTACTTCCTGCATGCCAATCTAATCAACCTGGTAACCCAAGAGTGGATGACTGTTGAGGGCCTGTGCACTCAGTGACTTGTGTGTAAAAATTCGGAGGGACTACTTCCCAGTTTTTCTGGAAACTGGAAACCACTTTATTTGAATTGAATTGAACTTTGGGAGATAGGCATGGTATCCCTATCTCTGGTAAAAAAGAACAGAAAAAAAAGACACCAAAGGGCCCTTGCAGGAAAGTGTTGCAATCTTCAACATTATTCTAAATAAAGTAATTACTGTCAGGAGAACTAGTTTTACCATGAGGTATTTCAATGGAAATGAAACCTGTTGGAGCAACGGGTGCTCTCAGATCCAAGCCCAAGTCCCACAGAGAGAATAAGGATTTCCCTCAAGGTCATATATAGATTGTCATCTGGAAGAAGAATCTGGTCACTGGCTTTTGCACCCATCTGCAGCCTGTAAAAAGATAAAGTAGCGATCTGTTAAATCTGCAGAAAAATTTGAAAAAACTGTGCTAAGACAAATAACAGATGGAGCTGTATCCAAAATACAGCCCATCAGAAGCTGCAATTCTCATGTAAACATAAATACAAGAAAGCAAATCAGAAAAAACTAGAATCGCGCTACCAAAGATTATTACCAATGATCAAAATTAATCTCGTAAATTCATCTAATAGTGAAAATCATAAACTCATTAAAATAATTGCCCAAACATCTAAATGTGCATATACATATTAATAATATAACATTGATAAATACATGCTTAATAAATTGAAAAGAAATATGGCACATCAAATGTAAAATATGGATTAAACGTTCATAATAAGTCCAAAAGTAATTGTGAAGGCAACTGAGTTATAAGAAGGCAAAGACACTTGCTGCCCTGGACACCAGAGGGCATCATCCATCCCTGGAAGTGCAGTGCACAAACATACATCAACCATTCTATTTGGATAAAGCTTAGAGAACCTGTTATTGTAAATTGCTCTTCTGACGAGGTCTCTGTTATCCTTCATTAACAAGCGATTTACGCTCCCCCATTATCGGCAAAGACCATCCTTCATGAACGTGCAATTTACGCTCTATCCTTATGGGTGTTGCTTGTGGCATGGATATTTGCAGCATACTTTCTGCTATAGCTGCCTTTTAATAGGGCTTAGACTTTTGCACACAGGTTGCCCCTTGTTCATTTCTCTGCCTCTGTAGACTGTATGCAGGCCCAAATTGCACCCAGAGTTTGGCAAGGCATTTTCTATCATGCTGGCATAAACGCATTTGCCAATTTCCTGAATCATGTCCCTTCATAATGTAAGTGGAAACAACTCCTTTAGAGTGTATTGACCACATGCTTAGTGAATGTGACAACCTGTTAGGTGTCATAGTCCTAATCAGGATAAGATGAACGTTGGCGGGTCTTATGTTTTTTTTGGAGCGTTGTGTTCAGGGTTTCTGCTCCTAAAATAATACAAAACACCTTAATTTGCATAATTTCCTTGAGCACTCTTTTAAAAACCATGTCCCACGTTGCCCCCTCCTAAAGTTGATCCAGGCAAAATCTGATTGCCTCTCGGGGGATCAGGAAGGAATTTTTGTATGATTGTATGATATTATTTTTTATTTATTTTTATGGTTGAACTAGATGAACTTGTGTCTTCTTTTTTTTTTTTATGACTAAGGAACTACCTGTATGTAAGATTTCTAGTTTCTGCAAAATTGTAAATTTACGACTGGCTCCATCTAGTGGTTGAACCTGATATTGCAGGCAAACCAACTTAATATCTTGCTGGAGGCAGAATATTCCACATTGGCCATACTGATGTGCATAGCAGTCCATCCAGAGGATAACTTTTTTGGCATGCCATTTTTACACTACGCTGACCTTTAGCCCTGGTTCACACTGGTGCAGCTATAAAATCGTGCTATTTCAGTGTGATTTTAAAGCTGCACATCAGTGTGATTTGCACTTCAAATTTCATGCCGGCTTGCTACTTCATTTAACAGATTCTATGCAAGTCACAATGAAATCAGTAAAAAGTAGTGCAGGAACTTTTTTATAATTGCTGTGACATGTATCGTGGCAATTTTAACGGTTCCATTGTCAGCAATGGTGTGTGACTTGTCATGCAGAGAATGTGAATGATTTCGCGCAAAGGAGATGAATATTAACCAAATAAACAAAAAAGAAACAAAAAAGAAACAAAAAGAACTGCTGCCTCTACTAATTATTACCACCAGGTGGAGTATATGATTGAAAAGAAAATAAAGTAGATATGGCGCTGTTCTATATCCGTGTTAAAAAACTCCCAACTAAATAAATTAATTAGTGAATATGTAAGTGTTGGTGCAATTAACTTTACAGTGTCCTATTGGTCAAAGGAAATACACATATAATATATTATCAAACTAATATAAACAAAATAAATATCTCTGTGCTGATATACTAAAATCAATGAATTTCCACAAAAAATTGCTATAAAACATTAAATGATTCCATTTGTGATTTAAAGTGCTTTAGTGCAAAAAACTTTGCCTATGGAGATTTTGAAGGGTAAATGTTTGTCGCTGTTCCAAGAGCAGGCGCAATTTTGAAGCGTGACATATCAATTTACTCGGCATAACATTATCTTTCACAATATAAAACATTTTTTTGAATAACTTTTTTAAATAACTTTTACTTGTCTTATGTTTTTAATTAACAAAAGCGTATTTTTCCCAAAAAGGTGCGCTTGTAAGACAGCTGCACAAATACGGTGTGACAGAAAGTATTGCAACGACTGCCATTTTATTCTCTAGGGTGTTAGAACCCCCAACCATTATATATATTTTTTTGTAAGATATTTTCTAGCAAAAGAAAAATGATTTTAACTTGTAAACACCGAGTCTAGAAAAACAACCCGGTCCTTAAGTGGTTAAGCAGCAAACACAATAAGGGATATCAGCTTTTATGCACAAATCTAAATAAAAATTGTTGCACTAGAAATACAAATATAAGAGTGAAATAAACATGTAAACTCCATAACAGTGAAAAAAAGAAAATTGCACTTCAACATAACTCAAAGTCCTCAGTGTAATCAAAGTCTGTGACTGTGACAAAATTAAAAATGGTGACTTCTTTATTGAAAACAGGAAGTGCCCAGAAATAAATCCACCACCTTCACCCAAAGTGGTATGGTAAAAGCTTACCAAATGACCATGACTCTCTAACTAAAGAGAAGTAATGTAAAGCAAAGCCACAATCAGGTAGATGTCACTGGTGCACCTCTATAATGGTAACCTACTGCTGTCATCTGAGTTCCCACCTCCGACCAGCTGCAGCATACAGCTCAAGGGAAAAAAGGGTAAAAAAACACCCCACATAGTGTGGAATGTCTAATAAAAATGCTTTATTAAAAAAGTAATGCACGTACATATACAGTACATCCATGCGCATATAAGATAAAACTGACAAACAGATCCAAACACTTCCGTGTTGAAGCGCAATGACCTCAATTTTTGACTCTGCCCTATGCTTTTTGTCTCATCAGATGTCATGTAGGACACAGGGTGAGGTCTGACCCGGATGACATCTGATGAAACAAAATGCATATGGCTTAGACACCGCACCCTGGGGAACCCTGGGTTGGCATCCTATAAGGGCTCACTAGCACTAAAACATGTAAAAAAAAGGCCATCTGTTGGCCAATTTTAAAATGATGTAATTTGCAGTATCTTAATTATTCTAGTACTTTTTGTCTCTAGTACATAGTTATTTGAAGTTGAAGTATAGTTGAGCCCTTTAGCTACAGTATATTTTTCACAGTAAACTTTTTATTATAGCTTTTAGACCCTGGCCTTAAATTATTATTAATAATATTATTATACAGGATTTATATAACACCAACCATTTGCACAGCGCTTTACAATATAAGGGGGAACAGTACAATTACAATACAGTAGGAATAGGAGGGCCCTTCTCATGGAGCTTACAATCTAAAGGGAGATGGGTGGTATAAAATGTAACAGCTGCAGGGAATGATTTGGTGGAGGTGACTCGAGTATGGCTTTTTAGGTGGAGGTAAGGTAGGATTCCCTGAATAAATGACCTTTCATGGATCGCCTAAAGGTGAACAGGGTAGGATCAGACCAGAGATATTGGGGTAGGGAGTTCCAGAGGATGGGAGAAGTTCAGGAAAATTCCTAGAGGCAGGGGTGGGAGGAGGTAACAAGGGAGTGTCAGGGTTGGGCTCAGCCCTTCCTTCTCTGAGCTGGCCACTCAGCTGTCGGCTAATTGCCAGCTCCTATCTCCACAGTTACTCAGCTGTTGCTGATATCCTGCTCGTCAGTCCTGCCTACTTAAGCCATCCAGTCTAGAGGAGCTCTGCCTTCGTCTTAATCAACATTAGAGGCACGCTCTCCTGCATTCCTGTTAAGACTTGCTTGGCTGACATCTCTTCTGGCTCCAGATACTGCTTGCTGTTTTACTATCATCTCCGGCTCCCCGACGTTTGGCTTGTCTGACTATCCATTCCGGTTCCTGAACTCTGGCTATGTTTTGACTATGTTTGTTCTATTTACTTTTATTATTAAACAAGTGTGATTTAACTGTACTTCTGTCTCGGTCTGATTTCATGGTTTTTGACAGTAGGCGAAGGCCATGAATTCAGAGGATACAGTCAATCCACTTGTTGGTAATATTTTTTCCAGATTGGATGAGCAAGATCACCACATGGATCAGTTTGCTGTGGCATTACAAATGCTCCTGAGTAGCATGGCTCACCTGGAATCTCCCACTGTGGCTGCTCCGGTACAACCTGAGTTGCAGGCCGTCTCTGCTGCTGCGCCGGTCTCTGTGTAGGCATCCACCTCGAGTATAACCTCTATAAGAGGTATGTCTGGTTCCTCTCCACTTCCCCAGCGATTTGGGGGTGATCCAGTTTAATGCAGAGGGTTTCTCAACCAGGTTGAGATATACTTTGAGGTGCTGTCCCAGGCATTTCCCACGGACAGAAGCAAAATAGGTTTTGTGACATCTTTTCTTTCTGAGAGAGCCTTGGCCTGGGCAAACCCTCTATGAGAGACACAAAAACCTGTTGTCTTGAGTTACCCTGAGTTTGTGGTTTCTTTTCAAAGGGTATTTGATGTTCCCACATGGTCCGCTTCTGCTGCCAAGTGCCTTATGTCCATCAAACAGAGTACGAGAACTGTTGTCGACTACGCCATTGAATTCCGTACTCTGGCAGGGCAGCAGAGGTTGCTTGGAACAATGAGGCCCTCGTGGCTGCTTTTTCTCATGGTCTGTCAGATTCCATTCTGGATGAGATAGCAGCCCGAGATTTACCCACTGAGCTGGAAAGTTGATCACGTTTGCCATCCTCATTGACTCCAGACGCAGGGAAAGACTCTCTTTTAAGGAGCGCTTGCAGAAACCTCCTGTACGTTTGCCTCCAAGCTTTGCAGTCCCACCCGTGCCTCCCTCACCTTCCATGCCTCCTGGTATGGAGTCAGTCATTGAAGGTGAACCCTGGCACTTGGGCTTCACGTGCCTCTCTGCGGATGAGAGAACCTTTAGGAGGAGGGAGAGATTGTGCCTTTATTGTGGCCAGGCTGGTCATTTTTTGAAGTCTTGTCCTACCCATCTAGGGAACGTCCGAACCTTGAGGTCATGTCATGGACAGACATGTGGTGTTGTTTCATCCCCAGTTATCCAGAAGGATAAGCCCCTGGTTTCGGTCACACTTTCTTGGGCTGAGTCATCCGTCGAGATACAGGCTCTAATCGACTCTGGGGCTGCAGGCCTGTTCATTGATGCTGCCTTTGTCTCAAAGCACTCGATTCCACTTCAGCTGTGTGACACTCCACTTGCCATTGAGGCTCTTGATGGAAGACCTCTACAGCCTGCCCATGTGACTCATGAGACTGTTCCATTGTCCATGGCTGTAGAGGCTCATCACCATGAGATAATCCAATTCCAAGTTATTTCCTCACCTAAGTTTCTGCTGGTTATTGGTTATCCTTGAATAACAGTAGTTCCGCGCTCAGGAGTATAAAATCTAGGAAAAAGACTGCTGCCCCCCTATAATGGAAATCACCAGGGTGAAATCCAAAACGTGAAAGATTATTATAAGTAGGGGATTGGCGCTGTCCAATTTTGATGATAATTATAGATGAAAATTATAAGTGAGAAAATGTTTGCCCAAGTATTGGTGTCAGAAAATGTTTTAAAAATTATTGTGCATATACCAAAATATGTGCAAAAACTAAAGTGTATCAAGCATACATAATCCACCTATGTGGTACAATACGATAAAGTGCAGCGCGCTCCTAAAAAGCGCATGCAAAAAATATATTTTATATTCAATGATTATATATGTGTAGATGAAGTACCTGTATCTTATAAAATGGTAAAAAACAAGATGTGAACCCAATAAAAATATTCAAAGCGAACAATTGTGTGGAGAATAAAACATAAAAAAAATTGAAAAAAATGTTGAAAAAAATGATGAAACAAACTAAAAAAAATATATATATATAAAAAAAATATATATAAAAAATATATATATATAAAAAACCCAGCATGTGTGCTCCGGTGAGTGCAAACACAAGTGGGGGTGCAGGGAAGGACGGGAAGGACGGGATAAACGCTGCCACCACGTTGTTTCTTTAACAGGAGGACATTTTTTTAGGACTTTTTTGTGGACATTTATTTTTTGATCTTTTTGATTTATATGCACATAAGCTGAAAAATAACTTGTTTCACATTTTCTCCTTAAGGAATTGTTTTGAGTGTCGTAATTGTATTTTTTAAGCACACATGCTGGGTTTTTTATATATATATATTTTTTATATATATATATTTTAGTTTGTTTCATCATTTTTTTCAACATTTTTTTCAATTTTTTTTATGTTTTATTCTCCACACAATTGTTCGCTTTGAATATTTTTATTGGGTTCACATCTTGTTTTTTACCATTTTATAAGATACAGGTACTTCATCTACACATATATAATCATTGAATATAAAATATATTTTTTGCACGCACTTTTTAGGAGCACGCTGCACTTTATCGTATTGTACCGCATAGGTGGATTATGTATGCTTGATACACTTTAGTTTTTGCACATATTTTGGTATATGCACAATAATTTTTAAAAAATTTTCTGACACCAATACTTGGGCAAACATTTTCTCACTTATAATTTTCATCTATAATTATCATAAAAATTGGACAGCGCCAATCCCCTACTTATAATAATCTTATTGGTTATTCTTGGTTACAGAGGCACAACCCCTCTTTTGATTGGCTCCATGTTGAGGTTCTCTCCTGGTTGCCACAATGCAGTAAGACATGCTTCCAGAAGGTAGCCAAGGTCCTGTGCACCTCTTCACTCCCCTCCCTGCCGGAGGAGTACAGCGATTTTAGCAATGTCTTTGACAAAGGTCAAGCCGGTAGTTTGCCTCCACACTGGCCATATGATGGCACAATTGATCTTCAACCTGGTGCCATACCCCCTCGTGGCCAGGTTTATGCTTTGTCGGACTTGGAGGATAAGGCCATGGAGGAGTATGTAGCAGACGCACTTTCTCGAGGTTTTGTCTGTAAATCGTCGTCTCCTGCTGGTGCTGGTTTCTTCCTTGTGAAGAAGAGTGGTGAACTGAGACCTTGTATTGATTTATAGGGGTCTCAATCATTTCACGATTAAGAATGCCTATCCGATTCCATTGATTATGGAGTTATTTGACCGCCTCAAGGGAGCAACTTTTTTCACTAAGCTTTATTTGAGAGAGGCATACAATCTTGTGAGGATTAAGGAGGGCGACGAGTGGAAAACTGCGTTTTAATACTAGAACAGGCCATTATGAGTAACTCATAATGCCTTTTGGCCTTTGTAACGCCCCTGCAGTTTTCCAGGAATTCATTAACAATGTCCTCTGAGATTTGTTGCAGTTATGTGTGGTGGTTTATCTCGATGATATCCTCATATTTTCCAAGTCCCTGGTGAGGCACCACACAGATGTCTGTCATGTGCTTCAGAAACTAAGAGAGAACAGTCTCTATTGTAAATTGGAGAAGTGCGAGTTCCATCGTGAACAGGTTAAATTCCTGGGCTATGTCATTTCCACTGCTGGTTTTTTGATGGATCCAGAGAAACTTTCAGCAGTCCTACAGTGGCCCTGACCCATGGGTTTACTTCCTCTGCAGTGTTTCCTGGGCTTTGCCAACTATTATCAGAAGTTTATTCGTAACTCCTCATCTCTGGTCAAGCCCCTGACTGATATGACCAGAAAGGACAGTAACCCACAAAATTGGTCTCCGGAGTCCGTAAAGACCTTTCAGAGTCTCATGTCTGCCTTTGTTTCTGCTCCTGTGTTGGCACATCCTGATCCTATGTTACCTTTTTATCCTTGAGGTTGATGCTTCTGAGATGGGAGTTGGCGCCCTTCTGTCTCAACGTCCTGCCTCTGAGAGTGTTTTGCATCCTTGTGGCTACTTTTCCAAGAAATTGTCACCTGCGGAGTGCAATTACGAGATTGGTGACAGAGCTGTTGGCGATCATTTTAGCCCTGAAAGAATGGAGACATCTCCTCGAAGGTACCACTGTGCCGGTTCTCATTCTTACTGACCATGAGAATCTCACATTCTTGTCTGAGGCTAAACGCCTCTCTCCCAGAAGGGCACGATAGGTTCTTTTCTTGTCAAAATTTAAATTACCTTTAACTTGCTCGGCACTAAGAATGTAAGGGCTGACACCTTGTTATGACAATTTTCCTCCACTGCCAAGTTTGAGTCGGTTCCGATTCCTGTGATTGCTCCTGATTGTATTCTGGCTACGGTTCACACCAGCCTCACTTCTCTTTTTGGTGACAAAATTCTTGCTGCTCAGGTCAATGCTCCTCCTGAGAAACCTTTCAACCGTTGCTTTGTCCCAGAGAGCCTCTGTTCTGCCGTGCACCAGACTTTTGGTTACAAAATTCTTGCTGCTCTGGTCAATGCTCCTCCTCCTGAGAAACCTTTCAACCGTTGTTTTGTCCCAGAGAGCCTCTGTTCTGCCGTGCACCAGACTTGCCATTCTCCCAAGGCTGCTGGCCACCCTGGGAAGAATCAACTCTTTTGGGCCATTTCCGAAAAATTCTGGTAACCTAGTCTACGTGCTGATGTAACTGCCTTTGTAGCTGGCTTTTCCGTGTGTGCTCAAAGTAAGACTCCACGACACCTTCCAGTGGGCCTCCTACAACCCATACCGAATGGAGAGAGGCCCTGGACCCACTTGTCTATGGATTTCATTGTGGAGTTACCCAACTCCCAGGGCAACACAGTTATCCTTATGGTGGTTGATGTTGATCTCAAAGATGTGTCATTGTATTCCACTTAAGAAGTTGCCCACTTCTAAGGAACTGGCTTCCATTTTTGCTCTGGAGTTCTTTCGCTTACATGCTACCCAAGGTGATTGTCTCAGACAGGGGTAGTCAGTTTGTGTCCCGGTTCTGATGAGCCTTTTGTGCACAGTTGGGAATTCAGCTTGCTTTCTCCTCTGCGTATCACCCGCAGTCTAATGGGGCAGCAGAACGAGCCAATAAGTTTATGGAGCAATTTTTACACTGCTATATTTCTGACCATCATAACAACTGGACAGACCTATTACTGTGGGCAGAGTTTGCTCACAACAGTGCCTTGAATTCGGCTTCCCGAATGTCCGCGTTTATGGCGAATTATGGTTTCCAACCTTCCATGTTGCCTGACTCGTTTGTTCTGCGGTATATTTCTGCGTTAGAGGAGCATCTCTGTGGTCTTCGTTTCTACTTGGGCACAAGTCCAGGAGGCTTTGCGACATGCTGATGATAGGTACAGAGTCCATGCTCACCGCAAACACCTGTCCGCACCTTCCTACCAGGTTGGGGACAGAGTCTGGCTGTCATCTCACAACCTCCGACTTTGTGTTCCCTCACTGAAGTTTGCACCTCGGTTTAATGGGCCTTTACGTATTCTTCACAGGATCAACCCAGTGGCTTACACATTAGACCTTCCTTCTAATATGAGTATTTCAAATGTATTTTATGTCTCCTTATTAAAACCTTTGGTCTGCAAACGCTTTACCACCTCGGTGCCACATCCTCACCCTGTACAGGTTGAGAACCATGAGGAGTATGAAGTACAGTCCATTGTTGACTCCCGTAGGTTCCATGGGCGCTTACAGTACCTGGTGCATTGAAAAGGGTACGTCCGGAGGAACGCTCTTGGGTCTCATCCTCTGACGCACATAACCCTGTCCTCCTCCCTGATTTCCATAGATGTTTTCCCCTCAAGCCTGGTGACCCTCCGAGGGGGAGGGGTCATTGAGGAGGGGGTACTGTCAGGGCTGGGCTCAGCCCTTCCTTCTCTGAGCTGGCCGCTCAGTTGTCGGCTAATTGCCAGCTCCTATCTCTCCACATTTACTCAGCTGTTGCTGATATCCTGCTTGTCAGTCCTGCCTACTTAAGCCATCCAGTTCAGAGGAGCTCTACCTTCGCTTTAGTCAACATTAGAGAGGCGCTCTCCTGCATTCCTGTTGAAAGACTTGCTTGGCTGACATCCCTTCTGGCTCCAGATACTGCTTGCTGTTTTACTATCATCTCCGGCTCCCCGACGTTTGGCTTGTCTGACTATCCATTCTGGTTCCTGAACTTTGGCTATGTTTTGACTACGTTTTTTCTATTTACTTTTATTATTAAGCAAGTGTGATTTAACTGTACTTCTGTCTCGGTTTGATTTCATGGATTCTGACAGGGAGCTAGAGAGCAAGACATCCTGGGAAGAATCGAGAGTATTACCAGAAGGATTATCAAGATTCTGCCCCCATATACTTCAAAAGGGTTAGTATATTTCCATGTTTTCAGCCAAAGTTTGTGCTTATGGAAAGATGGTGACCCCCGTCAGCAGACATTTAGATCTTTATCACAAGTTTGACACTTTCATGGTCTCATTCCTGGTCATTGAAGTGGTTCCTTAGGACCCTAGAGGGGGGAACTGGGATAAACACATATTGCAAAAGGAGACCCTCAGAGCGCCCCAATGCAGTAGTTACACCAGGGATCAATGAGATACTGTCTTACAAAACCTTTCTATAAGGAATAATGCCTATGCCCATTTTATGCCCACAGCATCTGTTTATGTGTTTTATTAATTTCCTTATTTTTTTCTGTTTGGCCCATTGACAACAAAATAATATTTATGTTTCTAATAGTTTGAATAATATTTTTTATCTTATAATTTTTTGTACAGGAGGTATGGATGGAGATCTGTCTGCTATTGTGTCGATTCTGTCTTATGGAGACTGTGCTGCTGGTGGTGCCACAGAGGCCTGCCGCAGGCTATCCCGCAGGCATTTTGCCGACTGTGGCGCCTGATGGACCTAAGCCCATGCTGGGTCCAGTGCTGGCCACTCCTGGTATCTCTGGCCTCGGGGTCTTCTTCTGTCCTTTGGTCTCGGACATTGGGGGGTGTGGTGGAACTCTTGGGGCCTGTGACATTATACGACTGGCAGCTATATGGAGAGATATGGTCCCATGAGGTAGAGGATGCATCTGGGCTTTGGATTCCCATGTGGACACACAGCACTGATTTAGGTATGTAATTTATAGGGATTATCCACCCATCCCTCCTATTATGCTCCATGACTATCCAGATTCAGGAATATACTTGTGTCCTAATCTATTTCCTCCTTATGCCGCGTACACACTATCGCACATTGATCGGACATTCCGACAACAAAATCAATGGATTTTTTCCAACGGATGTTGGCTCAAACTTGTCTTGCATACACACTGTCACACAAAGCTTGTCAGAAATTCCGAACATCAAGAATGTGGTGATGTACAACACGTATGACGAGCCAAGAAAAATGAAGTTCAATAACCAGTGCAGCTCTTCTGCTTAATTCCGAGCATGCATGGAACTTTGTGTGTGGGAATTGTGTACACACGATCGGAATTTCCGACAACTGATTTTGTTGTCGGAAAATGTGAGATCCAGATTGGAAATTCTGATGAAAAATGTCCGCTGGAGCCTACACACGCTCGGAATTTCCGACAAAAAGCTCCCATCAAACATTTTCCATCGGAAGATCTGACCGCGTGTACGGGCATTGGACTATGCCTGTGGGTCAGTGATCACTCTGATCATTAGGATTGCATTGGACAATATAGTTAATATATGGTATATTATATACCTCAGCTCCCTGAGGTGAGTGGCAATATTAAATCAGCCAGTGTATCCCTCTGATTAAATAGGATCAGTATAGTCTTTGCTACTATAAGGTTTGTACTGTATATATTCCCCATAGGGTGGTGGTCTGTTTCTATTTGAAACATTTGTTATTATATATGTTATGTTATTATTGCAGTGTATATATAATCACATTATTTAAAAAAAAAGTATTTAAAAAAAAAAAGTAATACTTCTTTAAGCTTATCATAGTGCTCCACAATGCCTTGCTGTACAGTAGCAGCCCTCTTGTATCTTGCTCTTCATAAAATAGCTGATACATAGAGATAATATGAGAGAGATCTTTGACACCTTGGCACATCAACATGTTTTAACAGGATTTTACTGTAGTTCATTATTGCATTATCTGAAAATGAGATAAAAGTCAGCATTAGTTATGTGTTTTGCTAGAGGACAGAAACATAAATCAAATTTTTCCTAATATTTTGTTTTATTTTCTTAGAGACTGAATGATAATTTGCTTGGTTTTTATTTTATTTTTTATTTTATTTTAGAGTACGTAAAATATGTGTCAGTAGATATTTATTATGACTGGGTCTGATAGATGATTGCTGGATAAAGGAATATGTTTACCTATGCAAGCCATGAAAGTTGAAATAATGAAATGATACCATTTCTCTAGTGTAAGCATGGCAACACATAATATACATCAGATACAATTACAACAGTTATGTGCTGGTACTTTTTCCAGAAGGCGTAGCTATAAATATCAAACAAATGCTAGAAAAATTATCTCAGTGGTTAGTTTAGACCATTATAACCTCATGACTCCAGACTCCAATTATCTGTGATTCTGTCAGAGACACTAGAGTGCATATTAGAATTGTTCAAGACTTACTGTACGTGCTCTAGTTAGATTTTATCCAACAGTCAAGACTATGTAATTACCAAAGGCTTATAAATATATCCATACTTCAGTTGCAAATTAGTTATCAATAGGCAGCTTTGATCATGCCCACCTAAAAAGCTAAAATAGGGAGTACATGTACAAATAACTGTATGCTAAAATGAAGAAAAATACTATAGTCGTGAAATCTCAACTATTATGCCGCGTACACATGATCGGACATTCTGACAACAAAATCCATGGATTTTTTCCGACGGATGTTGGCTCAAACTTGTCTTGCATACACACGGTCACACAAATCTTGTCGAAAATTCCGAACATCAAGAATGCAGTGAAGTACAACTCGTACAACGAGCCAAGAAAAATGAAGTTCAATAGCCAGTGCGGCTCTTTTGCTTGATTCCGGGCATGCGCGGAACTTTGTGCGTCTGAATTGTGTACACACGATCGGAATTTACGACAACGGATTTTGTTGTCAGAAAATTTGAGATCCAGATCTCAAATTTTGTGTGATAGAAATTCTGATGGAAAATGCCCGATGGAGCCTACACACGGTCGGAATTTCCGACTGTCACAGACCTAGCCAGAACAGAGGCTGTTGGAGAGGACTGTATGCAAGCCTGTTGCCCACCGATTATGGGCCCTAGCATTTGGGGGAATGGTGCTCTCTGTGAGCTGTATGCCTGGGGACCCTGGGTTTGGTGTTACTTTGGATTCAGCTCCATGTCCCCTCAAAACACACAGACTCTGGAACCCGTTATATGCCATATTAGAATGATAAGACTGAATTATACTGTTGGGACACATCCTGTGAGGAGATGCTAATGTCATCAACTCCACTCACCTGTCTGATGTCAGCTATAATGGATTTAATGTAAATAAGTTTAGTCTAGGTTCTAAAGGTATTCAACTCATTGTTGTTTGTTCTAATTAACCCTGTGTTGATGTTTATGGTAATGTGTGTTAATTGAATGAGCTGATCACATTGTCCTCTATACAATGTAGGAGACGGGACGACTCCTATTGGAGCTCATGTTAATTAGGTTAGCTTTCAGTCAGCCTGGTGTATAAATGTGTGTGATATCTCAAATAAAAAACAGTTCTTATGTACTCCAAGACTGGTGTTGTCTAGTTCTTGGGGTTCCTATGGCCAGATCCATTGGACTCGTGTTCCAGAACTTAGGAAGCGGTATATGACGGAAGCACTCAAGCGGAGTGTGGGGCGTTCTGTGACATTGGTGGCAAGCAGCGGGAAAGCTTCCTGAAGTCTGGGACATCCAAACCTCCAACTGGATCCAAGATCAGCATAGCAGACTTCAGTCACCCCAGCGGAGATATGGACCTGGCATCAGAATTCCCGGGGCTGCTGCGGATCATCCTTTCAACGTACACCAGGACTGTGTCTGAGGATGAATACCTGGAGCTCAGGCAGCTGATTCGGGTGGAGCTCTGGATTGCAGCCCTCCGTCTCGCTGGTATAAAACAGGGCAAGTGCTTTCCAACCCAAGAGCAACGGGCCAGTGACCAACGGGCATTGCGGATGGCATTCCTGGGAGAGCAGCCCCAGGAGCAATGGGTGACTGAGTTGGACAGGTTGGTCCAGCAGGAGATAGAGCTGGACAATCATTATCGGGCTCTGCAATGGCACGCAGAGGAGGGATATTTAGGGGAGACAACAGAATGCTCTCCGGAGGGATATGACTTTGGCGGCCCTGGATTGCTGCGGGAGAACCTTACAGACCTTTTTATGTTTGGCGATGAAGGGGAACCTGACCTTGAGGACCTGAGAGACTATAGAGAGTCTATGCTCGGTCTTGCAGGGGTCTCAGAGCTCAAACCTGATCTGGACCATTTGCTAAGGAAGGAACAGCATCTGGAAAGGGCATACAGGAAACTGCTAGAACAAGTTCAGCAGCATGCCAGAGAATCGGCAGTGGAAAATCCGGAGATTGCCGTCCCCAAACCTGAAGTGCTGACAACAGGGCAGAGCTCTGCTAACCTCTGCCCAGAAATGATAGCATCTTCTGGGTTCCATGGACAGGAGATGGTGAACCTCTATCCCCAGACATCAGTTGCAGAGACATGGGATTTGATAGACTTTTCTGCTGAGGAAAAACAACCTGATGAGCCTCCAGCAGAAGAGCTGCTATCAGGGCCAAAGTTCACTGTGTTCTGCCCAGCACCAACAGTGGCTTCGGCCTTCTTGAGAGAAGAGGTAGTCGGCCTTTCTCCCACAACACTGACAGGGACATGTGATTTTCTGCCAGCAGCATCTATGGAGTTAAAACAAACTTCTCCAGCTGAAGATCTGGTAACTGAACAGAGGGTCCAAGACCTCTGTCCCACACTTTTACCAATTCCAGAGACTGGGGATTTCATAGACGTTTCTGTAGAGGAGGAACCACCTGGAAAACCCCCAGCAGAAGTGCTGGCAACCGGACAGAGGGTCCAAGACCTCTGCCCCACACCTGCAGCAATTGTGGAGGCTCAGGGTGAGAAGATGGCAATCACTTCCCAGCAGCAGATACAGGGGGAGAAGGAAGAGGAGGTGTGTGTTGTCCCTCCCCAACAGTTGGCCAGGGTGGAGAAAGTGGGCTTTCCTCCCCAGCAAAGATCCGTGTACCTGGGAGACAGTACCATCGACATGTCATCCCAGCAGCCAGATGAGGGAATGGAAAAGGAAGCAGCCGGCTCACCTCCCCAATGGCAGCTACACAGTTTGGGAGTGGAGGAAGCCAGCCTCCTGCCCCAACAGTTAGCCGGAGCAGAGGATGCGGAGTCCCCAGCAGAAGTGCTGGCAACAGGGCAGAGTGCTACCAACCTCTGCCCAGCACCGGCAACAACTACAGAGTTCCAGGGAGGCGGGGCAGTCGGCC
This sequence comes from Aquarana catesbeiana, assembly GCF_042186555.1. Lineage (NCBI taxonomy): Eukaryota > Metazoa > Chordata > Amphibia > Anura > Ranidae > Aquarana > Aquarana catesbeiana. The sequence continues at coordinate 398,212,539 of NC_133326.1, read as the reverse complement.
TCCCTCTCCAACAGTTAGCCGGAACAGATGGTGTGGGGTTTCCAGCAGAAGGGCTGGCAACAGGGCCGAGGACTGCTGGACTCTGCCCTCAACTAACAGAGGATGGATTTCCTGTGAAGGTGGATGGGACTTCAGTCTCCACCTGTATACCCCAGGGATGCTGGGCAGTGGGCCCAGATCCCCAACAGCATGACAGAGTGAGCCCAGACACCCTGTCCTCTCTCCAGCGGCAGAAAGGATTCCAGGGAGAAAGGCCAGTCCAGGCCTCTCCCCAGCGGCAGATATGTTCTCTGAGAGAGGCAGAGGTTGGCTGGGTGAGTAATGCTTTGTTTGGAACAATTTATTTGGGGTACTGTGTGGGTACAGGCAGTAGAGGACTGGAGCTGTTTACTAACTTCGGAGTCAACCCGTCTGGGGTCTCCTCCTGTGTTAGTCTCCTGCCGAAAGGGGAGAAATGTCACAGACCTAGCCAGAACAGAGGCTGTTGGAGAGGACTGTATGCAAGCCTGTTGCCCACCGATTATGGGCCCTGGCATTTGGGGGAATGGTGCTCTCTGTGAGCTGTATGCCTGGGGACCCTGGGGTTGGTGTTACTTTGGATTCAGCTCCATGTCCCCCCAAAACACACAGACTCTGGAACCCGTTATATGCCATATTAGAATGATAAGACTGAATTATACTGTTGGGACACATCCTGTGAGGAGATGCTAATGTCATCAACTCCACTCACCTGTCTGATGTCAGCTATAATGGATTTAATGTAAATAAGTTTAGTCTAGGTTCTAAAGGTATTCAACTCATTGTTGTTTGTTCTAATTAACCCTGTGTTGATGTTTATGGTAATGTGTGTTAATTGAATGAGCTGATCACATTGTTCTCTATACAATGTAGGAGACGGGACGACTCCTATTGGAGCTCATGTTAATTAGGTTAGCTTTGAGTCAGCCTGGTGTATAAATGTGTGTGATATCTCAAATAAAAAACAGTTCTTATGTACTCCAAGACTGGTGTTGTCTAGTTCTTGGGGTTCCTATGGCCAGATCCATTGGACTCGTGTTCCAGAACTTAGGAAGCGGTATATGACGGAAGCACTCAAGCGGAGTGTGGGGCGTTCTGTGACACCGACAACAAGCTCCCATCACACATTTTCCATCGGAAAATTCGACCGTGTGTACGGGGCATAAGCCTGGTTTAGGTGCAGTAATAAGACCATTATTCCAAATTAGCAAGTTAGTGTGTATACACAGCTGTCAGGATCATTTTGAATATAAGCATAAGTAAGAAGTGTGATAAGATACTAAAACCTAGGCCATAGTGCTGGCTAGAGATGATGATAATGATATGCTTGACCAGGGCTTTTTTCTCAGGAAATAGGTACAGGTACCCCTCCCTTCTGAGTCACTCCTCGTCTCCACCCTCTACCCACCTCTGAGCACCATCTCTTGGTTTCACTCCTACCCACATCCAATAACACCCCTTTTATAGAAATGAAGAACCAAGTTTTTTTTGTAGTGCCACAACATTTGTATGGGATTTGTTAACCACTTCAGCCCCGGAGGATTTGGCTGCTCAATGACCAGAGCACTTTTTACAATTTGGCACTACGCTGCTTTAACTGGTAATTGTGCGGTCATGCAATGCTGTACCCAAATTAAATTTGCGTCCTTTTTTCCCACAAATAGAGCTTTCATTTGATGGTATTTGATTGCCTCTGCGATGGAAAAAAAAAAATTCTACTTTTTGCTATAAAAAAAATCCAACGAACTCAATGTATTCAGCCACATGTCTTTGGTAAAAAAAAATATCAAGCATATATTTATTGGTTTGCGCAAAAGTTATAGCGTCTACAAACTAGGGTACATTTTCTGGAATTTACGCAGCTTTTAGTTTATGACTGGCTATCTCATTTCTTGAGGTGCTAAAATGGCAGGGCAGTACAACCCCCCCAAATGACCCCATTTTGGAAAGTAGACACCCCAAGGAAATTGCTGAGAGGCATGTTGAGCCCATTAAATATTTTATTTTTTTGTCACAAGTGATTGAAAAATGACAAAAAAAAAAACATTACACAAAGTTGTCACCAAATGATATATTGCTCACCCATGCCATAGTTATATGTGGAATTACACCCAAAATACATTCTGCTGCTTCTCCTGAGTATGGGGATACCTCATGTGTGAGACTTTTTGGGAGCCTAGTCACGTACAGGACCCTGAAAACCAAGCACCGCCTTCAGGATTTCTAAGGGTGTAAATTTTTGATTTCACTCCTCACTACCTATCACAGTTTCGGAAATAACAAGATAGCACCCCCCCCCCCCCAAATGACCCCATTTTGGAAAGTAGACACCCCAAGCTATTTGAGAGGCATGCTGAGTCCATGGAATATTTTATATTTTGCCACAAGTTGCAGGAAAATGACAATTTTTTTTTTGCACAAAGTTGTCACTAAATTATATATTGCTCAAACATGCCATGGGCATATGTGAAATTACACCCCAAAATACATTCTGATGCTTCTTCTGAGTATGGAGATACCAAATGTGTGAGACTTTTTGGGAGTCTAGCCGTGTACAGGACCCCGAAAACCAATCACCGACTTCAGGTTTTCTAAAGACGTAAAATGGTGATTTCCCTTCCTCACTACCTATCACAGTTTCGGAAGCCATGAAATAACAAGATAGCACAACCCCCCCCCCCCCCCCAAAAAAAATGACCCCATTTTGAAAAAAAGACACTTCAAGCTATTTGCTGAGAGGCATGTTGTGTTCATGGGATATTTTATATTTTGCCACAAGTTTCGAGAAAATGAATTTTTTTTTTTTTTACACAAAGTTGTCACTAAATGATATATTGTTCAAACATGGCATGGGTATATGTGGAATTACACCACAAAATACATTCTTCTGCTTCTCCTGAGTATGGGGACACCACATGTGTGGGACTTTTTGGCAGTCTAACTGCGTACAGGACCCCAAAATTCCACACCACCTTCAGGCTTTCTAAGGGCATACATTTTTGATTTTACTCCTCACTGGCTATCACAGTTTCGGAGGCCATGCCCAGCTAGCACAACTCCCCCCCCAATACATTTTTCTTTTCTTTCTTCATTTTCAAAAATAAATGAGAGCTGCAAAATACTCACCATGCCTCTGAGCAAATACCTTGGGGTGTCTGCTTTCCAAAATGGGGTCATTTGCGGAGGGGGGTTGTGCTATCTGGACATTTCAGGGCCTCCGTAACTGTGATAGGTAGTGAGGAGTAACATCACAATTTTATGGCATTAGAAAGCCTGAAGGCAGTGCTTGGTTTTTGGGGTCCTGTATACAGCTAGGTTCACACATGTGGTATCCCCATACTCAGGAGAAGCAGCACAATGTATTTTGGGGTGTAATTCCACACATAACCATGTCATGTTTGAACAAAATATCATTTATTGACAACTTTGTGTTAAAAAAAAAAAAAAGTTGTAATTTTCCCGAAACGTGTGACTAAAATATCAAATATTCCATTGACACAGCATGCTTCTCAGCAAAAAGCTTGAAGTGTCTTCTTTGGGCGGCACAGTGGCGTAGTGGGTAGAACTTTCACCTAGCAGTAAAAAGGGTTGCTGGTTCGAATCCCAACCATGACACTACCTGCCTGGAGTTTGTATGTTCTCCCTGTGCCTGCGTGGGTTTCCTCCGGTACTCTGGTTTCCTCCCACACTCCTAACACATGCTGGTAGGTTAATTGGCTTCTGTCCAAAATTGGCCATAGTATATGAATGTGAGTTGGGAACCTTGGATTGTGATCTCCTTTAGGGTAGGGAGCAATGTATGTGTGGAGTGCTGTGTAAATTGACAGTGCTATATGGGTACCTTAAATAAATAATGATTTAATAGATGAGAATCTTAATGAGACACAATGTACGGGGATAGGGACAATTGTAGACACTCACTCAGGTTGAACTGGATGGAGTGGTGTCTTTATTCAACCTTACTAACAATGTAAAATGGGGTCATTTGTGGGGGTTTGTGTTATCTTGACATTTCAGGGCCTCCGTAACTGTGGTAGGTAGTGAGGAAGTGAAAGTACCATTTTACGCTCTTAGAAAGCCTGAAGGCAGTGATTTGTTTTCGGGGTCCTTTCATTTTTTTTTTTAATCATTTTTATTGTTATCTCAGGGAATGTAAATATCTCCTATGATAGCAAAAGGTAGTGACAGATACTCTTTTTTGAAAAAATTGGGGTCGATTTGACCCTAGATCTCTCCTCTGCCCTCAAAACATCTGACCACACTAAGATCGGTGTGATAAAATGCTTTCCCAATTTCCCAATGGCGTTGTTTATATCCGGTGAAATCTAAGTCATGAAATGCTCGTAGCTTCCGGTTTCTTAGGCCATAGAAATGATTGGAGCCATTCTGGTCTCTGATCAGCTCTATGATCAGCTGGCGGAACCACCGGCTGCATTTTCGGGTTCCCTGTTGGGACAGGAGGGCCTGAAAAAACCATAGACGGTGGGAGGGGGAAGGATGTTCCTCCCACTGCTTGTAAAAGCAGTCTAGAGGCTAATTAGCTGCTAGGATTGCTTTTACATGAAAGCCAATCACTGGCTGAAAAGAATGATACCAAGATGATACCTAAACCTGCAGGCATCATTCTGGTATAACCACTCAAAGTCCAGCAACATACCAGTACGTTGCTGGTCCCTGTTGGGCATACATTGTAATGTTCTTTTTTTCATGCAGCCTGTGGGCTGAGCGAAAAAAAAAAAAAAAGATAGATCAGTGGGTATGCCCATCATTAGAATACCGCCCTTCATCCACCCACTTCTAATGATGGGCATACATGCACCACTTTTTTTTTTTTTTTTTAACTGTGGTAGTGAAACCAAAAAACAATTCTATATGTATTTTTTTTTTTACACTTTTTTTGTAACTGTAACGGTTGTAGTGGTTGTAACAGTTCAGTTCCAGGTTCGGGTCTCTCAAGATGTGATGTTATCTTTTGGAGACCCTGTGAAAGTGTGTCCTAGTCTGTGCAGTGCTGTACCCTATGCTAATACTCCACTTGTGTGTGGTAGCATTCAAAACATTCACAGATGCAAAGACCAGGATGGTCAGGACAAGAGGGACAATAATAGTGGGTGTCACGCCTATAGTCGCGCTTTCTACAGACACATTTTCTTTGGGGGGCTCCTTGGGTAGGGGTACCAGGGACGACATACGGAAAATGCCTCTCATGCAGCCGGCTTACTGCATTTGTGTTGGGATGGTGGGGCACAGCACCGTTTGGAAACAGGAGGGTTGTGACGATCTCTTCCTGGAGGGATCCAGTTCATCCTGACGCTTTGTGTAGCATATAAGCATTCAGCAGAGCCAATTGGAATAAGTATACAGACACTTTTTTGTACCAGCGTCTGGCCTTACAGCAACTAAGTAAGGCGCCAACAACTGGTCATTGAGGTCCACCCCTTCCATATAAGGTTATATTCGTGGACACAGAGGGGTTTCTCCACAACACCAGTCACCGTAGGAATATGGACTGTCGTGTCTGTGTGATGGAAGGACAGAACGAAAAACATTCCTATTATCCCTCCACTTCACAGCGAGAAAATTATTACAGCAATTATTATCTACAAGCCGCTGGAGTAAGCCAATTCCATGATCAAACAAGTGATGAAAAAGTGGCATGCTCATGTAATAATTGTCCACATACTAGTGGTACCCCTTTCCAAATAAGGGTGACACCAAGTCCCACACAATTTTACCAGCGCTTCCTTTGTAGTCTGGGCAGTTTCCGGCTCTTCCCCAGTAAACCATAAAACTATATGTATAGCCCTGTCACAGAGCTTATACATCTTGACCCCATATCTGGCATGCTTGGTGGGAAGATACTGTTTGAAAGACAAGCGGCCAGAAAACTTAATCGGGTACTCATCAACGCAGACAATTTGATTGGGAGTAAACAAGGCAGCAAACTGTTGCTTGAAGTGGTTTACCAGGGGCCAAATTTTGTAGAGCCGATCATATTCAGGGTCACCTTGAGGACGACAGGCATATGGGGAATTGGGTCAGTGGACCAATATGACCACAACTCACTCTTTTTTATTGTGCGCATGAGGAGGGATAGGCCCAGAAAGGTCTTAAATTGGGAAACCGTAATAGGTTTCCATTCGCTGGCAAGGTTCAAATGAGGATTAGCGGCCATAAATTGACCAGCATACAAATTGTTTTGGTCTACAATAGATCTATAGAGATCTTCTGTGAAAAACAGCGAATAAAAATCAAGCGACGTAAAATCAACTGTTTCCATCTGAATTCCGGGTTGACCAGTGAATGGGGGAAGTACGGGTGCTGCAGAAGTGGCAGGCTCCCAATTCGGATTGGCAAATGCAGCAGGAAGGGCACTATGGGCTCAATGGGCCTGTCTTTGTCTTCTTGGTGGCTGCGGGACACTAGTTGTGCTAGCCACCTCACCAGCTTGAACTGCACTTATAGAACTCGCCATGTCACAACGTGATACTGCTGTGCTGGTTTGACTACGACCAGATTGTACTAGGCCGCTGATGCTTGCAGGTTAACCAGAAGGATGAGTGGCAATAATAATGGCTCTCTGCTCCATACGAGAGCCCTGCGGTTCTTACATCTCAACAGCAGAAGAACGGGGTCGGGTACGCCTGACCTTGGCAGGGACCATTACTCTGTCGTCAGAGCTATCTGTCAGGGTGCTGCTTCTGTCTACAGGATTGTATTCTGAGCTTGAATCTGACAGATGGGTGACTTCCTCTTCACTATCTGTCATGCTCAGAAACATGTAGGCCTCTTCACTACTGTACCTTCGATTTGACATTTTGGTCTCTAAATTTACTAGTACAGTAGTGAGACTCACAGGAATAAGAGCTCCTGACTGTCAGCGACTGCTTCAAACGCTACCAAAAACACTACAGTTATGTGTGTTGTATTTTTGTAAGTGACAGTGATCGATTGATACTGCACTTGAGTGGGCTGGGCTGGGTGGAGGGGCTAAACGCAGGTGCTAGTAGGTATCTGGGCTGATTCCACTAATGCTGCATTTTTGGGAACCCTAAACTTTTGGGGATGCTAATATAGTTCTGATCAGATCAAAAACATTGATCCGTTCAGACACTATACTACTAAGGGGAGGTATATGGTGCATGCGTGGGGGTTAGCGCTAATGGCACTAATCTGACGCTGCCTGGGGCAACGCAGACCCTGACTGATGCTAAAACCTAACTGATATCACCTGCTGGGTGATCAGGGAGTTAAACCTTTATTGGGTAATATATGGCGGGTGCCTTGACACTATAAAAAACAAACTAACCAGCGTCACCCGTAACACTAATATGGTGATCACTGGTGACAGGGGGTGAAAGGGTTAATTAGGGTGTAATCAGGGGTTAAAATCTTTATTAGGTAATATATGGGGGTACCTGACGCTATAAACCTGATGGTGAAACTAATCAACTAACTGGCTAACTAGCGTCACCCGTGACACAAATACGGTGATCAGAAAAAAGATCTATTAGTGACAATGGTGACAGGGAGTGAAAGGGTTAACTGGGGGAGATTAAGGGGTTAAACCTTTTTTGGGGGTTACGCTAGACCTACCAGGGCCTACTACTAACTTCCCTAACGCTTATTACAGTCACAAATGACACCAATGCAGTAATTAGTGAAAAATCTGAAAACTGCATTTGGTGACACAGTGACAGGGAGTGAAGGGGTTAACTGGGGGGGTGATCGGGGGGTGACAAGTGTACCTATGTTTACTGGTGTTAGTTTAGTGTTGTGCAACTCATGTTTAGACGTCCTCTCTCTTCTCACTGGAATCAAAAAGACACCACGAGGAGAGATGACATCACTTCCCCTGTTAGTGTTTACAATTGCACAGGCAGGGGAACCAATTTTATTCATCAGGACCGATCAGCAGGTCCAGGCCATAAATCATTGGCCTGGACCTGAGGACTGATCGTTTCTCTAATTAATCTGACCGTCGCAGGCATGGGGGGCCATACAGGTACGCCCATTTGCCCACCCGTGCCATTCTGGCAACATGTATCGGCGTGCGGCAGCTGGCAAGTGGTCAATAATAACAAGAAAAGCAGTCAGAGAGATGCCCTGCAGCCAGCATCAGTAGATTCCCCCCAGCAACAATTGACTCTCCAGAAACAATAGATCCCCAGAAGCTAGCATCAATAGACCTTCCCTTCCAGAAACAATAGATCCCTCAGCAGCTAGCATCAACAGACCCTCCAGTGCATACCAGCATCTCTTGCCATTACATACATTAAGTCCTGGAGGTGTCGGAACTCTGTAACCCCTAATCCAGAGGTAGGCAACCTTGGCCATCCAGCTGTAGTGAAACTACAAGTCCCATGAGACATCAAGACCCTGACAATCAGAGGCATGACTCTAAGAGGCAGGGGAAAGATGGGATTTGTAGTTTCACCACAGCTGGAAGGCTGAGGTAGCCTAACCATGCCCTAATCAATCTCAGGAGTGAACAAAAGAGTCAGCTAGGTTCCTACACACAGTAGGAATATGGAGAACAGACATAGGCACCCACTGCAGGACACAGTAGCAAAAAAATGGAATTTTGAGGTTTTGAAGAGCCTGAAAGCAATAGAATGTAATTTTTGCATTAAGGATACAGTATATATTGATCAAATTTGTTTTGTTTTTTTTTAACCAGAGTTTAGTGTCACATTAATGTTATCGTATTGCTGCCTGTCCTGATATCTGCTTCTTCCTGATCTCAATTTAGTCTCTGTCCTGGTTCTCTGCTTTGGTTGTTTGATTTTCTGGAAACAGACCTTTCTGAGACTGGAGAGGATTTACTCATTTTCAGAATGCTTACATGCTCTTTTTCCACCTTAACTCTCACTCCTCTTGATCAGAAGCCTAGAGGTGAGTCACTGACTCCAGTTACATTTGTGTTGCCTTAAGTCTCGTACACATGATCGGATTTCGACAGGGAATTGTGTGATGACAGACTGTTGGCCTAAAATCCGACCATTAGTACGCTCCATCAGACAATTGTTGTCCAACTTTCAGCCAACAAATGTTGGATGGGAGGCTAGTAAATTTTCGGCGGACAATGGTTTGCTGTCAGATTTTTGGATCGTGTGTACACAGGTTCATCACTCAAAAGTCCAAAGTACAAAACGCGTGCTTGGAATCAATGCTCACCAAACACGACATTAGCAGAAGGTGCCCAAACGGTGGTGCTCAAGATCTGAAATTCCACGTAGTACGTCACTACGTCCGTGTTTGTTGGCCGACAATTGTGTGCCATTAGTATGCAAGGCAAAATCCAAGCACACGCCCTTCGGACAAAAGTCTGATGCTTTGCTTGCCAACAATCTGATCGTGTGTATGAGGCTTTACACAGTTGGTTTGGCCTTTTTACTTTCAGAATCTATCAGGGATGATCTCATCTAGCTGTGTCAGTATACTTGCAGCGATATACTCTTTGCACATTACTCATATGATGATAGCAAATAATGAGACAATACTTCCAGGTGAAAGAAGGGATTATAAATATTGTACATAAACCTTTAATACATTTAAAGAATACCTTTCCTGAGAGTAAAAGAATACCATTGCTGATTACCTTCTGAAAAAAAAATCTAAAAGACTTTTAAAGCTTACAATGTTGTACTTTAAAATGTACTGAAGTTCAGAACTTTCTTTAGCATCTCTATGGGTCCTCTTAAAATGCAGGGTACACCATTTGGGAAATACAACATTTTAAAGTTGTCACCTGAGCAAAAAAGTGAGAAATAATTTCCCGTTAGATAGTTGTTATAGGAACATGGGTTCCAAGATGGGAATTCATTTTGTCTTTTTTTTTTTGTTCTTGTTGCATCTCCTCGACAGAAAGCAATAGGAAATCTTTCCAGTGTAATAGAGACAGCAAAATAAAGAAAAAAAATCTTATAGGGGTTTTAACTATTGCTTACTTCTTCTCTATCTGAAATTAAAAAATGTTTTTGCCTTCACATTTTCACTTACTATGGCAGTATTCTAATATCAGTAGCTGATCAGTGCTCTCAGCTATTGGCTGCAAGCACTGATTGGTGTGTTCTGGCAGAACACAATAGCACGGCAGGAAGATTGCTGTACTTACATTGCATAGCTAGCACAGCGAGCTCCTCATTATTTTTTTTCAAGCTCCTCAATTTTTTTTTTTTCATTAAGCCCTCTGGGGTTGAATGAAAAAAAAAAATCCTGCGTGTACTAGACATTAAGGATAACAAAAACCAAGAACAAAAAATGCAATATATTGCAGCTTACAGTCATTACATGTGGTAATGCAAACAATACCTGATGATCTTCCCAGAAATGCAGTGTCCTGGTCACTTCCTGTGAGCTGCTCCAACGAATATCCAAGCTATCTTCTGTAAACTACCAATTGCCCTGCCCCATGTGATGGAGATGAAAAGATACAGATGGGTTTGTAGTCCATATCAGGAGAGCAGTCTAGGGTGGTAATGGAAAAAAAAGCAAGAAGAAAGCAAACGAATGCAGTCACCACACCATTGACTAATACAGTGCGATATTACATTTTTCATTTTGAGTTTATTTTGTAGATAAACTTCAAATGCAGCCCTGAAAGACGTTGAAGTACAGTATATGGTCTGTGAATAGGACTAATCCTCCTGATCCTAGGTAAGAACTGTTCCTGGGTTAAAACTACTTTTAACCGGTCCGAGCACCTATATTTTTCATAGCTACTGATTTACTTTGTAGAAATGTGTGACCCACCACTAGTTAACCTAAGGGCACATTGAGCTATGTTAACATTGGGTTTCTGGTTTAATCCCTGTTCAGCAAAGTATTGAGCAATGTGATGATTCTTTTCCGTTAAAAGCATTACTATGTAACATACACTCACCGGCCACTTTATTAGGTACACCTGTTAAATTGCTTGAAAACACAAATTGCTAATCAGCCAATCACATGGCAACAACTCAATGCATTTAGGCATCTAGACGTGGTGAACATGACTTGCTGAAGTTCAAACCTAGTCTTAGACTGGGGATGAAAGGGGATTTAAGTGACTTTGAACATGGCATGGTTTTTGGTGCCATACGGGCTGGTCTGAGTATTTCAAAAACTGCTGATCTACTTGGATTTTCACCCACATCCATCTTTAGGGTTTACAGAGAATGGTCCAAAAAAGAGAAAATATCCAGTGAACAGCAGTTGTTGTGTGGATGAAAATGCCTTGTTGAGGTCAGAGGAGAATGGGCAGACTGGTTCGAGATGATAGAAAGACAACAGTAACTCAAATAACCCCTCGTTACAACCAAGGTATGCAGAATACCATCTCTGAATGCACAACACATCAACCTTAAAAGTGGATGGGCTACAGCAGCAGACTCCTGTCAGCTAAGAACAGAAAACTGAGGCTACAATTTACACGACTGGATTGTTGGCCAACAAAACAGTGGAATTTTGTCCGAAGGGTGTTGGCTCAAACTTGTCTTGCATACACACGGCCACACAATTGTTGGCCAACAATTACCAATATAGTGATGTACTACATTGTTTTTCAGCTCTTTAGCGCCACCCTTTGGGCTCCTTCTGCTAATTTCGTGTTAGCAGAGGTTTGGTGAGTGTTGATTTGCGCTTTTCAGTTTGCAATTTTCAGTTCGCACTGTTCAGTTGTACGTCAACCAACCATGCTGTGGAATCGGAGGAGATAACGTGTTATTTATTATTAGCCTTGGAGTTATTGCTTTGACATAATTTTTTTGGTTGAATAATGATTTGATTTGGTATATTTTCTATATTTTTGGATGCATAGAATGCACTTTTTGGTTAAGATCTATTGGCAGATAACATGTCTAATTTTATTTGTTTTCTTTTTTTAATGCACAATAAAAAATTGTGGAGAATAATACTTGGTTGGATGTGTTTTACTTCAAATGACATTTTGGGAGTAGGCAGTTACATTTTAAAAAATACAATGTAAAATGAATAAGGGACACCAACATAGTTGTATGCTTCTGGCTCGTCCTTGCTTCCGAGCATGCGTGTTTGTACTTTGGACTTTTGTCCGACGGACTTGTGTACACACGCTCGGAAAATCCGACAACAGACATTTGTCCGCGAAAAATTTATAAACCTGCCATCCAACATTTGTCCATGGAAAGTTGGCCAACAATTGTCTGATGGAGCATACACACAGTTGGATTTTCCGCCAACAGCCTGTCATCACACAATACCCATCGGAAAATTTGATTGTGTGTACGAGGCTTTAGAGTGGAAAACTGTTTTATGGTCTGACGAGTCTTGATTACAGCTGCAACATTCAGAAGGTAGAGTCAGAATTTTGTGTAAACATGAAAGTATGGATCCATTCGGCCTTGTAACAACGTTTCAAGCTGGTGGTGGTGCTGTAATGTTGAGAGGAATCTTTTCTTGGCACACTTTGGACCCATTAGTACCAACTGAGCATTGTTTAAATGCAATGGCCTACCTGATTATTGTTGCTGACCATGTCCATCCCTTTACAGTGTACCCATCTTCTTATGGCTACTTCCAGCAGGATAATGCACCATGTCACAAATCTCAAATCATCTCAAACTGGTTTCTTGAACATGACAACGAGTTCACTGTACTCCAATGGCCTCCACAATCACCAGATCTCAATCCAATAGAGCATGTTTGGGATGTGGTGGAACGGGAGATTTGCATCATGGATGTACAGCCGACAAATCTGCAGCAACTGCGTGATGCTATCATGTCAATATGGACTAAAATCTCTGGGTAGGTTTCCAACACCTTGTTGAATCTATGCCACAAAGAATGAAGACAGTTCTGAAGGCAAATGTGGGTCCAACCCCATACTAACAAGGTGTACCCAATGAAGTAGCCTGTGAATGTATGTTTAAAGTAAAACCCACCAATAAAAGTTTTGGGAGTGGTATCTCTATTGGTGCCAATACCTTTATATCATGGAGCAACACACATGAGACGGATACTGCACATCTAGGACTACCAAAATAAATGTATTAATTGAATTGGACACATGTATGTCCCATAGACTCCCCCCAAGGATGCCATTCCACAACAAACCCCTCCCTTTAAATGCCCCACTCCACCACCCCAAAAACCACCCACACCCCACAATCCCTAAAACTCCTAACTTGCCCTAAGATGTGATATAGGAGAGCCAATCCCTCTCTATGGTATGAGAAGTCCACTGTATATGGTTATAGGGAACAAAAAGTCTATGTCAAGCAGATAGATGATTGTAGAGGTGGTGAGATTATATTAATAGGCAATTTGGCAAGGCAAGATGATGCAAAAAACACAGTCTCTCCTGACTACTGGCTCTAAGCCACATCAGTATATGCTGGGTACAACCTGCTTGGACAGCAATGATCTGCCGTGTAACAAACACATTTTCTTGTAACAGAAGTGTCTACAGCAGCAGGGCAGGGTGATACAAAACAGTCTCTCCTGGTTTCTGACTCTATGCCTCGTAGGTGTGTGCCAGGTCCAACCTGCTTGGAGAGAAATACTCTGCAGTGTTAGCAGCTGATTGATCATTGGCTCTAGTAGTGGAGTTCTAGTCAAAGTAAAACTATATTCAATAGAAATATAATTTTCTCCTCTGCAATGTATACAGGAGTATTGCTTGCATCAGATATAAGTTTGTTCATTACAAGTTTGTAACCTCACCCCTACTGCCGACTTGTGTGTTCTTGTCTCCAATGCAGTTGGATCATAGTTATAATGACTTCCATGGTAGGTTGTTGTTCACCAATATATCCAGCTGCCAAGATGGTATAATGTCTCATACATGGAGGTCCTGTCGACGTACACTTCAAAAATGTATTGGGGCTCTAGGTGGGGGAGTGTAGCCCCTTCCTTCTACATGTTTCACCCCTCCTACTGAACAGGGCTTCCTCAGGGCGTGGCTAGGGCTAAATCAATGGCTACCCATCTATATACCTATCTATAGGGCTCAAGTCCCACCTCTTAAAGCCACCTTCATAGGATATTTCAAATAAAACACACAGCGTACATCGCACGTTCTGGGGTGGGTTTCCCTATTGAACGTCTGGGATAATATGTGGATAGAAGGATTAAACTTATAGTGGAAGACCTACACATTTTGTCCTGGATACAGGAGAGCTCCTGAGGAAACTGATGGATTTGAAATTACCTGAAGACTGCATACTGGCAGGGGTGGACATAGAAGCTTTTTAGAAGAAGAAGAAGAACATTGGCAAGACCCCTAAATTGAGCTGCAGACCATACAGCGGTTTAACAGGACAGGTTCCACTGAAAACAGGCCTTGCCATGGTAGACCAAAGAAGTTGAGTGCACGTGCTCAGCGTCATATCCAGAGGTTGTTTTTGGGAAATAGACGTATGAGTGCTGCCAGCATTGCTGCAGAGGTTGAAGGGGTGGGGGGTCAGCCAGTCAGTCTTCAGACCATTTGCCACACACTGCATCAAATTGGTCTGCATGGCTGTCATCCCAGAAGGAAGCCTCTTCCAAAGATGATGCACAAGATAGTCGGAAACAGTTTGCTGAAGACAGACTAAGGACATGGAATACTGGAACCATGTCCTGTGGTCTGATGAGACCAAGATAAACTTATTTGGTTCAGATGGTGTCAAGCATGTGTAGTGGCAACCAGGTGAGGAATACAAAGACAAGTGTGTCGTGCCTACAGTCAAGCATGGTGGTGGAAGTGTCATGATCTGGGGCTGCATGAGTGCTGCCGGCACTGGGGAGCTACAGTTCATTGAGGGAACCATGAATGCCAACATGTACAGAGCATGATCCCCTCCCTTTGGAGACTGGGCCGCAGGACAGTATTCCAACATAATGACCACAAACACCCTTACAAGATAACAACTGCCTTGCTAAAGAAGTTGATGGCAAAGGTGATGGACTGGCCAAGCATGTCTCCAGACCTAAACCCTATTGAGCATCTATGGGGCATCCTCAAACGGAAGGTGGAGGAGCGCAAGGTCTCTAACATCCATCAGCCCCGTGATGTCATCATGGAGGAGTGAGGACTCCAGTGGCAACCTGTGAAGCTCTGGTGAACTCCATGCGTGTACTCACTTTTGTTGCCAGCGGTTTAGACATTAATGGCTGAGTGTTGAGTTATTTTGAGGGGACAGCAAATTTACACTGTTATACAAGCTGTACTATCACTACTTTACATTGTAGCAATGTGTCATTTCTTCAGTGTTGTCACAAGAAAAGATATAATAAAATATTTACAAAAATGTGAGATACTGTATATAGCAGGATGCTCAGGGACCTGACACAGTGGAGGTTTCTATCTGGCACTGGGAACTTTCACTGCCTGGTAATGTGTGTAAAGCTACAGCGGTGTGTTGCCTCTCAGAACTAGCACCAATTCTGGGGGGGTCAGTCAATGACAGCTTCCAGGGCTGTCTGGGAGCCTCAACTGTGGCGGTACAGACCATCCTCACAGATACCCTTTTAAAATGAGGAAAAAAGCACTTATCCAGCATTTGAGATATGCTCCTTTAACCACTTGCCGACCACCGCACGCCAATGTACGTCCTAACTTTGCCGGCGGATATCGTTGTTATGGCAGCAGCTAGCTGCCATAACCCCGGTATCCCCGTTTTTGTGCGGCAGTCGGCTACAAGATAAAAGTGATCTCTGCAGCGGATTCATTGGCAGAGGCGATAGCGCCTGTCCCCTTGCTGTGCCTGGAGATGAGTGAGGGGAAGATGGCGCCCACTCGGTTCCATGACAATGCAGGGTGGAAGCAACGTCAAAACGTCACTTCCGCCCATACGTCTTAAAGGCATATTTTTTTCAATGTCATTATTTTAAATTACTTTTTTTTTTTTTTTTATTGCATTTTAGTGTAAATATGAGATGTGAGGTCTTTTTGACCCCAGATCTCATATTTAAGAGAACCTGTCATGCTTTGTTCTATTACAAAGGATGGGACAATATGTGGATAGAAGGATTAAACTTATAGTGGAGGAACTACACATTTTGTCCTGGATACAGGAGATCTCCCGAGGAAACTGATGGAAATTACCTGAAGACTGCATACTGGCAGGGGTGGACATAGAATCTTTTTATACATCCATCCCCCATGATATGGGGGTGCAGGCTGTGGCAGAGTGATTGTAGGTGCGACAACCCTTGTCTGGACCACATAGGGTCTTGTCTGGCCCAACAAATTCTTAGTAGAACTGTTAGATTTTATGTTACACAATAACTTTTTCATTTTTGATAATGTGTTTTATTGCCAGACAAGGGGTGTTGCAATGGGTGCAACCTGTGCTCCCTCATATGCATGTTTGCATTTACAGTCAGGTCCATAAATATTGGGACATCGACACAATTCTAATCTTTTTGGCTCTATACACCACCACAATGGATTTGAAATGAAACAAACAAGATGTGCTTTAACTGCAGACTTTCAGTCAATTTGAGGGTATTTACATCCAAATCAGGTGAACGGGGTAGGAATTACAGCAGTTTGTATATGTGCCTCCCACTTTTTAAGGGACCAAAAGTAATGGGACAGATTAACAATCATCCATCAAACTTTCACTTTTTAATACTTGGTTGCAAATCCTTTGCAGTCAATCACAGCCTGAAGTCTGAAACGCATAGACATCACCAGACGCTGGGTTTCATCCCTGGTGATGCTCTGCCAGGCCTCTATTGCAACTGTCTTTGGTTCTTGCTTGTTCTCGGGGCATTTTCCCTTCAGTTTTGTCTTCAGCAAGTGAAATGCATGCACAATTGGATTCAGGTCAGGTGACTGACTTGGCCATTGCATAACATTCCACTTCTCTCCCTTAAAAAGGTTGTGGGGATGAGGCCCTTGTCCCCATCAACATGGGGACATCCTCCCCATGTTGAGGGCATGTGGCCTGGTACGGTTCAGGAGGGGGGCCGCTCTCTCATCCCCCCCTCTTTTCCTGCGGCCTGCCAGGTTGTGTGCTCTTGGATAAGGTTCTGGTATGGATTTTGAGGGGGACCCCCACCCATTTTTTTTTATTTTGACGCGGGGTTACCCTTAATATCCAAACCAGACCTGAAGGGCCTGGTATGGAATTTGGGGGGACCCCCACGCATTTTTTTTTTTTAATTTTAGTTTGGGGTTCCCCTTTAATATTCATACCAGACCCAAAGGGCCTGGTAATGCACTATGGGGGAATCCCAGGCTGTTTTTTTCAATTACTTTTATGTGTATTGCAGAGACCCGACAATTCATTATAGCAACCGCTAGTACTTTTAAATTACTTCTTTCCTTTAGAAATGTCATTTTGCTCTCGGACTGTTGTAAACACGGGAAATGTGCGCCACTTTACAGGCATACAATAGACACCCCCCAGGTACGAAACTTAAAGGAATATTTCACTTTTATTGTTTCACTTTAGGCATTATTAAAATCACTGCTCCCGAAAAAAAGGCCGTTTTTAAAACTTTTTTTGCATTGATACACATCCCCTGGGGCAGGACCCAGGTCCCCAAACACTTTTTATGACAATAACTTGCATATTAACCCTTAAAATTAGCACTTTTGATTTTTCATGTTCATGTCCCATAGACCTTATTGGTGTTTGCGTGTTCGAACAAATTTTTTGCCTTTTCGAATGTTCTGCTGCGAACCGAACAGGGGGGTGTTCGGCCCATCCCTACTCACCAGGAAAATTCTC
This sequence comes from Aquarana catesbeiana, assembly GCF_042186555.1. NCBI lineage: Eukaryota > Metazoa > Chordata > Amphibia > Anura > Ranidae > Aquarana > Aquarana catesbeiana. Next base: position 398,194,837 of record NC_133326.1, on the reverse strand, counting down.
CAGGAACGACACTCCTTCTGGAAAAAATTAGGTATTAGAGCCGGCCTAGTCCATGATGAATAAACACAAGGACAGCAGATCTTCCTCTGCAGTGCAACTGCCAACCATCCCTGGTTCTTTAAGGCTGGGTTTCCACGTCAGCCCCTTTACAAGTACATAGTAGGGTTTGGCAGTCTGGTGACACTACAGTTAGCTCCTCTGACAACAGCAGTGTCAGGGCTGGGCTCAGCCCTTCCTTATCTGAGCTGGCTGCTCAGCTGTTGGCAAACTGTCAGCTCCTATCTCTCCACAGTTACTCAGCTGTTGATGATATCCTGCTCGTCAGTCCTGCTTACAAGTGTGATTTAACTGTACTTCTGTCTCGGGCCTGATTTCATGTTTTTTCACAAGCAGTAACTTCTTGTTTACCGTCCAGCCTTAACGACCACTCTACTAGCGATCCAACACCTGTCTCTTTAACCTATATAATTCTGTGGTGCTTAGTTCTTTCTGGTTTACAAGAGCGAACCCCCTGGTGCTCTTGTTGTGATTGGACACAGGACAATGATGAAGAGGTCCCTGCTAAAATCAGGCATATCTCAAAATTATGCTCAGATGCAGCAGGGCGCAAGTGCTAGTGCTGCACTACTTTTTGGTGATCTAGAAAGCACCAGCAGCATAGCACATCCTGGCCTTTTAGACACCAGTACCGCAGTATTTCATGGTGAAGTAGCAAGTACCACTAGAGCAATATACGTTAGTAAGGTGGCTAGTACCAAGAATTCAAGCACAGGCCCATAGTAGCCTTGCATAGGTGCTTGCAACACCCACATTTGCTGCTCCCTGATTCAGAAACATGTATTATCCCCTCATTCACAGCCCAGTCCAGGGTTCAGGTGGAAACAACCAACTTAACAATATACCTTGACTATTTTAAGCCTTTTTTCACAGAAGACCTCTATAATTTGATTGTGGGCCATATTAATTGCCCTACAGTATGTCGCCGCCAACCCAAATTCATACCTTGCTAGGCCATTCAAATGGAAACCTATCTTGGTTTCTAAATTTAAAATGTGTGACTTTTTTTGGGCCTAACTCTTAACATGGGCATTACAAAAAAGAATGCATCGCAGTATTTGTCCACAGACCTGTGTCAACATATGCCTGCATTCTCTGCTGCAATGGGTAGGAAAAGATATGAGATAATAATGCGTTTTATGCATTTTAGTGACAATAACCTCTGTTATCCCCCAGTGTTAATTTTGGCAGCAAATTTCGATTTAGTTTTAGTCTTGGGACTAAAATGGCATTTTAGTTTTAGTCCAATTTTAGTCTTCTGCAAGTGTTTTAGTTTTAGTCATAGTCTTTGACTAAAATGCCATTTTTGTTTTAGTCCCAATTTAGTCATCGTATTTTAGTCAACTAAAATTGAATGTTCACAGTACACAGCCCCCACAATACACACACCCCCACACTCTACACAGTACACAGCCCCCCACCCTCTGCACAGTACACAGCCCCCAACTACCTGCACAATACACAGCCCCCACCCTCTGCACAGGACCCAGCCCCCACCCTCTGCACAGTACACAGCCCCCAACTATCTGCACAATACACAGCCCCCCACCCTCTGTACAGGACACAGCCCCCCACAATACACAGCCCCCCACCCTCTGCAAAATACACAGCCCCCACCCTCTGCACAATACACAGCTTTCCACCCTCTGCACAGGACACAACCCCCCACAATACACAGCCCCCACCCTCTGCACAGTACACATCCCTCCACCCTCTGCACAGTACACAGCCCCTGCCCTCTGCACAGGACACAGCCCTCCACAATACACAGCCCCTCACCCTCTGCACAATACACAGCCCCACCCTCTGCACAATACACAGCCCCCCACCCTCTGCACAATACACAGGGGCTGGCAGTGATTTTTTCCTAATTTTAGACTATGCTGGCAGTTCTGTCCCTGGGCCAGGAGAGGCGGGGCAGCCGGCCTGACACCCCCCCAATGTGTGGCACCCGGGGAGGACCACCCAATCCCCGCCCCCCTGTTGGTAAAAACAAATATTGGCGTATAACACGCAGGCACTGTGTTATACGCTGATAAAAATGCGAGAGTTCATGAGGGTAAACATCCCTCCTTACCATTTTTGTCCCATTTTCGGAACAAAAACGGATTTGACTTTCGTCATAGTTTTCATCAGTGGACGAAAATGTGCTGTACTTTTAGTTTTTTGTTTTCATCACTGTTAAAATGCCACTGACAAAATCTTTGATAAAAACCTTTTTGTTGATGAAATTAACACTGTTATCCCCAGGGTGACATGACTATAATCAGCTCCACAAAAATTCAGCCCTTCATAAATTACGTGTCCCAGAAAATTGCAGATGTGTATACGCCCCAACAAAACATCTGCCTACATGAGTCCCTGGTACATTTAACTGGCAGGCTTATAATAAAGCAATGTCTCCCTAGCGAACGTGCCAGCTATGGGGTCAAAATGTATAAGATCTGTGAGAGGGCCACAGACTATTCATACAACTTTAGAATTTATGAGACAGTCATGTGGAGCATCCTGGATGCCCTGACTACATTAGGAAAAGGAAACTCCACTCCAGGTGAGTAATGAATCAGATAGGCTGGAGAAAGGACTCCTCCCATGGGTGCAAGCCTCGGCTCGCTGGCCACACAATGACTTTTCTGTGTTTGGTTTTCTGTTTTTATCAGCTCCTTGGTATATATATTTTCATTATTAATTTTTGCTTATACTTTCGTATTTTATCTATAGTATATGACAGATTTTATTCAATAATGGTTCAATTACACAAGTTTATTTTTATATAATATTTCACCATTATTACTCTATTGTCATATTGTATCCATATTCCATATTTGGATACTGGTCATTGATTTGTCTGTATATATTTTTTTTGATATTTTGAACAGTGTGTTTGCACTTTTTCTCTTTTTTAATATGTTGTCTGGTCTGTTGTGTTTTTTTAGGTGTCAGCTATGGAACGATAATTTGGGATTTATTTAATTTCTTTTGTTTCTTGCTTATATTTTTTTAAATAAGATATATATCTGTGATTTTTAAGCAAGTTCCGCTGACGTCATCCACACCTGTGTTTTACAGAGGGGGAGGCCCTATTTAAAGGGGTTGTAAACCCTCGTGTTTTTTCACCTTAATGCATCCTATGCATTAAGGTGAAATAACACCTGGCAGTCACAGGCCCCCCAGCCCCCCCATTTTACTTACTTGAGCCCCTTCATCTCTTTGGCGGGGAATGCGCTGTCTCTCTCTCCATGGGGTCCGACTCTTGATTGAATAGATTGATAGCAGCGCAGACATTGGCTCCCACTGCTGTCAAGCAAATCCAATGACACGGGCGCCGGGGGGCGAGGCCGAGTCCGGCATACGTGTCTGTGGATGCAAAAGCTGGACTTGGGAGTGCGCCTGCAAGGTAACCCCCTCGGGAGAGCACTTCTCCTAGGGGGCTATCTGATGCGGGGAGGAGCCACGAGAGCCACTGGGGGACCCCAGAAGAGGATGTTCGGGGCCACTCTGTGCAAAACAAGCTGCACAGTGGAGGTAAGTATGACATGTTTGCTATTTAAAAAAAATAAAAAACAATCCTTTACAATCACTTTAACCACTTCAGCCCCGAACCATTTGGCTGGCCAAAGACCAGAGAACTTTTTGCGATTCGGCACTACGTCGCATTAACTGACAATTGCACGGTTGTGCGACATGGCTCCCAAACAAAATTGATGTCCTTTTTTCTCCACAAATAGAGCTTTCTTTTGGTGGCATTTGATCACCTCTGCGGTTTTTATTTTTTGTGCTGTAAACAAAAAGAGAGTGACAATTTTGGAAAAAAAGCAATTTTTTTTAACTTTTTGCTATAATAAATATCCCCCAAAAATATATAAAAAACATTTTTTTCCTCAGTTTAGGCTGATACGTATTCCTCTACATATTTTTGGTAAAAAAAATTTGCAATAAGCATTAATTGATTGGTTTGTGCAAAAGTTATAGCGTCTACAAAATAGGGGATAGTTTATGGCATTTTTATTAATATATTTATTTTTTTTACTAGTAATGGCTGTGATCAGCAATTTTTATCATGACTGTGACATTATGGTGGACACATCGGACACTTTTGGTGCTATTTTGGGACCATTCACATTTACACAGCGATCAGTGCGATTAAAAATGCTTTGATTACTGTGTAAATGTGACTGGCAGTGAAGGGGTTAACCAGGAAGGGCTGCAGGGGTTAAGTGTGCCCTAGGAGTGATTCTAACTGTGGGGGGATGGGCTATATGTGACACGACACTGATCACCGCTCCCGATTACAGGGAGCTGTGATCAGTGTCCTGTCACTAGGCAGAACGGGGAAATGCTTGTTTACATCAGCATTTCCCCGTTCTTTCTCTCCGTGAGACGATTGCGAGTATCCCCGCAGATATCGAATCCACGGGATTCGCGGTGGGACTCATGGAGCTCGCAGGCGGCCTGCTATGCAGACCTCATGAGATCACGTACATTAACGTGATTTCATGCAGCAGAGCCAACCTGCCACAGTAAAACTGCGGTGGCTGGTCCGCAATCGCTTAAGGATTGTCAGTGGAAGATGTCAGTGTAATGAGTAAGCACAGGGTTACTGTGTGAAACGCGTCTACCTACATCTGTATTTGCTACTATCCTGTGGTGTCATCTCATGTTTTTATGATTCAAGAACAAAGGGACTTTCCAGTACCTTGGTGTGCAGCCATCCATTTTTCAATTGCCCTGACTACATGGGGAGCAGTGGTAAGATAGTATGGGACTTGTTGTCTACTTTGTTCCATGTGGGGTACCATTTGTACCTGGACAACTTTTAAGCAAGCATGTTACTTTTTAGACATTTATTCCCTCAAAAAATTGGCAGCTGTGGCATCATGTGACCTAATCGCAGGGGTTTCCCCCAACAACTCATTAACACCCCACTTAGAAAGGGAGAGAAAGCCTGCTTGCAGAATGCAGAACTGCTAGCAGTAAAATGTAAGGACAAACATGATGTGTTCATCCTGTCTTTCATTCGCCAATGGTCCAAATTCACACAGTGTCTGGTGTTGTTGGAAGCCTCTCTGCATCCACGACTTTAATCTAAATATGGAATGTGTAGACTACCAAATGATGAAGCCATATTTAGCATCCAGCACAGCTAGACACTGGTACAAAAAGGGGTCTATATATTTATTTCAATTGGCTCTATACAATTAGTTTGTTATTCACAAAGCTACTGAAAGAACTGGATCCTTCCTAAAATTTCAGGAAGTGATCATCTCAGCCCTTTTGTATCCAGAAGGAACTGTAGCCCAAAGCTTAAATCCAGATACAGTTAGGCGGCTGCATGAGAGGCATTTTCCAGATGTCTTTCAGCCTACCCCAGCTCAAAGGTCACCCCAAAATGATGTTGTGTCTGTGGTAAATGTGGAATAAGGTGTCACCTGTTTTTTGTCCCTCCTGTACTGACCATCCTGGCCTAGGCATCAAGGACTGCTTTTGTCCCTGCCACACCATAGTGAACTAATGGTCTAAGGTACAGCATGGCACAGTATAGGGGGTGCACATAATTCTGCACAAGGGTCTCTAAAGATGTTAGGTAGTCAGGAAACTGTCTATCACATTTTGAGAGACCCTAAAATCAAAGGCTGGAAAGGTTGTTCCAAATAGTTAAGTTACAAGAAAAGTAAAAAAAAAAAAAAATTGTTATTTTATTTTAAATAATGTTATATTGTTACTGTGTGTTATTGTTAATTGTTGTTTGCTTTGCAAGAATTCCAATCAGCTGCAGCAATGATCTGTGTATTCTGACAGCAGCAGAGTGCTGCTCCCAGAATACATACATCAGTGCCTGCAGTGCTGCAGAGGGAGATTTTTCCACCTGCAGTTAAAATAAAACAATTTATTTATGGAGTGTGTGGTGGTTAGGTGACAGTAGCTCTTATGCTCAGCATAAACTTTTTTCACTTTTTTCTGGCAGAGGTTTTTTTATCCACACCATTTGATTTAAATGGAGGAATCTGTTATGTATGCCCAACATAAGAAGTGTGGGGTGGATGTGTGGCAGAAGCTTCTATTGTTGGGCATGAACTGTTTCTGGCAGAGATTTCTTCATCTACATCGACTGACATCGATATGTACATGTATATCTAACACTAGGAGTGTTACAGATACACGTTCTTTTTAGAGGCCCTAAAATGCCAGGGCAGTTCAAACACCCCCCAAATTACCTCTTTTTGAAAAGTAGACACCCCAAGTTATTTTCTGAGAGGCATGTTGAGTCCATGGAAGATTTTATTTTTTCCCACAAGTTTTTGGAAAAATATTATTTTTTTACAGAAACTTGACACTTTAACCACTTGCCGACCAGCTGCCACAGTTGCACTGCGGCAGAATGGCTCGACTGAGTGAAACGATGTTATGTAATGTCGCTTCGCCCTGTGGCCACTAGGCGCACGCCCCTTGCTCTCTCACGGAGCCAATGCGAGTACCCAGCGGTCTCGATTAACGCCAGGCTCCTGCGATCGCTTGGGGCACATGGCGAACCGGGATCTGTGTGTGTAAACACACAGTTTCCGGTTCTCTGAGGAGAGAAGTGGCAGATCATCTGTTCATATAGAGTATGAACAGCGATCTATCTCTTCCCCTACACAGTCTCCTTCAGTTAGAACACACACTAGGGAACACATTAACCCCTTGATCGCCTCCTAGTGTTAACCCCTTCCCTGCCAGTGACATTTTACCAGTAATCAATGCATTTTTATAGCACTGATCGCTGTAAAAATGCCAATGGTCCCAAAAATGTGTCAAAATTGTCCGACGTGTCCACATTATGTCGCAGTCCCAATAAGAAATGCAAATTGCCGCCATTACTAGTAAAAAAAAAAAATTATAATAAAAATGTCATAAAGCTATCCACTATTTTGTAGATGCTATAACTTTTGCGCAAACCAATCAACATACACTTATTGCGATTTTTTTTTTTTACCAAAAATATGTAGAAGAATACATATCGGCCTAAACTGAGGAAAAAAATATTTTTTTTTATATATTTTTGGGGGATATTTATTATAACAAAAAGTAAAAAAATATTGCGTTTTTTTTCAAAATTGACGCTCTTTTTTTGTTTATAGCGCAAAAAATAAAAACATCAAATACCACCAAAAGAAAGCTCTATTTGTGGGAAAAAAGGGACGTCAATTTTGTTCAGGTGCAATGTCGCACGACCGGGCAATTGTCAGTTAAAGCGACGCAGTGCCGAATCACAAAAAGTGCTCTGGTCAGGTAGGGGGTAAAATCTTCCGGGGCTGAAGCGGTCAATAAGATCTTTCTCACACATTACATGGGTATATGGGGAATTACACTCCCAAAAAACATTCTGCTACTGCTATGGGGATACCATATATGTGGGACTTTTTGGCAGCATATACCCGTACAGGGTCTATATACTGTATATAATAACATTTATTTCTTGTGCTAATTGCAGCAATAACAAATGTGAGGTAATCTGTTTTTGCAGTCGTTTTTCTCTTTTTCAATTAAAGTATTTTAAACGATAATACACTACCTGGTACATTTTGTTTTTAAAGCATTACAGGCAAAGTGACATTTGTTGAAAAGGTAGATACAATGAATATATTATAATAAAACACTTTTAGACCTTGATAACTTAAATGTGATCAATTCTGGTTAGTGATGACCAAGGGGAGCACTGGTGTGTGATACTAATTTTTGGGGTGTATTCATGAAGTGGTGATTTGAAAGATTCCTAAATGGAGGGGCAGGAGGCGGAGCCTAGCGGAGCAGACATGCATTGTTAGAGCTCCACACCGCTGAGGAGAGAAGAGAAGGACAAAGCGGAGCCTGCAGGCTCAAAAGGTATCCATTTGAACCTTTTTGCCCCAGGGAACAAACTGTGAAAGTTTGGGCAGGAAATATGGTACTGGGAGGAAACCGTGGCAGAAATAAAAATCACCTCACAAAGAGCTCACAGGCACTCACTGCAACTAAAGCAGCTCCAGTCACCTCACAAGATACAGCATCAGGGCGCTCTCACAGACAGAAAATGTCACAGCAAGACTCTCCATTTGAGTCAGATACAGAACAAATCCTCTCACAAACTTCTCCACAAGCCTCCTCAGTATCCCCAGTAATATTATTACAATTTGAAAAGATGCTTCATAAGGCTTTAAAACAAACCTCAGACCAAATAACAAAAAGCCTAACTAAAGAAATAAGAGAGCTGGGAAACCGCACCGCAGCCTTAGAAATAAAAATGGATGAAATTGAAATTACAACCCAAGAAAATATAACAGAATTGGAACAATTAAAAAAAGAGAATTTAATACTTCAAACTAAGCTCGAAGATTACGAAAATAGAGCCAGACGTTCAAACTTGCGCATAAGGGGAATACCTGAAACTGTGACAGACCTGCAATCTACTATTACTGCTCTATTACAAGAACTAAAGCCAGATATCCCTATTGAACGTTTAGAACTGGACAGAGTACACAGAGCCCTCACAGCCAAAAAGAAAGATGGACCCCCACGTGATATAATCACAAAATTTCATTATTACAGAACGAAAGAACAAATACTAATTGCTGCAAGAGAAAAAAAGGAACTTAATTTTCAAGGACACAATTATCAAATTTTTGCTGACCTATCCCAAATTACTATTACTAAAAGACGATCCATGAAACCCCAACTAATGGAACTGCAACGCCACAACATTATGTATCAATGGGGCTTCCCCTTTTCAGTCAGATTTATCTACCAAGGTACAATTTACAGAAGCAGATCAGCAGATGAACTACAACAAACCCTTTTAAAATTAAATCTGACAGAACCCACAAGCAGCAACACTCCCACACGTAGAAGAATGACGTCATCTTCACCTTCAGGCAGCACCCAGAAAATTTCAGAACAAAATGGGAATCATCATTCTCACAAAAGAGGCCGTTATGCCACATCATCCATGGACCAAGAAGATTCAATGGACTGACATCCTAATTCCTGATATCTCTTCATTTATTATACTAAGAGATGGTTCTCTATAAAAAACCTATATTTATAACTGAATGTAACTGCATTCTGATAGTCACACACTGTGTGGGATCATGTTACATTCCAGTTATATTTCTTATTACTTCTGATTCATATAGCCTTAGAATATATAAGTGAAATAAGGACATTCTTGTTCAGTTATATATTATCAGGTAATAACAATAGATTTATTACTTTTTAGGACAAATATGTTCAATAATCCAGAAGTAATGGAAGCTTTTTCTTTCTTTTCTTAAAACAAATATATTATTACCTAACTAGTTCCTAGAATTATGTTTTTGTTTATTCTAATCTGAAGCAATACAACCTCAATTTTATGAGTTAACATATCTAAACAGTTACATATGAATAAAATATGTAATTGTTTACTCTAAAAGGGTTAAAATCCCAAAATAATTCAAACTATCTTCATCAATACCAAAGTTATTAACAGTACCTTTCTAACTGAATGATTTAGCCTAGGGCAAGACTAACCATATACAACCACCCTGGAATAAATAATTTCAACAAAAACTATATTCTGCACTCCAATTAATGAAACATCATTTTGATGTCTTTTGACATAGCACTTCTCTCCTGTAAGCGGAAGATCCGTGTACCCCCATTAGCCCTCCTCATTCTCCCAACCATATTATGTGGGAGTGTGACGAAGGCACTTATTCCCCTGAGAGAGATATTTATTTTCTTTCACGGGTAAATTGTGATTACTTGCAAAAAATAATTTATACAATGTATCATCTAATCTCATATGTTTTTTGTTTACTCTTTACTCCAGAATTCACTGGTTTCTTTTCTATCTATTCATCTCTTCAGTCCACACAGGTTGATCTGCGCAGTCAGCTCTGCATAACAAAAAGTAAGTCAAAACTATTTGATCTATTGCCATGGCACCACTGAATATACTTTCCCTGAATGTTCAGGGAATAAATGTCCCTCAAAAAAGGACCAAAGCCTTCCGTACTTTCCATAACAAGAAGGCTCACATAGTATGCCTCCAAGAAACACACTTCACCAAAGAATCTACTCCAAAATATATTTCTCCTTTTTATCAACAAATTTACACGGCTTCTGCCTGTACCAAGCAAAGGGGAACTCTAATTGCATTTCACCGATCCACACCATTCACCTTATCATCAGAAATTAAAGACCCAGAAGGTAGATACCTGATACTCATGGGTTATATAATGGATACAGCAATCACGGTGATTTCCTACTACGCTCCTAACAAACAACCTACACCATTCATCTCACATATATTACAAGTGATTAATACACACAAAATAGGAACAGTGATAATGTGTGGGGATTCGAACCAGGTCCTCCTCCCATTTCTAGATAAATCACCTTTTACACCATCCAAAATAACCTCTAGATTACCTTTTTCTCAACTTCTTTACAAATACAATCTGGTAGATTCATGGAGAGAAAGTAACCCAATGAAAAAGAAATTCACTTATTTCTCGCACCCTCATCAAACCTTCACCAGAATAGATCATATTTTTCTAACAATAGGAATGATACCAGAAATTATTGCATCAGATATAATTCCGATTCCGTGGTCTGACCATAATGCAGTATACACTACTATAGCCTCAGCCATACCAAAAGCGCATGACCCAACGTGGTACTTACCGGACATAATGCTCAAACACCCACTACATCAGATGGCCATTGAACAAGCTTTAAAGGAATACATATCAATTAATAATACAACAGACATCTCCCCAATAACACTGTGGGAAGCTCATAAGCCTGTCTTGCGTGGTACAATACAAAGACAAATGGCACTATTTAAACGGGAACGCAAAAATCTAGCAAAAAAACTAGAACTCAATTTTAATGCAGCCTACATATCATTTCAAGATAATCCATCTCAGAGTACAAAATCTCATCTGGAAAAATCTAGATTGGAATACGATCTATTTCTCACTGAGTCAGTTGATAAATCCCTCAAACGCTCCAAACACAATTTCTACATGAATACAAACAAACCAGGTACATATTTGGCTCGGGCATTAAATTCAACTAACAAATCTTTCAAACCAATACGTTTGAAATTATCAAAAAATGTTTACACTTGTAATCCAGTTAAAATAGTCCATAAATTTCACTCACATCTCGCAACTTTATACAAGACAAACAATGAATTTAATCCTACAGAGGCTGAATCCTTCTTCTCAAAAATAACCTTACCTGAGTTATCTCAGAATCAAAAAAGCAGTTTGGATGAGCCTATAACTATAGATGAAGTTGCTAACGCCATAAAAGACCTAAAACTTAACAAAAGACCAGGCCCAGACGCCTACTCGGCTTTATACTATAAAACATTCTCAGAAATACTCTCTCCCATTCTCACTGAAACTTTTAACAAACTTCTAGATGGACATTCTTTTCGGCAAGAAACACTAATGGCAATTGTTTGTATGATCCCAAAACCCCTTTCTGATGATACTTCCTGTGTGAATTATCGGCCTATCTCTCTGTTAAACCTCGATATTAAATTATTAGCAAAAATAATAGCAAAACGCCTCAATAGCATTATAGGAAAATTAATACATAGAGATCAAGTAGGCTTCATGCCAAATAGATAGGCAGGCGATGATATACGCAGGGCAGTGTTATTGGCACATATTGCTAAAAAACGGAAAATCCCTTTATGTTTTCTATCTCTCGATATTAAGAGGGCATTTGACACAGTATCCTGGCAATATATGCAATATTCATTACAAAAATGGGGTTTTGGACCCCACTTTTTAACATGGATCAAAGCATTATATAATAAACCCAAAGCCTATATAAAATATGCTGGATACAAATCTGAAGCCTTTAATATCGAAAGAGGTACCCGACAGGGTTGCCCATTATCTCCCTTATTATTTGCCCTTATACTCGAACCCATGGCCCAATACATCAGAACAAACCAAACTATAACTGGCATTGAAGTAGGAGGTATTACACACAAATTATGTATATTTGCAGACGATATATTACTTTTTCTATCATCACCACAGGTCTCTGGTCCTAACTTAATACCAGCTCTTGATGGATTTGCAGCCCTATCCGGCCTTATGATTAATCCTAAGAAATGCCTAGTGCTTAATATTTCACTCACAAACATGGAATTGATCCCGGCTAGGGCTGCACTCCCATTCACATGGGCAGAAAAATCAATCCCATATCTTGGAATTCATTTAACAGCATCTCATTCTGACTTATTCTCAACCAATTATCCTCCTGTATTAAGACAGATCACAAATCTAATAAAACAATGGTCGCAACTTCCTTTATCCTGGATAGGGAAGATTAATGCAATCAAAATGACTATTCTACCCAAATTGCTTTATCTATTCAGAGTCCTCCCTATTCCAATTCCTTCCTATTTTTTGAGAATAGTACAAAAAAGAGCAACTTCGTTTAGATGGGGCTCTTCTAAACCACGTATACCTATACACACACTACATCTTCCCAAAAATAAAGGAGGCCTGGGATACCCTAATTTTACTAACTACTACAGAGCAGCACATTTGGCCAGTCTGTCCAAATACCATGCAAAACAGGAAATCCCATTATGGGTATTTATAGAGGCTTCAGAAAATTACCCTCTATTAATATCAAATTTATTATGGCTTGATCCTAAAGACCGCTTTAAAATTCATAATCCCATAACTAAACACTTCTTATCTCTCTGGGATAAACTAAAAACCAAATATCAGTTACAATCTCCACACAATCCTCTCCTCCTTTCTTTTATCAGAAATCCGGCCTTTTATCCGGCATGGATCTACCCAAATTCTTTTAAAGCTTGGACAACATCAGGCATTCAGACACTAAATGACTTCATAGCATCTAAATCATTCCTTTCATTCCCATCGCTTAGAGAAAAATATGATCTACCAAACTCTGAGATATTTAGATATCTCCAAATCAAAAATTTCTATACACCATTCCTAAAGGGGGATACACCATTATCCCAATTATCCACTTTTGAATCAATCTGTACAAAAGATCCATTTGCTAAAGGTACAATTTCATCACTTTATAATCAATTATATGGAGTAGCAAATCTTAATAGACCCTCTTACGTTCAGAGGTGGGAGGAGGACCTGGGACGAACTTTAGAAGACACGGACTGGTCTAACATATGGCTCACATCTAAGTCATCTTCACCCAACATCTTAGCACTGGAGACAAATTATAAAGTCCTAACTCGCTGGTACCTTGTACCCGCTAGAGTGGCAAAATATTCACCTAATACCTCAGCTCTTTGTTTTCGAGGATGCCCAGAAATAGGCACATATTTACACATATGGTGGACGTGCCCAGTAATCCAAACCTTCTGGAAGGAAGTCTTCGTGATTGCATCTAAAATATTTAAAAAAATAATACAACCAGATCCATATTTAACTTTACTTAATCTAAAACCGGAATGGTTAACACTCTCTCAATTCAAACTTATGATCCAACTAATAACGGCTGCAAAACAAACAGTGGCCAAGGCATGGAAATCTCCTACATTGGTACTAGCAGAAACAATTCACAGAATGAATAATACAATGTCCCATGCTAAGATGGTAGCCATCGATCAAAATCAAATTCCAAAATTTGAAAAACTTTGGCATCCTTGGATAAAACAACAGTTCCTGTCAAACTTCAATGACTCTGTCCTGTTGCCATGGTAACAGATTAAATGACTTACAGAGACACCCATTCTAAGGCTTCAAAGAGAACTAAAAAGAATAATAAACTGACGAGCGGGACAACCTTGTGGACCATACCTCTACCTTTCAACCCTTTTTCTTCTTTCTCTTTCCTTTTCTCCACCTTACGATTAAAGCTCATTATCAGAATTTATTTGACCTATATACACTCTACTTGTAAACAATATGTATAGTAGGTATAAATCATTTAAATACCTACAAAAGTAACTAAGGAAATGATATACATCTTTAATTTAGGTTTACGTGAACCCAATGTTTAATATTTGAAATTTCATGATATTTACCTATATAAACCCTACTGTAAAACATTGAGCTTACTTTATAGATCCTTGTAAACTTACTTTATGTATCTTTATAACATTGTATACTCAATAAACTTCTTTTGACAAGGAAAGATTCCTAAATATACAGTGGGGACAGAAAGTATTCAGACCCCCTTAAATGTTTCACTCTTTGTTATATTGCAGCCATTTGCTAAAATCATTTAAGTTCATTTTTTTTCCTCATTAATGTACACACAGCACCCCATATTGACAGAAAAACACAGATTTGTTGACGTTTTTGTAGATTTATTAAAAAAGAAAAACTGAAATATCACATGGTCCTAAGTATTCAGACCCTTTGTTTAGTAATTAGTAGAAGCACCCTTATGTTCTAATACAGCCATGAGTCTTTTTGGGAGAGATGCAACAAGTTTTTCACACCTGGATTTGGGGATCCTCTGCCATTCCTCCTTGCAGATCCTCTCCAGTTCTGTCAGGTTGGATGGTAAACGTTGGTGGACAGCCATTTTTAGGTCTCTCCAGAGATGCTGAATTGGGTTTAAGTCAGGGCTCTGGCTGGGCCATTCAAGAACAGTCACAGAGTTGTTGTGAAGCCACTCCTTCGTTATTTTAGCTGTGTGCTTAGGGTCATTGTCTTGTTGGAAGGTAAACCTTTGGCCCAGTCTGAGGTCCTGAGCACTCTGGAGAAGGTTTTTCGTCCAGGATATCCCTGTACTTGGCCGCATTCATCTTACCCTCGATTGCAACCAGTCGTCCTGTCCCTGCAGCTGAAAAACACCCACACAGCATGATGCTGCCACCACCATGCTTCACTGTTGGGACTGTATTGGACAGGTGATGAGCAGGGCCTGGTTTTCTCCACACATACCGCTTAGAATTAAGGCCAAAAAGTTCTATTTTGGTCTCATCAGACCAAAGAATCTTATTTCTCACCATCTTGGAGTCATTCAGGTGTTTTTTTAGCAAACTCCATGCGGGCTTTCGTGTGTTTTGCATTGAGGAGAGGGTTCTGTCGGGCCACTCTGCCATAAAGCCCTGACTGGTGGAGGGCTGCAGTGATGGTTGACTTTCTACACCTTTCTCCCATCTCCCGACTGCATCTCTGGAGCTCAGCCACAGTGATCTTTGGGTTCTTCTTTACCTCTCTCACTAAGGCTCTTCTCCCCCGATAGCTCAGTTTGGCCGGACGGCCTGCTCTAGGAAAGGTTCTGGTCATCCCAAACGTTTTCCATTAAAGAATTATAGAGGCCACTGTGCTCTTAGGAACCTTAAGTGCAGCAGAAATTGTTTGTAACCTTGGCCAGATCTGTGCCTTGCCACAATTCTGTCTCTGAGCTCTTCAGGCAGTTCCTTTGACCTCATGATTCTCATTTGCTCTGACAAGCACTGTGAGCTGTAAGTGCCAGTTCACACTGGGACAACTTGTCAGGCGACTTGTACAATGGAACCGTTCTAATCGCAGCGACGCAAGTCGCTCTGACTTAGAAAAAGGTACCTGTACGACTTTGGGGGCGACTTGCATTGACTTCTATACAGAAGTCATTTTGCAAGTCGCCGCTCCTGTCGTGTCTAGGTTGCCTGAGGCAGTCATGCTGCAAGTCGTGCTCCCTCAGTGTGAACCGACACTAAGGTTATATATAGACAGGTGTGTGGGTTTCCTAATCAAGTCCAATCAGTGTAATCAAACACAACTGGACTTAAATGAAGGTGTAGAACCATCTCAAGAATGATCAGAAGAAATGGACAGCACCTGAGTTAAATATATGAGTGTCACAGCAAAGGGTCTGAATACTTAGGACCATGTGATATTTCAGTTCTTTTTTAGTAAATCTGCAAAAGTGTCAACAATTCTGTGTTTTTCTGTCAATATGGGGTGCTGTGTGTACATTAATGAGGAAAAAAATGAACTTAAATGATTTTAGCAAATGGCTGCAATATAACAAAGTGTGAAACACGATTGCACATTCCGACAACAAAATCCATGTTTTTTTTCAGACGGATGTTGGCTCAAACTTGTCTTGCATACACATGGTCATTGTTGTGCATTGCATCATTAGTTTAATGCCACACTGTTTGTTTTGGATATATTTATTATACACACATTTTTTTCTTCACTGAAGATATCTCACTCAATGGGTATCTAGTAATATTAGGGATTGTGTACAATGTGTACAATATTTTTTAGTCATTTTTCACATTATTATTTATTTTTTGTGTCCAGCGCTACACTGATTATTGTATACACACGGTCACACAATGTTGTCCTAAATTCCGAACATCAAGAACGCGGTGAAGTACGACGGCACTAGAAAAGGGAAGTTCACTACCAAGTGCGCCACCCTTTGGGCTCCTTCTGCTAATCTCGTGTTAGTAGAAGTTTGGTGAGAGACGATTCACGTTTTTCAGCCTCGTGCTTTTCAGATCATTACTGCTCCTCAGTTTGTGCTTGTGGATTTGTATCTGTTCTTCAGTGCGTGTAGTAAGTTCGCATTTGTTTGTCAGTGCGTATTATTATTATTATAGTACGTATTTTATTTTTAGTACATTCTTGTCCGCTAGTTTCTGATTTTCAGCTCGCACTTCTCAGGCCTTTCTGTTTTTCAGTGCTTTCTGTTAGATTGTTCTGACCAGCCGACCGTTTTGAAGCCATGTTGTGGTTACATACTCATGGTAGAGTTCGTGCTGTGTGGGGGCTTGGTGTTGGGGTTCCTGCTTTGACCCAAACCCAGTCCATGAACAGGGTGGGGAGGAGTTCATGGACGAAGAATTGGTGGCTCCATTGTGACCAATTCTCTCACATGCCTTTGTTGCGGTAGATCTGTGAGGATAACCCTGATGATTTCAGGAATTATCTCTGGATGACGGACCCTGTTTTTCACCATTTGTTGGCTTTGCTGTCCACTTATATTAGCAGGCAGGACACCTGCATGCGGCAAGCCATCACTCCTGAACAGAGGCTAGTTGCCACGTTGTGGTACTTAGCGACGGGGAGAAGTCTGCAGGACATCAAGTTCTCGACAGGCATCTCCCCCCAGGCTCTGGGGATCATTAATCCAGAGACCTGTTCTGCCACCATTCAGGTTCTGCAGAAGGACTATATTAAGGTAAGATTTCTCCTTTAACATCACATTATATTTATTTAATGTTTGCTAATGTATTGTATTTCTTTCATCATTCCCTAATTACCATGATTGTAATATGCTGTGAATGTCCCCTTTGTTCTTATGCATACTGGAAGCTTTTAAACTTCCCTTTTGTCCTTTATGCATATTTGCCTTCACTAACCTCCCCAGCATACTATCCTGGGCCCATACACACCTAGCCTAGTCACTTAACAATGTATTTTGTCAGCTCCATAGTAGTGCTTTACCCTAAACACCCCCTAAAATGTGTACAAATGTTATTTGTAGCCTTAAATTCATGCAGAGTGCCAGAGTCCCCCCAACCGCTAAGTCAACCGATACAGTCCTCTATCTGCTGACTTTGTCAAACCCATCCACACTATACCTACCTCTTTTGTGGTCATATTTATGGATGAATTCACCAAAGCATGTAGTGAAAGGGCCTGCCTGAATACTTTCAAATGGTACTGTTTAAAGTTGTGTTCTCCTATTATCTTGATAGGTAATTGCATAATGTAAAAAAGTGCTTCAATTTGTACAATGTGTATTCATATTTTTGTATTAACAACACTTCTTAACCTGTCCAGTGGGCTGCCAATAGTGTAAATAAGGAGGGGCTGGCCAAAGTAACACACATTATGTATGCATTCAGCTCTCAATGAAGTGGAGAGGGTTACCTGTCCAAAACATCTCCCCCCTCCTAAAATTTTTACAATGGGCCATCAGAGGGGGTGAGGCATCTGATAAGTGGACCTTCTTTTTGTCTTTAAATACTCCTTAAAATAAATGTTAATACTGATAGTGGCCAAGAATGTTTTGGTCTAATCTGCTTGCAATGTTTATGTGCAAAATGACTAATTTTTTTTCTTGTTTGACTCCATAGTTTCCTTCAATGCCACAGGAATGGCAGACTGTGGCATCCCAGTTTGCCCAGCGGTGGGACTTTCCCAATTGCGGAGGGGCAATAGATGAGAAGCACAACCACATTGTCCCACCCCCCAAATCGGGGTCATACTATTATAACTATAAGGGGTTTAATAGTATTGTAATGTTGGCGGTGGTGTCGGCGACATATGAGTTCCTGTATGTGGATGTGGGGAAGAATGGCCAGATGTCGGATGGTGGAGTCATTGCCCAAACCGAATTTTACAGACGGCTCCAGAGTGATGGCTTGGGATTGCCACCTGCTGAAGAGAATGTGGAAGGACTCCCATTTGTCTTTGTCGCTGATGAAGCATTTGGTCTGGTTGAACACCTGATGTGGCCGTTCCCAATGAGGACCAGAGGGTTTTTAACTGCCGGCTGGCCAGAGCCAGAAGAGTGGTGGAAAATGCCTTTGGAATAATGGCCAGCCGGTTCTGCCTATTCCTCACTGCAATAAACATGGCAGAATATAAAATCAATCATATCATTATGGCATGCTGCATATTGCATAACTTTTTAAGAAAAAATGCATCGAACTATGTGGCCTCAGTTGGGACTGAGGCCGGCTTATTACTGGATGCAACAATCCTGACGGCTCTTGAAGCTGGCCATCCTGACTTGCCCCCCCTAAAGCGCCCGCAAAGTTCGCGAAAAGTATCTAGAGTACTTTGCAGGTAGGGGGCCATTTATACGCCACAAAATGGTTAAGAAACACGTAAAAATATTTTTTTTATTTAAACCTAAATAATATTTACTTTGATTTACTGCTTGTGTTTCTTTTAGCTGGCTCCTAGGTTATCCAATGGGCTTTTCTTTTTTCCCTTTTTGTTCATTATTGCAAACATAATTTTCTGGATACATGAGGTGACAATCTCTTCTTCAGAGAACTATTATTTTGTGGGTCTGCTACACACACACACACCTTTTTTTATGTTAATGTATGAAATGCATTACTGATAAAAATATTCATCATTTTCAGCAACATGACTTAAATTTGTGGAGTCGTGAAAATGGCATGATTGTGGCAAATTATAAAGCACTGTGGGTATTATTTACTAAAGGAAATTCCACTTTGCACTCCAATTGCACTGCAAAAGTGCACTTGAAACTGCACTGAAACTGCACTAGTAGTGCAAAGTAGATTTGCCTTTAGTAAATAACCCCCATTGTTACTGTAAACACCAACTTGCTACAAAAATTACTATTGAGCATTGGAAGAAGAAGCCACACATTGCTGAGTAAAAAACATTTTACTCAAAGCACATTCACATGTGCGTTAGAAAAGGGTTTTTAAACAAACCAACATCTTTGTTGTATAACATTTTTTTTCACATTACAAATACCCTTTTTTGGTTAAACAGGCATGTTTCAAACCATAACATACACAACTCAGGAACTTACAAATGTAGTTAACCTGAAATGAAATTTGCATCCTTTTTTTCCCACAAATAGAGCTTTCTATATTATATACTGTGTACACCACCAGACGTGTATTAGAAACTGTACACACTGTATGAGGAGGCACTAATGAGAAGGCACTGATGAGGCTGCACTGATAGGCAGCACTGATGGGCACTGATAGGTGGCACTGATAGGTGGCACTGGTGGTAACTGATAGGCTGCACAGATGGGCACTGATAGGCTTCACAGATGGGCACTGATAGATGACACTGATGGGCCCTAATAGGATGCACTGATGGGCACTGATTGGCACTGATTGGGCTGCGCTGATAATCAGGGCACTGATGATAGTTCCCTGATTACCAGTGTAAGCAATGTGCTCACAGGCTTGCCAGTTAACAGCTCTCCTTTTCTCTCACAGTCGCAGCATGGGAGGAAAGGACTGCCAATAACTGCCAAGACTGTTTCCATGTGGCCAGCCATGATTGGACACAGCTGATTACATCATAAAGGGCCATTGTGATTGGCCCTTTACCACTATCTTTGATCAGCTGTGTCCAAAAGACAAGAGCATGCCAGATGCGCGCCCCAGGGGGCACACAAAAGGTGGTGTTCTGGAAGGATGTTCATGGATGTCCTCCCAGAACTGGAAGACCATTCTGTTGCCATCTTTTGGCTATAGCACAGGCGGGAATTAGTTAAAGTGTTACTAAACCCAGTAATATGAAAATAGTTCACCTGCCCCCCACCCACACACACACACAAACACACACACACACAGTGCCCACAGCTTATGATTCTTCTTTTACATTAAAACATTGCCACTATATACCTTTTTGGCTGATCTGTATACCACAGCCACTGATAAACTGCACAGTTTCTCCAGTGCTGAGAGTTCAGGAAGTTCAGGAAGGAGGAGATTTCCCCTTCAGCCTGGATACATGCCCACATGTGTGATGCCAATATCATGTGACCTGGCCAGCTCTGAGAACAAGTAAATATTATATCCAGCATAAAAGACACAACTGAGCACGTGCATGTTAACTACCCTTCCTGTGTCAGCTGCCTTTGCCCAGATAGACAGTGCAGGAGGGAAGGACCTGTGCATACAGGATAAAACAGCCTCTTTACACAATGAAGAGGATTAACCTCTTAAGTTCCACAGTGAGTATACTATGTTGCATATACAGACAGATGTTACTGTTGTGGGTTTAGTAACACTTTAAGCACTATGCCCATTGGGTTATATATTTTGTCCCAGTCATCTTACAAAATATTGTACATGCCATTCTGCCTGTGTGGTAGTAGACTGCATTTTGATATTTTTTCTCCTGACATAGATATTCAGTAAGCACACGTAAAGATTGTTCTGTGAGACAATGGAGTTGATTTGCTAAAGGCAAATAGGCTGTTCATTTTGCAAGGGAATCTTTACTGTGCAAGGGAATTTCACTAAGCACAATGAAAGTGTTAAAAACTCACAGAAAAAAAACTGTATTTTTAATTACATGTGAAAGGATGATGAACATCATTGCAAAATTCCCTTGCCAAGTCAATATTCCCTTAAAAGTATTAGTTTGCTGTTTGTTTTCCAGGGATTCAAACTTTATCCAGCCTGCTACCCTTGTCCTGCACTGATTATCTTTAGTTAAGTACTCACTGCGCTTTGATTTTATATTACACATTTTTATTGAAATAGTGGGGCTGATCAGTAAATTATAGTGTGCATAGCTCATCTCAGTGTCTACAGAAGAGAAGCAGATTGGATGCAATTAGGTTTTGCAATGCATGCAGTTGATATGGGTCAGTTTTTTCTTTGTTTTTTTTCTAAATTAAAAGGGAACTTCACTCAAAACTCCAACAGTGTTTAATTTTTAGGTATGTGTTTAAGTGCAAAATTGCAGGTGTTTCCCTCTAAAAAAAACCTCTTGACTAAAATACATATTGTGTGATTTGATACACTAATAGATGCAAAATATAAAATTAAATCAATTTTTGAAATGTACCTGCCTACTCACAAATAAACTGTCCTTTTTGAGGAAAAAACACATAGGCAAGTATTTTCATATAAAAAAATCTACATTACTTCTGGCTCATAACAAAATAGAGGAAGGCAACGCTCGGAAAACTGCTTGAATTTGCGAAGCCTTTGTACCCCAGGGCTCACATCAACTCTTTGTAACTAAAAATTGGTAGCCTGAGAAGTCCATATAATAGGGAGCACAATCTGGTCCAGGACTCCCAGAGATCATGAACAGCAGCAGACGACATGTATGTCCCCAGGCTGTGGTACTACAACAGCCTGTGTCTTCTGTCAGACCAGACTGAACCCAGGCCATCACTCTCTTGTCTTCCCTGCAGCCTTCCCTCCACACTTCCCTGCAGCCTTCCTTGGAGGCTGTGGCTCTGGAGGTGGACTTGTGGCAGGAGGAGGAGGAGGATGGCCAACCGCACATAAGTGCATGTACTCACTAATTTGGCCCCTCAACCCCTTACGAAGTGACTGAAATATAAGATTCTCACACATGAAGTGCGGCCCTCCTCCATTTGCTGCCATTTTGCAGCTACATAGCAGCCATAGGCCTCTTCAGCATCGGGGGGTGTTTTTAGGGCTGCATTAGCCTCCTTAATGAGGCCCAGTGCTGCCTCCTTCACGTTACTCCCTTTCCTGGCCCTTTTTGTTGTAAGGTGGAGAGGAGGCACCTGGGATTGGGTGAGGCTACTGGGCCTGGCCACCTCCTGGTTGACACTTACCCCCGCCTCCTACTGGCTGACACTTACCCCCACCTCCTCCTGGCTGCCACATTCCAGAGCCTTGTCCTGGCTGAAGTCTTCCTGTGTATGAAAAAGGGACATAGTTGTAGTTTTTGGTTCATCAATCACACACAATTTTCAGCTCATGCCTGTTGCAAATTGAATTTTAATAAATAGAAAAGACTATCATTCTGAGCCCAGAATTTTTCATTCTTGTCACAATCATTTTTGGCCCCTACTGTCTATTGATATGTCAAACACTTTTTGCTCAATCATTCATTTGTTAGCAATAATAACCTCTAGTTAACACCAATAATTTTCGGACAATAAATATGTTCAAAAATACTATACCTGGCTCCAGCTGGGCTCTTCAACTTCTTCGAGGATGGAAGGGCCAGGTTGGTCCTCAGAAGCCTCAGCTGGGGTTAATGGAAGTGTAGAAAGTGATTCCCTGGCTTCAATCTGGTCTTCCAGAAACCGCATCTAGTTGTAGTACCACAGACTGGGTACATACACATCCTTTGCTGCTGCTCCTGATTTCATGGAAGCTTGGACCTTATTAAGCTCCTTCCTATACATGCTTCTCAAGCTACCAATTTTCTTATCCACAAACTCAATGTCTGCATCGGGGACCTGTGTCTTCACAAATTGCAGCACTTTCTCCAGCGATGCCTTCCTAGCTGGTTTATTTCGATATAAGGGGTTTTTACCCTCCCACAAATTTCTCATATCCCTGTATCTGTCTATGAACTGGCCCATGAATTCAGGGTCTTTGAATTGTTTCATATTTGTTGCAAGACAAAACACAAGACAAAAACACTAATATCAGGCTAAACTCTCCTAATCTTATCCCAATATAGGCCTCAATCTCGAATCAGTATAGGCCACTGATGTCCCAAGTTAAAATGTTACCTTCATTATAATGTTCGGCGCTTCCTCCACTCACAGATCGTACATACGACACACGCGTATTAGCTTTATATACACTGCGCATGCATGAAACTCCGCCCGCTTCACCCGCCCCTGACGTTCTTTCTCGAATATTCCCCACCCCTTCTCTTTCGTCGCAGTGGGAGAGGAACATGGCGGAGACACAGCAGATTCGTGATAATAGCAGTAACGAGGAGACGGAAAGCCCGAAGCCCGAAATGTCCAGGAGATTTAAAGACTCAAATATGGCCTTTGTAGAGATGGTGGAAATGGTGGACATCTTGAAGAGGGCCGACTATGACGGGAAGTATGGACCATACCTAAACCCAAATGTGAGAAAGGCCACGATCATGACTAAAGTTGTGAAGAGTCTGCACAGGAATTTTGGGGTACGATGATCCAAGGAGCAATTGAGGAAACGCTGGCCAGACCTGAAATTGAGGGACCAGGATCAGTACAGAAGGATCAAGAAAGTGCTTCTAAAAAGTAAGTAGTTGTCGTGTGTTCCAATTATTATTATTATTACTTGCATGTGCTTTTCTTTACTGTTGTACAGTTTAAAATGGCTACTTTCATGTTCATGGGCACATGAAGGAAATATTGTTTGTTTGCCAACTAAATATGATGTTTTGGGCAGATAAAGGGTTAACTACATTTGGTCATGCTAATTTGTATTAAAAGAAGTTTAGGACATTGCTGTCTAGATGTGTTTGAAACTAGAAAGAATTGCAAACTTGATTCAGTGTAATGTAAGTGTAATGTAAGGAGAAGACACTCAACAGCTGTTTACACATCTGGACTCAGAAGCACTAGTGTGGGACACAAGAACAAACTTTTTAGGGTGTCCCACACAGGTACTCCAGAGGATACTTGGGGTGTCTCCATGTGTCCAAAAAAGGTAAGTATTCCAGCTTTGGTAAGTGAAAAAATCATGTTTTCAGCTTGGAACTCTGGAATTTCTGGCCTCAAATATCTGTGCGCTAAGTACTGTAGGGATTAGCTCCGAGTTCGAGTCGGACTTATGTTCAACTCGAACATCGGCTGTTCGCAAGTTTGCCGAACAGCGAACAATTTGGGGTGTTTGCGGCAAATTCGAACACCGCAGAACACCCTTCAAAAGTCTATGGGAGAAATCATAAGTGCTAATTTTAAAGGCTTATATTCATGGTATTGTCATAAAAAGTGTTTGGGGACCTGGGTCCTGCCCCAGGGGACAAGGATCAATGCAAAAAAAAGTTTTAAAAAGGCTGTTTTTTCGGGAGCAGTGATTTTAATAATGCTTAAATTGAAACAAAAAAAGTGTAATATCCCTTTAAATTTCATACCTGGGGGGTGTCTATAGTATGCCTGTAAAGGGGCGCATGTTTCCCGTGTTTAGAACAGTCTGACAGCAAAATGACATTTCAAAGGAAAAAAAGTCATTTTAACTACTCGCGGCTATTAATGAATTGCCCGTCCGACAATTAGGGATGAGCCGAACACCCCCCGGTTCGGTTCGCACCAGAACCTGCGAACGGACCGAAAATTTGCACGAACGTTAGAACCCCATTGACGTCTATGGGACTCGAACGTTTGAAATCAAAAGTGCTCATTTTAAAGGGTAATTTGCATGTTATTGTCCTAAAAAGGGTTTGGGGACCCGGGTCCTGCCCCAGGGGACATGTATCAATGCAAAAAAACTTTTAAAAACGGCTGTTTTTTCGGGAGCAGTGATTTTAATGATGCTTAAAGTAAAAAAAAAAAAGTGAAATATTCCTTTAAATATCGTACCTGGGCGGTGTCTATAGTATGCCTGTAAAGTGGCATGTGTTTCCTGTGCTTAGAACAGTCCCTGCACAAAATGTCATTTTTAAGGGAAAAAAAGTCATTTAAAACTGCTTGCGGCTTTAATGTAATGTTGAGTCCTGGCAATATGGATGAAAATCAGTGAGACAAACGGCATGGGTACCCCCCAGTCCATTACCAGGCCCTTTGGGTCTTGTATGGATATTAAGGGGAACACCACACCCAAATTAAAATAAGGAAAGGTGTGGGGCCACCAGGCCCTATATACTCTGAACAGCAGTATACAGGCGGTGCAAACAAAACAGGGATTGTAGGTTTGTTATTAAGTAGAATCTGTTTGTAATTTTGAATGGGTACATTTTTAACGTGTTTAGCTCCAGCCAAAAAATCTTTTTTAAGCTTTTTGGAAAACATAGGGAAGGGTTATCACCCCTGTGACATTTGTTTTGCTGTCTGTGCTCCTCTTCAGAAGATTTCACCTCACTTTTTGTCCCAATGACAAATGTTTTTTGAAAATTTAGGGTTTTTGTGGAACAAGGATTGGAAAGCATCAGTGGAAAGGAGAAATGTTTTTCCCATATTAACTCTTACAGGAGAGAATTTCCCTTCCTAGGGGTAGATTTCATCTCACTTCCTGTTGTCTCCTTCCGTTTGCAAGTAGGAGTCATTTGTAAGTTAGATGTTTGAAAGTAGGGGCCTGCCCTATATACTCAGCAGAAATTTGGGCCTTAGGTGTTGTTGTGGCCACAACACTGTAAGCCCTCACAGGGCCCTGCTGTGAAATATTAGATCAAGAATTGTAATTACATGCCCCTGTTGAACAGGGGCTGAAAAATTAGGCCTTAGGCACTGGTGCCACAACACTGCAACCCCTCACAGATACTCTAGTTGGAATGCAGAAATGAGCCCTGCTGCAAAGTATTGCATCAAAAATTGTAATTACATGCCCCTGTTAAACAGGGGCTGAAAAATTAGGCCTTAGGTACTGGTGCTGGTGCCACAACACTGCAACCCCTCACAGATACTCTAGTTGTAACGCAGAAACGAGCCCTGCTGCAAAGTATTGCATCAAAAATTGTAATTACACGCCCCTGTTAAACAGGGGCTGAAAAATTGGGCCTTAGGCACTGGTGCTGGTGCCACAACACTGCAACCCCTCACAGATACTCTAGTTGTAATGCAGAAACTAGCCCTGCTGCAAAGTATTGCATCAAAAATTGTAATTACACGCCCCTGTTAAACAGGGGCTGAAAAATTAGGCCTTAGGTACTGGTGCTGGTGCCACAACACTGCAACCCCTCACAGATACTCTAGTTGGAACGCAGAAACAAGCCCTGCTGCAAAGTATTGCATCAAAAATTGTATATACACGCCCCTGTTAAACAGGGGCTAAAAAATTCGACCTTAGGCACTGGTGGTGGCGCCCAGAACCAAAAATGTTCTTACAAGCTATCAGTGTGATCATTGAGGAGGAAGAGGATAATTACTCAGGATAGTCACTCAGCATCAGCATAGGCAGTCTTTGAAGAGATCTGAGATTTAAAAAAAAAATATTCAGTTACATCAGCATCAGGTGCTTGGTAGCTGGTGGTGATCCAAGACTGATTCATTTTTATGAAGGTCAGTCGATCGACCGAGTTGGTGGACAGACGCACCCTGTGATCGGGTACAAAGCCTCCAGCAGCACTGAATGTGCATTCCGAAAGAACGCTGGATGCAGGACAGGCCAGTAGCTCAATTGCATACTGTGCAAGCTCTGGCCAGTGATCCATCCTCAAGACCCAGTAACCCAGAGGATTTTCGGTGGGAAAGGTGTCCAAGTCAGATCTTGCCCCTAGGTATTCCTGCACCATGTAAAACAGACGCTGTCGATGGTTGCTGGAACCGATCATACCTTGGGGCTGCGGGCCAAAAAATTGTCTGAACGCATCGGTCAGACGGCCACCTTCTCCACCGCTCCTTCTTTGACTGACCGAAGCCTCAGCAACACGTTGTCCAGAAACAGGAGTTTGTAACCTCCCAGTCTCTGGGAACGCGTTGCACAGACCTTTCTGCAAGGCCTCCCGAAGATGTTTCATCCTCTGCTCCCTCTGCGATGGCAAGATAAGGTCCGCAACCTTACCCTTGTAACATGGATCAAGGAGGGTTGCCAGCCAGTATTGGTCCTTCTCCTTGATACCACGAATACGAGGATCCTTACGCAGGCTTTGCAGGATCAGGGAGGCCATGCAGTGTAGGTTTGCTGAGGCATTCTCTGGGTCACTAAGGATGACATGGTCCGCAGCCACCTCCTTCCAGCCACGTACAAGTCCATGTGTTTCTTGGGACTGATCCCTTAAAGACTGCTGCTGATGCTGAGTGCCAGGCTCCACCTCCATACTGACACAATCTTCCTCCTCCTCCTCCTCCTCTTCCTGTGTGATCGGCAGGCATGCAGGAACACTGTCTGGATAAAGGGGGCCTTGAGAGCTAAGGAAGTCCTCCTCTTCCTGCCTCTGTTCTGCCTCAAGTGCCCTGTCCATTATTCCACGCAGCGTGTGCTCCAACAGGTGGACAAGGGGGACAGTGTCACTGATGCATGCACTGTCACTGCTCACCATCCTCGTGGCCTCCTCAAATTGTGACAGGACAGTGCATGCATCCCTGATCATGGCCCACTGGTGTGGGGAAAAAAAACAAGCTCCCCTGACCCTGTCCTGGTGCCATGGCCAACATTGAGTTCCACCTGGTGGGCATGTCACAGATTAGGCGGTTCTTGGGCAGGTTAAACTCCTTTTGGAGGTCCGCCAGCCGAGCACTGGCATTATATGAATGGTGGAAATGCACACAGACTTTCCTGGCCTGCCTCAGGACATCCTGTAAGCCCGGGTACCTGCCCAAAAACCACTGCACCACCAAGTTAAGGACGTTAGCCAAACAGGGCACATGGGTCATTTGTCCCTGTCGGAGGGCAGAGAGAAGGTTGGTGCCATTGTCGCAAACCACCATTCCTGCCTTAAGTTGGCGTGGCATCAACCACCTCTGAACCTGCCCCTGCAGAGCTGACAGAACCTCTGCCCCAGTGTGGCTCCTGTCCCTCAAGCACACCAGCTCAAGCGCCGCATGGCATATTTTGGCCTGCGTACTTGCGTAGCCCCTTGAACGGCTACGGAGCACCGCTGGTTCCAAGGACAAAGCACAGGAAGAGGCCATGGAGGAAGAAGAAGAGGAGGGGGTGGAGGAGAGAGGTGTGTCACAATCATTAGTAGTGGCATTTTGGAGGCGTGGTGGTGGAACAACCTCCAACACTACTGCACCTTGTCCTGCATCCTTCCCAGCTGCCAGCAGAGTCACCCAATGCACCGTGAAACTTAGGTAACATCCCTGTCCATGCCTGCTGGACCATGAGTCAGCGGTAATATGCACCTTACTGCTGACCAGCGAGGCATGGACATTGCCTTCCACATGCCGGTAGAGAGCCGGAATCGCCTTCCGTGAGAAAAAGTGGCGTTTGGGTACCTGCCACTGAGGAACCGCACATTCCATAAACTCACGGAAGGGGGCAGAGTCTACCAACTGAAAAGGCAGCAATTGAAGTGCTAGCAATTTTGCCAAGCTAGCATTCAACCGCTGGGCATGTGGATGGCTGGGAGCAAACTTCTTTTGGCGGTGCAGCAGCTGAGGCAGGGAAATTTGCCTGGTACAATCTGACGTCGGTGTACCAAAAGCAGATTGCCCACAAGTACTTGGCTGTGACACATCTAATTCTACACCTTCATTCCTCTCAGTGCAGGTCTCAGAGAGGACTGAAGGTATAGTGGGGTTGGAGATCTCAGCTGATGAGGAGCAAGGAGAGGTCCTCTTTGTTCTTTGGTGTGGGTCTTTTAGATATGCTTGCCAACGAACTGCATGGCAGGTCAACATATGTCTGGTCAAGCATGTGGTGCCCAAGCGGGAGATGTTTTGGCCACGCGAGATACGCTTGAGACATATGTTGCAAATAGCAGCGGTACAATCTGATGCATTCGTCTCAAAAAAGGCCCACACCAAAGAACTTTTTGAATAACACGCAGAGACTGCAGCACCCTGCACATGTGGAGCTTTGGGGTGTGATGCAGTCAGTGTGCTGCCCTTAGGCTGGCCCCTGGAGGGCATCCTGCCTCGTTGGTGATGTGCCGCCTCCTCCTCCTCCACCTCTCTCCTATCAGGCACCCACGTTGAGTCAGTGACCTCATCATCCCCTCCCTCCTCATCACTGGAGCAAACCTCTGGCAGTATGCTGCAGCAGGGGGAGCATGACTGCCAGATTGCTGTCCTTCTTGGGCACCCCCTCTGTCCATGTTCATGTTACTGCCTTCATCGAGCTCAGTATCATCATCAGAGCCTTCCAAACGCTGGGCATCCTCCTGGAGCATGTACCCAACACTGTGGTCAAACAGTTCGAGGGACTCCTCAGGAGGACATGGTGGGGCTAGGGAAGGAGTCACTGATGACATTGAGCCAAGGGAAGAGGCCGCTGGTTTGCCAAAGAACCCTGAGCATGGGTGAGAGAGGATGAGGAGGATGAGGACAGCTTGGTCATCCACTTGACCAAGTCTTCCTCATGTTGCGGCTCAAAACGGCCAGCTGCCGAAAAAAAGGCCAAGCGTGTCCCACGGCCACGTGCTGATGAGGATGCACCGTCCCCATGACCAACACTAGACACAGAGCCTGCTTGACCTCTTTTATTGGCTTGTGACTGTCTGCCTCTCCTTCTTGGCCTTCCAGACATACTAATGGCCTGTAGCTGCACTAAGCTGGGATATATATATATATATATATATATATATATATATATATATATATATATATATATATATATATATATATATATTGATACTGCAGCTAGCAAAATCAACTGCCTGCCTGTAGTATGAGAACACCACCAACCTTCTACAGGTAGCTTTAGCTGAACACTGTGCAGGGCTCGCAAAAAACTAACTTGTAGCTTTTTTAGCTGCCTGCGGTAGTGATAGGATCAGGAAAAAACCACCAACCTTCTACAGGTAGCTTTAGCTGAACACTGTGCAGAGCTCGC
Source organism: Aquarana catesbeiana (assembly GCF_042186555.1). Classification (NCBI taxonomy): domain Eukaryota; kingdom Metazoa; phylum Chordata; class Amphibia; order Anura; family Ranidae; genus Aquarana; species Aquarana catesbeiana. The sequence goes on along the minus strand of NC_133326.1, from coordinate 398,164,755 downwards.
CAAAAAATAACTTGCAGCTTATTTAGCTGCCTGTGGTAGTGATTGGATCAGGAAAACATCATCAACCTTCTACAGGTAGCTTTAGCTGAACACTGTGCAGAGCTTGCAAAAAAATAACTAGCTGAACACTGTGAGGAGGACACACCAGACTAACTTGTAGTTTTAGCTGAACACTGTGAGCAGGACGCACTACACTAACTTGTAGCTTTAGATAAACACTGTGCAGAGCTCTCACTACACTAACTTGTAGTTTTAGCTGAACACTGTGAGCAGGACGCACTACACTAACTTGTAGCTTTAGAAGAACACTGTGCAGAGCTCGCAAAAAAATAACTTGTAGGTTTAGCTGAACACTGTGAGGAGGACGCACCACACTAACTTGTAGTTTTAGCTGAACACTGTGAACAGGATGCACTACACTAAATTGTAGCTTTAGATGAACACTGTGCAGAGGTCACAAAAAAATAACTTGTAGTTTTAGCTGAACACTGTGAGGAGGACGCACCACACTAACTTGTAGTTTTAGCTGAACACTGTGAGCAGGACGCACTACACTAACTTGTAGCTTTAGATGAACACTGTGCAGAGGTCTCACTACACTAACTTGTAGTTTTAGCTGAACACTGTGAGCAGGACGCACTACACTAACTTGTAGTTTTAGATGAACACTGTGCAGAGGTCTCACTACACTAACTTGTAGTTTTAGCTGAACACTGTGAGCAGGACGCACTACACTAACTTGTAGCTTTAGATGAACACTGTGCAGAGCTTGCAAAAAAATAACTTGTAGGTTTAGCTGATCACTGTGAGGAGGACGCACCACACTAACTTGTAGTTTTAGCTGAACACTGTGAGCAGGACACACTACACTAACTTGTAGCTTTAGATGAACACGGTGCAGAGGTCTCACTACACTAACTTGTAGTTTTAGCTGAACACTGTGAGCAGGACGCACTACACTAACTTGTAGCTTTAGATGAACACTGTGCAGAGGTCTAACTACACTAACTTGTAGTTTTAGCTGAACACTGTGAGCAGGACGTACTACACTAACTTGTAGCTTTAGATGAACACTGTGCAGAGGTCTCACTACACTAACTTGTAGCTTTAGATGAACACTGTGCAGAGCTCGCAAAAATATAACTTGTAGATTTAGCTGAACACTGTGAGGAGGACGCACCACACTAACTTGTAGTTTTAGCTGAACACTGTGAGCAGGATGCACTACACTAACTTGTAGCTTTAGCTGAACACTGTGCAGAGGTCTCACTACACTAACTTGTAGTTTTAGCTGAACACTGTGAGCATAACGCACTACACTAACTTGTAGCTTTAGATGAACACTGTGCAGAGGTCTCACTACACTAACTTGTAGTTTTAGCTGAACACTGTGAGCAGGACGCACTACACTAACTGTAGATAGTCTAGCTGCCTGACTGTGGTACTAATAGGATCAAAAGAACACCAGCAATTTTCTTCAGGTAGCTGTAAATATTGTAACAAGACAAGCCTGCCTGTCAGTAGGAAGATAACAGGAACGGATCTAGCTAAACTGAATACAGTGTATATATATATATATATATATATATATATATGCAACACCTGGGCTGCATATATATACACAATACACTGTAAGTGCAGCTAACTCACTGATTGTCCTGCCTAATCTAGCTAACTCAAATGAAATGACACTGTCTCTCTGTCTATCTATGTATCTCAACGCCGGAACACACACTACACAGGGCCGCCGTGCAGGCGGCCTTATATAGTGTGGGGCGTGTTATAAACCCCCTGAGCCATAACTGTCCAAAGCCACCCTGGCTTTTGCCAATTACAGCTCTCTCTACCGACGACGCTGTGATTGGCCAAACATGTGGGTCATAGGGCATGCTTGGCCAATCATCAGCCAGCAATGCACTGCGATGCCGCAGTGAATTATGGGCCGTGACGCACCACACGAATTTGGCGCGAACGGCCCATAACGTTCGGAATTCGACGAACGACCGAACAGCCGATGTTCGAGTCGAACACACGAAGCTCATCCCTACCGACAATACACATAAAAGTTCATTGATAAAAACGGCATGGGAATTCCCCACAGGGGAACCCTGAACCAAAATTTAAAAAAAAATGATGTGGGGGTCCCCCTAAATTCCATACCAGGCCCTTCAGGTCTGGTATGGATTTTAAGGGGAACCCCGCGCCAAAATTTGAAAAAAAAAAACGGCGTGGGGTCACCCCAAAAATCCATACCAGACCCTTATCCGAGCACGCAACCTGGCAGGCCGCAGGAAAAGAGGGGGGACAAGAGAGCGCCCCCCCTCCTGAACTGTACCAGGCCACATGCCCTCAACATTGGGAGGGTGCTTTGGGGTAGCCCCCCAAAACACCTTGTCCCCATGTTGATGAGGACAAGGGCCTCATCCCCACAACCCTGGCCGGTGGTTGTGGGGGTCTGCGGGTGGGGGGCTTATCGGAATCTGGAAGCCCCCTTTAACAAGGGGACCCCCAGATCCTGGCCCTCCCCCTGTGTGAAATGGTAAGGGGGTACTTGTACCCCTACCATTTCACTAAAAAAGTGTCAAAAATGGTAAAAATGACGGTTTCTTCCTCCATCTTCTTCTTCTTCTGGTTCTTCTGGTTCTTCTTGTTCTTCCTCTGGTGTTCTCGTCCGGCATCTTCCTCTGCGGTGTCAGTGTCTTCTTTCCTTCTTCTCCGGGCCGCTCCGCATCCATGATGGCATGGAGGGAGGCTCCCGCTGTGTGACGCTTCTCTCTTCATCTTCTTCTCTTCATCTTCTTCTCTTCATCTTCTTCTCTTCATCTTCTTTTTGGGCCGCTCCGCATCCATGATGGCATGGAGGGAAGCTCCTGCTGTGTGATGCTTCTCCTCTTCTGACGGTTCTTAAATAACGGGGGGGTGGGCCACCCAGTGACCCCGCCCCCTCTGACGCACGGGGACTTGACGGGACTTCCCTGTGGCATTCCCTGTGACAGGGAAGTCCCGTCAAGTCACCATGCATCAGAGAGGGGGCGGGGTCCGCCCCGGAGTCCTCCCCTCAGGATAGTTAATACATTATAAAAGTGACAATCATACCCCCCCAAAAGCATTCTCCTATTATATCGAATACCAAGGGAGGGCATGTATGCTGCCATGGATAGGCACCAGGAAAGGAAAATTACGGTAAATATGAAACAATTTTTCATTTTCCTGGTGCCTCCATGGCAGCATACCTGTGATACAATAAATAGCTAACAACTGGGTGGGTAATGCTCATAAAGAAAATTTTAGAAAATTTTATTAAGGTAATGCGAGCGCTGACTCAATTGCTCTTCTCCCAAACTCCACTGAAGTGAGTGCTCCTGGATCAATTCTGTAATGCCACATGAACATATTTGATGATGCCCATGTGGCCGCCTTACAAATGGTTTCCAGAGAGACATTATTCCTTGCCGCCCATGATGAAGAGACTGCTATTGTTGAGTGGGCTTTTACCGCCGTAGGATCCATCCATCTAGCCCTATACACTTTTTGGATCAGTTTGCAAATCCAGGAAGCAATAGTTCTTGATGTAGCTTCTTTCCCTCTATTTCTGCCCCAAAGAAGTATGAATAGTCTGTTTGATGCTCTAAAGGGACTTGTGGCTTGCAGGTAGCATCTTAACACCTTGGAAATATCCAATTCTTGTAGCGAACCCAAGAGTGGATCTGTAAAGGTAGGCAGTGCCCAAACTTCCAAGAGAGTGGATTTGTCCCCGAGACTTCTGGGACAAATCCCCGAACTGTCTGCATTTCCACCCTATCCGGAAAGAAGGCTATGTGCTCCTCTTCTGCCCCCAAAGCTTGTAATTCCAAGGCTCTTTTCCCTGACGTCACTGCATTTAGAAAGACTGTTTTGAGCGTCAGGTTCCATAAGGATGCGGATTCTATTGGAACAAAAGGCCAAGCCATCAGACAGTCCAGTACAAAGGGCAGATCCCAAGCAGGAAAGGAACGTTTTACTGGAGGACAAATTTTTTTGACTGCTTTGAAAAACTGAATGATGAGTGCGTCTTCTGCCCATCTTTTCTGGGTAGCTGCCAAAATCGTTGCCACCTGGACTTTAAGTGAACTGAAACTGAGATCAAGGTCCAAGCCAGCTTGCAAAAGTTACAAAATTAGTGTGGTGGAAGGTATTGTAGGATCCGCACATTTGTCTGTTACAAACAACTTGAACTTATCCCATATTTTTAAATATACATAATTTGTGGAGGGTTTTCTGGCTTTTAAAAGTGTCAAAATCACATTTGCTGAACACCCTAAAGACTGGAATTTCACCATTTCGACATCCAAACATGTAGGTTCAGCTTGTGAGGAGCTGGATGCACAAATATTCCTTGGGAGAGAAGCTGAGGAAACACCGGAATCTTGATTGGGGGACCCATGCTGAGGCTCATTGCCCAGGGAAACCATTGCCTCCTCGGCCAGTAAGGAAGAATAGCCACCACTTTGACTGGTTCCCTCGTCAATCTGAGTAGGAACTTGGAAATCAAGGGTCTGGGAGGGAACGCATACACCGTCTTGCAATGCCATGGGCTCGAGAGGGCATCTACTGCTTCAGATCATGGATGAGGCCAGCGGGAGAGAAATCTTGGCAATTTGGCATCCATTGGAGAGGCAAAAAAGTAGATTTCCGGAGGATTCTGGAGACTCCTGATTCAATTGAACACCGAAGGGTGAAGAGACCATTCGTTGTTGTCTTGAAAACAGTGAGACAGATGATCCGCCTCTTGATTCAGATGGCCTGGCAGGTAAACCGCTTTCAGATCTAGCAAATTTCTCTCCGCCCACAACATAATGGGTTCCACTTCTCTCAGTAAAGTGATGCTGTGGGTTTCCCCCTGACATTGTATATACGACACAGCCGCTCTGTTGATCAGACGTACTAGGACTTGCTTCTGGTGCAGATGTTCTCCCAGGCTCACTAGGGCTGGATAGACCGCCCCTAAACCCAAAACATTGGAGACTACCCCTTTTGTGGGAACATCCCACCTCCCTTGAACCGCAAGGTGATCGCAGTGTGCCCCCCAACCCATCGAGCTTGCATCGGTGGTAAGAATAGTCCAGGAGGGACAATGAAGAACATGAGGATTTGAGATTACATCCTCTTTTGACCACCAGAGGAGACTCCTCCTCATGGAAGCCGAGATCGCAATGCGTTGATACAGTGATTTCCTCTTCCATTGCATTAGGAAGCCCATTTGAAAAGTCCTCAAATGCCAATGAGCCCAGGGTAGCATCGGGATACAGGATGACATGGTCCTGATTAGACTTAAACAACCTGAGACTGACAGGTGAGAGAGTGTTCTTACATGGCACATCTTCTGGACAATCGCTGTCACTTTCTGGTGGGGGAGGCACACTGTTCTGGTTAAGGTATTGAAAAGAGCGCCGAGGTAAATCATTACCTGAGTTGGGGTCAGGAGACTCTTCTCTGTATTCACCAACCATCCAAATTCCCTCAGGGTGGACAGGAGAATTTCCCTGTGCTCCAACAGTTGGCATGGACTGGGCGCTTGCAGTAGGATGTTGTCTAGAAAGTGAAAAACTCACAGTCCTTTTTCCCTGAGGGGTGCCAGGACTGCAATGAACACCTTCGAGAATATCCTTGGGAATGTGCACAGCCCGAAAGGGAGGCACTGGAACTGGAGGTGTGTGGAACCCACTGCCACCCTTAAGAGGGAGAATGGGGACATGGAAATAAGCGTCTTGTAAGTCTACCGATATCATCCAGTCTCCCCGTTGGACCATCTGGATGATCGTGTGTAAGGATTCCATCTTGAAAGAGTCCAACTGTATAAAATGGTTTAATCTTTTCAGATCCACTACTGGTCTCCACTCTCCACTCTTTTTGGGAATAAGAAAGAGAGGAGAATAGAATCCTGTGAACCTCTCGAATGGAGGGACAGGAATTACTGCTTGTTGAACTAGGAGCAGGTGAAGGTATTTCTGCAGAGCCTTCGCTTTTTGAGGAGAAGTTGGTTGTTTTGTTAGGATGAATGAGTCTTGTCGGGGATGATCTAGGAATGTCCAGAAATGACCAAAACGGACTGTAGATACCACCCAAGGATCTTTGCACCGGCTGGACCAGACTTCTACAAACCTTTTCAACCTGGCACCTACTGGAGGGAGTTGGAGTGGCCTCCTGTCAAAAAGATTTCGCCCCCTCCTGGGGATTGGCGAGACTCCTCTATTTGTTTGATTTTAGAAAAGTGGCCTTTTTTTACTTCTCCAATTTTTTTTTGTTATCTTTATTTTGCTGAAAGTGAGAGAAGTTCTTGTTCCTGGAGGATTGAAACTTAGAAGACACAACTCAAGAGCATCTCACTCTCCTGTCCTGGGGGAGCAATCTGGATTTTCCCCAGTCACTCTAGGGATTGCCTTCTCCAATTTATCCCCAAAGAGAGCCTTCCCGTTAAAGGGGATTTTGCACCAGTTTTGTTTCGATGCTGCGTCGGCTGCCCACGGCTTTAGCCACAGTACTCTCTTGGCCATAATTGTGTGCAGCATCGCTCTGGCTGAGTACCTCACTGAATCAATGGCTGCTTCCCCTACGAACTCCACCGATAATTTGAGTTCCTCCAACGCTTTAATGATGTCATCCTCACGAATGGCTGTATCAATATTCTCAGTCCAGACCCTGATAGCATTAGAGACTGAAGCCAATGCTACCACCGCTCTGCATGCTCCTCCAGCCAACTGGTAGGCCTTTCTTAAGTCTGCTTCTATACGCCTATCCAAAGGGTCTTTAAAAGAGGCTGAGTCCTCCATAGGTAGGGTGATATTTTTTGCTAGGCCTACCACTGCAGCATCGACCACCGGAGGAGTGTCTAAGAGGGCAGAATCAGACTCTGTCAAAGGGTATAACTTTTGAAGCCGGTTTAAGGAGAAGCATTTGTTGGTCTTCTTCCGTTCCCCCTCTATAAGATCCTTTAACTCATCCATAAAGGGAAAAAAGGTAAGCTTTTTCTTTAAAAATGTGAAAAATGACTTAGCCTTTTTAGGTGGTTCCTCCACCTCTTCCCAACTGATAGCCTGCTTAACTGCAGAGACAAATGGTTGAACCAAAGAGAAATTAAAGCCTGAGGGTTCTGAATCATCCATAGAATCCTCTGAATCACCTCTATCCCCTGTTGCCGGGAGAAGTGGCCCCTGCAGGGTCCGTGGTTGATATGCCAGGAGGAGTTGCTTCTGAAGGCTGGTCTTGGACACTAGGTGTGCCCTGTTGTGAGGGAGACGAGTGTATTAATATAGTATATTATAGTATAGTATGGTATTTCGGCTAAAGAGTCCTTAACCACTCTTCTTATCAAATCCGTCACTTGCTGAACCTCTGCTTTTTCTTGATCAACATAACCCCGCAAACAGTCCTTGCAGACCAACGGGATTGCTCCACATGCCCAGCATTTTTTGGTACTTTCCCGCCTAGGTGGGCTGGATGACCGATGTCTTTTAGAGGCTGACCTTCCATCGGAATGGTGGCGGGAACTAGTTGATCGGCTGAGCCCAGAACCTGGGTGGGAGTGTCCACTGTGATGGCCAGAAGTCTGATTAGACATGCTTTGGCGTATAGGGCTGAAACGAGAGTAACAGCGTAAAGGCACACTTTTGTTCAAAAAATAAAAAGTTGTTTTTTTTTTTTTTTTTTTAATTTAGATACGTGCCCTTACCTAAGAAAGCGAGGGTCTTGGTCTGACGGAGGCTGACTCATAACTGCAGGGGGCAGGCAAGTGCAGAAAACACAGCAGGATAGGATACTAGTGTTAAAGAAAGCAACCAGATAAAATACATAAAAGGGGAAATTAAAATCTTACCCCCTCCTGTTTGCCCACCTGCGGTATAATTTATACATATATTACTCTTTAATATATTTATTATATATTTTTTATTTCCCTGCTTTTTATATATATATAAGACCCTATATATAGGGTATATATAAGATATATAAGACCCTCCGAGGGGGCTCCCCTCTTATCAGTGCTGTTAGCAACCCAAGACAGGAGACTGCATCTGGGAGAGGCCTGAACCCAGACGGAAGCTGCACAAGGCAGAGGCAAGGCACGTACTGACACTATCCATCAGGTATGAGGAAAAAAAGAGAATGCTATTGGGGGTATGATTGTCACTTTAACTGAGGGGAGGACTCCAGGGCGGCGCTTATCACAGGTATGCTGCCATGGAGGCACCAGGAAAAATATTTTCAAGGTAAAACTTTTTTTAAAAAATATGTTTTTAAAAAAAAAAAAATTATTTACAACGCACATGTAAATGTGCATGGAGCAAAAGGTTTTATACTCAACAATGTGTGGCTTCTTCTTTCAATGCTCAATACCATTTTTTGTATTAAGTTGGTGTTTACAGTGACAATGGGTGTTATTTAATAATAGAAAAACCACTTGGCACTACAAGTGCACTAGGAGAACTTAGGAGACAGCTAAAAGAAACACAAGCAGTAAATCAAAATCAAGATTTGATCAGATCAAATTTTTTTATTTCTAAAATAATTACAAATTTGCTGGCATAGCAATGGCCCCCCTACCTGTAAAATATTCTACATATTTTTTGACGCACTTCAAGGGCGCTTTGGGGAGGCAAGCCAGGATGGCCAGGTTCCAGGGCTGTCAGTGGATTTTCTGGAAGTCTTGCCTCAGGCCCAACTGAGGCAACATAATTTGGAGCATTTCTCTTCAAAAAGTTGTGAAGTATGCAGCATGTTAGAACTATGTGATTAAGTTTGTACTTCACCATATTTATTGCTGTAATAAATAGGTGGAACCGGCTGGCCATTATTCCAAAGGCATTCTCCATGACTCTTATGGCTCTGGCCAGGCGGTAATTAAAAACCCTCTTCTCCGGGGTGAGGGTCCTCTGGGGGAATGGCCTCATCAGGTGATCACCCAGACCAAATGCTTCATCAGCGATAAAAACAAATGGGAGTCCTTCCACGTTCTCTTTCGCAGGTGGCAATCCCAAGCCACCACTCTGGAGACATCGGTAGAACTCGGTCTGGACAAAGACTCCACCATCCGACATCCGGCCATTCTACCCCACGTCCATATAGAGAAACTCGTATGTCGCCGACACCACCGCCATCAACACAATACTATGAAACCCCTTATAGTTAAAATAGTATGACCCCGAGTGGGGGGGTGGGACGATGTGGACGTGCTTCCCATCGATTGCCTCTCCGCAGTTTGGAAAGTCCCAAGGATGAGCAAATTGGGAAGCCACAGTCTGCCATTCCTGTGGCATTGAAGGAAACTGTGGAGTAAAAAAAGGAAAAAAAATTATTATATTATTAGTACTTTTGCACATAACATTGCAAGCAGATTAGACACAAACATTCTTGGCCAACATCAGCATAACATTTATTTTAAGGAGTATTTAAAGACAAAAATATAATTCTCACTTATCAAAGTCCTCACCCCCTCTGATGGCCCATTGGAAACATTTTAGGGGGGAGGGTTATAAATGAGTTTTGGACCCTCAAAAAAGCCTTTGGCACTCTGCCTGAATTTAAGGATAACAATAACATTTGTACACATTTTAGGGGGTGTTTTGGGTAAAGCACTACAATAGAGCTGACAAAATACATTGTTAAGTGACTAGGCTAGGTGTATATGGGCCCAGAATAGCATGCAGGGGAGTAGGGATGAGCTTCGAGTCGAACTCATGTTCAACTCAAACATTGGCTGTTCGCAAGTTCGCCGAACAGCGAACAATTTGGGGTGAATTCAAATGCCGCAGAACACCCTTTAAAAGTCTATGGGAGAAATCAAAAGTGCTAATTTTAAAGGCTTATATTCATGGTATTGTCATAAAAAGTGTTTGGGGACCAGGGCCCCGCCCCAGGGGACGTGGATCAATGCAAAAAAAGTTTTAAAAAAGTCATTTTTTTCGGGAGCAGTGATTTTAATAATGCTTAAAGTGAAACAATAAATCCCTTTAAATTTCGTACCTGGGCATGTCTATAGTATGCCTGTAAAGGGGAGCATGTTTCCCGTGTTTAGAACAGTCTGACAGCAAAATGACATTTCAAAGGAAAAGAAGTCATTTAAACTACTCGCGGCTATTAATGAATTGCCGGGCCGGCAATACACATAAACGTTCATTGATAAAAACGGCATGGGAATTCCCCACAGGGAACCCCGAACCAAAATTTAAAAAAAAAATGACGTGCGGGGTCCCCCTAAATTCCATACCAGGCCCTTCAGGTCTGCTATGGATTTTAAGGGGAACCCCGTGCCAAAATAAAAAAAAACGGCGTGGGGTCCCCCTAAAAATCTATACCAGACTGTGGATTTTAAGGGGAACCCCGCGCCAAAATAAAAAAAAAAGGCGTACAGGCATACTATAGACACCCCCCAGGTACGAAATTTAAAGGGATATTACACTTTTATTGTTTCACTTTAAACATTATTAAAATCACTGCTCCCGAAAAAACAGCCGTTTTTAAAACTTTTTTTTGCATTGATCCATGTCCCCTGGGGCAGGACCCAGGTCCCCAAACACTTTTTATGACAATAACTTGCACATAAGCCTTTAAAATTAGCACTTTTGATTATTCATGTTTGTGTCCCATAGAGTTTAACGGTGTTCGCGTGTTCGAACAAATTTTTTGCCTGTTCGCAAATTCTGGTGCGAACCGAACAGGGGGGTGTTCGGCTCATCCCTACTGGGGAGGTTAGTGAAGGCAAATATGCACGAAGAACAAAAAAGGAGCATTAAAAGCTTACAGCATGCATGAGGACAAAGGGGACATTCACAGCATATTACAATCATGGTAATTAGGGAATGATAAAAGAAATACAATACATTAGCATACATGAAATACATAGAATGTAATGTGTAGAAAACGTACCCTAATATAGTCCTTCTGCAGGACCTGTATGATGGCAGAACAGGTCTCTGGGATAATGATTCCCAGAGCCTGTAGAAAACTTGAGGTCCTGTAGACTTCTCCCGTTGCCAAGTACCGCAATGTGGCAACTAGCCTCTGCTCCGGAGTGATGGCTTGCCGCATGAAGGTGTCCTGCTTTGTAATATAAGGGGACAGCAAAGCCAACAGACGGTGAAAAAGGGGGTCCCACATCTGAAGAAAATTCCTGAAATCATCAGGGTTATTCTGCTGGATCTCACACAGCAAAGGCATATGAGAGAATTGGTCACATTGGAGCAACCAATTCTTGGTCCATGAACTCCTCCCCACCCTGTTCATGGACTGGGCTTGGGTCAAAGCAAGAACCCCAACACCAAGCCCCCACACAGCACAAACTCTACGACGAGCACATACCCGCAACATGGCTTCAAAACGGTCAGATGGTCAGAATGAACTAACAGAACACACTGAAGAACAGAAAGGCCTGTGAAGAGCGAGCTGAAAATAAGAAAAGAGCGGACAAGAACGCACTGAAAAATATATACGAACTGACTACATGCACTGAAAACCAGATACAAACCCACAAGCACAAACTGAAGAGCAGTAATGGACTGAAAAGCTGAAAAGCGCGAATCGTCTCTCACCAAACTTCTACTAACACGAAATTAGCAGAAGGAGTCCAAAGGGTGGCACACTGGGTATTGAACTTCAGTTTTATAGTCCCGTCGTACATGTTGTATGTCACCTTGTTCTTGATGGTCAGAATTTAGTGTGACTGTGTGTATGCAAGGCAAGCTTGAGCGGAATTCCATCGGAAAAACCATCCAAGTTTTTTCGGACAGAAATTCCGATCGTGTGTACGTGGCATTAGAACCTGCTTTTATTTCTTTTGTTTGTATGGATGCTGCACAGTACAACTGCTGTTGTCCTACATGCTATGTGCTATTCTCAGTGTGTGTAGTTATTCTATGTGAGTGGACACTACACAGAATCACTAATTGCATTCTTCTTGTTTTTATTGTGTGTATTAAAACATCTTACCGGGGAGATGGGCGAAGCCTAGCGGAGCAGACATGCATTGTTAGAGCTCCACACCGCTGAGGAGAGAAGAGAAGGACAAAGCGGAGCCTGCAGGCTCAAAAGGTATCCATTTGAAACTTTTGGCCCCAGGGAACAAACTGTGAAAGTTTGGGCAGGAAATATTGTACTGGGAGGAAACCGTGGCAGAAATAAAAATCACCTCACAAAGAGCTCACAGGCACTCACTGCAGCTAAAGCAGCTCCAGTCACCTCACAAGATACAGCATCAGGGCGCTCTCACAGACAGAAAATGTCACAGCAAGACTCTCCATTTGAGTCAGATACAGAACAAATCCTCTCACAAACTTCTCCACAAGCCTCCTCAGCATCCCCAGTAATATTATTACAATTTGAAAAGATGCTTCATAAGGCTTTAAAACAAACCTCAGACCAAATAACAAAAAGCCTAACCAAAGAAATAAGAGAGCTGGGAAACCGCACCGCAGCCTTAGAAATAAAAATGGATGAAATTGAAATTACAACCCAAGTAAATATAACAGAATTGGAACAATTAAAAGAAGAGAATTTAATACTTCAAACTAAGCTCGAAGATTATGAAAATAGAGCCAGACGTTCAAACTTGCGCATAAGGGGAATACCTGAAACTGTGACAGACCTGCAATCTACTATTACTGCTCTATTACAAGAACTAAAGCCAGGTATCCCTATTGAACGTTTAGAACTGGACAGAGTACACAGAGCCCTCACAGCCAAAAAGAAAGATGGACCCCCACGTGATATAATCACAAAATTTCATTATTACAGAACGAAAGAACAAATACTAATTGCTGCAAGAGAAAAAAAGGAACTTAATTTTCAAGGACACAATTATCAAATTTTTGCTGACCTATCCCAACTTACTATTACTAAAAGACGATCCATGAAACCCCAACTAATGGAACTGCAACGTCACAACATTATGTATCAATGGGGCTTCCCCTTTTCAGTCAGATTTAACTACCAAGGTACAATTTACAGAAGCAGATCAGCAGATGAACTACAACAAACCCTTTTAAAATTAAATCTGACAGAACCCACAAGCAGCAACTCTCCCACACGCAGAAGAATGGCATCATCTTCACCTTCAGGCAGCACTCAGAAAATTTCAGAACAAAATGGGAATCATCATTCTCACAAAAGAGGCCGTTATGCCACATCATCCATGGACCAAGAAGATTCAATGGACTGACATCCTAATTCCTGATATCTCTTCTTTTATTATACTAAGAGATGGTTCTCTATAAAAAACCTGTATTTATAACTGAATGTAACTGCATTCTGATAGTCACACACTGTGTGGGATCAAGTTACATTCCAGTTATATTTCTTATTACTTCTGATTCATATAGCCTTAGAATATATAAGTGAAATAAGGACATTCTTGTTCAGTTATATATTATCAGGTAATAACAATAGATTTATTACTTTTTAGGACAAATATGTTCAATAATCCAGAAGTAATGGAAGCTTTTTCTTTCTTTTCTTAAAACAAATATATTATTACCTAACTAGTTCCTAGAATTATGTTTTTGTTTATTCTAATCTGAAGCAATACAACCTCAATTTTATGAGTTAACATATCTAAACAGTTACATATGAATAAAATATGTAATTGTTTACTCTAAAAGGGTTAAAATCCCAAAATAATTCAAACTATCTTCATCAATACCAAAGTTATTAACAGTACCTTTCTAACTGAATGATTTAGCCTAGGGCAAGACTAACTATATACAACCACCCTGGAATAAATAATTTCAACAAAAACTATATTCTGCACTCCAATTAATGAAACATCATTTTGATGTCTTTTGACATAGCACTTCTCTCCTGTAAGCGGAAGATCCGTGTACCCCCATTAGCCCTCCTCATTCTCCCAACCATATTATGTGGGAGTGTGATGAAGGCACTTATTCCCCTGAGAGAGATATTTATTCTCTTTCACGGGTAAATTGTGATTACTTGCAAAAAATAATTTATACAATGTATCATCTAATCTCATATGTTTTTTGTTTACTCTTTACTCCAGAATTCACTGGTTTCTTTTCTATCTATTCATCTCTTCAGTCCACACAGGTTGATCTGCGCAGTCAGCTCTGCATAACAAAAAGTAAGTCAAAACTATCTGATCTGTTGCCATGGCACCACTGAATATACTTTCCCTGAATGTTCAGGGAATAAATGTCCCTCAAAAAAGGACCAAAGCCTTCCGTACTTTCCATAACAAGAAGGCTCACATAGTATGCCTCCAAGAAACACACTTCACCAAAGATCCTACACCAAAATATATTTCTCCTTTTTATCAACAAATTTACACGGCTTCTGCCTGTACCAAGCAAAGGGGAACTCTAATTGCATTTCACCGATCCACACCATTCACCTTATCATCAGAAATTAAAGACCCAGAAGGTAGATACCTGATACTCATGGGTTATATAATGGATACAGCAATCACGGTGATTTCCTACTACGCTCCTAACAAACAACCTACACCATTCCTCTCACATATATTAGAAGTGATTAATACACACAAAATAGGAACAGTGATAATGTGTGGGGATTCGAACCAGGTCCTCCTCCCATTTCTAGATAAATCACCTTTTACACCATCCAAAATAACCTCTAGATTACCTTTTTCTCAACTTCTTTCCAAATACAATCTGGTAGATTCGTGGAGAGAAAGTAACCCAATGAAAAAGAAATTCACTTATTTCTCGCACCCTCATCAAACCTTCACCAGAATAGATCATATTTTTCTAACAATAGGAATGATACCAGAAATTATTGCATCAGATATAATTCCGATTCCGTGGTCTGACCATAATGCAGTATACACTACTATAGCCTCAGCCATACCAAAAGCGCATGACCCAACGTGGTACTTACCGGACATAATGCTCAAACACCCACTACATCAGATGGCCATTGAACAAGCTTTAAAGGAATACATATCAATTAATAATACAACAGACATCTCCCCAATAACACTGTGGGAAGCTCATAAGCCTGTCTTGCGTGGTACAATACAAAGACAAATGGCACTATTTAAACGGGAACGCAAAAATCTAGCAAAAAAACTAGAACTCAATTTTAATGCAGCCTACATATCATTTCAAGATAATCCATCTCAGAGTACAAAATCTCATCTGGAAAAATCTAGATTGGAATACGATCTATTTCTCACTGAGTCAGTTGATAAATCCCTCAAACGCTCCAAACACAATTTCTACATGAATACAAACAAACCAGGTACATATTTGGCTCGGGCATTAAATTCAACTAACAAATCTTTCAAACCAATACGTTTGAAATTATCAAAAAATGTTTACTCTTGTAATCCAGTTAAAATAGTCCATAAATTTCACTCACATCTCGCAACTTTATACAAGACAAACAATGAATTTAATCCTACAGAGGCTGAATCCTTCTTCTCAAAAATAACCTTACCTGAGTTATCTCAGAATCAAAAAAGCAGTTTGGATGAGCCTATAACTATAGATGAAGTTGCTAACGCCATAAAAGACCTAAAACTTAACAAAAGACCAGGCCCAGACGGCTACTCGGCTTTATACTATAAAACATTCTCAGAAATACTCTCTCCCATTCTCACTGAAACTTTTAACAAACTTCTAGATGGACATTCTTTTCGGCAAGAAACACTAATGGCAATTGTTTGTATGATCCCAAAACCCCTATCTGATGATACTTCCTGTGTGAATTATCGGCCTATCTCTCTGTTAAACCTCGATATTAAATTATTAGCAAAAATAATAGCAAAATGCCTCAATAGCATTATAGGAAAATTAATACATAGAGATCAAGTAGGCTTCATGCCAAATAGACAAGCAGGCGATAATATACGCAGGGCAGTGTTATTGGCACATATTGCTAAAAAACGGAAAATCCCTTTATGTTTTCTATCTCTCGATATTAAGAGGGCATTTGACACAGTATCCTGGCAATATATGCAATATTCATTACAAAAATGGAGTTTTGGACCCCACTTTTTAACATGGATCAAAGCATTATATAATAAACCCAAAGCCTATATAAAATATGCTGGATACAAATCTGAAGCCTTTAATATCGAAAGAGGTACCCGACAGGTTTGCCCATTATCTCCCTTATTATTTGCCCTTATACTCGAACCCATGGCCCAATACATCAGAACAAACCAAACTATAACTGGCATTGAAGTAGGAGGTATTACACACAAATTATGTATATTTGCAGATGATATATTACTTTTTCTATCATCACCACAGGTCTCTGGTCCTAACTTAATACCAGCTCTTGATGGATTTGCAGCCCTATCCGGCCTTATGATTAATCCTAAGAAATGCCTAGTGCTTAATATTTCACTCACAAACATGGAATTGATCCCGGCTAGGGCTGCACTCCCATTCACATGGGCAGAAAAATCAATCCCATATCTTGGAATTCATTTAACAGCATCTCATTCTGACTTATTCTCAACCAATTATCCTCCTGTATTAAGACAGATCACAAATCTAATAAAACAATGGTCGCAACTTCCTTTATCCTGGATAGGGAAGATTAATGCAATCAAAATGACTATTCTACCCAAATTGCTTTATCTATTCAGAGTCCTCCCTATTCCAATTCCTTCCTATTTTTTGAGAATAGTACAAAAAAGAGCAACTTCGTTTATATGGGGCTCTTCTAAACCACGTATACCTATACACACACTACATCTTCCCAAAAATAAAGGAGGCCTGGGATATCCTAATTTTACTAACTACTACAGAGCAGCACATTTGGCCAGTCTGTCCAAATACCATGCAAAACAGGAAATCCCATTATGGGTATTTATAGAGGCTTCAGAAAATTACCCTCTATTAATATCAAATTTATTATGGCTTGATCCTAAAGACCGCTTTAAAATTCATAATCCCATAACTAAACACTTCTTATCTCTCTGGGATAAACTAAAAACCAAATATCAGTTACAATCTCCACACAATCCTCTCCTTTCTTTTATCAGAAATCCGGCCTTTTACCCGGCATGGATCTACCCAAATTCTTTTAAAGCTTGGACAACATCAGGCATTCAGACACTAAATGACTTCATAGCATCTAAATCATTCCTTTCATTCCCATCGCTTAGAGAAAAATATGATCTACCAAATTCTGAGATATTTAGATATCTCCAAATCAAAAATTTCTATACACCATTCCTAAAGGGGGATACACCATTATCCCAATTATCCACTTTTGAATCAATCTGTACAAAAGATCCATTTGCTAAAGGTACAATTTCATCACTTTATAATCAATTATATGGAGTAGCAAATCTTAATAGACCCTCTTACGTTCAGAGGTGGGAGGAGGACCTGGGACGAACTTTAGAAGACACGGACTGGTCTAACATATGGCTCACATCTAAGTCATCTTCACCCAACATCTTAGCACTGGAGACAAATTATAAAGTCCTAACTCGCTGGTACCTTGTACCCGCTAGAGTGGCAAAATATTCACCTAATACCTCAGCTCTTTGTTTTCGAGGATGCCCAGAAATAGGCACATATTTACACATATGGTGGACGTGCCCAGTAATCCAAACCTTCTGGAAGGAAGTCTTCGTGATTGCATCTAAAATATTTAAAAAAATAATACAACCAGATCCATATTTAACTTTACTTAATCTAAAACCGGAATGGTTAACACTCTCTCAATTCAAACTTATGATCCAACTAATAACGGCTGCAAAACAAACAGTGGCCAAGGCATGGAAATCTCCTACATTGGTACTAGCAGAAACAATTCACAGAATGAATAATACAATGTCCCATGCTAAGATGGTAGCCATCGATCAAAATCAAATTCCAAAATTTGAAAAACTTTGGCATCCTTGGATAAAACAACAGTTCCTGTCAAACTTCAATGACTCTGTCCTGTTGCCATGGTAACAGATTAAATGACTTACAGAGACACCCATTCTAAGGCTTCAAAGAGAACTAAAAAGAATAATAAACTGACGAGCGGGACAACCTTGTGGACCATACCTCTACCTTTCAACCCTTTTTCTTCTTTCTCTTTCCTTTTCTCCACCTTACGATTAAAGCTCATTATCAGAATTTATTTGACCTATATACACTCTACTTGTAAACAATATGTATAGTAGGTATAAATCATTTAAATACCTACAAAAGTAACTAAGGAAATGATATATATCTTTAATTCAGGTTTACGTGAACCCAATGTTTAATATTTGAAATTTCATGATATTTACCTATATAAACCCTACTGTAAAACAATGAGCTTACTTTATAGATCCTTGTAAACTTACTTTATGTATCTTTATAACATTGTATACTCAATAAACTTCTTTTGACAAAGAAAACATCTTACCATGGGAAGACTGATTCGGCTCCCCACATGAGCCAACACTGTTACTTGTGCTCTCTGTCTAATGTTTTACAGTGGATTTACACCTTTCAATCCACAGTTTTCATTAAGGGACTTGTGCAGGTTTGCCTTGGTACTGTGTTCCCTTGTGTCCTCCTCCTATGCCCTCCTCCTACTCATGCTAATGATACCACTCCACTTACAGGGACTGTATGTTTGCTGAGATCAGGGGGGGGGGGTTGTGTTGCCCTTACTGGGACTGATGCACCTATAAGGGATGTAGATTAGATGATGACAATGTTGCTGCTCTTTATTAATGCTTGGGGGCTCCATTTGACACCGGACCGACCTGGCCCTATCTGAATACTGTTCCACGCATGGGCCATACCAACACCAAATTGAATACTATGAGCATTGTTTCCTTAAGAAACCTTCCTCTGTTACCTAATTCTCCAGAACCTTATTATTCTCTTAAACAGGATGCTGCCCAGCCCGAATGGAGCCCACCACTAAGTTCCCGGGGTAGTTCCTGTAGCCAATGTGCCTTTCCGGTTCTTCGGGCCTGTGGACCTGCTGACTGACTTGGAGTCCCCCAGAAGCTGCCTTATCTCCTGTTCTTGGCTTCTTGATCTCCTCTCAGTCCCGAGCCTAACTGGCCCTGTACCATAGAACTAGTTGAATTCCTCAATGTTACCTCATGTTTTTGAAATGCTTGTAATGCATACTATTGCTCGTGATGATAGCTGACTGAACATGGGTATTCAAGCGTTTTTTCAAACACTGATGAAGATATATGCTATGTTCTTTTGTAACCTAAAATTTTTAATATACTACGATAGATGGGTGTGATACATGTACGTTATGCCTGCTATGTCGTCAGATTCACAACTCGGACCTCCTGATTCCAACCTCCCTCCCAAAATAGGTTTAGCATGATTTGTGCCTAGCACGTGATATTTCACTGAGTGTCTCGCTACTGCGGAGACACCTTAGATTTTTTTTTTTGAGACACCTTTCCCAGGTGTCCTCTGTCCAGCCTTCTTCTATTCCTCTTCCCTTTTGGTAACACCCTCCCCTCGCTCACTTCCCCTTTTCCATTTCTTCCCCATACGCCTTCCCCCTATTTTTTCTGGGACTTTCAAATTTTCTTTTCTTCTCCTCACTCCACCATGGCCTATACGGTATTATCTCACCTTTGACTAAAACTGTATTCATACAATGTAAATGGACTCAATGTAGCCTCTAAACGTGGACAAATCCTATATAGAATGCATAAATGCCAAGTTAATGTACTCCTCTTACTGGAGACACACTTTTAATCTGCCTCCACCCCTTGCTCCAACAAATATTTCAACAGATGATTCCATAGTGCTAATCCATCCCAGAAAACTAAGGGAGTATCTGTGGCTTTTCACAAAGCTCTCCCCGTTGAACTGCTTGATCATCTCTCTGACCCTCAGGGAAGGTACATCTTGGTAAAATTTTTGCAGTGGGGAGTTAAATTTACGATAGCTAACATTTACTTACCAAATGTCAACCAAGTTCTATCAGCTTTGCAGTATCTGAAGATTCTATCTGAGTTCATGGAGGGTAAGCTCATCCTGGGTGGGGATTTTAATACCCCCCTGGAGCCACTATTGGACTCCTCCACCTCAAGGTCACGTATTTAATTCCCCAAATTGAGGGCCCTGAAACGCGCACTATACGACTTGCACCTTGTAGATGTACTGTACCCTAAGGCTCATAACTACACGCACTTTTCTCAGGTACATCAGACCTATAGTCGCATTGACTATTTATTGAGTGACCACAGCTGATTGGACTGGTCTCCTGAGTGTGAAATAGACTCTATGATTTGACCACTCCCCTATATACTTGACGTTCTCACTCCCCTCCATGCTTGTGAAGGAGTGGACATGGCTCTTGAACAACTCGTTGCTAGCTAACTCTGACTGTATTACACGTGTCTCAGAAACAATCTAACTTTTTTGGGGACCACGCACAAGGTACCACGTAGTTTCCCATCCAATGGGAGGCACTGAAGGCAATGTTACATGGAACCTTTATTCAATTAGGGTTGCTGAAATTCAAAAGCTCAGAAACCTGGTTACTGTCCATAAGCATTCCCCAACAATCAAAATGCTTAAGGAGGTTTCCAACGCCCGATCACATCTCAGAGGTCTGTATGAGACCTCCGCGTGTACATTCACGGGCAAGCTCGCTCTCCACCAATATATTCCAAGACAAGTGTGGCAGGCCACTGGCCCACTCCCTGCACCCAAAAGTATCCTCTACTTTCATCTCCCATATCCAAGGACTGCATGGAGAATCAGTCTCCTCACCTTCTAAGATTGCGCAGACGTTCAGGGATTTTTACCAATCCCTGTACAACATACCTGAGGCCCAGTTGTCAAGTTCCCCCTCTACCACAGAGGAGGACAAGTCCTCTTATATCATGGAAACTGCGCTCCCCACTTTGGATGAGGAAACAGTGTGGCCGAGAAGGAAGGGATAACACCCTGAAAACCCTTCTTTTATCCGTCTATGCTCGAACCCATGATATTCCTTTATGCTTCTTAACAGTCGATGCAGAGAAGGCATTTGACCGAGTAGATTGGCAATTCCTTTGGCTGTCTTTACAACAAATAGGATTGGGAGCCCACATGATCTCAAGGATAATGTCCCTCTACTCCTCTCCATCTGCTAGGATAAGACTGAACGGCTCTCTGTTGCCGGCATTCTCTTTCTATAATGAGACACGATAAGGGTGCCCTCTGTCTCCCCTCCTATATTTTCTCACCATGGAACATTTAGCTATTGCTCTGCCAAACAATCCCTCTGTGCACGGAATAACAGTTGGGCCCACTCAATCTAAACTTGCTCTATTCGCAGATGACCTGCTCTTATTTGTGACACATCCACACTCGTCCTTGCCCTTAGTGTTGCGGGAGTTCCAGAGATTTGGGGAAGTCAGTCATTTTAAAGTAAACTACAGTAAATCGGAAATTCTCAATATTTCTCTGCCAAAATCGGACCTATACAGACTCTCGACTGCCTTTTCCTTTAAAACGGGGTCCACCTTCATCCGATACCTTGGTATTCAAATACCGGAGGATGCATCCCAAATCTTTTCCAAGAATTTTACCCCCTTACGTTATCTCTTCTGAAAGCAAGAGGGGGAGCTGGAGCCCCAGACGCTTTGTTGTTCCAAAAGGCAGCGATATTTACTATCATACTGGACTGGTTCCATAACCATACAACCAAGCTCTGGGTTCACTTGGAAAGCCATATGAACTCCATTGAACTCTCAGCTCTCCTATGGACCACACCCACAAATCGTAGGGGTTCATACCCCCCTCTGTGACCTCACTCATCAAACGATCCAAATTTGGGATAATTTAATCTCTAGCGGGAACATATCAAATCCTTCGGAGCCTATGATACCCCAATTTGGGACTCCAGCCTTCCCATCGGCTATGCATGTGACAAGCTTTGGACCTTGGCAAAAAGAAGACCATAGGAGGCTTTCCCAGGTTCTGCGAGCAGACCCCACTCTAAAGCCCGATACCCCTCCCGAATCGCTTTCTCGATAGCCTATGCAGTGACTCCAGAAACAAAAATGATCTTCTTATATTTGAACCTTCCCATCGATATCAGATATTCTAGCTGAACCTACAGGATTCGAGGATATGCTTCTCCAAACCGATCCTCCAACGCACATGGTATTGCAACTTTATTCCCTCTTGCTGAATGCTTCTTACCCTCATCTCCCACCCTATACGAGGGCTTGGGAAAAAGATTTACAACACTCTGTCTCCCCCCATTGACTGGCAAAAATGCTTTATTCTAACGCACAAACTTTCTCTAGCCACTAAAACTCAAGAAAAGGGGTTCAAACTGGTGGCGAGGTGTTATAGATGCCCTTCGACTATACATCACTTCAACTCAACAACACCGGATACCTGTTGGCAATGTCTAAGCTCCAGGGGTACCATGCTCCATGTTTGGTGGGACTGCCCCCATACAGAAATTCTGGCAACAGATCTTCCTACTATACAGCAAACTGATGGCGACCTCTCTCTCTCCTAAACCTGAGATAGCTCTCTTATCCATGCTCCCGGGCACATTCAAGTCCATTAAAAAAGATATACTATGTCACTTTTTGGCCACGGCCAGAATGACGATTCCACGTTATTGTAAGTCAAGAACTGTACTTTCCCTGGGAGAGTGGGCTATTGAAGTGGACAGCATTAGAGGCCTTGAATGTCTGTTGACTGAGGAATCTAATAAAGAAGATCAGTTCTCTCTAATTTGGACTTCATGGTCCATGTTCCATTACTCATCTGACTTCATCTCCTGGGCAGAGGGCAACCTAGGCAGCACCACCTCATGACCACGTTGGAACGACTCCTGTTCCTAATCTTTCTGCTTCCCCTACTTTCCCTCAAATCCCTCACCTCTTTGTATAAATGTACTCCTCAGAATCCATTAAACACTTATTCCAGATGCAAAATATGACCCTCACAGACAAATCCTCTACAGCATAACAGGTTTTTAAAATAAGTTTGATTGTAGTAATACATGAAGTTTACACGTAATCCCTTCCCTTACAGGGAGAGGGCCCTTTAGTTATCCATGTTATGTCTCAAGATATTGTTCTAAATAATGTTTTTTCTTTGTTATCGACACACATAACGAACTTGGTACAATACTACATTGTGTATCCTTCATATACATTTGATTTATTGTCATCACCTACTACTGTTATTGATGTTGACTATGTGGAATGCATTTCCCCTTTTGTTCCCTTCAATAAAATAAAATTGAACTAAAACATCTTGCCATTCAGTGGAGATTATTTACGAAAGGCAAATCCACTTTGCACTACAAGTGCAAAGTGCACTTGAAATTGCACTGAAAGTGCACTTGGAAGTGCAGTCGCTGTAGATCCGAGGAGGACATGCAAGGTAAATAAAAAACAGCATTTTAGCTTGCACATGATTGGATAATAAAATCAGCAGAGCTTCCCCTCATTTCAGATCTACCTCTCAGATTTACAGCGACTGCACTTCCAAGTGCACTTGCAGTTTGCACAGCGCTTAACAAAATTAACAAAAAGGCAGACATTACAGTTACATTACAATTTGGTACAAGAGGAAAATGTTATAGCTGTGGGGGATGAGCTGATGGAGAGAGTAAAACAGTGTATTAGATGCAGGATAAGCTTCTTTAAAGAGAAGGGTTTTCAGGGATCGTCTAAAGATTGATAGATTAGGGGACAGTCAGACAGATTGGGGTAGGGAGTTCCAAAGGATGGGAGAAGTTCTGGAGAAATACTGTAGGCGAGCATGGCAGGAGGTGACAAGGGAGCTAGAGAGCAGGAGGTCTTGGGAGGACCGAAGAGAGGGGCTTGGTTGGTATTTTGAGACAAGGTTAGTGATGTAGCTGGGGGCAGAGTTGTGGATGGCTTTGCAAATTATTGTTAAACATATATTGGTTGATTTACTAACTGGAGAGTGCAAAATCTGGTGCAGCTCTGCATAGAAACCAATCAGCTTCCAGGCTTAATTAAACAAGCTGAAGTTAGAAGCTGATTGGCTACCATGCACAGCTGCACCAGATTTTGCACTCTCCAGTTTTATTAAATCAACCCCATGGAGTCTTCCAAGAAGATATACAGTTTAACATAAAATACAACATGCATGTGGTTGCCTAAGCAGGCATTCTGGGAGATGTGCCCCAAAAGAACATATGAATAGTTGCCAGGTAAACAAAATCAGCAGCTTGGACCAGGCAGAGATAGTACCCTGTTAGAAGTAAGTTAGGGGGAAACCGGGATAACAGAAAAACAAATAGAAGGAGAATTGGGGGGTTGTTGGTGGGGGAGGAGAGAGGAAAGAGAGAGTGAGGGGAAAGGTAGTGGGAGGGGAGGGGACTGGGTTAATATCAGGGGGTGTCTCCAGGGTGACCTCAAAAGGCACACGTTCACTCCTAATGCTTAAGATAGCTCAGGGACAGATTGGGACATAACCTGAAGGTAATTATCAGCACAGGTAAAATATCACCAGTGCCTCTACTTCTCTCTAAATGCTTCCTCAATGTTGTGGAGAGTATCCATTAAGTCTTCCATATGAAGAATATTGTTATTTTGGCGTACCACAGTGATCTAGTCGGGGGTTGTGTTTGCTTTCACAGAACGAGGATGCAAGTCTTGACCTTATTTAGCAAATGGATAGTGAGGGAAGCCTTGTATTTCTGCATGGGGCTTTCTGTCAGATGGAGTAGGCAAGCTGCTGGGTTCCCACTTAACTCAACGGAAATTAATTGTTTGATTGTAGCTGTCACGTCCTCCCAGAGAGGGTGTATGTTGGAACAGAACCATAAAATATGGGCTACCATACCTACTTCCTGTGAGCAATGCCAGCGGGTTAAAAATCGTATGTCTGGATAGTTCCCCTTTCTGACAGACTGATTCAAAGAGAGAATGTGGGAAATAATCAGATTTCCTGAGAGTCTGAAGACAGTATATGAGCATAGAGGTAGGACAGCCTAAGGGGGAAGTTGTCTGCATGACCAAAAGTCTGCCAGTCAAAATTTACCTGACAAACTAAGATGCCTGAGGTTTCTATTGGTAAAGTTTCCGATAACAGGCATCATGGGCTAGTTTAGAGAAGAGAGTTCAGTAGGGTGAAATACCAATTTAGCTACTCAAATGGAATTTCTGTTGGTTGGATGGGTCTTTATCTTGACTAGAGGTCAGGAAGACAGTCAGGGCAGGGCCCAGAGAGGAATAATGGTATCCTAACTCTCAATGGCTACTCACTGCTTTGAACTAACATTACAGTTTCAAGCTACGATTCTCATGAGATGGATGGCACAATAGTATCTGGCTATATCCAGGAGACCGATGCCCCTTCTAGCCTTGGAGAGAGTTAAGAGCTAAAATGGGTGACTTGTGGGATCATAGGAATTCAAACATGGAGCAAAGTCGTTGAAAGAAAGTTAGGGGTGTGTTCACAGGAGAGGTCTGAAGCAGATAGAGAATTTGTCATTTTCAGGGAGTTGCAACATCCGAACCATGTTAACGTCAATGTATGCCACTGTTTCAGTTCCCGTTTGATTATGTGGAGCAAGGGTATGAAATTCACCTGGTGGTGATCTACAATATCCCTAGTAATGTTGGTGTCCAAGTATGTGGTTTCTTGTTCCGCCAGGTGAAAAAAAAATGGTCACGGAGAGGTGGCAGGTCTTGAGGTGGAACCATTATGTAAAGTGACACAGATTTGGAGATATTATTTCAAAATTAGAGAGCTCCCCATAGGTATGCAATGCCCTCAGAATGTTGGGCAGGGTCTTGCTCAGGTTTTTTACAAAGAAAGTTATACAACAAAAAACTTTAAGGGGTTAAGGATCCCCTACAAGGAACTTACAAACAGACCATACAGCTTAAGCAAGGGATTTTATTGCACATATAACAAATACAGAAAACTGGGTAAAACTACCACCGACACCTAGACTAGGTTAAAAAAGACAATGGGGGTTATTTACGAAAGGCAAATTCACTTTGCACTACAAGTGCACTTGAAAGTGCACTGAAAGTGCACTTGGAAGTCCAGTCGCTCTAAATCTAAGGGGTAGATCTGAAATGAGTGGAAGCTCTGCCGATTTTATCATCCAATCGCGTGCAAGCTAAAATGCTTTTTTTTATTTTACTTGCATGTCCCCCTCGGATCTACAGTGACTTTACTTCCAAGTGCACTTGCAGTGCAAAGTGGATTTTCCTTTAGTAAATGACCCCCAATGCTGTCTAAAATGGTTGCAGCTGCATCACGCATCACACCATGCACATCTATCCTACACTCATACTGAAATTATCATTGTCTGTTGGTATATAGCAGGTTCTGAGAATGTTAGTAACATATTAGAGTTTGGTGACACACACCAGCAGTGTTGGCAAACAGTTCCTGCTACCTATTAACCAGTAAAAAAATCCCATCCGGGATAGGTGAGTGTATATTTTGATAGTAGTACTCTTAAGAGGACCGTGACACCATCATATAGCTTCTCCTGGGTAACATGTAGAGCAAAGCTTAACATTCATGATGAGATAAAACTTCTCATAAAGGTGTCCATTTATGAAGCAGTGAAAACATTTCACAGCTTCATTCTCTGGCATTCACAGAGGAGATTGTTCTCCTCTGTGTGCCAGTTTATAAAGCTTTGTAGATCGCTTCTCCTTTGGAGGAGTGATGCGATCTACAAAAGCTTTGAACAGTGAACAGCCCCTGATGCTGGAATCTCGTGAGACATAACGAGATTACAGTACCAGAAATTCACTGAAACACTGAGGTATATATATATATATATATATATATATATATATATATATATACACTGTGTGTGTGTGTGTGTGTGTGTGTGTGTACACACACATAAATATGACAGGGGGGCATGGTTACTGTCTTGGGGGGTCTGTTCAAGGTAGTTAATAATCTTCCTTCTTCCTTCTTCCTCCTCAGTTCCCCCAGATTCTCTCTTCACTCCCCGATTCTCCACCTCTGAGCTGGTGAATTCTGACACAGATAGCCAGTGAAGTGCTGAGATCGCCGCTTCATAAACTGCCCATTTCTGTGTCAATGAGGATTTTCAGTGTGCGGAGATCATCGGCGGAAAAGAACATGTTCAAACATGTTCTCCCCTGATCATCTCTGTTTCATAAACCGTTTATGGACTGTGATCAGTGGCGATCCTCGAGATCACCACTGTCCACAGTTTCATAAACGGACACCAAACAGTCAAAAAGTTGCATTCCAACTAGATGTACCCACTGAGTGTCAATTACTCAGAGTTTACTTGCTCAAGACAGACTGGTCTGCCAAATATATGCTGAGATGTGTCAAAACACACAGGTTATGATCACATAATACTGAGTTTCTTTGGTGACGCAGTAAAGTGCACAGTTGTGGGCTAATATAACAGTCAAGGACCGATTGGTCTGCTTACACGACTATATGGCGAGGATAGCCAGTTTCAGGCAGTAACCTGAGTGTTCCGGTTGGAGCCCGCTCTCCAGGGTATGGCTTACGTGGATCAAGCCAGAACAGCCACATTTACTCGGATGAGTCAGGGATGCTGGAGTGATAGCACTTGTGTGGTCCATTCACTGTAAAGCTACCTCAGCGTGCCTTCACCAAGATGGATCCCGCTGTCCTCGTGAAGTACATTGAGCATGTGTGAGCATGCTGAGATACGTCATCTGTGATGTTGATGCGTCAATGCTGTGGTGTCATGGGCGACATGTTTCGCCCAATCAGTGTGAGCTGAAAAAGAAAAGAAAGTTAAGTCATCCCCACCCTCTATTGATGTCACATAACCTCAGAAGGGGGTGGGATCACCAGGTGATGTAACCAGGTGGCCCCGTCTCTTGCCTATATAGGAGCTGTCAAAGCGAATGCATAGGTGGGAGTGCAGGAGGCAGAAGCTTCTTCAATTTTTTTTATTCGGGTCCAACAGGCGGCGTGATTGGTGGATTTACATCGTGGGACACTTTTAAAAAAAATTTATTTTTTAATAAAGGATTTGTCAAAAACTGTCTCTTGTGGTTTTTAATTTTTGACACTCTCTCCACTATAACACACTACATACAGCAGCCATTGGAAGCAGCCTTATATAGTGTGGGGCATGGACTTGGCCCCTGAACCACGATGGGCCAAAGGCACCCAGCCTTTGGCCAATCATGGCTCTGACAGTACATTGTGCTGTGATTGTAAAAAGCATGCAAGAAAAGTGCATCTTTTGGCCAATCAGCAGCCATCAATGCACTGCAATCTCGAGTCGAACGTACGCCCAAAGACATCAAAGCCCAACTCTAGTGAGGATAAAGACTAACAGAGAGGGGACAGCCCTGTCTCATACCGTTGGCAACCCTAACCACTTGCCACAGTACAATGTAGTGTACTGCAGGCGAGCGGTGGCACTGGGCAATATGACATACTAATACGTTGCTCGATCCTTCCATGTGTTGCTCGAGTCCCCCTGCTGACCCCTGCCATCATTCACTGCAGGAGCAGTTCAACAGCAGGTCCCAGCCAATGATTTTGCCCAGGACCCTGCTGATCTTCTACAACGAATAGAGTGGCAGTCCTGTGCCTGTGTTAGTAAACACAGGCACAGGATCTAGCTGGTTCTCCTCTTCCTGGACCCTTTTGATCACCCCTGTCGCCCAGCAAGTGCCATTAGTACAGTGCCAGTGTACAGTACTTTTCACTAATCACTGTATTAGTGTCACTTGTGACATCAGATCGCGTCAGGGTCAGTTAGTATCCCTCCCAGTCTCCAGCACTTGACTTGTATCCTGAGCTCACTCTCCAGCACTTGACTTAGCTCTTGAACTCACTCTCCAGGATCAGCTAGCACTGATATGCAGGCCTGACACTGATTCAGTCAGGCCTAAAGCAAATGCCCTTTGCAGGCAGGGACTGCGGGCCCCTATGGTGTAGCAAAAATAAAGGTAGTCAATAAAGGTAATCAAGATGTCCTCGATGATGCCCTGGAGGAGGGGTGAAACGTGTTGACGTATTTCTGGTTTCCTAACCACTGACGCCACTTCCGCCCTCCATGGAACACACGCCAAGCCACAACGAACCCGGAAGAGCCCATTCTCTGTCCTATGCTTATTTTTACCAGCAATCTTGTAAGTGGCACTTGTGCAATAAATTTGATTTTATGTAGTACTTCACTATGAGCCTGTGTTTTTTTTAAGTAAGCCTGGTGGATTTTCTAGTCACCCTCCAAGACACTTTATGTTTGGAGATCCTGCTGAGGTGTCCCAGAGTCCTACCCTACCAACACCAGATCTAAGCGTGTTTGACCCCCCAGACTGCAAAGCTGAGGGTCCAATGTTTCTGGTGAGTGGGGATACAAGAGGGGAATGTGACACATGGCACAGCATGTTTATATGAAGCACTTCAGCACTTTTTAACTTATTTGGAGCACCTAAACACTTTGCAAGAGACTGTGTTTTTTTCTATTGTGGTTTTTATCACAGAAATGTTATATTATCACAACTGCAAGCGCTGTATTTATTTTTGATTGATATTTGAGGTTTTAGCACCTTGTGAACAGCAGCTGTAGGTCCTAACTTTATATACTTTTCACATTCACAATTTATAACATAGCGCAAGTATTGTTTTGTTTTACTGTAGAGCCCATGGTGTCCTTCCAGATGTATTTGCAAATCCTAATTGGCAGCCCAGATTCAGCAGCACCTGTACTTCTCCCTATTCACTGCCCAACCCGGAATTCAGATGGAAAGAGCAAGTTTAACAACTCTAAATCAAAAATAAATTGCGCTAAATTAAATTGAATGGTTGTATAATATTAATTGATCTGTGTTCATATGCACATTAAGAAAGAAGAAAGTCCATAAAGTGACGTGAAGTCCAATAAATCCCTCGGTGCTTTACACTTTCACCAAAATATGTGTGAATTTTCAAGAAAAGCCTCCACCTCATAGAATGGCCGCTTACCAGCTCCTCATGACCTCCTGTTAGGGGAGGTCTTTCACGCTTGTGGCTATATACCCAGCCAGGGCCTTTGATCATCCAGGGGGATTGCGCTGTCAAGCTTCCACCGCCTGAAAATGCATTTGATCACATATGAGCCCCCAAAAGAGATGATGTCTTTTGGGAGCTCACATGTGATCGAGTCCATCGTACATTTTACTGGCCACCTTGCAATCAAACAGTATCTCCCCAGCAAATGTGCCAGATATGGGGTCACACTGTATAAGCTCTGTGATAGGGCAGCAGGCTATACATGTAGCTTTAGAGTGTATGAGGGAAGTGGACAGACAGTGGATAGAGCCCCCTGACTGCCCAGACTACATGGGGAGCAGTGGCAAGATAGTATGGGACTTGGTGCTGTCTTTGTTCTGCAAGGGGTACCACTTGTCCATTGACAACATCTATACAAGTGTGCTACTTTTTAGACACCTATATAATCTTGGAATTGGTTCACATGGCACCTAATGGCGACCTAATCACATGGCGACCTAATCACCGGGGACTCCCCCTATGGCTTGTAAATAGGGATGTTCAAGTCGAACGCAAGTTAAACGCAAACATCGGGTGTTTGCCTGTTTGCCAAATACGAACTATTTGGGGTGTTTGCGGCAAATTTGAAAGCCACGGAACACCCTTTTTACAAGTCTATGGGAGAAATAAAAAGTGCTAATTTTAAAGGCTTATATGCATGGTATTGTCATGAAAAGTGTTTAGGGACCAGGGTCCTGCCCCAGGGGACATTGGCCAGTTTTTCGGGAGACCTGATTTTAATAATGCTCAAAGTGAAACAATAAAAGTGAAATATTCCTTTAAATTTTCGCACCTGGGGGGTATCTATAGTATGCTTGTAAAGTGGCACATGTTTCCTGTGTTTACAACAGTCCCTGCACAAAATGACATTTCTAAAGGAAAAAAAGTCATTTAAAAGTACTATAATGATTTGTCGGTCCTGACAATACACATAAAAGTCATTGAAAAAAAGGCATGGGATTCCCCCACAGTCCATTACCAGGCCCTTTGGGTCTGGTATTAATATTAAGGGGAACCTCGAACTAAAATAAAAAAAAAAATTGCGTGGGGGTCCCCCCAAATTCCATACCAGGCCCTTCAGATCTGGTATGGATATTAAGGGGAACCCCGCGCCAAAATAAAAAAAATGATGTGGGGGTCCCCCTCAAAATCCATACCAGACCCTTCAGGGTCTGGTATGTATTTTAAGGGGAACCCCGTGTCAAAATTGAAAAAAAAATGGCGTGGGGGTCCCCCCAAAAATCCATACCAAACCCTTATCTGAGCATGCAACTTGGCAGGCTGCAGGAAAAGAGGGGGGACGAGAGAGCACCCCCCTTTCTGAACTGTGCCAGGCCTAATGCCCTAAACATGGGGAGGGTGCTTTGGGGTAGCCCCCCAAAGCACCTTGTCCCCATGTTGATGGGGACAAGAGCCTGTGGGCAGGGGGCTTATCGGAATCTGGAAGACCCCTTTAACAAGGGGATGCCCAGATCCCGGCCTCCCCCCCGTGTGAAATGGTAACAGGGTACAAATATACCCCTACCATTTCACAAAAAAGTGTGAACATGGTAAAAATGACATGACACGGCTTGGGACAAGTCCTTTATTAAAAAATAAAAAAATAAAAATGTCCCATGAAGTCTTGATCCCCGCCCCCCTCTGACACTATGGGGAAGCCATAGGGATGTCCCTATGTGTCAGAGGGGGGCGGGGTCACCCAGGGACGTCACCGTGTGGCCCCACCCTCAGTTATAAAAGAACTGTCACCTGAGAGGACGGTCAGTGGGTTTTTTTTTCTTTTTCGGTCCGTTGGCGGAGCAAGAGAAGAAGACTTTGTGGAGCATTTTTATTTTTCAATAAAGGACTTGTCCCAAGCCGTGTCATGTCATTTTTACCATTTTCACACTTTTTTTGTGAAATGGTAGGGGTACATTTGTACTCCATTACCATTTCACACAGGGGGGAGGCCGGGATCTGGGGTCCCCTTGTTAAAGGGGGCTTCCAGATTCCGATAAGCCCCCTGCCCACAGACCCCCACAACCACCAGGTAAGGGTTGTGGGGATGAGGCCCTTGTCCCCATCAGTGTTGCCAACCGCCTGTAGATTTACGGGCAGCCCGTAAAAACAACCCGTTTTTCGGGGCGCCCGTGAATGACCGTTACGGGCACCAGTGCCCGTAAAAATGATGGCCGCGAGCAACTGTGCATGCGCCGTTCCGAAGCCGGCCGGGCTCGGGAAAGCTCGTACGCGCTCGGCCGGGTGGCGCATGCGCAGTAACGTAATACCGCCGCCCGGCGCCATTTTCGAATCGATCGAGCGCGGTGGCAAGGCAAGCTGACAGCTGAGCTGAGCCAGGCGACTCTGTCCTGTCATGCAGTGCATGACTTGGCTGGCTGCACACACAGGAGGTACGGAGAGTGAAGCTGTGGGGGGGATGGGATTGGGATCTAAAGGAGGACATTACTGGGACTGGAGCCGGGAGAAGTAATATGATGGTGAATAGAGCACATCAGTCTCTGTCCCTGGGCCCTGGCTGCATGGCATATGCAGGGGACAGAGACTGATGTGCTCTATTCACCATCATATTACTTCTCCAGTCCACATCAGATTCATCAGTGTGCTGTGTCCTCCTCCTGTACCCCTTTCACCTCTCCACAGGTCAGGGCAGAGGTGAAAGGGGTACAGGAGGAGGACACAGCACACTGATGAATCTGATGTGGACTGGAGAAGTAATATGATGGTGGACAGGCGAGGAGGCTGCTGTGAGGATGTGTCCTGTCCGCAGTCTTTGTCCACCTCCTGTAGTATGTCCGCAACCTCTGTCCCCCTCCTGTGGTATGTCCGCAGCCTCTGTCCCCCTCCTGTGGTATCTCCGCAGCCTCTGTCCCCCTCCTGTAGTATGTCTGCAGCCTCTGTCCCCCTCCTGTGGTATGTCCGCAGTCTTTGTCCACCTCCTGTGGTATGTCCGCAGTAGGGATGAGCCGAACACCCCCCGGTTCGGTTCGCACCAGAACCCGCGAACGGACCGAAAGTTCGCACGAACGTTAGAACCCCATTGACGTCTATGGGACTCGAACGTTCGAAATCAAAAGTGCTCATTTTAAAGGCTAATTTGCATGGTATTGTCCTAAAAAGGGTTTGGGGACCCGGGTCCTACCCCAGGGGACATGTATCAATGCAAAAAAAACTTTTAAAAACGGCCGTTTTTTCGGGAGCAGTGATTTTAATGATGCTTAAAGTAAAAAAAAAAAAGTGAAATATTCCTTTAAATATCGTACCTGGGGGGTGTCTATAGTATGCCTGTAAAGTGACGCGTGTTTCCCATGTTTAGAACAGTCCCTGCACCAAATGTCATTTTTAAAGGAAAAAATCTCATTTAAAACTGCTTGCGGGTTTAATGTCATGTCGGGTCATGGCAATATGGATGAAAATCAGTGAGACAAACGGCATGGGTACCCCCCAGTCCATTACCAGTCCCTTTGGGTCTTGTATGGATATTAAGGGGAACCCCGCACCCAAATTAAAATAAGGAAAGGTGTGGGGCCACCAGGCCCTATATACTCTGAACAGCAGTATACAGGCGGTGCAAACAAGACAGGGACTGTAGGTTTGTTGTTAAGTAGAATCTGTTTGTAATTTTGAACATTTTTAACGTGTTTAGCTCCAGCCAAAAAATCTTTTCTAAGCTTTTTGGAAAACATAGGGAAGGGTTATCACCCCTGTGACATTTGTTTTGCTGTCTTTCCTCCTCTTCAGAAGATTTCACCTCACTTTTTTGTCCCAATGAAAAATGTTTTTTGAAAATTTGGGTTTTTTTGTGGAACAAGGATTGGAAAGCATCAGTGGAAAGGAGAACTTGTTTTCCCATATTAACTCTTACAGGAGAGAATTTCCCTTCCTAGGGGTAGATTTCATCTCACTTCCTGTTGTCTCCTTCCGTTTGCAAGTAGGAGTCGTTTGTAAGTTAGATGTTTGAAAGTAGGGTCCTGCCCTATATACTCAGCAGAAATTTGGGCCTTAGGTGTTGCTGTGGCCACAACACTGTAAGCCCTCACAGGGCCCTGCTGTGAAATATTAGATCAAGAATTGTAATTACATGCCCCTGTTGAACAGCAGCTGAAAA
The DNA here is from genome assembly GCF_042186555.1 of Aquarana catesbeiana. NCBI lineage: Eukaryota > Metazoa > Chordata > Amphibia > Anura > Ranidae > Aquarana > Aquarana catesbeiana. The sequence continues at coordinate 398,130,693 of NC_133326.1, read as the reverse complement.
ATTAGGCCTTAGGCACTGGTGCTGGTGCCACAACACTGCAACCCCTCACAGACACTCTAGTTGGAACGCAGGAACGAGCCCTGCTGCAAATTATTGCTTCAAAAATTGTAATTACACGCCCCTGTTAGACAGGGGCAGAAAAATTGGGCCTTAGGCACTGGTGCTGGTGCCACAACACTGCAACCCCTCACAGACACTCTAGTTGGAACGCAGGAACGAGCCCTGCTGCAAATGATTGCTTCAAAAATTGTAATTACACGCCCCTGTTAGACAGGGGCAGAAAAATTGGGCCTTAGGCACTGGTGCTGGTGCCACAACACTGCAACCCCTCACAGACACTCTAGTTGGAACGCAGGAACGAGCCCTACTGCAAAGTATTGCATCAAAAATTGTAATTACACGCCCCTGTTAGACAGGGGCAGAAAAATTGGGCCTTAGGCACTGGTGCTGGTGCCACAACACTGCAACCCCTCACAGACACTCTAGTTGGAACGCAGGAACGAGCCCTGCTGCAAAGTATTGCATCAAAAATTGTAATTACACGCCCCTGTTAGACAGGGGCAGAAAAATTGGGCCCTAGGCACTGGTGCTGGTGCCACAACACTGCAACCCCTCACAGACACTCTAGTTGGAATGCAGGAACGAGCCCTGCTGCAAAGTATTACATCAAAAATTGTAATTACACGCCCCTGTTAAACAGGGGCTGAAAAATTGTGCCTTAGGCACTGGTGGTGGCGCCCAGAACCAAAAATGTTCTTACAAGCTATCAGCGTGATGATTGAGGAGGAAGAGGATAATTACTCAGGGATAGTCACTCAGCATCAGCATAGGCAGTCTTTGAAGGGATCTGAGATTTCAAAAAAAATTATTCGGTTACATCAGCATCAGGTGCTTGGTAGCTGGTGGTGATCCAAGACTCATTCATTTTTATGAAGGTCAGCCGATCGACCGAGTCGGTGGACAGACGCACCCTGTGATCGGTTACCACGCCTCCAGCAGCACTGAATGTGCGTTCCGAAAGAACGCTGGATGCAGGACAGGCCAGTAGCTCAATTGCATACTGTGCAAGCTCTGGCCAGTGATCCATCCTCAAGACCCAGTAACCCAGAGGATTTTCGGTGGGAAAGGTGTCCAAGTCTGATCTTGCCCCTAGGTATTCCTGCACCATGTAAAACAGACGCTGGCGATGGTTGCTGGAACCAATCATACCTTGGGGCTGCGGACCAAAAAATTGTCTGAACGCATCGGTCAGACGGCCACCTTCTCCACCGCTCCTTCTTTGACTGACCGAAGCCTCAGCAACACGTTGTCCAGAAACAGGAGTTTGTAACCTCCCAGTCTCTGGGAACGCGTTGCACAGACCTTTCTGCAAGGCCTCCCGAAGATGTTTCATCCTCTGCTCCCTCTGCGATGGCAAGATAAGGTCCGCAACCTTACCCTTGTAACGTGGATCAAGGAGGGTTGCCAGCCAGTATTGGTCCTTCTCCTTGATACCACGAATACGAGGATCCTTACGCAGGCTTTGCAGGATCAGGGAGGCCATGCAGCGTAGGTTTGCTGAGGCATTCGGTCCGGAGTCCTCTGGGTCACTAAGAACGACATGGTCCGCAGCCACCTCCTCCCAGCCACGTACAAGTCCATGTGTTTCTTGGGACTGATCCCTTAAAGACTGCTGCTGATGCTGAGTGCCAGGCTCCACCTCCATACTGACACAATCTTCCTCCTCCTCCTCTTCCTCCTCGTCCTCTTCCTGTGTGATCGGCGGGCACGCAGGAACACTGTCTGGATAAAGGGGGCCTTGAGAGCTAAGGAAGTCCTCCTCTTCCTGCCTCTGTTCTGCCTCAAGTGCCCTGTCCATTATTCCACGCAGCGTGTGCTCCAACAGGTGGACAAGGGGGACAGTGTCACTGATGCATGCACTGTCACTGCTCACCATCCTCGTGGCCTCCTCGAATGGTGACAGGACAGTGCATGCATCCCTGATCATGGCCCACTGGCGTGGGGAAAAAAAACCAAGCTCCCCTGACCCTGTCCTGGTGCCATAGTCGCACAGGTACTCATTGATGGCCCTCTGCTGCGTGTGCAGCCGCTGCAGCATGGCCAACGTTGAGTTCCACCTGGTGGGCATGTCACAGATTAGGCGGTTCTTGGGCAGGTTAAACTCCTTTTGGAGGTCCGTCAGCCGAGCACTGGCATTATATGACCGGCGGAAATGCACACAGACTTTCCTGGCCTGCCTCAGGACATCCTGTAAGCCCGGGTACCTGCCCAAGAACCGCTGCACCACCAAGTTAAGGACGTGAGCCAAACAGGGCACATGGGTCATTTGTCCCTGTCGGAGGGCAGAGAGGAGGTTGGTGCCATTGTCGCAAACCACCATTCCTGCCTTAAGTTGGCGTGGCGTCAACCACCTCTGAACCTGCCCCTGCAGAGCTGACAGAACCTCTGCCCCAGTGTGGCTCCTGTCCCCCAAGCACACCAGCTCAAGCACCGCATGGCATCTTTTGGCCTGCGTACTTGCGTAGCCCCTTGAACGCCTACGGAGCACCGCTGGTTCCGAGGAAGAGGCCATGGAGGAAGAAGAAGAGGAGGGGGTGGAGGAGAGAGGTGTGTCACAATCAGCATTTTGGAGGCGTGGTGGCGGAACAACCTCCAACACTACTGCACCTTGTCCTGCATCCTTCCCAGCTGCCAGCAGAGTCACCCAATGCGCCGTGAAACTTAGGTAACGTCCCTGTCCATGCCTGCTGGACCATGAGTCAGCGGTAATATGCACCTTACCGCTGACCGCCCTGTCCAGCGAGGCATGGACATTGCCTTCCACATGCCGGTAGAGAGCCGGAATCGCCTTCCGTGAGAAAAAGTGGCGTTTGGGTACCTGCCACTGAGGAACCGCACATTCCACAAACTCACGGAAGGGGGCAGAGTCTACCAACTGAAAAGGCAGCAGTTGAAGTGCTAGCAATTTTGCCAAGCTAGCATTCAACCGCTGGGCATGTGGATGGCTGGGAGCAAACTTCTTTCGGCGGTGCAGCAGCTGGGGCAGGGAAATTTGCCTGGTACAATCTGACGTCGGTGTACCAAAAGCAGATTGCCCACAAGTACTTGGCTGTGACACACCTAATTCTACACCTTCATTCCTCTCACTGTAGGTCTCAGAGAGGACTGAAGGTCTAGTGGGGTTGGAAATCTCAGCTGATGAGGAGCAAGGAGAGATCCTCTTTGTTCTTTGGTGTGGGTCTTTTAGATACGCTTGCCAACGAACTGCATGGCAGGTCAACATATGTCTGGTCAAGCATGTGGTACCCAAGCGGGAGATATTTTGGCCACGCGAGATACGCTTGAGACATATGTTGCAAATAGCAGCGGTGCGATCTGATGCACTCGTCTCAAAAAAGGCCCACACCAAAGAACTTTTTGAATAACGCGCAGAGACTGCAGCGCCCTGCACATGTGGAGCTTTGGGGTGTGATGCAGTCAATGTGCTGCCCTTAGGCTGGCCCCTGGAGGGCATCCTGCCTCGTTGGTGATGTGCTGCCGCCTCCTCCTCCTCCTCCTCCTCCTCCTCCTCCTCCTCCTCCTCCTCCTCTCTCCTATCAGGCACCCACGTTGAGTCAGTGACCTCATCATCCCCTCCCTCCTCATCACTGGAGCAAACCTGGCAGTATGCTGCAGCAGGGGGAGCATGACTGCCAGATTGCTGTCCTTCTTGGGCACCCCCTCTGTCCGCGCTCATGTTACTGCCTTCATCGAGCTCAGTATCGTCATCAGAGCCTTCCAAACGCTGGGCATCCTCCTGGAGCATGTACCCAACACTGTGGTCAAACAGTTCGAGGGAATCCTCATGAGGACATGGTGGAGCTAGGGAAGGAGTCACTGATGACATTGAGCTGAGGGAAGAGGCCGCTGCTTTGCCAGACAAAGCACCCTGGGCATGGGTGAGAGAGGATGAGGAGGATGAGGACGGCTTGGTCATCCACTCGACCAAGTCTTCCGCATGTTGCGGCTCAACATGGCCAGCTGCCGAAAAAAAGGCCAAGCGTGTCCCATGGCCACGTGCTGATGAGGATGCACCGTCTCCACGACCAGCACTAGACACAGAGCCTGCTTGCCCTCTCTTATTGGCTTGTGACTGTCTGCCTCTCCTTCTTGGCCTTCCAGACATACTAATGGCCTGTAGCTGCACTAAGCTGGGATAGAACACCTGTAATTTTCTTCAAGTAGCTTTATATACTGTAACCAGACAAGCCTGCCTGTCAGTAGGAAGATAACAGGAACGGATCTAGCTGAACACTGTGAGCAGGACGCACTGTACTAAATGTAAATAGTCTAGCTGCCTGACCGTGGTACTAATAGGATCAAATAGAACACCTGTAATTTTCTTCAGGTAGCTTTATATACTGTAACCAGACAAGCCTGCCTGTCAGTAGGAAGATAACAGGAACGGATCTAGCTGTACACTGTGAGCAGGACGCACTGTACTAAATGTAAATAGTCTAGCTGCCTGACCGTGGTACTAATAGGATCAAATAGAACACCTGTAATTTTCTTCAGGTAGCTTTATATACTGTAACCAGACAAGCCTGCCTGTCAGTAGGAAGATAACAGGAACGGATCTAGCTGAACACTGTGAGCAGGACACACTGTACTAAATGTAAATAGTCTAGCTGCCTGACCGTGGTACTAATAGGATCAAATAGAACACCTGTAATTTTCTTCAGGTAGCTTTATATACTGTAACCAGACAAGCCTGCCGGTCAGTAGGAATTTAACAGGAACGGATCTAGCTGAACACTGTGAGCAGGACACACTGTACTAAATGTAAATAGTCTAGCTGCCTGACCGTGGTACTAATAGGATCAAATAGAACACCTGTAATTTTCTTCAGGTAGCTTTATATACTGTAACCAGACAAGCCTGCCGGTCAGTAGGAATTTAACAGGAACGGATCTAGCTGAACACTGTGAGCAGGACACACTGTACTAAATGTAAATAGTCTAGCTGCCTGACCGTGGTACTAATAGGATCAAATAGAACACCTGTAATTTTCTTCAGGTAGCTTTATATACTGTAACCAGACAAGCCTGCCGGTCAGTAGGAATTTAACAGGAACGGATCTAGCTGAACACTGTGAGCAGGACGCACTGCACTAAATGTAAATAGCAGGAACGGATCTAGCTGAACACTGTGAGCAGGACGCACTGCACTAAATGTAAATAGTCTAGAAGATAACAGGAACGGATCTAGCTGAACACTGTGAGCAGGACGCACTGCATTAAATGTAAATAGTCTAGATAGAAGATAACAGGAACGGATCTAGCTAAACTGAATACAGTGTATATATATATATGCAACACCTGGGATGCATATATATACACAATACACTGTAAGTGCAGCTAACTGACTGACTGTTCTGCCTAATCTATCTAACTCAAATCAAATGACACTGTCTCTCTCTCTCTCTATCTCTCAGCACACCGGAACACACACTACACAGGGCCGCCGTGCAGGCGGCCTTATATAGTGTGGGGTGTGTACTAAATGCCCTGAGCCGTAATTGGCCAAAGCCACCCTGGCTTTGGCCAATTACAGCTCTCTCTACTGACAGCGCTGTGATTGGCCAAGCATGCGGGTCATAGTGCATGCTTGGCCAATCATCAGCCAGCAATGCACTGCGATGCCGCAGTGAATTATGGGCCGTGACGCGCCACACGAATTTAGCGCGAACGGCCCATAACGTTCGCAATTCGGCGAACGATCGAACAGCCGATGTTCGAGTCGAACATGGGTTCGACTCGAACACGAAGCTCATCCCTAGTCCGCAGCCTCTGTCCCCCTCCTGTAGTATGTCCGCAGCCTCTGTCCCCCTCCTGTAGTATGTCCGCAGCCTCTGTCCCCCTCCTGTAGTATGTCCGCAGCCTCTGTCCCCCTCCTGTAGTATGTCCGCAGCCTCTGTCCCCCTCCTGCAGTATGTCCGCAGCCTCTGTCCACCTCTTGTAGTATGTCCGCAGCCTCTGTCCCCCTCCTGTAGTATGTCCGCAGCCTCTGTCCCCCTCCTGCAGTATGTCCGCAGCCTCTGTCCCCCTCCTGTAGTATGTCCGCAGCCTCTGTCCCCCTCCTATAGTATGTCCGCAGCCTCTGTCCCCCTCCTGCAGTATGTCCGCAGCCTCTGTCCACCTCTTGTAGTATGTCCGCAGCCTCTGTCCACCTCTTGTAGTATGTCCGCAGCCTCTGTCCACCTCTTGTAGTATGTCCGCAGCCTCTGTCCACCTCTTGTAGTATGTCCGCAGCCTCTGTCCACCTCTTGTAGTATGTCCGCAGCCTCTGTCCACCTCTTGTAGTATGTCCGCAGCCTCTGTCCACCTCTTGTAGTATGTCCGCAGCCTCTGTCCACCTCTTGTAGTATGCCCGCAGCCTCTGTCCACCTCTTGTAGTATGCCCGCAACCTCTGTCCACCTCTTGTAGTATGTCCGCAGCCTCTGTCCACCTCTTGTAGTATGTCCGCAGCCTCTGTCCACCTCTTGTAGTATGTCCGCAGCCTCTGTCCACCTCCTGTAGCATGTCCGCAGCCTCTGTCCACCTCCTGTAGTATGTCCGCAACCTCTGTCCACCTCTTGTAGTATGTCCGCAGCCTCTGTCCACCTCTTGTAGTATGTCCGCAGCCTCTGTCCACCTCTTGTAGTATGTCCGCAGCCTCTGTCCACCTCTTGTAGTATGTCCGCAGCCTCTGTCCACCTCTTGTAGTATGCCCGCAACCTCTGTCCACCTCTTGTAGTATGTCCGCAGCCTCTGTCCACCTCTTGTAGTATGCCCGCAACCTCTGTCCACCTCTTGTAGTATGCCCGCAGCCTCTGTCCACCTCTTGTAGTATGCCCGCAACCTCTGTCCACCTCTTGTAGTATGCCCGCAACCTCTGTCCACCTCTTGTAGTATGTCCGCAGCCTCTGTCCACCTCTTGTAGTATGTCCGCAGCCTCTGTCCACCTCTTGTAGTATGTCCGCAGCCTCTGTCCACCTCCTGTAGCATGTCCGCAGCCTCTGTCCACCTCCTGTAGTATGTCCGCAACCTCTGTCCACCTCTTGTAGTATGTCCGCAGCCTCTGTCCACCTCCTGTAGTATGTCCGCAGCCTCTGTCCACCTCCTGTAGTATGTCCGCAGCCTCTGTCCACCTCTTGTAGTATGCCCGCAACCTCTGTCCACCTCTTGTAGTATGCCCGCAGCCTCTGTCCACCTCTTGTAGTATGCCCGCAACCTCTGTCCACCTCTTGTAGTATGCCCGCAACCTCTGTCCACCTCTTGTAGTATGTCCGCAGCCTCTGTCCACCTCTTGTAGTATGTCCGCAGCCTCTGTCCACCTCCTGTAGTATGTCCGCAGCCTCTGTCCACCTCCTGTAGTATGTCCGCAGTCTCTGTCCTTCTCCTGTAGTATGTCCGCAGTCTCTGACCATCTCTTGTCTCTTATCATGTCTGCAGTCTTTGAGGGGATCCTAGAAAGGATTCAAGAGTGGGAGTGCTGCCGGGATGGAGGTTACGGGAAGAGACAGACACGTGTGGACTGTGGAGAGGAGACTATAGAATAGCCACCAAGCTGGAGCCATCTGACTGAACCCTGCTGGGTGCACCTGAGAGGAGGTCAGTGACAGTGCCGCCAGGTCAGTCTGGGGGGGTCACTGATGTAAGGCGGAAGTGAATACAATAATGTAAGGGGGCACTGATATAAAGGTTCCCCCCCTATATTAGTAATCCCCCCCTTACCTTAGTGTATTCACACTGCGGAAGGTGGTCTCTGGTCACCATCCTGCAGACTCTGATGTAAGGGAGAACTCTCTGCTGGCCGGGTTATAGTAACCTGACCTTCATGTAAATTGAGAAATATGTTTTTTGACTTTTGTTTAACTTAAACACATTGCTAATAGCACTAGCTATGTGTTTATAGTTCAAATATTAATATTTGCAATGTTTAGCACTAAAAACAGTAATTTTAGGTACTTTTTTTGCAGTGTCAGTAAAAAATGTGGATCTGCCAGTAAATTTCATGTTTTTTTTTTTGCCAGTAAAAAATGGGCACCGTTTGTAAATTTTGACATTCTGCCAGTAAATTTCACTTCGGGGGGGTTGGCAACACTGGTTCCCATCAATATGGGGACAAGGTGTATGTTCGTGCCCCATAGACTTTAACAGTGTCCGCGTGTTTGAACAAATTTTTTGCCTGTTTGCATGTTCTGCTGCAAACCAGTGGGTGTTCGGCTCATCCCTACTTGTAAACACCTGGCTTAGAAAGGGGGAGAAAGCCTACTTGAGAAATATGAATTGCTAGCAGTAAATTGGAAGGACAAATGGGATGTTTTCGTCTATTCACGCAGACATGATGGTCCAAATTTGCACATCATCTGGTGTTGTTGAGAAGCCCCTCTGTGTCCAGGGCTATAATGTTAACATGCGAGGGGTGGACTTCAATGACCAAATTATGAAGCCATATTTAGTTTCCCGGAACGTCACTGGTACAAAATGGTGTCTATTTATCTATTTAAATCGGCTGTATATAATGCTTTTGTAATTTACAAAGCAACAGGATGGAGTGGATCCTTCCTAAAATTTCCAGAAGATCATCATCATGGACATTTTGTATACAGAAGGTGCTGTGGCCTAAACCCCAAATCCAGATGCAGCGAGCCAGCTGCATAAAAGGCATTTTCCTGATGCCCCCTCTGAAACCCCAACCCAAAGGTCACCACAAAGAAGATGTGTCTGTAGAAGACACAGAATAAGACAAGACACCCATATTTCTTTCCCTCCTTTCCTGGCCAACCTGGTCTCTGCATAAAGGACTGCTTCCATCGCTACCACACACTAGTAGAGTAATGGTATAGGGTACACAATTCGCACACAAGTGTCTAAAAAGATGTTAGATAGTCAGGAAACTAATTATCGCATTTTGAGTGACCCTAAAATCAGAGACTGTTCTTATAAGTTACAAAAAAAAGTAAAAAAGTAAAAAAAAACAAAAAATTTAAAAAGTTTAAAAAAGTTGTTGTTTTATTGAGTTAATATTCTTTTGTTACGGTGTTTTATTGTTAACGTTGTGTTTTCTTTGCAGAAATGCCATTCAGCTGCAGCACTGCAGTAGGAGATTACATATGTCAGTGCTTGCAGCACGGCAGTAGGAGATTTCTCATCCGCAGTTAAAAAAAATGCTTTGGCATATATATATATATATATATATATATATATATATATATATATATATATATATATATATACATATATATACATATATATATATATATATACATATATATACATATACATACATATACATATATATATACATATATATATATACATATATATATATATATATATATATATATATATATATATATATATATATATATATATATATATATATATATATATATATATATATATATATATATATATATATATATATATATACATATACATATACATATACATATATATATATACATATATATTATTTTTTTTGGCACAGATTTCAATTTAAAAAAAAGTTGTTGTTTTATTCTGTTAATGTTTTATTGTTTACTCTGTTTTATTTTTAATCAATGAACTTATTTTGCAGGAACGCCATTCAGCTGCAGCAGTGATCTGTTTACTCTGACAGCAGCAGGGTGTGCTTTCAGAATACATACGTCAGTGCTTGCAGGACTGCATGAGGAGATTTCTCATCCGCAGTTAAAAAAAATAATGTACATACTCAAGGATGAGGGGCCTGGGATGGTTAGTGGGTGGATCGCTCCTATGCTTCAGTGTGCGTGTGTTTGTGTGTGTGTATATGTATTTATGTATATATATATATATATATATATATATATATATATATATATATATATATAATTTTTGTTTGTTTTTTTTGCACTGATTTCAATAAAAAATTGTGGTTTTATTGAGTTAATGTTCTATTGTTACCGTTTTTTATTGTTTCTTCATTCACATGGATCAACTTGAATTGGGGAATCTGTTAGGTTCTATTTTTTTTCCGCAAAAAGGCTGCATGAAAACATAGAACATTACATACAGTATACAGTATCAGGCATCATCCCAGTACTGTTTTTTCAGCCAGCTGTCGGCCTTCTTGTAAAAGCAATCCTAGTGGCTAATTAGCCAATGGATTTCTTTTACAAGCAAAAGGGAGGGGACATCCCCTCGCCTCTTCCTGTCTTCCACAGCTTTCTCAGGCTCTCGCTGTCACACCGAGGAACATGAGAATGCAGCTGTTGATTCCGTCAGCTGCCCATAGAGGCGATCAGAGACCAGAATGGGTCCAATCATCTTAATGCTATGAGCATTTCATCACTTCAGTTTCAGATATAAACAGTGCCATTTTTAAATGGAGAAAGCATCTGATCACACCAATCTTGGTCAGATGCTTTAAAGACAGAGGAGAGATCTAGAGTTTAAAAGACCTCATATTTTTCAGAAAGGAGTACCTGTCACTGCATATTACTATCACAGGGGATATTTACATTCCCTGTGATAAAAGTAATCAAAAACAATGAAAGGGACAGTGTAAATATAAAATATCAAAATAAATAATTACAAAAAAATTAAAGCACCCCTGTCCCCCCATGCTTGCACGCAAAGGTGAATGCAACATTGGTACCATGTCGGTATGTAAACAGCGATTGCACCATGCATGTGAGGTATCCCCATGAACATCAAATCGAAGGCAGTAATTCTAGCACTAGACCTCTTGTATAGATCTAAAGTGGTAACTTACAAAGGCTTTTAAAGCTTCACCTATGGATATTAAAATGTACGTAGTTTGTCACAGTTGCATGGGCAGCACAATTTTAAAGTGTGTCATGTTTGGTATCTATTTAAAGGGCATAACATCATCTTTTTCCTTGTCAAAAGAAGTTTATTGAGTATACAATGTTATAAAGATACATAAAGTAAGTTTACAAGGATCTATAAAGTAAGCTTATTGTTTTACAGTAGGGTTTATATAGGTAAATATCATGAAATTTCAAATATTAAACATTGGGTTCACGTAAACCTAAATTAAAGATATATATCATTTCCTTAGTTACTTTTGTACGTATTTAAATGATTTATACCTACTATACATATTGTTTACAAGTAGAGTGTATATAGGTCAAATAAATTCTGATAATGAGCTTTAATCGTAAGGTGGAGAAAAGGAAAGAGAAAGAAGAAAAAGGGTTGAAAGGTAGAGGTATGGTCCACAAGGTTGTCCCGCTCGTCAGTTTATTATTCTTTTTAGTTCTCTTTGAAGCCTTAGAATGGGTGTCTCTGTAAGTCATTTAATCTGTTACAATGGCAACAGGACAGAGTCATTGAAGTTTGACAGGAACTGTTGTTTTATCCAAGGATGCCAAAGTTTTTCAAATTTTGGAATTTGATTTTGATCGATGGCTACCATCTTAGCATGGGACATTGTATTATTCATTCTGTGAATTGTTTCTGCTAGTACCAATGTAGGAGATTTCCATGCCTTGGCCACTGTTTGTTTTGCAGCCGTTATTAGTTGGATCATAAGTTTGAATTGAGAGAGTGTTAACCATTCCGGTTTTAGATTAAGTAAAGTTAAATATGAATCTGGTTGTATTATTTTTTTAAATATTTTAGATGCAATCACGAAGACTTCCTTCCAGAAGGTTTGGATTACTGGGCACGTCCACCATATGTGTAAATATGTGCCTATTTCTGGGCATCCTCGAAAACAAAGAGCTGAGGTATTAGGTGAATATTTTGCCACTCTAGCGGGTACAAGGTACCAGCGAGTTAGGACTTTATAATTTGTCTCCAGTGCTAAGATGTTGGGTGAAGATGACTTAGATGTGAGCCATATGTTAGACCAGTCCGTGTCTTCTAAAGTTCGTCCCAGGTCCTCCTCCCACCTCTGAACGTAAGAGGGTCTATTAAGATTTGCTACTCCATATAATTGATCATAAAGTGATGAAATTGTACCTTTAGCAAATGGATCTTTTGTACAGATTGATTCAAAAATGGATAATTGGGACAACTCTCTCTGAGACCTCAATATGGCGTACTCATCATTGGGATATGAGCCCACAGTAATCTCGCACAACACGAAAGGTCTGAATATTCCTGAGAAACGCAAAACCCTTTTAAAAGGCCTGAGGAAGGAGCGTAACTCCGCAAACGCGTCGCCTATTTGCTATCCCTGCATGGACCCGGAAGTGCTCTCGCTCCCCCAGATCACACACAGTGCGTTCCAGCAGCCGGATCTGCTGACAATACACCAGCGCAGCCTGTCTTATGAAGCGGAACGACACTACAAGATGTGACCGGACTATACCCCTGGGACACCTGCCACTATCTGCATATTACTTTCATGCCTGATTACATGTACCCTTTTGAGTACCTGTTTTTAAGATTTATTAAATTTGTTTTTAAATATTGCACTTAGAGTGGCGCCCTTGTCGTTCTTCTCCTACAGTATCCAGAGGATTGCTTCTTCTTTATCAACAGGGCTGCCTTCTACAACTGCTTCTATTGGACTATAATCTAGTTCCTTTTGGACTTTAGCAGCTCAGAGTCTGTTGTTTTGATCACCCAGTTATTATTATAGTTCCAGATTGTCAATTTATGTTATTAGTTGTGTATCAACCTTCCCAACCACCCCATTTTTTCGTCACCATAAAAAATCTGATTTTTGGGGGGCCAAAACTGTTTTTCTAATTGTACTGAATATAGCGCTCACATCCACATGTTGTATATCATGCAACAAATAATCTAGCAAAATCCAAAGGGGTGTCCATACTTATTAGTAGAGACGCCTCTTTTGAACTATCAGACAAACTCATTGACCCAGAGGGCAGGTTTATATTCCTGAAAGGAAAATGTTGTGGCACACCTATCATGTTAGCAAACATTTATTTCCCCAACACAGCGCACTTGACCTTCTGCTGCAGATTTCTTGAAAAACTTAAGGAATTTAGCTCAGGTTGTATCATATTAGGAGGTGACTTCAATGTCCCACTAAATCCTCTTACTGATACATCCACAGGCAAAACTTATATCACGTACAAAATACTTAAGCAAATAAAAACTCTACTACACTCACTACAACTAGTTGACTCATGGAGATTTATATATCCTGAGGACAAAGATTACACCTTCTACTCCATTCCACACGACAGATACTCGAGAATAGACTACATTTTTATCTGGCAAAGAGATTTAGAGATGGTCGCAGATGCCAAAATAGGGATCCAGACCTTTTCGGATCATGCCCCTATATCTCTATCACTAAAAATATCAGACCCACAGCCAAAAACGAACACTTGGAGATTAAACTCTGCATTGTTGACAGACCCAATCTTACTACCTCAAATAGCCAAATCATTGACAGAATACTTTAAAACTAACACCACACCTGACGTCAACCCCCTATCAGTCTGGGAGGCACATAAATGCACAATTAGGGGAGAACTCATCAGAATTGGGTCTCAGCGCAAAAAAGAAAGAGACAAAAAAATTAAGATACTGACAGAGAAAATCCACTACCTGGAATCACTACATAAACAAACCCTGACAGAACACACTGCAGTGGAACTCCTAGAAAATAGAAAGGCTCTCCAACAGATATTTGACATAAGGGCTAAAAGACTTTTATTCTTCCAAAAATTTTTTACTATGAACATGGTAATAAAGCAGGTGGTCTATTAGCGAGAGCAGTGAAAGATGTGAAAACACAACAGACTATTTCGGGTATACGTACAAAAGACGGGAAACTAGACATCACCACCAAAAACATTGCTCAACATTTTCATGATTATTATACGGCTTTATACAATTTACCTAATCCACGGAAACCCAGCATAATTAAAAGCACCAGGATACAAGCCATACAACAATACTTGAAGGAATCAAAGTTACCCACTTTGTCAACTGATGATATATCTCTGCTAGAAAGCCCCATAGAAGCATCTGAATTACAACAAGCAATAAAACAACTTAAGACAGGAAAAAGTCCGGGACCAGATGGTTTCACGGCAATCTATTACAAAACATTTCAGGATACCTTGCTTGGGCTGCTTCTACGAGCTCTGAACTATATGTCAGAACCCAGGGAGATTCCATTAAACTTTCTCACAGCTCACATAACGATTCTCCCCAAGCCTAATAAGGACCTGGCAGAATGTGCTAGTTACAGGCCAATATCACTGTTAAATCTGGATGTGAAACTAATTTCAAAAATATTGGCTAACAGATTGAAACCTCTGCTTCACAACCTGATAGGAAGTGAACAAGCAGGATTTATGCCAGGAAGAGAAACCAGAGATAATGTTATTAAAACACTTAACCTAATACACGCTACTCGGATGAGGAAAATCGAAGGCCTTCTCCTGTCCACGGACGCGGAGAAGGCCTTTGACTGCGTGGCCTGGGATTTTATGTTAGAAACCTGCAGGTACATTGGCTTGGGGAGTCATATGATGTCTTGGATCTCCATGCTATATAAAAATCCCACTGCGCAACTCAAAATTAATGGTTCTCTTTCAGATACGGTGAAAATTAACAACGGCACGAGACAGGGTTGCCCTCTCTCACCCCTTTTGTTCATTCTAACCTTAGAACCATTCATCAGATGAATCGTTGCAGAAAGGGCAATACAGGGGTTTGAGCTTGAGGGAAGGGAGTTCAAGGTGGCGGTCTACGCAGATGACCTGCTATTCTTTATTACGAACCCCCACCTTTCACTTCCTTCATTAATGAGGGAATTCGCTACATTTGGATACCTATCAAACCTAAAAATTAATGACACTAAGTCAGAGATCTTAAATGTTTCGGTTCCTACAAATAAAATAGAATCTATCAAATCCAATTGCCCCTTTAAATAGGTAGGAGCCGCACTTAAATATTTGGGGATCTGGCTGACACCCAAACTCTCTCAAATCTACGACCACAATTTTGTTCCCTTACTGAAAGCAGTCTGTCATGACCTTCAAAGTTGGCACCCAAAAGGCCTTTCCTGGTTTGGAAGGGTGGCCGTATGTAAAATGACTATCCTTCCAAGAGTATTATATCTATTTAGAAATTTACCAATAAAAATTCCCCAGAGTTTCTTTAAAACACTTCAATCAACTCAAATGCAGTTTATCTGGGCACACAAAAAACCTCGAGTGAGATTCACGAGGCTCACTCAGGCCAAAGACAAAGGAGGGATGGGTGTCAAAAGATTTCCACACCTACTATCTTGCCTCCCAGGTAACTAGACTAATAGATTGGCACTGCCACTATAAAATAAAATATTGGGTAGAAATAGAAGAAATATTAAGTCTTAGACCGATCAGATACTCACCATGGATTCCGTGGCAGAGTCTCCCAGCAAACATGAGTACACACCCCTTAGTGGGCACCACTCTAGCAACGTTTAACAAACTAACGAAACTCAAAAACTTTTCATCACATCTAAGCCCGCTCACTCCTTTACAAAATAATCCTGACTTCCTACCAGGAGTAGGAAATAAATCACTACAATCTATAGACACAAACAGACCTCTATTAGCTATGCATTGCTTTCACAATCTAGAATTCAGAGACCTCACAGACATTAAAACCACAAACAAACTCCCAGACTTACCACTGTAGACTTATTTTCAATTTCGTAGCTACCTTAACAAAGCATCGAGAAAACATAACTTCAACAGACTGTTAACAGAACTAGAATCAGTGTGTCAGACAGAGGAACCTATCCCTAAAGTGACCTCATTAGCATACCAATGGCTCCAAGAGGGAGGAGAAAAGACGAAGGGGATCTCAGAGAGAGTTGGTCGAAAGCACTAGGCACCATACTGTCAGTGTCACAATGGAGGAAGGCATGCATTTTCGCTCATAAATGCTCTCTGGGCACAAGAACTCAGGAAGCAGCATACAAACTACTCACTCAATGGTATGCTACACCAGTAAAGTTACATTCTTGGTTTCCTAACTACTCAGATACCTGCTGGCGCTGCAAAAATGATAAAGGTTCATTGATATACATTTGGTGGCAATGCCCCATACTTAGCCCCTTCTGGGCAGAGGTCAGAGAAAAAATATTCCTAATCACAGAAACCCAACTTCAGCTAGATGCAGAGGGCTGTCTCCTACATGTCACGGAATTTTCCATTAAGAAATACAAGCACTCGCTCACTAAACACCTTTTGAATGCAGCCAAAGCTCTAATTCCTCTTTACTGGAAGTCCACAAAAATCACAACTATTCGGGAATGGTTTAATAAAATCTCAGAATTTTGTGAAATGGAGGAGACTATTGCCCAAGCAGGAGAAAAGGTGGAATGCTTTCATAAAACATGGACACCATGGTTCATTTACAAATACTCTCAAGCATTTCTAGATGTAATGAGCTAAACTGACGATATCTGTATGATTACACTTATATAATTGCCGTATAGAATTTACCAACTAACTGAAGTAGAAAAATGTACACTAATGTACTTCTTTCTTTCTATCTATTTTTAAACTAATTATTCTCTTTTATATATAATTTTGAGACGGACAAGTATTGGATAATAGTAAAGGCATTGTTAAATTTAGAAGTTAAAATCTACAATTCATATAACTATTGTATACAACATTATTAGAGTTATGTGAAATTTTCTAATGTATCATCCAAACTGAATTTTACTGAGTGGAGCTGCGTCTCCACGGATACACTTCTTTATTCTTTATCAATAAAATTGATGTTAAAAAAAAATAAATAAATAAACAAACACCTCAAGGACTTAGATAACAGAGGGAGAAGAAATAATGTTAGGGTCAGAGGAATCCCAGAAACTGTGGAAGCTGACCAAATCACCCCAGCTTTACAGAGGGTTTTCAACTGCTTATTAGAGAGACCAGAAGAGATGGACATAGAGTTTGTGAGAGCACATAGACCACTTAGAGCCAGAGGCCTTGACAACATGCCCCTACGAGACATTATGTGCTGCTTGCAGAACTTCTCCCTAAAAGAGGACATTATGCGCAAGGCACGCAGAAATTAACAGATTATTTTTAATGGCTAGACCATCATGCTCTTTCATGATCTCTCACAGATCACTTTAAAGAATCGCAGAGCTCTCCGACCATTATTGGACAAACTAAGGGAAAAGGACCTCCGTAACACGTGGCGCTTTCCATTTGCACTCCTAGTGAATTACAATGGGAGACAGCACACACTGCGTTCACCAGAAAATCTCTCGGATTTTTGTCAGGCACTCCAACTGGAACAAGTGGACCTACCAGAATGGTATCAAGAATTCAGGCTTTGGAAAGTTAACCATTTTCATCTCCGGAAAAATGTCTTCCTAAAAAAATTAAATCATCGCATCCAAGCCGCTCTCAAGCAGGAAGACCAAATAATAGACCTCATTCCTCAAGGGGTTTTGAGGAAGCCTGAGGACACCCTCCGAGCCTAACACCTTTCACGTATGGAAGTAAGTAAACTAAGCTTACCTGAAACAAGGCCCTACTTGCTGACCCCACAGCTTTATGTTGCAAAACCCTAAAGACATCCTGGCTGGAATTGTCCTAATAAACAGGATCTCACTTCTATCATAGCAATAGAACATATGGATATGGATCCTATCGACTCCTCTTCTCAGATGGAGATAGTGCCTACCGGGACTAATACTTGTCTCCTCCTTACTGATTATTGACAATCACATAAGTCATGCTTTATGTTCTTAGTGTGCATTACAGCCACAAGGTTGTCAGTGGGAACAGGTGGACTTTAGATTACAGTTGCTTATTATGCACATAAGTAAACTTGGCCCAAAGA
This sequence comes from Aquarana catesbeiana, assembly GCF_042186555.1. Taxonomy (NCBI): domain Eukaryota; kingdom Metazoa; phylum Chordata; class Amphibia; order Anura; family Ranidae; genus Aquarana; species Aquarana catesbeiana. Next base: position 398,112,894 of record NC_133326.1, on the reverse strand, counting down.
AATGTCGATGACAAAAATGAAACCAACACAAAATATTAGGTCTCCCTTGGAAACCACCTTTGGATGGAAAACAATACGATGATACCCCCGCATGGAGGGGGGCCTTAGAGTCTCCATCCAGAATATAGACGCTGACATGTAGATCATTGACATTTCTCATTATTAAGGTTAAATTAAGGTTAAATGGTTAAATGTTAACAGTTTCAGTTCCTTCATTGTTGCACCCTGGGTGCATAGTTGACCAATATAGCTTATATTTCATTTATATTGACTGTTGCCGGTTACTGCTCATCAATCAGGTGGTACATACCTTATTTAGTTAAACAGATTAATATGAGCGAATAGGCAGCTGCCCACTACGCTCCGACAAAGTGCTCCTAGACAGGTGAGGGTTGCCCTGGTTGGGAGCACTAATATACTTACCATGGACCTATTTGGTATCCAAGGAGATTACAATACCTCTCACTTACGCTCACCTCTATTACTTTCTCTCCCTTATATTTCCCCACTCTTACCTTCTTTACAGGTTTTATAAGGTTTATAGATTGTGTGCACTACATGACAAAGTTTTTAACAGAAACTAAAGCTTTCTTTCCAGATACCGACTCGACAGCTCTCTCTGGGTCCTCAATATGGCCTACTCGTCATTGGGATATGAGCCCACAGTGATCTTCCATAACACAAAGGGTCTGAATATCCCTGAAAAGCACAAAACCCTTTTAAAAGAACTCAAAAAAGGTAAACCTCGCTTTGTATTCTTACAGGAAACTCATTTCAAAACTCAACAAGTTCCCAAGCTTACTGACTCATTTTTCACACAGGCATACCACGCAACTAATGATTTAACAAAATCTAAGGGAGTGTCCATACTTATTAGTAGAGACACTTCCTTTGAACTCTCTGACAAACTCATTGACCCAGAGGGTAGGTTTATATTTTTGAAAGGGAAATGTTGCGGAACACCTATCACATTAGCCAATGTTTATTTTCCCAACACAGCCCACCTGACCTTCTGCCGTAGAACACTTGAAAAACTCAAAGATTTCAGTGTTGGATGCCTTATCTTAGGAGGCGACTTCAATGTCCCACTGAACCCTCTTACTGATACGTCCACAGGCAAAACCTATATCACATACAAAATACTCAAACAAATAAAAACACTATTGCACTCACTACAATTAGTAGACTCCTGGAGATTCACCCATCCTGAGGACAAGGATGATACCTTCTACTCAATCCCGCATAGCAGATATTCGAGAATAGATTACATCTTTGTCTCACAAAGAGACCTAGATAAGATTTCAGAAGCCAAAATAGGGATCCAGACCCTTTCGAATCATGCCCCCATTTCTCTATCATTAAAAATCTCAGAACCACAACCAAAAACGAACACTTGGAGACTGAATTCTGCATTGCTGACAGACCCAGTCTCATTACCTCAAATAGCCACATCATTGACAGAATACTTCAAAAACAATACCACATCAGACGTTAATCCCCTATCAATCTGGGAAGCACATAAATGCACGATTAGGGGAAAACTCATCAGAATTGGTTCTCAATGCAAAAAAAAGGGAAAAACAAATTAAAACCCTGACAGAGAAAATCCACACCCTGGAAACTTTACACAAACAAACCCTGACAGAACAATCGGCAAAAGAACTCCTAGAAAATAGAAAGGCACTCCAAAAGATCTTTGACATAAAGACTAAAAGATTTCTATTTTTCCAGAAAAAAATTTACTATGAACATGGCAATAAAACAGGCAGGCTGTTAGCGAGAGCCGTGAAAAATACAAAAACACAACAGAACAGCACAATTCAAGGAACAAGGAAACAAGCTATTCAACAATACTTAAAAGAATCCAAATTACCCACACTGTCCACTGAAGATATATCTCAACTAGAAAGACCCATAGAAGCTACTGAACTACAGCAAGCAATACCAGACGGTTTCACGGCAATTTACTATAAAACATTCCAGGATACTCTGCTTGGGCCGCTGCTACGGGCCTTGAATTATATGTCAGAACCCAGGGAGATCCCATCAAATTTTCTTGCAGCACATATAACAATCCTTCCCAAACCAAACAAAGACCTGGCAGAATGCGCTAGCTACAGGCCAATATCATTGTTGAATCTGGATGTGAAATTGATATCAAAAATAATTGCTAATAGACTGAAACCTTTGCTTCACGGCCTGATAGGAAGTGAGCAAGCAGGCTTTATGCCAGGAAGAGAAACCAGAGACAATGTTAATAAAACGCTCAACTTAATACATGCTACTCGGATGAGGAAAATAGAAGGCCTTCTCCTGTCTACGGACGTGGAGAAGGCCTTTGACCGTGTGGCCTGGGACTTTATGCTAGAAACCTGCAGGTAAATTGGCTTGGGAAACCATATGATGTCTTGGATCTCCATGCTCTACAAAAACGCCACTGCGCAACTTAAGATTAATGGTTCTCTTTCAAACAGAGTAAAAATTAACAACGGCACAAGACAGGGTTGCCCTCTCTCGCCCCTTCTGTTTATTCTAATACTAGGACCATTTATCAAACAAATTGTAGCAGAGGGGGCGATACAGGGGTTTGAAATAGATGGAAAGGAGTTCAAGGTAGCGGCCTACGCAGATGACCTGTTATTTTTCATAACAAATCCCCACATTTCACTTCCCTCCTTAATGAAAGAATTCTCTATTTTTGGATATTTTTCAAACCTTAAAATTAATTACACCAAATCGGAGATTTTAAACATTTCGATCCCCACAAATAAAGCGGAAACCATCAAATCCAATTGCCCCTTTAAGTGGGTAGGTTCAGCACTTAAATATTTAGGAATTTGGCTGACGCCCAAGCTTTCTCAAATTTATGATCATAACTTCATCCCCCTACTGAAATCAATATGCTCAGACCTCCAAAGCTGGCACCCAAAGGGCTTTTCCTGGTTCGGAAGGGTTGCCATCTGTAAAATGACTATTTTGCCAAGGGTACTCTATTTATTCAGAAACTTACCAATAAAAATTCCCCAGAATTTCTTTAAAATACTTCACTCAACTCAAATGAAATTTATTTGGGCCCACAAAAAACCCAGAGTAAGATTCACACGGCTCACCCGATCTAAAGACAAAGGGGGGGTGGGCATTCCAGATTTTCGCACTTACTATCATGCTTCACATGTCACTAGGATAGTAGACTGGCATTGCCACTATAAAATCAAAGACTGGGTGGAACTAGAAGAAGCATTGAGCCACTTTCCAATCAGATATTCACCATGGATTCCATGGACTTGTCTCCCAACGGATGTGAGAACACACCCCCTAGTGGGTACCACTTTAGCAATATTCAATAAACTAACTAAACATACAAACTTCTCATTTCATCTTAGCCCGATCACTCCATTACAGAATAACCCTGACTTCCTACCGGGAATGGGAAACCGATCACTACGATCTATTGACACAAACAAACCCTTACTAGCTACACAATGCTTCCACAACCAAGAGTTTAGAGATTTCACAGACATCAAAGTTAAAAATAACCTTCCAGATTTACCATTATGGACATATTTTCAATGCCGTAGCTATCTCAACAAATCATGGAGAAAACATAACTTCAGCAGACCATTAACAGAATTAGAGTCAGTTTGTAAGACAGAGGAACCTATCCCCAAAGTGACCTCACTAGCATACCGTTGGCTTCAAGAAGGGGGTGACACAGGCGAGGAGGATTTCAGAGAGAGTTGGTCGAAAGCACTAGGCATTTCATTGTCGGCTTCACAATGGAGGAAAGCGTGCATTTTCGCTCATAAATGCTCCCTGAGCACAAGAACTCAGGAAACAGCATACAAGTTACTCACTCAATGGTATGCCACACCAGAAAAGTTACATTCCTGGTTTCCTGACTATTCGGATAAATGTTGGCATTGTCATAATGAAAAAGGCTCCTTACTACACATATGGTGGCAATGCCCTGTGCTGAGTCCTTTCTGGTCAGAGGTCAGAGAAAGAATATTTATAATCACAGAAACAAAATTGAAGCTAGATGCGGTGGGCTGTCTCCTTCATGTCACGGAATTTCCCATCAGGAGGTACAAGCACTCGCTTTCCAAGCACCTTTTGAATGCTGCCAAAGCTCTTATTCCACTCTATTGGAAGTCCACAAAAGTCCCAACTATACGGGAATGGTTTAGTAAGATATCAGAATTCTGTGAGATGGAGGAGACTATTGCCCAGGCAGGAGAAAATGTGGAAGGCTTCCACAAAATGTGGTCACCATGGTTTATATACAAATACTCTCAGGCATATATTGATGCCCTGAACCACGCTGACGCTGTCTGACTCCATATGTGAGTTCTACAGTGAAGATTAAATCCATTACTTACCTGTATTTAAAGGTTTAACTAAATGAATATGATTGTGAAAAACACCCAACTAACTGATTCAATTTATCAATTAATCCAAATTTAAGACCTGTAAACTATTGTCCATTTCCTTTCTATCTAGTTTCAAACTATCTATCCTTTCTTGAAGTCAAACTTATGATATGTTACTGAGTGATAATGACAATTGCGTTGATAGACTTGGAAGTTAGAATGTTAAAAATCATTTGTGTTAATGCATACAATACCATTAGAGCTATATAACTTTCCACATGTACTTTCCAGCACTGTACTTCATTAGGTGGAGCTGCGACTCCACAGATGTATTTCTTTACTCTTTTTTCAATAAACTTTGATGAAAAAAAAAAAAGTTCATTGATAAAAACGGCCCGGGATTCCCCCACAGTGCATTACCAGGCCCTTTGGGTCTGGTATGAATATTAAGGGAAACCCCAAACCAAAATTAAAAAAAAAATGTGTGGGGGTCCCCCCAAATTCCATACCAGGCCCTTCAGGTCTGGTATGGATATTAAGGGGAACCCCGCGCCAAAATAAAAAAAAATGGCGTTGGGTCCCCCTCAAAATCTATACCAGACCCTTTAGGTCTGGTATGGATTTTAAGGGGAACCCCGCACCAAAATTAAAAAAAAATGGCATGGGGTCCCCCCAAAAATCCATACCAGACCCTTATCTGAGCACGCAACCTGACAGGCCGCAGGAAAAGAGGGGGGGACAAGAGAGCACCCCCCCTGAACTGTACCAGGCCACATGCCCTCAACATTGGGAGGGTGCTTTGGGGTAGCCCCCCAAAACACCTTGTCCTCATGTTGATGGGGACAAGGGCTTCATCCCCACAACCCTTGCCCAGTGGTTGTGGGGGTGTGCAGGCGGGGCGCTTATCGGAATCTGGAAGCCCCCTTTAACAAGGGGACCCCCAGATCCCAGCCCCCCCATGTGAAATGATAAGGGGGTACAAAAGTACCCTTCTTCTGGTTCTTCTGGTTCTTCCTCCGGTGTCCTCGTCCGGGATCTTCCTCTGCGACGTCTTCTTCCCTTCTTCTCCTCGGGCCACTCCGCATCCATGATAGGAGGCTCCCACTGTGTGACGCTTCTCGTCTTCTGGCGGTTCTTAAATAATGGAGGTCGGGGCCACCCGGTGACCCCACCCCCCTCTGACACACGGGGACTTCCCTGTGGCATTCCCCATTAAGTCAGGGGGGCGGGGTCACCGGGTGGCCCCACCCTCCGTTGTTTAAGAACCGTCAGAAGAGGAGAAGCGTCACACAGTGGGAGCCTCCCATCATGGATGCGGAGCAGCCCGAGGAGAAGAAGGGAAGAAGACGCCACAGAGGAAGATGCTGGACGAGAACACTGGAGGAAGAACCAGAAGAACCAAAAGAAGAAGAAGATGGAGGAAGAAACCAAAGGAAGATAGAAGACAGAAGACAGAAGATAGAAGAAAGAAGAAGCATTTAAATAATAGGATTTTTAAATACAGCTTACCTGTAAAATCCTTTTCTTGAGAGTACATCACGGGACACAGAGTATTCATTACATAGTGGGTTAGATAGGCACCATCGGTGATTAGACACTGGTTAACCCCAATTAAGGAGAATTCCTCCCCTATATAACCCCTCCCATCTGGGGAGGACCTCAGTTTTGTAGCAAAGCAATAGGTAACCACGTAAAACCCATAGAAGGGTGGGAGCTCTGTGTCCCGTGATGTACTCTCAAGAAAAGGATTTTACAGGTAAGCTGTATTTAAAAATCCTATTTTCTTGATCATACATCACGGGACACAGAGTATTCATTACATAGTGGGATGTCCCAAAGTAATGCTCATTTGAGGAGAGGGAGACACAGATCAGAAAATAGACCGCAAACGGACCAGAGGAACTAAACTGCAGCCTGCAGTACACTGCACCCAAAGGTGGTATCCTCTTGCCCTCTTACATCCACCTGATAGAATCTGGTGAATGTATGGACTGAAGACCAAGTCGCAGCCTTACAGATCTGAGCCATGGAGGCCTGGTGATGCACTGCCCAAGAAGCACTAACAGCCCTAATTGAGTGCACTTTCACATGAAAAGGAGGAGTCTTCCTCTTTATATTATAAGCCTGAAAAATAACCTGTCTAATCCATCTAGAAAGAGTGGATTTTGACGCTGCTTGGCCTTTCTTATGGCCATCCGGCAGAATAAACAAACAATCAGTTTTCCGTATCTGAGCGGTTGCCTGCAGATAGACACTGACTGCTCTAACCACATCAAGAGTGTGCAAATATTCTTCCTCCGAGGACAGCGGATCTGGAAAAAAGGATGGTAGGATTACATCTTGATTCAAATGGAATCCTGAAACCACCTTAGGTAAGAAGGAACGATTAGGACGCATAACAATCCTGTCCTTGTGAATAATTAAACATGGCTCTTTACAAGAAAAAGCTGCCAATTCTGATACTCTCCTAGCAGAGGATATGGCTATCAAGAAGACTCATTTTTTAGTCAAAAGTGCTAAAGGAGCCAGGTGCAGTGGCTCAAAGGTAGGGATGAGCTTCGTGTTCGAATCGAACCCATGTTCGACTCGAACATCGGCTGTTTGATCATTCGTCGAATTGCGAACGATATGGACCGTTCGTGCCAAATTCGTGTGGTGCGTCACGGCCCATAATTCACTGCGGCATCGCAGTGCATTGCTGGTTGATGATTGGCCAAGCATGCACTATGACCTGCATGCTTGGCCAATCACAGCGCCGTCGGTAGAGAAAGCTGTAATTGGACAAAGCCAGGGTGGCTTTGGCCAATTATGGCTCAGGGGGTTTAGAACATGCCCCACACTATATAAGGCCGCCTGCACGGAGGCTCTGTGTAGTGTGTTCCGGCGTGCTTAGAGAGAGAGAGAGACAGTGTCACTTCATTTGAGTTAGCTAGATTAGGCAGGACAATCAGTGAGTTAGCTGCACTTACAGTGTATTGTGTATATATATGCATCCCAGGTGTTGCATATATATATATATATATATATATATATATATATATATATATATATATATACACACTGTATTCAGTTTAGCTAGATCCATTCCTGTTATCTTCCTACTGACAGGCAGGCTTGTCTTGTTACAGTATTTACAGCTACCTGAAGAAAATTGCTGGTGTTCTTTTGATCCTATTAGTACCACAGTCAGGCAGCTAGACTATTTACAGTTAGTGTAGTGCGTCCTCCTCACAGTGTTCAATTAAAGCTACAAGTTAGTTTAGTGTGACCTCTGCACAGTGTTCAGCTAAAACTACAAGTTAGTGTAGTGCACAGTGTTCAGCTAAAGCAACAAGTTAGGGTAGTGCGTCCATCTCACAGTGTTCAGCTAAAGCTACAAGTTAGTTTAGTGTGACCTCTGCACGGTGTTCAGCTAAAGCTACAAGTTAGTGTAGTGTGTCCTCCTCACAGTGTTTAGCTAAAACTACAAGTTAGTGTAGTGCGACCTCTGCACAGTGTTCAGCTAAAGCTACAAGTGAGTGTAGTGCGTCCTCCTCACAGTGTTCAGCTAAAACTACAAGTTAGTGTAGTGAGACCTCTGCACAGTGTTCAGCTAAAGCTACAAGTTAGTGTAGTGCGTCCTCCTCACAGTGCTCAGCTAAAACTACAAGTTAGTGTGGTGCGACCTCTGCACAGTGTTCAGCTAAAGCTACAAGTTAGTGTAGTGCGTCCTCCTCACAGTGTTTAGCTAAACCTACAAGTTATTTTTTTGCAAGATCTGCACAGTGTTCAGCTAAGTCTACCTGTAGAGGGTTGGTGGTGTTTTCCTGATCCTATCACTACCGCAGGCAGCTAAATAAGCTACAAGTTATTTTTTGGCGAGCTCTGCACAGTGTTCACCTAAAGCTACCTGTAGAAGGTTGGTGGTGTTTTCCTGATCCTATCACTACCACAGGCAGCTAAATAAGCTACAAGTTAGTGTAGTGCGAGCTCTGCACAGTGTTCACCTAAAGCTACCTGTAGAAGGTTGGTGGTGTTTTCCTGATCCTATCACTACCGCAGGCAGCTAAATAAGCTACAAGTTAGTGTAGTGCGAGCTCTGCACAGTGTTCACCTAAAGCTACCTGTAGAAGGTTGGTGGTGTTTTCCTGATCCTATCACTACCGCAGGCAGCTAAATAAGCTACAAGTTATTTTTTGGCGAGCTCTGCGCAGTGTTCACCTAAAGCTACCTGTAGAAGGTTGGCGGTGTTTTCCTGATCCTATCACTACCGCAGGCAGCTAAATAAGCTACAAGTTATTTTTTGGCGAGCTCTGCACAGTGTTGAGCTAAAGCTACCTGTAGAAGGTTGGTGGTGTTCTTATACTACAGGCAGGCAGTTGATTTTGCTAGCTTATATATATATATATCTATATATATAGATATAGATATATATATATATCCCTGCTTAGTGCAGCTACAGGCCATTAGTATGTCTGGAAGGCCAACAAGGAGAGGCAGACAGTCACAAGCCAATAAAAGAGGGCAAGCAGGCTTTGTGTCTAGAGGCAACAGTGCTGGTCGTGGAGACGGTGCATCCCCATCAGCACGTGGCCGTGGGACACGCTTGGCCTTTTTTTCGGCAGCTGGCCCTGTTGAGCCGCAACATGTGGAAGACTTGGTCGAGTGGATGACCAAGCCGTCCTCATCCTCCTCACCTCCTCATCCTCTCTCACCCATGCTCAGGGTACTTTGTCTGGCAAAGCAGCGGCCTCTTCCCTCGGCTCAATGTCATCAGTGACTCCTTCCCTAGCCCCACCATGTCCTCCTGAGGAGTCCCTCGAACTGTTTGACCACAGTGTTGGGTACATGCTCCAGGAGGATGCCCAGCGTTTGGAAGGCTCTGATGATGATACTGAGCTAGATGAAGGCAGTAACGTGAGCACGGACAGAGGGGGTGCCCAAGAAGGACAGCAATCTGGCAGTCATGCTCCCCCTGCTGCAGCATACTGCCAGGTTTGCTCCAGTGATGAGGAGGGAGGGGATGATGAGGTCACTGACGCAACGTGGGTGCCTGATAGGAGAGAGGAGGAGGAGGAGGCACATCACCAATGAGGCAGGGTGCCCTCCAGGGGCCAGCCTAAGGGCAGCACACTGACTGCATCACACCCCAAAGCTCCGCATGTGCAGGGCGCTGCAGTCTCTGCGCGTTATTCAAAAAGTTCTTTGGTGTGGGCCTTTTTTGAGACGAGTGCATCAGATCGCACCGCTGTTATTTGCAACATATGTCTCAAGCGTATCTCGCGTGGCCAAAACATCTCCCGCTTGGGCACCACATGCTTGACCAGACATATGTTGACCTGCCATGCAGTTCGTTGTCAAGCGTATCTAAAAGACCCACACCAAAGAACAAAGAGGGCCTCTCCTTGCTCCTCATCAGCTGAGATCTCCAACCCCACTATACCTTCAGTCCTCTCTGAGACCTGCACTGAGAGGAATGAAGGTGTAGAATTAGGTGTGTCACAGCCAAGTACTTGTGGGCAATCTGCTTTTGGTACACCGACGTCAGATTGTACCAGGCAAATTTCCCTGCCCCAGCTGCTGCACCGCCGAAAGAAGTTCGCTCCCAGCCATCCACATGCCCAGTGGTTGAATGCTAGCTTGGCAAAATTGCTAGCCCTTCAACTGCTGCCTTTTCAGTTGGTAGACTCTGCCCCCTTCCGTGAGTTTGTAGAATGTGCGGTTCCTCAGTGGCAGGTACCCAAACGCCACTTTTTCTCACGGAAGGCGATTCCGGCTCTCTACCGGCATGTGGAAGGCAATGTCTTGGCCTCACTGGACAGGGCGGTCAGCGGTAAGGTGCATATTACCGCTGACGCATGGTCCAGCAGGCATGGAAAGGAACGTCACCTAACTTTCACCGCGCATTGGGTAACTCTGCTGGCAGCTGGGAAGGATGCAGGACAAGGTGCAGTAGTGTTGGAGGTTGTTCCGCCACCACGCCTCCAAAATGCCACTACTAATGATTGTGAAACACCTCTCTCCTCCACCCTCTCCTCTTCTTCTTCCTCCATGGCCTCTTTCTGTGATTTGTCCTTTGAACCAGTGGTGCACCGTAGGCATTCAAGGGGCTACGCAAGTACACAGGCCAAAAGATGCCATGCGGTGCTTTAGCTGGTGTGCTTTGGGGCATAGGAGCGACACTGGGTCAGAGGTTCTGTCAGCTCTGCAGGGGCAGGTTCAGAGGTGGTTGACGCCACGCCAACTTAAGGCAGGAATGGTGGTTTGCGACAATGGCACCAACCTCCTCTCTGCCCTCCGACAGGGACAAATGACCCATGTGCCCTGTTTGGCTCACATCCTTAACTTGGTGGTGCAGTGGTTCTTGGGCAGGTACCCGGGCTTACAGGATGTCCTGAGGCAGGCTAGGAAAGTCTGTGTGCATTTCCGCCGGTCATGTAATGACAGTGCTCGGCTGGCGGACCTCCAAAAGCAGTTTAACCTGCCCAAGAACAGCCTAATCTGTGACATGCCCACCAGGTGGAACTCAATATTGGCCATGCTGCAGTGGCTGCACATGCAGCAGAGGGACATCAATGAGTACCTGTGCGACTATGGCACCCGGACAGAGTCAGGGGAGCTTGGTTTTTTTTCCCCACGCCAGTGGGCCATGATCAGGGATGCATGCACTGTCCTGTCACCATTTGAGGAGGCCGCGAGGATGGTGAGCAGTGACAGTGCACGCATCAGTGACACTGTCCCTCTTGTCCACCTGTTGGAGCACACGCTGCGTGGAATAATGGACAGGGCATTTGAGGCAGAACAGAGGCAGGAAGAGGAGGACTTCCTTAGCTCTCAAGGCCCCCTTTATCCAGACAGTGTTCCTGCGTGCCCGCCGATCACACAGGAAGAGGACGAGGAGGAGGAGGAGGAGGAGGATTGTGTCAGTATGGAGGTGGAGCCTGGCACTCAGCAGCAGTCTTTAAGGGATCAGTCCCAAGAAACACATGGACTTGTACGTGGCTGGGAGGAGGTAGCTGCGGACCATGTCGTCCTTAGTAACCCAGGGGACCGAATGCCTCAGCAAACCTACGCTGCATGGCCTCCCTGATCCTGCAAAGCCTGCGTAAGGATCCTCGTATTCATGGTATCAAGGAGAAGGACCAATACTGGCTGGCAACCCTCCTTGATCCACGTTACAAGGGTAAGGTTGCGGACCTTATCTTGCCGTCACAGAGGGAGCAGAGGATGAAACATCAGGAGGCCTTGCAGAAAGGTCTGTGCAACACGTTCCCAGAGACTGGGAGGTTACAAACTCCTGTTTCTGGACAACGTGTTGCTGAGGCTTCGGTCAGTCAAAGAAGGAGCGGTGGAGAAGGTGGCCGCCTGACCGATGAGTTCAGACAATTTTTTGGTCCACAGCCCCAAGGTATGATCGGTTCCAGCAACCATCGCCAGCGTCTGTTTTACATGGTGCAGGAATACCTAGGGGCAAGATCTGACTTGGACACCTTTCCCACCGAAAATCCTCTGGGTTACTGGGTCTTGAGGATGGATCACTGGCCAGAGCTTGCACAGTATGCAATTGAGCTACTGGCCTGTCCTGCATCCAGCGTTCTTTCGGAACACCCATTCAGTGCTGCTGGAGGCTTTGTAACCGATCACAGGGTGCGCCTGTCCACCGACTCAGTCGATCGACTGACCTTCATAAAGATGAATCAGTCTTGGATCACCACCAGCTACCGAGCACCTGATCCTGATGTAACCGAATAATTTTTTTTGAAATCTCAGATCCCTTCAAAGACTGCCTATGCTGATGCTGAGTGACTATCCTGAGTAATTATCCTCTTCCTCCTCAGTGATCACACTGGTAGCTTGTAAGAACATTTTTGGTTCTGGGCGCCGCCACCAGTGCCTAAGGCCCAATTTTTCATCCCCTGTTTAACAGGGGTGTGTTATTACAATTTTTGATGCAATACTTTGCAGTAGGGCTCGTTCCTGCGTTCCAACTAGAGTATCTGTGAGGGGTTGCTGTGTTGTGGCACCAGCACCAGTGCCTAAGGCCCAATTTTTCAGCCCCTGTTAAACAGGGGCATGTAATTACAATTCTTGATCTAATATTTCACAGCCGGGCCCGTTTCTGCGCCTACCAAGAGCGAGTGAGGACTTACAGTGTTGTGGCACCAGCAGCACCACCACCACCAAAGGCCCAATTTTTCTGCCCCTGTTCAACAGGGGCATGTAATTACAATTCTTGATCTAATATTTCACAGCAGGGCCCTGAGAGGGCTTACAGTGTTGTGGCCACAACAACACCTAAGGCCCAAATTTCTGCTGAGTATATAGGGCAGGCCCCTACTTTCAAATATCCAACTTACAAACGACTCCTACTTGCAAACAGAAGAAGACAACAGGAAGTGAGATGAAATCTACCCCTAGGAAGGGAAATTTTCTCCTGTAAGAGTTAATATGGGAAAAACATTTCTCCTTTCCACTGATGCTTTATCACCAATCCTTGTTTCACAAAAAACCCCAAATTTTCCAAAAACATTTGGCATTGGGACAAAAAGTGAGGTTCAATCTTCTGAAGAGGAGCACAGACAGCAAAACAAATGTCACAGGGGTGATTTTTTCCAAAAAGCTTAAAAAAGATTTTTTGGCTGGAGCTAAACACGTTAAAAATGTACCAGTTCAAAATTACAAACAGATTCTACTTAACAACAAACCTACAGTCCCTGTCTTGTTTGCACCGCCTGTATACTGCTGTTCAGAGTATATAGGGCCTAGTGGCCCCACACCTTTCCTTTTTTTAATTTGTGTGCGGGGTTCCCCTTAATATCCATACAAGACCCAACGGGCCTGGTAATGGACTGGGGGGTACCCATGCCGTTTGTCTCACTGATTTTTCTCCATCTTGCCAGGACCTGACATTATATTAAAGCCGCAAGCAGTTTCAAATGACTTTTTTTCCTTTAAAAAAGACATTTTGTGCAGGGACTGTTCTAAGCATGGGAAACACGCGCCACTTTACAGCCATACTATAGACACGCCCCAGGTACGATATTTAAAAGAATATTTCACTTTTTTTTTTACTTTAAGCATCATTAAAATCACTGCTCCCGAAAAAACGCCCCTTTTTACAACTTTTTTTGCATTGATACATGTCCCCTGGGGCAGGACCCGGGTCCCCAAACCCTTTTTAGGACAATACCATAAAAATTAGCCTTTAAAATGAGCACTTTTGATTTCGAACGTTCGAGTCCCATAGACGTCAATGGGGTTCTAACGTTTGTGCGAATTTTCGGTCCATTCGCAGGTTCTGGTGCAAACCGAACCGGGGGGGGGTGTTCAGCTCATCCCTACTCAAAGGGTTGCCCCTGTAAAGCTGACAACACCAAATTCAAATCCCATGGGCATACTGGAGGTTTGACTGGCGGATTCAACCGCAGTGCCCCCTGAATAAAGGCCCGGACAAGGGAATGTGAAGCAATTTGCTTCTGAAAAAATACAGACAAAGCCGAAATTTGGACTTTGATAGTGCTCAAAGCCAATCTCATTTCTAGGCCTGACTGAAGAAAGGTCAAGATTCTGTTAATCATATACCTTCTAGGATGCCATCCCCTGGGTTCACACCAGGAAACATATGCCTTCCAGATTTTGTAGTAAATAAGCCTGGAGGCCAGCTTTCTGGCATTGACCAGAGTGGAAAGGACTGACTCCGAGAGCCCACAGTCTTTTAAAATGTGGGTCTCAGCAGCCAAGCCTTCAAATTTAGACTTCATAAAGCAGGGTGGCAAATCGGACCCAGTGTGAGCAGATTTGGCCGGAATGGAAGGACCCAAGGCCTGCCCACTGCCATCTTTACGATCTCTGCATACCAAGGTCATCGGGGCCAAGCTGGGGCTACTAAAAGGACCGACTTTGCTTCCCTTTTGACCCTTCCCAGGAACCGTGGAAGAAGTGGGTTCCGAGGAAGGCATACATTAGATTGTACTGATCCCATTGGATTGTCAGAGCATCTGACCCCTGAGCAAGTACATCCCTTGTTCTGGACACAAATTTGTCCAGTTTCCTGTTGAATCTGGATGCAAACAGATCCACATCTGGTGTTCCCCACTTTTGACATATGGTTTGGAATATGTCGGGTGTAGGGACCATTCTCCTGGGCATAATTGCCGGCGGCTTAAGAAATCCGCTTGCCAATTTTCCACTCCTGGGATGAATACCACAGACAGGCAGGGAACATGGCTTTCTGCCCATGCAAGAATGCGATTCACCTCCCTTTGGGCATCCAGACTTCTGGCGCCTCCTTGGTGATTGATGTAAGCCACAGCCGTGGCATTGTCGGATTGGATCAGAATAGGATGACCCTGTAGCCTGTAAGACCAGTCCATGAGGGCCAAGTAAATTGCCCAAATTTCTAGAATATTGATGGGCAAGTGTCTCTTGGTTGCAGACCGTCTTCCCTGTGTGCATGTTTCTTCCAGAACTGCTCCCCAGCCTGTCAGACTGGCATCTGTGGTTACAATCTTCCATTGTAGTGGAAGAAAGGCTTTGCCTTTCAAAAGATTTTTGGTTCATAACCACCAATTGAGGCTTTTGCGTATCCCTGGGGATAGGCACTATGGGAGATCCAAGGCTTTTTGTTCCAAGCTGTGAGAATGCTTTTCTGCAGGGACCTTGAGTGAAACTGAGCAAATGTAACAGCCTCGAAAGTGGCAACCATCTTTCCTAAGAATCTCATACATAGCCCGAATGGATGGACTCTTTTTGCTTAATACTAAGCAGACTAGAGCTCTTACGGCCTTGACCTTTGGCTCTGGTAGAAACACCCTGCCTTGAGCGGTGTCTATGATCATGCCTAGATACTCCAACCTTGTTGAAGGTTGCAAAGAAGACTTTTCTAAGTTGATTATCCAGCCTAGTCTTTCCAAATGTCTTACTGTCTTGAAGACAGCGCGGATCAGGTGTGCCACCGATTGCTCTATGAGTAGCAAATCATCTAGATAAGCTACCACAGTTATGCCCTGAGCTCTTAGATTTGCTAAGAGAGGATCTGGAATTTTCGTAAAAATTCGAGGAGCTGTAGCGAGACCGAAAGGAAGGGCCACAAACTGGAAATGACGCTGGTCTACCGCGAACCTTAGATATCTTTGGTGAGCGGGAAAAATCGGCACATGATAATAGTTCTTTATTTGTATCGTGGTATCAAAACCAGGGGGTGAAGGGCATGATTACATGGGAGTTGTAAAAACCAATTCAGGTCCTTACATATAAAAACATCTCATCAATGTGAAAACCACATATAAACTCAATACATATTTAGAAAGCCATAAGAACTTATGCAGAGTTTCACATGCTATCCCTATGCGCTTCAACCTGTATGGGTAAAGGTCTTCTTCAGGGTAGTTTCTTCACTTCTTGATGAGAAAACTTCATGCCACGGTTGGATAAATTGCGGTTGGATAAATTCTTCTAAAAACACCTCTAATCTCGGCAATCCCGGATGCTCCCACATTGTTCCTCCACCCTCGATAGAGGCAAGAACCCCACCTCCACACATCTTACAAGGAGTCACCCCTTGAGGGGACTGGGGGGAACATTGGGGGCCCAAATCGTGGGGAGGGGGGGAAGCCAGTGGCACCTTCAATTTTTCTTAAATCATTCTGAAAAAGCCTTACCCTGGTTTCCGTGTTTCTTGAGCAGAAGTTTGTCAGTATGTCTGTGTCTTGAACAACCGCCCAGGGATCTCCTATGATCATATCATTGTCATTTTGATTGTAATGCCTACTTTGCTGCTAAAAAACCCTTTGAGGGATCTTCCATTCAATTAAACGAATCAGGGTGTGCAGCTTCAACTCATATACATGCATTTTCTATTCTATATAAGGATAACATTATCTCTTTTATGTGGTGTCTATCATTGCCTGGCCAGTAGTGAGATATACAGCAATAAAGTTCTACTTTATATAAAGCGAGATTCATAACTTACTGTGTATTCACTGTGCTCTGGTATGAAGTGGGTGCTCTCCCCCTCCTCTTCATGTGATAGTGAGACGAGCTGCTGCCACTGCGATCTTGGATGGCTGGCGGGGGAAGAATTATGTAATCTTCCTCTGTGCCTTGTGTTCTTTCTTCCATTTGGACATTCTTGGGGAGATGAAAAGAACAAAACAGGTGTAGCGCTTGGAGAATAAAATATCCAATATATAAAAACGTATTGAGTTATTACTCCCAAAGGTGAACCAAAAAGTACATCTGTATGTATTAAGTGAAAAGTCCTTCAAGAAACTGGATACTTCGAGAAGACATCTATGGTGAAAATAAACACAATAGACGTCGTCTATGAAGACGAAACACGTCGGGTAGGACCCCACTGTCGCCACGTCTTTTCTCAGCGCTGTTTATTTGTATTTATCTAGATTTACATGTGAGTGTACATCTGTTTATTTTTAATAAATTACTTATTTTTACGGATTCACACTATGTGGCCATTCCTTCTTTTCCCACTTGTCCACATTATCCTTTGGCTCCACTAACCTGATTCTGAGGGATACGATACCATCTGGCTTGCTTCAACTACATCGTCCCCCCGGGTTTGGGCATCCACCAATTAAAGGGATACAGCATCAAGCCGGTCCATCCACAAGCATCATCTTTCCAGGTCGCCCTGAATCACTCACCACCTAAGCCTACCTGACCCAACTCGGCGTGTGCCCTTTGGGTCCATCCCATCCGGTAAGCCTCTCCATCTTCAGGTGGTGTTGTGTTTATTTTCACCATAGATGTCTTCTCGAAGTATCCAGTTTCTTGAAGGACTTTTCACTTAATACATACAGATGTACTTTTTGGTTCACCTTTGGGAGTAATAACTCAATACGTTTTTATATATTGGATATTTTATTCTCCAAGCGATACACCTGTTTTGTTCTTTTCTTGTCTATGCCTTGTTGGTTGTGTTAGCTGCTATTTTCTTCTGTGTAGGGCAGCGCAGAATCGTTTTGTATATACATTCTTGGGGAGATGGTAAGTTGATGTGGGGGAGGTTATGCCCACGCTGTGAGCCCTGTAGTGCTGCTGAGAGACAGAGCAGGATCAGTGTGCAGCCATCAATGACGGAGTCTGGCCACATCCCCCTGCTGTAACTGATTTTAAAGTATTAGCTGGAGCTAATTAAATTAGCTTTAATTTGCTTCTTGTATCTAATCTAACAATACCATCCCCTTACACTAACCATGCTGCTGTCCAAAGGTGTCTCTCTTTATCCAGAACATAGGCACTCTAATACAGTAAGTGTGTTACTGGCAGGATCACCAGGTCATAACAGAGGGAAAAAAGACTAAAAAAAGAAAACTGATGCAGCCATAGAGGTCCGTAGGTAGGGGCAGGGGGGGGGGCAAGTGCCCCACCCCTGGAATCAGGGATCAGCATGGTGTCCGCCATAGGCGTGCACACGGGTTGTGCCCAAGCATACTCTAATCACCGAGCGCAGCGAGCAGACTGTCAGCAGGTGCCAGGTGCTGGAACGCTCTCCATGTACCAGCACCCAGCACAGAACGAAGATTGCATTGTAAGCGGCAGCTGGCAGGGCTTTTCATCTGGAGCTTATACCGCCTCCAGCGCTGGCCTCTAGCATCGGGAGTCAGCACACACAAAACTCTTCCTGCTCTCTCAGCTCTGCATATACAAGAGGAGAGGGCGGGGCGGGTTATCCACACAGCTGCTCAAGCCCACAGTGTGTATCAATAGAAGCTTGTGCCAGGAGCCTGACCTGCCACTCTGAGTTATAGATGATTCTCTTCTGTGGGGGAAAGAGAGCTCTGTGGGGGGGATTGGGTATGCATAGCACAGGCCTGGATTCTGCACCCTTGCACCCTGTACATAGCACATGCCTGGATTCTGCACCCTATACATAGCACATGCCATTTCCCCTTTAAAAATAAATACTTGCGAGTTGAGGCTAAGCCCCTCCCCTTCATGACATGTCGAAAGGAGGCAGAGCATGGGTGACCTTAAAATGATATATAAAACTAAAAATTCCACGCTTAGTTATGAGTAAAGCTGCAGCCTCCCTGAACAAAGACTCCACAAATGGTAATATTAAAGGTATTAACCAAAAAATTAAATGAATACTCCAAAACCAATTAATCAGTGAAAAAATATATAAATAAAAGTCCAAAGTGTAAAAAATAAAAAACAGTTATAATAAAGTGTAGGTAGAACTCTTCTGTGAATTCAATCACAACCAAATCCGTGAAACAAATAGTTATATAAGTTGAAAAAGTGACGATTCCTACACTGCAACCAAAATGTGAACACCACATAAAATGCGCACTTACCATGTGGCAAGCTAGATAAGCTTGTGACCAAATACCCGGTCAGGGCCTTTATCCAAATACATGAACCGGTGCCTCCAAATGATCCAAGCAATGTGGTCAGGAAAACAGTACAGATCCCCCGATCAGGAAGGTTTCCACAAGATGGTCAGATGTTACCCGGAATGAAAAGGGAATTCACCATAGCATAATTCCGATGAGACATCATTTATTAAGGTAATAAAAGTTACACTTATAATATGAAGGTTAAAAAGTAACAAAATAGCTGGCTAGCTGTGCAAAAGCCTGTCTGCTTAGACACCTGCACGCGATGATGTCAGCACGTCAGCTCCTCCCGACGTACGTTTTGTCAAATAGTGACATCACCTGGGGCACGGGCGACGCACTGACGCATCGCGTTATATACAAAGCCAAATAGGACCAAGCCTCGATGTGAGTCAGACCAGAACATCAAGCACAATGCATAGAGAACCAGCAAACCGCCAAGTCCGCCATGCAAAGTATTGGCAAAAAGATTTTAAATCACTTAAAATGAATGTAAAAAAAGAGGATGAGAGAAAACCTAAACCAAAAATAATAATAAAAATACCTATGTCCAGACATATATCTACAAAGAACATAGGTCCCCACAAATGCCACACTACACCAAACTGGCTCAGAACTGTGGACATGATGGAGTAACGTCCAAGACAACAAAAACATATATAATTAAAAAATGAATGAATGGGGTACAGATGTAAGTGGATGTATAACCAACATCCCTCCCAAACAAGAATTGTATTTACAAAATGAATAATAAATAATAAATAAATAATACAATAGATAGGGATATTTCACACATAGCCATTATGTTGATAGTACAGCCTATTGGCCAATCACATGTGTGATGTAAAAAACCCCATCAAAATGAATCATAAAACTAATAAACCTGAACATAAGATACTCCAAAGGATTTGAATGTACCAAAAATTAGTAGTCTAGCCAGAATAACTGACAATAGGGACTACCAAGCTGACAATGTTCGTCCCTGGCTCACATAGAGTCTGCAATGCAAAGTTTGCAAACAAACCCAAACCTTGACAACCATCTGAAAGTGTTATAGTTATCTATAACAGCATTTGTGTCTACATCCACATTTAAAACATATGGGGTGTAACATCTGATTTTATGGACCCAAGACATTTCCAACCTGGAAATGCTCCTGACCAGGGAACTCCATCTCCATTAGGGGCGATATTTATCAATCCCCATGAATACAGTCTTAGACCCCTTTCACACCGAGGGTGTTTTGCAGGCGCTATATCGTTAAAAATAGCGCCTGCAATCCACCCTCACACAGCTGCAGCATTGTCTCCAGTGTGAAAGCCGAGGGCTTTCACACCAGAGCGCTGCACTGGCAGGACATCAGGAAAAGTCCTGTCAGCAGCTTCTTTGGAGCGGTAAAGGAGCAGTGTGTTTACCGCTCCTCCACCGCTGCTCCCCATTGAAATCAATGGGGCAGCGCTGGGATACCGCCGGCAAAACGTCGCTATTGCGGTGCATTGCGTGCGGTTTTAACCCTTTCTTGGCCGCTAGCAGGGGGTAAAAGCACCCCACTAGCGGCCGAAATGCGCCGCTAATCCAACAGTAAAACGCTGCTAAAAATGGCGTTTTACTGCCAACACTATGGGCGGCTTGGTGTGAAAGGGCTCTTTGAGGGGTCTTTATTGTGTACTAAAGAGTAATGTTTAGAGACTGAATGCTTAAGAAAGCCATTTTTTTATATTGGTGATATGCTCGTTCAATCTGACGGAGAGGGGCCGTTTGGTCCTGCCCACAAATTGCAGCCCGCAAGGGCACTGGAGCAGGTATATGACCCCCTCCGTCGAGTATGTAATGAAAGGTTTAATCTCATGCTCTTGTTTTGTGCTGAATGAGGTGAACTTTTGGGTACGTCTTCGTGTGCACCCATTTATAGAGCACACACGACACCGTCTACATTGATAGAAACCAGTAAGATTAAAAAAAAAAACTTTTTTAATGGCAGGGGGATCCAAGACGTTCGGAGCCAACCTGTCCCTTAATGAAGGGGCACCCCTATAGATGACCTGCGGTCTTTCTGGTAGAACTGAGCCTAACAGTGGGTCATTCCCCAGAAGGTGCCAATGTTTCTTTATCAAATTCTTTATATTATTGTGATGTATAGAATACGTTCTGATAAAAGGGACAAAAGAAGTATTATTTTCACGTGGCGGTCTCTCTGTCAATAGATCATTTCTATCCAAAGTTTTGATTTCCTCCAAAGTATGCTTTAGAGAGTCGATAGAGTACCCTTATCTGAAAACCTCTTTGTTAGAACATTACCCTGTTCCAAGAATTGGTCAGCAATTCTTGGATCCCCCTGCCATTAAAAAGGTTTTTAATGGCAGGTCAGCACGCCACTGAGAGACTGAGCCAGCTGCTCTCACCTCTCTCCTGCCCTCGGCTCCAGTGAGCGCTGGAAGAGCAGAGCAAAAAGCAATGATTAACAGTCACAGCTCTCTGCTCAGAGCAGACCTGAGAACTGAGTGATCAATGGTAATGTGATCAGTCAGTTCTCATGCTTAGAGACAGCTGATGACAGCTGCAGCATCGGACTGATGTTGCATTAGGTAGATAAGTATGTATGCATTTTTTTCTTTTTTACAATCCCACACTTGTCCTTTAAGAACCTTGCTTTAATCAATTGTAAATGGCTAAGAATAAATGATACTTATTATTTGTAGGTAATATGTAAGGAAAATGGCCAGAAATTCTTTAGGACTAATATAGAGTAATGTATGTGCCAGAGGTTATCAATGCCACTGAAATAGATAATGGGGATTCTCAGCTGCCACAAGACTTGACCAAAGCTAATTTTTTGTCTTTGTTTTACTCTATATAATTAATTTTATAATTGTATGCTATTACTTTGTTTCTGAGTCTTTTTTCTATACCCTATACATAGTATACTCAGGGGCGGATCCAGGGGGGGCAATGGGGCAATTGTCTCCCCCGAGAAATCTGTTGCCGGCCGGGCGGGTGAGATAGCAGGCGGCTCTGCGCGCAGGTGAGATAGCGGGCGGCTCTGCGAGTGGCTGAGATATTGGGCGGCTCTGCGAGCAGCTGGGATATCGGGCGGCTCTGCGAGTGGCTGAGATATCGGGCAGCTCCATGGGCGGATGAGATAGCGGGCGGCTCTGATAGCGGGTGGACCGGTTTGTGGGTGGGCGGCGAGGTTTGTGGACAGGCTGAGCTGCCAGGTGTCTCAGTGTGTTGGGAGGTGAGAGAGAGAGAGCAGGCTCAGTGTGTCAGCTGGCCAATCAGTTAGCCAGGGACGGGGGGAGCAGAGAGATGAGATCATCTCTCACCGCCAGCCCTGCATCCCTGCAGTAACTTTTGCCCTCACTGGGCAGGCAGCAAAGAGATTACATTATCTCTCTGCTGTCTGAGTCTGGGAATTCGGGGTCACAGCAAGAGACAACTAAAACACCCACTTAGCAGGCAAGTAACAATCCACAAGGTGTGGCAGGTGATGTGGCAATCCACAAAGTGTGGCAGGTGATGTGGCAAGTGACAATCTGCATCTGGTGGCAGGCAAGTGACAATCCGCAAGGTGTGGCAGGTGACATGGCAAGTGACAATACACAAGGTGTGGCAGGTGACGTGGTAAGTGACAATCCACAAGGTGTGGCAGGTGATGTGGCAAGTGACAATACACAAGGTGTGGCAGGTGACGTGGCAAGTGACAATCCACAAGGTGTGGCAGGCGACGTGGCAAGTGACAATCCACAAGGTGTGGCAGGTGACGTGGCAAGTGACAATACACAAGGTGTGGCAGGCGATGTGGCAAGTGACAATACACAAGGTGTGGCAGGTGACGTGGCAAGTGACAATCTGCATCGTGTGGCAGGTGACATGGCAAGTGACAATCCAAAACGTGTGGCAGGTGACGTGGCAAGTGACAATCCGCAACGTGTGGCAGGTGACATGGCAAGTGACAATCCGCAGGGCTCCCACTGATTCTGCATTATGGTGAGTTGAACTATTTAATTTTATATTACAATGTAATTATAGAAATAATGCACTACTAATCATCTCGACACCGTAACAACCATGGTGCCAGGATGATTGAAGCGCCAACACCAGCCGTTTCCCCGATAAATTGCCCACAAAAAAAAATTATTTTCTGGCAGTGCCCCTCCCGAGACTAGACTCTGGATCCGCCCCTGAGTATACTATGCATGGTCCTCAAAACTGAAACTTCATGATACTTTACTGTAGTTTGGCTACAAGATTTCTTCTATTTAATTTTGTGGACATCTCTGACTGGTTTTCAACACTAGAATATCATAGTTCCATGGACTTGCCTAATGAATCTATTCAGTAAACACTATTATAACTTAAAATTATGTGAAATGTCAATGTTTTCCTGTTGTGCCACCACACACCATATGAGCATTTTAAATTAAGAGGAAACCTAAATTCATTTGCATTATAACTCTATTTAATAAACTGAATGGTGTCTTTAATTCAAATAAAGTATAATTTTACCTTTGAGTGTCTTTGTTTATTACTGTATACTGTATTTTGTGCCATTGCAGAGAGGTTTAGGAACCTAATAGACCACTTTATTTTGTTTGGCATATCAGCATCCTGTCTTAAACTACCTATTTAGCCCAGGAGGGCATATATCCTTTCACCACATAAGTCAGACATAAAATAAAAAGAGCGATGTTATACCTTTTGAGAGGTTGAGTTTATTCCTTTTACATATTTACATGATATAACAGTAACTTTATGAAGAACTGTTACTTTAAAAAAAAGCTGACAAGTGCCACTCATCACAAAAATGAAACAGTGTATGATGTCATACACACTGTATTCCTTGTGTGATAAGTGTCAGGGGGTAGAAACTTTGAAATGGCAAAACAATGTGAGGTTACTGCTGTGTGTGATAGATGTGTTTAATGAGATTTAGCCAGAGATCACAAAAATATCCATTTCTGTTATTGCCCTCAGGGCCAGATAGCTCCTTAGTTGTTGCCTAGGGTTGCAAGGCTATTATACTAACTCTTTATGTAGTGCAATAACAGAGAAAGTAAATGTGTAAAATGTGTAGTGATTGAGAATTCAGGAAAATTCTGATTTTGCAATAAAAATAATTTGGAATTTTATTTTGGCCAATAAATAATGTTAATAATTTTACAAGTTAATGCATTAGGAACTGCAAACCTTCACTGTATGCTAACATATTTAGAAAACACTATTCTACGTAAAAGGTAATAATATAAAACAAATGGAAAAAACAGACAGCTGTACAGTGTGTATTTTTAATAGACTTGAATGCACTGTCCACAGCCAGTATTCAAGTGCAACAGTAAAAGTGTTACATTATATTTATAAACTTTAAGGGGAGCTATTTTACGCAAATGCAACAAGTGATCGAGCCCAGTAAATTAGACAGGCCTAAAAATACAAAATGTTCCCTGAAGCACAATGAAAATTATTATTTCTAATGGTGGTGATAGCTCATGTCAAACTTTTCTGTGGATGTTTGCACAATTCCAGCAATACAAGAGAAAGCAATATCTAGGTACTTGCAATTTTATTTGCTTTTAATTGATGTATTGATTCTTGAGAATGTGTTCTCTCCTCTTTCAGTGAGACTTGTTTAAAGAGAATTTGCCTACATCTGCTGAAACAAGATACAGAAAAGCAGCAGCAATAATTTATCTGACCAGAATCCATTCCGAGACTTACTTTACTTCTCACAGGCAGAAACAAATTATTCTAACACATTATCTTATGCTTTGTAACAACCATTTATTTCAACAACTGCTCATAAAGTCCAGCTCCACCCAGAATCAGAGTCTACTTTTGGTTAGGAACTGTTAGGCTAACTTGATAACTACTTTATTATTAGAGATGAGTAAAGTTGTGAACATTTTAAGCAGGTGTGTTTTGGCAGAGTTTTTTTTTTCTTTTTCAAAGCCACTGAAATTCAACATTTCTAAACCAGAAGTCTATTTGAAACCAAAGGGAATCTGAACCACATTCCCAAAAGTGTGCATTATAGAGCAAGAGTTGTGAAAAACTGTTGGGGAAGCTTCTGGTAGCCCTACCTAAAGAGATTATGGAGCCACAATAATTAGAAATCACGATTCAGTCTAGAGAAACTAGAAAACCGTTGCTCCTAGCAGCCTTGGGAGCCCTAAACCATGGATAAGTTAGAAGGGTGGGACAGGGTAGTCAAGTTAAAGATGAAAGAAGCAGAAGCATATATAAGACAGAAGCATTTGGTTGAGAAACCAAACTGCAAAAATGAACACAGAAATTTGGATTTGGCTTGAGACATTAAAATTCATGAAATTTGGTCAGAATCTATGACTGTTGAAATTTTAGAATCAACTCTAATTCATATCTCAGTTGGTTACTCTAACAAAAAGTAAGTCTAGCTGTTAGCAGTTTGTGCCTGCATTGCCTTCTACAAAATCAAGAAAATAGTGTCACCCTTTTGCAAATGACTTACCAATTATTTAATCACAACAAGAAAAGAGAGTTTCCAGATTCTGATATAAAAAGCGATATTTTGTATTTATTGATAGATCCAATGCATAGCAGACCACATTAACCCTTCCTTGTGATGCCTTTCACACATAAGGAGATTTTCACACAAATTACAGCTTTTTACTCCAGAGTGTGGGTACTCTTTCTTTCTGGTTGTGATTGATTAATATTTGTGAGATGGACCACATGGCAGCCAGTACCTGGAACTGGGTCTGAGCATCGTTTTTTGTGCCTGCAGCTTAGCTTTGGAACTTTTACCAGTTTTTGTTTAATGTATATTAAAGAGAACCCATCTAAGTTGAAAGGCTGTCATTTGATTCTACAATGAAAGTGGCAGTTTAATTATTATATGAAGATAATCCCACCAGAGTCTAGCAAATAAATAACAAACCAGCATGTGTTCTAATTTGCCAACAACCACACAACTGATAGTGCTTGAATGGTGGTAATTTGTAAATGTTGTATATTACAGTTTGAGAACAGGCAAAAATAAATATACTACCAACTTAATAGCTCAGGGTATATTCAACTTGGAATGTAAACAGATATTTATTAATATTAGGTTAGAAGTTAGACCAGTTTTCTATTTAAACCTCTTAACAATCAAGGTAAAACAAATCTTAATGTCTGAACCCAGTTTTGCATTTCAGTAAAACTTTATCATTTCAACAACTTAGTGTATCCAGGTTATTTTAGGTATATACACAAAATACCTTGTTTTTTTATGTGAAATTTGGCCCTCATTTGGTGGTAAATGATAAAAGATATGTCCTATTTATTTTATTATCACTGGAAAATTGTCCCAAAATAGTAAAAATAGATTTTTAAAAAAGAGCATTTTTTTTAAATGTAGCTGTATACCACATATGTGTATGTTATATGTTATTTGTACCCTGATCATGACGTTTGACCTTAACCCTGACCTATATCAAATCCTGTTCTGGCTATTTTATCATTATTTATTTTTTTAAACAACTGTTTTTGTTTACAATCTTCTCTTCTGAACCTAAGATCTCTCCTTTGGCCTCCAAAGCATCTGATATAACTAAGATTGGTTTGATCAGATACTGTACAAGCCTGTAAATGCTTGTCAACAAACAAAGTGAAACCAGAAGTGGCAAAATCCTTGTTGCTTTATGTTTCTGACAAAACTCCTTCCGCTCTTCCTAGGGAATGCAACTCATTGATACCGGATAGGAGAGCCTGATAAAGGTGCCTGTAAAAGTGATTGAGTGGCTATATAGCCATTTGAAGCACTCCTACATTAGAGAGAATCATCTCCAAAAAATGTTAATACTGGAATGACGCCTGTAGCTGCAGACATCATCCTGGTATAACCACTAAAACTCTAGGATGTGATGACATCCTACAGGTGGCAAGTGGTTAAAAACTTCTGTTTGAAGATTGGAACCCTGCAAACTAGATCGCCACAGCAGTTCTGGCAGTAGAAACTGCGTTAAAAGAATTGAATAAATAAGAAAGCAGCAATTCATATGTGCAACACAAACAATAATGTAAATAAGTAAAAATCGCGCTACGTTGATAATAAAAAGTGTATATAGGTTAAAAAACTGTGCAAATAACATAAAATCCATAAAGTGAAGTGATGAAAATACACTTGATAGATATGTGAACAAAAGACCAGTGAATTCAATTGTTCTGAAGATGCAAATGTGCAAAAAAGTCCACGCTAGTGATATGATGAAACAAATCAACCTAGTTAGTGTCATAATCCATTCTCTATCACCAAAACAAATGTGAATCCACCACCAATAGTATGAACTGCTTACCAGCTCCTATTGACCCCTTGTTACAGGGGATTAGTGTATGCCTGTGTCTTAACACCCAGCCGGGGCCTTTTTCCACGTCTCAGCACTGCTCCGCACTCACTGTCCAGCTGGCTCCTGGATGGACATGATACAGGAAGGAGTTCCCAGCTGTTTTTTCATGAAGCCAGCTGGACAATGAGTGCGGAGCAGTGCTGAGACATGGAAAAAGGCCCTGGCTGGGTGTTAAGCCACAGGAGTACACTGACCCCCTGTGACAAGGGGTCAATAGGAGATGATAAGCAGTTCATACTATTGGTGGTGGATTCCCATTTGTTTTGGTGATGGAGGATGTATTATGATACCAACTACATTGATTTGTTTCAACATATCACTAGCATGGACTTTTTTGCACTTGCACCTTCAGAACAATTGAATTCTCTGGACTTTTGTTCACATTTCTATCAAGTATATTTTTATAACTTCACTTTATGGATTTTATGTTATTTGCACAATTTATTACCTTTTTATTATCAACTTAGCGCAATTTTTTTGTATTTACAGTATATATCAGTTATGGTCTAGCAGACTGATCATGAACTCAGTACCTCCATGCCTGTTCAAATTTTGTTATGGTGAGCAAGAGTTATCCTGGAAGTTGACTATGGCGGTGAGTTCTGATATGTTGGGTGCCAGATTCCTACACCACATTTTGGTAATTAGTGACTTGACCCCTAACAAAACCTGTAATATAACATTTTGCCATTGAGCAGGGAACTTGACAATGCCTAGGTTCAGTAGTGCTAGGGCTGGGTCAGAAGGTGTCATTACACCAGTGAGTCTGGAAATTACTTAAAATGTCTGGAGCCAAAAGTTTGTCAAGCTCTTGCAGGTCCACAAAATGTGGAAAATAGTTCCCACTTGCCCATAACCTTTCCAGCAAAGAGGAGGGTGATCCACAGAAAATGTAGCTAGTCTGTAGGGCGTATATACACCACCTAGTGGTAGTTTTTGGTTAAAACAATCAGTTATCATGTATGACTAGCATAAGGATTTTAAACACTGGGTTTCTAAAAAGGAGGACTGTAATGCCACGTACACACGACTGGACTTTCCAGCAGAAAAGGTCAGACGGAATCATTCCATCGGATATTACGATCGTGTGTGGGCTTCACCGGACTTTTTTCTTAAAAAATTCAGACGGACCTAGAAATAGAACATGTTTTAAATCTGCCTGACGGAATAAATTTCTATCGGAAAAACTGTTCATCTGTATGCTGATCCGATGGACCAAATACAATGCAAGGGCAGCTACTGGCTAAGACCGTTGGACCTTTTCTGCCGGAAAGTCCGGTCGTGTGTATGCGACATACAGTAAGTCTTTTTCCTGTTGCAGCATCATTGGGGTTTTGGGGAATATTTCTTTATGTTGGAGGAGGAAATAGAATATGAAGATGTTCTTGGAGTGGGAAATTGGGCTGATGTATAATTGCCAGGCTTGAGGGTGCATATGTATTGGAGGTTTGAGATTTCTTGTGTGAGATATGCACGTGAAGGAAGAAATCCTTAGGAGGAATATTGAATGTGGTTATCAATTCAGAGAAAGTCTTGGGTGTATGGTTTTTGAAAAGATCTTCTATCCATTGATGGACCGATGGACCAAATACAATGCAAGGGCAGCTACTGGCTAAGACCGTTGGACCTTTTCTGCCGGAAAGTCCGGTCGTGTGTATGCGACATACAGTAAGTCTTTTTCCTGTTGCAGCATCATTGGGGTTTTGGGGAATATTTCTTTATGTTGGAGGAGGAAATAGAATATGAAGATGTTCTTGGAGTGGGAAATTGGGCTGATGTATAATTGCCAGGCTTGAGGGTGCATATGTATTGGAGGTTTGAGATTTCTTGTGTGAGATATGCACGTGAAGGAAGAAATCCTTAGGAGGAATATTGAATGTGGTTATCAATTCAGAGAAAGTCTTGGGTGTATGGTTTTTGAAAAGATCTTCTATCCATTGAATACCAGGCTAATGGCATGTCTTAGTTTGTAAATGTGGTATGAAGAGTTCCAAAGTGGAAAGCGTGGTGAGAACGTCAGTGTTGATTTTGTGATACACTGAACTATGGACTAATAATCTCCAAGTTGTTATAAATGCCTGAATTGGGGGGATGTTGCCAGGTTCAGAGGAGACCATAGGTCAGTGAAGAGGAGT
The DNA here is from genome assembly GCF_042186555.1 of Aquarana catesbeiana. Classification (NCBI taxonomy): domain Eukaryota; kingdom Metazoa; phylum Chordata; class Amphibia; order Anura; family Ranidae; genus Aquarana; species Aquarana catesbeiana. Next base: position 398,083,687 of record NC_133326.1, on the reverse strand, counting down.
GCCTTGAGATCTGGGATACGGGATAGGATGCATTCCTTGGCCACCCATAGAGTATCTGGAGAAGGGTGAAACCAGTATTTCAGTTGGGTAAGTAAGGATGCATAGTAATAATCAAGAAGGTCCACAAAGCTAACTTTGCCAGGCTTTTTGTGTTTAATGAGATGTGCATAAGGGCATCATGCATGTTTGTTTTCCCAAACAAATGTTTTAAGAAGGGAGGTTAAAGAGCGAAGATATTTTCATTTGATGGGGATGGGAAGAGTCCTAAAAATACATAGTATTTGGGGCATCATCATCTTAAAGGTGGCTAATCTGCCCATCCTTGTGAGTTTGCAGTGGGAGAATTGATGGATTTCTTTGGTCAGTTTTGCAATAAGTGGTTTATAGTTTACTGCTACCAACTTATAAGAGAAGGTATTAGCTGAATGTCTAAGTAAGGGATACCAGTATCTTCCCAGGAGTAGGGTAAGTGTAAAGTGAGGTAGTCCCTAGTGGGTTTGGGAACACCTAAAGTTAGAATCAAAGATTTAATGAAATTGACTTTATAATAGGAGATAGAACTGAACAAGTTTAGCATCTGGTGGGTGTTTGGGAGAGAGCCCCTTGGTTGAGTGAGAATCAGGATGACGTCATCCACAAAAGGGTTGATAACATGAGAGTGGTTGTTAAAGTGAAAGCCTGAAATAGAAGGTTGGGAAAATATCATTTCAGCTAGTGGCTTAATTACGAGATTAAAAATGGATGGAGATAATGGGCACCCTTGTCTGGGGGTAATTTGTGATGGGAAAGGACTTGGATAAGAGGTTGGAGGAGTAGACTTGTGAGCAGGGTGTGTAATGCAAGGCCATAATGGCTGAGACAATATTCCCAGAAAAAAACAAACTTTAGTGATACCTTATGCATGTACAGCCAGTGAACAAGGTCAAACCCCTTCTCTGCATCTATGAATAAAAGGAGATAAGACGTTGTACTTGATTCTGCATGACTAAGTATGTTCAGGATACGTCTGGTCAAACCTAATGCCTGTCTTCCCTTGGTAAAGCCTGTTTAGCCAGGCCTGATCAAGGTTGGGGAGGACATCAAGAAGGCATTTGGCTAAAAGTTTGGCATAAACCTTTACATTGGTGTTTAACAACAAGATGGGCCAAAAGTTAGCAGGAGTGGTAGGTTCCTTGCCAGGTTAAGGCAAGGTGACAATTTTGTCTGACAAACATCTCCACTGAAAAAGATGCCTTAGTGGCTGCTTTGCTAAAAACCTGAGTCATATATAGTGATAAGATTTCTACAAAGCATTGATCATGTTTATTTATTAGATCATTAGGTCTTGGAGCATTGCCAGTAAGCAAAGCTTTAATCGTTAGGGCTATTTCACCACCTGTGATTGGAGTGTTCAAAGACTCCAGCTAGGTAGGAGACAGGACTGGAAGTTTGACCAGTTACAGAAAGTTATTGATATCATCAATATTGGATAGTGGGATTGTGGAGTCCTCTTAGATTGTACAGAACATTATAATAGTCAGCAAAAGCATAGGCTATTTGCTGAGGGTTGCTAAGTTTCTGCTTCGTAAATGGGTGGTAGACGAATGGCAATCTAGATTTGGAATTGCGTGTTTTTAACTTGTTCGCCAAGAGTTTCCTGGGCTCTGCCCCCTCACCCCAAAGCACATTGTCCTAATGTTGATGGGGACAAGGGCCTCTTTCCAACAACCCTGGGCTGTGGTTGTGGGGTCTGCTGGCAGGGGGCTTATCAGAATCTGGAAACCCCCTTTAAACCCTTCCCGCAGGCTCTATAACTGAATGACGGCTACAGCATGGGCATACTTTTCCGGGAGGGCATCTATTGACATCCTCCTGTGATCACGCTTCCTGTGCGCTCCCTGCGGTGTGCTGGCAGAGCACCTTGTGATCACCAAGTCCTTCAGACTCAGCTGATCACAGATCAGGGTAAAAGGCCAATCACAGCAACTTTTTACCACATGATCAGCTGTGTCCAATGACAGCTGACCACAGAATTCCACAGCTTTTCTTTCCTCTTGCTGAGAGCGTGAGGAGAGGAGAAAGCCGATATCCAGGTTTTGTTGAAGGGATACTAACACTGATAATCAGGGCACTAATTATCAGTGTCCTGATTAACAGTGCAGTTCCACCAGTGCTGCCAATCAGTGCCCACTTTGCTGCCAACCAGTGCCCACCAATGCTGCCAATCAGCGCTCATCAATGCTGCCAATCTGTGCCCATCAGTGTCCCCTCATCAGTGTCACCTAGCAGTGCTGCCTTTCAGTGCCCACCAGCGTCGTCTACCAGTGCCTACCAGTGCCACCTATCAGTGACCATCAGTGATGCCTATAAGTGCCACCTATCAGAGCCCATCAGTGCCATCTATCAGTGCAGCCTCATCAGTGCCTCCTCATCAGTGTCCACCAGTGCCACCTCATCAGTACCCACTAGTGCCAGCTATCAGTGCCCATCAGTGCCGCCTCATCAGTGCCCATCAGTGCCGCCTATCAGTGCAGCCTCATCAGCACATCAGCTGGGTCGGTGACATCAGATGGGGGGGTGGTGCCACTGGATGATGTCACCAGGTGGCCACTCCCCTTTCCTATTTAAGAACTATCAGATCACCGAGCAGGCAGATGCCTTTATCACTGGTGGAGCATTTTTTTTCTTTTTTCGGGTTCAGCGGTGTCATTGTTTTTTTAAGGAACTGTCAAAAAAAACTGTGAATGGGTAGGAGTTCTATGTACCCCTATACTCATTCACATAGTAGAGGGGCCGGGATCTGGGGGCCCCCTTGTTAAGGGGGCTTCCAGATTCTGATAAGCCCCCTGCCAGCAGACCCCTACAACCACAGCCCAGGGTTGTGGGGAAGAGACCCTTGTCCCCATCAACAAAGGGACAAGGTGCTTTGGAGTGGGGGGAGCGCCCCCCTTGGCCAAAAGCACCCCCCCTTGTTGAGGGCATGTGGCCTGGTATGGTTCAGGAGGGGGGCTCTCACTCATCCCCCCTTTCATGGCCTGCCAGGCTGCATGCTTGAATAAGGGACTGGTGTAGATTTTTTTTTAAATGTTGGCATGGGGTTCCCCTTAAAATCCATACCAGACCCAAAGGGCCTGGTATGAATTGGAAGGGACCCCCATGCCATTTTTTTCACATATTTCTAAAGTTCATTTTTTTTCAGCTGTTAGTTGGGAAGTCCATTGACAGCTGATAACTCATCCGTTGTTAAGGACGCAGCAGCCGTCTTCCCTGCCCACTCCTTAACAACCAGCTATTCACTGTGCTCTTAATGGGGAAAGCTTTGCCCAATCAGGGCTCAGAATGCACTGTGCAGTGCATTGTGGGGTGCTCGGTGGGTGAACATCCCGCCGAGCACCCTACATTGCATTAGTGTACACAGTATATAATATTGTGTAGTGCAGTGTTCAGGGGAGGGCTGGCAGCCTTAGGCCTGGGGTCAAGTCCAGTCAAGTGGCCCAATGAACCACCGAATCAGCTCACCATCCATCTACACCACATTCCCTGTACAGAGAGAGAGGGAGGGCGACTGCTCCACATTGCCCCAGAGAGAGAGAGACCACTTGACACTGCCTGTACAGACGGAGAGAGACCGCTTGACACTGCCTGCACAGAGAGAGACTGCTTCACATTCTTTTTAATGAGAGCACACTCACTCTATTCCAGGACCTCCTATCACTCTGCAAAATAGAAGGGCAATGCGCCCCCTGCTGGAGGTCCTCAGTGAAAATGGGATTGTTTACAAATGGTGCTTTCCCTTCACATTGCAAGCTACACTAAATGGGAAACAATTCATCTTGCGGATGCCTGGCGAACTCCCTGATTTCTGTGCAAACCTACACATTCCACATACCAATTCACCTGATTGGTATGCAGAGTTCAGAATCCCTCCACCAGATCGTAGCCCTGTCAGCATGCCACACTCATCTCCGACCAAACTTCCGCTGAAGAAAAGCGAATATGGCAAACAAGGGAACTCAAATACGGGCTGTTCACCATATGCCCCCAAGCAATCCAGGTACTGTGACCAGACCTGAAAGACTACCTTAGCCCAGCTTGTAAGGTCCCGCTTTTCCTAGGAGCTATGGTTTTGATATGGTTTTGGTGGATTCGTCACCATTTGGTTATAACACTTTTCAGATTTGCTCTCAAGAAATTGCACCTTTATCTGAGGGACTTGGTTTACCCACACAGAGACTGTTACTACCGTTGTTTAAATACGGAACCCCTTGGACAGCTTTAGTTTCTGCCCCCTGCACCCTGCCCCCTGCACCCTATCTGACTATGGAGCTGAACGCAGCTCGGCAACCCACATGAGTACTGTAAGCCACCCCACTTGGGGTCGCAGGCTGGTCTCTTTTGCTTCCTCTACTACACACACTCTGTAAAAGAGGGGGTCTCTCCTCAACCCTGAGGCCTTTCACTCCAGGCCTGGATGGACTATGGATGCTTGTCCCCCCTCCCCCCCCTATACCCCAAGAAGGCCTAGGATTACGACAGGACCGAGATGTTTGGGTGCTGCTTGTTTCCGTGCTGTTCTCATGTATTTGGTTTCTCCCTTCCCAGGATAAGAAAGGGACTAGACAGCATTTCCGTCTGAACAACCCTTGCCAGCACCTAACCTAGTGGTTGTTGAGGTACAGTTGGATTTCCACCCAAAACAAGGAGACTTGCTTACCTTCCTTCCCCGAAACTATCTCTTATTTAGCGGGTCACTAACCATATACTGTGTCCCCAGTTTATGCTAAGTTTTCTTCCTTACAGATACAATAGATGATACTGTTGTCATGTTCACAACTAAGGTTTGATGTTTTATACTATCATTTTACCGAATCTGTTTATTTGTCTCATCCATATATAGTTATGCCAGAGAAATTCTTTTTGCTTTAAAAATAAGTAGTTTATAGGGCTGCGGGTCCCCCCAAAACAGCTCTTTTATATACATTACAGTTTAACTGTTTAAGTGTTTACTGTGGGCTTTTAATAGCTTGAAATCAAGCAATTATTTCCTAAGTGGAGTTCCTCCCATCTACCCCCACATGTGGGCAGAGCTGTGCTGCTAGTTTCAGTACAGGTATTGCCCGCAAAAATATTAAAAAGCTTGCTGTTCTGATAACTGCAGGCAGTTCTTTGAAATTTTTCGCTTGCTACCCTACATTTAGGGCCCCCCCCCCCTCCCCACACCCACCCCCCTCCCTTCCTCCTTCTCTCTTTCTTTTTCTTTCTTTTTTTTCCTCTCTTCCTGTCCAGGAGGTCGTCAGAGCAGAGTGGCAAGTTTGAAACATGGCATACTCATCACTGGACCATAGCCCTACCTTGATTTCCCACAATGTTCGAGGACTGAACATCCCCGAGAAACAAACATCTCTACTCAGAGAACTCAACAACGTAAAACCACTTTTTGTCTTTTTGCAGGAAACCCATTTCCAGGCCAACAAAATCCCCAATCTATTTCATTAGAATTTCCCTAAAGCTTACCATGCCACAATCCCCTCGGCCAAAACCAAAGGGGTTTCTATCTTACTTCACAAATCGGCAAGCTTTGAGGTTACCCAGCAATTATCAGATCCTGAAGGTAGATTTCTATTTCTGAAGGGGACTTGGGAATCAATGCCATTAACCCTAGCCAATGTGTATTTCCCCAATAACGCACACGTCACCTTCTGTAAGCCTCTTATTGAAGATTTGAAAAGCTTTGCCTCAGGACGTACTATGTTAGGAGGGGATTTTAACATCCTGCTCAACCCACTACAAGACACCTCTATGGGTAAATCAAGTTTGGCATATCATACACTAAAACACATTAAAACACTTCTTCACTCCATAACCCGGATAGACTCTTGGCGTACAATACACCCGACGGACAAAGATTTCACCTTTTATTCAGCACCCCATAATAAATACACATGTATAGACTATGTCTTTATTTCACAGAAAGACCTCCCAGATTTACAAGAAGCCCACACAGACATACAAACTTTTTCTGATCACGCACCATTCTTGCTCACTATTGAACATTCTGACGTGCGCCCTAAACCTTGCACGTGGAGGCTGAATCCCTCCTTACTGACAGACACTGAATTACTCCCAAAGATAACCGATTAATTACGCAACTACTTCACAGACAACTGCACGGATGATCTCTCACCCCTAACAATGTGGGAAGCTCAAAAATGTGTAATACGGGGAGAACTCATTAGAATGGGGGCTCATTGCAAAAGGGAAGCAGAAAAACAGATTGGGAAGTTAACTTCCAAGATAGCACAACTTGAGGCCCAACACTCATTTCTGGCTGTTGTCTCTAAATTAATGTACTTCCATTTTTATTTCCTAAAAAAAAACCTGCCAGGTCTCTCCTTCTTAAATTGCAGCATAGTAAAATGCAACATAATGTTCGGCTAGTCTGTACAATATGTGGGGCTATTGTCTCTAAAATATTACACTCTAATTTTTATTATATGATAAAATCTGGCTGGTCTCTCTCTCTGGAATTGGGTCTACTAAAGCTGCTGACTAGGTATGCACCAAGTCTTTAAAACATTTCTGTCTGCTGTCACTGAAATAATATATTCTAATTTTTACTTCACAATAAAACCTGTTTGGCTTCCAGATGACCACTTTAGGCAGTGCTTGAATTTCCAAAATGCAGAGGCAACACAAGCTGTCTAATTTGTGATAAATCCACACACTTCATCTTGGCCATCGTTGGCCACACAGTAGTGTATGCACCAGTAAAAGGGTACATTAATGAGTATTTGTACAAGTATAGGATTAGGACAGGCTATGGAAATCTGCCTGGTCACTCCCTCAGCTGATGAGTGTGTATTGAGCCTGTGTAATGAGTCTGTACAATGTGTCTGGCTTTTTTTTTTAATTCATTATTTTTAGTTTTAAAGCCATACACATATTTCTGAGCAAATGGCTATTAACGCCAAAATGGTGACGTCTGTAAGCCTATGGGGAATGCAGGAGAAGAAGGTTCCTTTCTGGAGATCTTGGAGAATTCTGGATTGGCCCAACACAGGGGTAATTTGCGAAAGCATGTGGCCTGAAAGTATCAGTTATCTATCTCTTTGAAAGAGTTTAAGGGTGGGCCCAGTTAATGGATGGTTTAACTATTTGGGAGACCACCAAGGGTGAAGTCTGTAAAGGCTTGTTCCATCTGCACGCATAAATTGGTATACTGAGCAGAACACCATACCACAACACAGTTTATAGGTCAATGTGTGGTACTTAAAGTCAGGGAGGATTATTTCACCCCGGGATTTTGGCAAAGTTAATAATGAAGAACTTCCCAAATTCTCTCCTTACTGGTCTCAGAAACTTATTGGGAAACCAAATTGGGAGTGTCTGGAATAAATATAGTAATCTGGGTAAAACGTTTATTTTCAGAGCGTTGCATCTCCCAAACCAGGAAAAGAGCAGTGAAGGATCTGAGACTGGAACAAGGGAAAATTGGCTTGTAGACATTATGGGGGAGATTTACTAAAACTGGTGCATGGAAAATCTGGTGCAGCTGTGCAAATAAACCAATAAGCTTCCAGTTTTATTGTCAAAGCTTCCTTAAACAAGCTGAAGTTAGATGTTGATTGGCTATCATACACAGCTGCACCAGATTCTCCCCCCATTATTTTGGGTTTTTGCCTTTGAAATTCTAAACACTTTTTTTGCTTGGTGATACAACTCGTCAGGTTCTTCACTCTTAAATTGGGGTCTAGTTAAAAGGCTTGCATGCTGCTTATTAAGTTTGCATAATATTTTGGGCTACTGTCTCTGAAATAATATGTTCCAATTTTGATTTCACAAAACAACCTGCCTTGTCTCTCTCTTATATTACACACCAATGAAGCTGCTCACATACTCTGCAGCCTCTATACTATATGTGTGGCTATTTTTTCTGAAATATTGTGCTCTGATCTTTATTTCAAGATTAAAACTGTCTTGTATCTGGGATGAGTAATTCTCATTTCAAAGTCTTTTTTTAAACTTTGCTCTGACATTTTATTAAACTTATAAGACAATGTAGTGTGGTACTATGAAAATGGAAGATTACAAGCTATACTGTTAAAACAGTTTTTCCACTGGCCAATTGGTATGAACTTAAAGCAGAGCTCCACCCAAAAGGGAAGTTCTGCTTTAAGGCCTCCTCCCCTGCTCTTGTTTGTAAAATGGAGCATATGGGGAGGAAGGTGGAAGCGGGTACCCGATTTTGAACGGTACCCACTTCCACTTCCGCTCTGACCACCCAGGTGATCATAAGCAGAAGTTCTCCTTTTCCCTTCCCCCCGCAGTCTTCTGGGACACGTGACAGGTTCCAGAAGACTGTGCAACCATTCACAGCCAGGTGCCCATATAAAGATGCGGGCGTCAGGGAGAGAGGAAAGAGTAAACTTTCTTAAAACTTTTAGATCTATTGTGACTACTGTAATGATATCACGTACTGGACACATGAAAAGCTGTAGCTAGTGGCCATGTTGGTTGAGAACCTTAGGGCAGCCATGGCAGCTTGGCTAACAGTTTAACATTACAATAAAAATCTGAAGTCCCTCCTCCCTTATGTTCAGGAATTCATAGGTTTGTCCTTCAAAAGAGCTGTTATCTCAACAGAGAAATCAGAACCAGGCTAGGTCTGTAAAAACAGCTAATATCAGCCTGGCAGGGTTCCAGGCCTATCATAAAACTGTCAACCTCTGAATTCAGAAAACCAGCAGATACCTGTCATAAATACCTTAGTGCACATAAAGCTTAAACAGTGGAATAAGTATGACATTTCAGCATGTTTCATAACTTCCAAAGTAACAATAGCACAGCCATAATATGGACATATTTAGTTTCCTCAGATAATTTGTAACATTTCAAGTCCAGACACCCCTATGTCAGGTCATATGGGAAACCACTGGTACCCCTTATTCCTCCTAGGTAAACTAGACATTGGAGACATGGCATGTTTATATCTGTTTTGAAGGAAATCTCACGCTGAACAATAATATGGATATTTGCAGTCTGTAAACACTATAGATGCAGAGATATGGATATGTATCACAAAGTGTACCTGGGACATTGTCATGAGTGTAGAAACCTCCCAGCAACCAACCCCTAAACAAGATGACCAGGCGATTGATCACTGGTCGCTGTCAACACCCCTTTGATCCGACAGAAAAGAGGAGCTGCCAAGACAATGGTCAATTCAGTTTTATTTGCACCAACTTTGACCTTTTCATAATAAACCCTTATGTTGGAAAGTGTTAACCTTGTCTTTGTCTCTAAAGTTCTTAATGCACGCTATAAACAAACCTACCTCTTGAAGAGCGCTACTGTTTTAGAGTAAGGCCTCTGAGCAGACCTGTCTGTGGTGGCAGTGTTTGTTGCAGACGCTTATTCTGAAATCATAATTGGTATTGCTAAAATCACGATTCTCCCCCGGCTCAGTCTAAATGGGGGTGGTGGCAGTTAAAGGGTTAATAGCGTAATCAGCCCAGTGACAATCGCCTTAGGCTGCTGGCACCTAGAATTTGGTCCTGCAAACTGGAAAATCTTTGTGCTGGGTGCAGCTGAGAGTGGCATTGATACGTAAGTGACAGCGTGGTGTGAGGTTGGCCAGTCCTTCGTCATGAGGTAGCGAGGTGGGCAGGGATCTGACACCCGCATTTGTCACAACTACTACTTTCACTGTTTAATTCAGGCCCAATCCTGCTGGATAAAAAATAAGGTGTCACCAGCCAAAACTTTCTAAAAAAGACTTTTTTTAATTGAAATGAATTAGCTTCAGATCCCACAGCTGCTGTATTTAGACCAAGTAATAATATAAAAGTAATGAAAATCAATTACACATTCAATATGATCACATCACATACAGCCACCCATCTCCCAAGCATGTAAAGGAATGGTGTTTTTCCCATGTCACCCAAGAAGTGGACCCACTCCTTACTGTACATTTATGTATTTATTTATTTTTTTCTGGCAGTGCCCCATGCTCTTTGCTTTACAATTACTTGCCTACTAAATACGAAAAATGTCCAGAACTGATTTTTAAGATTTGCCACCCATTCAATAGGGTTTGGATTAAATTTCCAGACTTAATTTAAGGTTCTACAATAAACCCATGAAAAGTTTAGGTTTGGTTTATAATTTAAATCATAAATTTAAATAGCGCTGCACAAACTGACAGTGCTATATAAGTACCTGAAATAAATAAAATAAAATAAATAAGTTGTGATTTTATTTTAGCTATGTATTACATTTATATCCTGGTTTAGAATACTAATTCTGAATTAAAAGTCACTTTTTTATTGATACTGCTACTAGGCATGAACCTCTACTAGAGTGCTTAAAGTGGTGTTCCCATTTAAAAAAAAATTAAAAGTCAGCAGCTACAAATACTGCAGCTGCTGATTTTTAATAATCGGACACTTACCTGTCCCAGGGTCCAGCGATGCGGGGGATCGAAGCCCCGCTTGTCTCCCCCTCCATTCGGCGGTGCCGGCGTTATAACTGTGGGCACCCGGCTGTGGCTTCACAGCCGAGCACCCACTGCGCATGCACGAGCGGTGCCGCAATTGGCTGCGCAATCATTTGGGACCTGTCACGTGTCCCAGATGATTGATAAGAGGGAGGGGGCAGAGCTGAGCCCTTCCTGTGCTGAGAGGAAGTGATGTCAAGAGCCCAGGCACTGAAGGAGGCAGACTATGAGGAACCCCCTAGGAACAGCCATTTAGAGGTGAGTAAAAAAATTTTTTTTTCCAAATGTTTTTTTAAATTTTTTTTAGGCACATCCATGAATTTTTTTTTTTTTTTTTTTTTTTGGGTGGAACACCACTTTAATTTGGAATCTGTTCCCAACTGTGAAAAGCAAACTAGAGAACTTTTCTGAAACAGCCTGTTTTAGAAATGGCATCTGTCCTTTTAACCTGACTAAATGTATAAAGCAAAGAGTATCACTTATCTGGCAAGCCTCTAGTAAGTTATCCCCCATGTCAAGATAAATTGCATTCAGCCAGCTGTGTTTATGCAATGTAGGGTATAAATCAAGGGATATTTACTCTGAGCTTCTACCTAATGCATTACATGTGACATCCCATTATACATTAGAGCACAATCATGTCACTGAATACAGCAACTAATATTTTGTGTACTCTGTTACAGAAATGGCTCCATTATACATCTGGCAAAATCACAATAATTAAGTAAGAAGCCTAGAGGGAATTCCACATCAGTTTTGTGATAAGATGTATAGGCATAAGTAGAGTCTAACATGTAATCTAAGCTCTTTTCTGCAAAAATAAGCTAATCCATGAGCTGTGCTTAGAGCCTGGTGACTTAATAAATATCAGGTAAATGCAACACTTTGGGGGTTATTTACTAAAGGAAAATCCACTTTGTACTGCAAGTGCACTTGAAAGTGCACTGAAAGTGCACTTGGAAATAAAGTATCTGTAGATCCGAGTGGGGCATGCAAGGAAAATAAAAAACAGCATTTTAGCTTGCACATGATTGGATGATAAAATCAGCAGAGCATCCACTCATTTCAGATCTACCCCTTAGATTTAGAGCGACTGCACTTCCAAATGCACTTTTAGTGCACTTTCAAGTGCACTTGCAGTGCAAAGTGGATTTGCCTTTCGTAAATAACCCCCATTATTTAATGTTAGACACTGGTCCATTAATTTGTTGCTTGCCCTATTAAATTGTTTAAATTTGTTTAACTTGTCTGGTAGTTCACATTTTTTTATGTTTTTCAAGAATATATATACTTTTTTTATTCAGGAATTAGGAAACATTAAAGTGTTTGTTAACCCCCCCAAAAATGCAGATCCTGGTCTCTTAAAGCAGATTACACAGCACAGTGCTTGTGCTGTGTAATCTGCCCCCTTCTAAACTGTAAGAAAAATCCCTGATCCCTCCACTTCCTTTGTCTCCCTCTCTGGGCTGACAATGGAAATCAGGGCTGCTGAGCCCTGACCATCTTGTCAGTATACGTCCCTCCATCATCCGCAGCCCCCCTCTTCTCTTATTTCTCCCCCTATCCCTCTCCTCCTTGCCTGTCAACTCGGTGTCTGTGTCTTTGTCTTTGCCCTCCCCCCCACCACTATTAGTAAAATTAAAACTTTGAAATGGTAACTGCCAGCCCCTCTATTAGAGCCTGGCATAGCACAGTGTATTATTCTTTTATAAAAACGAGGCTTGTAAATACCTGTTTAGAGCGATCTTCAGGCTGGTCACATGACTCTCGGCTGATTTCCAGGGCTACTGCAGGAGGGGCTGAGCAGACATCTGACCTCCACAGTTGACGTCAGAGGGAGATCCTGGCCCCTCCTGCAGAAGCCATCCATCAGAGCTGTACAACGGCCACGAGTCGTGACTGGCCTGAAGCCAGCTCTAAACAGGTACTTACAAGCCTCGTTTTTATAGAAGACTTAAGTGGGGTACACCGATAAAAGAAAATTTGTATGATATTCTCGTGCGACAAAGGATTTTTTTGTTTTTTATTGTTCCTGATTAGGCGCAGTCTTTCTTTTCAGATCGGCATAGACTTACTTGAATGGGTTAACAACCACTTTAAAGTGTTACTAAACCTAAAAATGTTTTTTACCTTAATGCATTGTTTGCATTAAGAAGGTAGAAATCGTTTTCAGTTGTTCTGTGCCCCCCCCCCCCGTGTGAAGAGGAAGAGTGGGGAGAAGAGATCAACGCTGTGCACGGCTGCATCTATTCTCCCCTCTTTTCTTCTTTACACAGCATTCAAGCAGCAGCAGAAGATATTGGCTCTCGCTGCTGTCAATCCGATGCAGTGAAGTGGAAGTGGGGAGGGCCTAAGTCCCGCTGTGTATGTCTATGGAGCACGGCTCCATAGACATGCAGGTCAGGAGCACGCATACTATGCTCTCCCCATAGGCAGCAGCTGGTTATGTTGGTCCTAAAAAGAGGAGGAGCCAAGATCGCCACCAGGGACCACAGAAGAGGAGGGTCATGGCCACTCTGTGCAATACCACTGCACAGAGCAGGTAAGTATAACACGTTTGGTATTTTAATTAAAAAAAATGACTTTAGTAACACTGGTTAACAAAACAATAAGACACAACAAGATTATTCACAATAGAAACACTAGCAATGAGTTTGGTGTTTGGTCTGCACATAGGTTTGGACTGAACAACACTAGCTTTTCTGAAGTTTGTCCCAATACTGAAAATTTAAGGATTTCAGCATGGGTCAAAGTCACAGCTTCCTGCTGTAAAGAAGTTGCTAAGGAAGCAGAGTATTCTTGCACCCACCACATGTTTATCAACCACTGATGCAATATCCATCCACATAAGCAAATGGATGGGGATTGGAGGGGTTACATCTCTACCTAAATATGGCCATTTGGTCCCTGCCTCTTCCATTGTATAGCTAATGCAGCTCAGGGAGCTGTCATTTGGCTATGGGTATTACCAGGACTAGTCGTGTGCGCCAGGTCTTCAGGTTTTTTTTTGCCAGACGGGTAATGGACATCATGATTAACAATAGATTTACAATGAGGGACATTTTTAGGTGGTTTGTCAGCCATTTGGGTGTCATTATTTTTTTTATGAATGAGTAGAGGTATTATGTACCCCTTACCCATTCACTTGAGGGGGGCAGTATCTGTAAACCCTATTATTATTAAAGGTATATTTCAGATTCTTATAAGCCACCCCACCCACAGACCCCCACAACTTCTAGCCAAGGTTGGGGGGAAGAGGCCCTTTTCCTCATCAACATCACCCAGCGGGGTCTCCCCATGTTGAGGACATGTGGTCTGGTATGGTTCTGGAGGGGGTGCATGCTTGTCTCCTCCATTTCCTGGCCAGCCAGGCTGCATGCTCTCATTGAGGGTCTAGTACAGATTTTTTGGGGGACATCACAATTTTTATTGTGGAGATCCCCCTTAAAAACCATACCAGATGGGGTGTGGCGACTGCGCTGCTTAATAGCCACCTGATTACAGAGCTCCGCTCGGCCATCAGAGAATTCAAGTACTCCCAGAGCCCCATGAAACCCAAGTGTGGTAGTTTTTGCACCCACAGCCTCGGGCAACCATCAGCTATGCCCCACAAAAGGAGGAATGTTCTGCAGCTCTGCAAGCTGGACGGCTTTCTCCATCCACTCCTGGCTGGTCTCTGCCTAAATGGCACTGGTGGCGTCTACCCGCAGAGTACCAGGGCTGCCTCCAGCCCTGTTTCGGGGCCCCGTACACTCCCTGGAAGGCATCAATTATGCTCCCAAACTAGTTCATCTCCCTCAGGACCATATACACCCTCCACAAGGAGCCTAGCAAAATCAAGGCCAAGGAGGGATTCCTCTGAGGGTAATCCCTCGACATGGTGGTGAGTGCCCAGGCTGCAGCAGAGCCATCTGCACCTCTGCTCTACACAGATCCCTTTGCTGCATTTTCCACGTCAGATCTCCCTGTATCAGACAACATACTGAAGATCATGCTAACTTTACTAAGATAATCACTACAACATGATATGACCTCATGCTTCTACCGTATGCAGGCTGATATACAAGATCTAGGGGACAGAGTGGACCAGGTAGAAGATAAATTGTGCGATTATGCGGAAACCTTCAGCGTGCTAGTTAATGCTCATTCAACACATGATGAGGAAAAAGCATGGCTTAAATCCAAAGTTGCAAACCTAGAAGATAGGTCTCACAGGAACAACTTGAAAATACAGGGAATCCCAGAGTCAGTACAGCAATTACAACTGCCGTAATTTGTGCGAGACCTCTTTCTGGCGATTCTACCATCTCTCATGTCAGCAGATCTAACTAAGATTGATCAGATCCATTAGGTTCCTACGCCAAGTTATCTGCCGCCGTCTTAAGTCCCTAAGAAAGTTATTCTTCATGTACACTTCTATCAAGTCAAGGAACAATTCCACAAAGCAGAAAATCTTCCCAATCAGCTTTCTAAGCTCTAACTTCTACCTGACCTCTCCAAATATACTCTTCATCAACACGGCAAACTTCTCACTGTCACCAAGGCCCTGAGAAATCATAACATTCTACACCACTGGAAATATCCTGCCAAGCTTACCATCACGCATAATTGAGTGATGAAAACCATATCTAGTTTGAAGCTTCTCCAGGATATCATTCCAGAACCTCTGCCTTCTCATCCTGCATCGAGTGATCACTGCCAAATCCTTCCTTATTGGCAGAAAGTCCAGCAACGGGGATCTCCTCAGCATCATTCCTGAGGGGGCTCATAGACGACTCTCAGAGATTCAACCCTTCTCTGACTACCTAGCCATATGAGCGTTCCCCATCTAACTCTACCCCGGCTTATGAAAGCAGTGAGTACTGCCTTTGGTCCTTCTGTTAGGATATTATTTTTAGTATTTTTCATCTTGTTCCTGTAACGTAAACTTGTTATAGTTTGATTCTACATACTCCCAGTTTGTTGTCCTGAGTCATAGATGCTCAGGCCCTTTTGTGTTGCCCAGTTTTTTTGTTACACAACCAGCCTTGGATGCAGCATCAACTGTTATAATTGACTCTATCATTACTCATGATACATGGAATACCTTTTACTACACAATGACCAATCTGCCTACTGCCCACTCCATGAGGTTTCAAACAACATGCTATACTGCCTATTTTCATACTCTATATGGCAGGGGTAGGCAACCTGGGGCCCTCCAGCTGTTGGGGAACTACATTTCCCATGAGGCATTGCAAGGCTGGTAGTTACAATTACTCCCAGAGGTATGATGGTTCAAAATGATGTCTATAAATACCCGTGGGTTGAATCACCCTGCCAAGTGCTTCTCATTATGGCATGAAGCACGTAACACCCATGCTGATATTGTGTGTGCCCAAGAGACACACTTTCAACTTTCAACTTAATGCCACCCCTAAAGGCTAACACAAAGATTTTCCCCATATCTATTTACTGCAAGCTACCTTAAAAAAAAGGGGGTGCTTCTCACCATTAAAATATCTGTGGCCTTTAACCTACAGGACTCAATATCTGATCCTGACAGTCAAATCCTTATTCTAGTGTGTGACATTAACAATTGCCTGTACACTCTGGCTGTAATATTCTCTCCTAACTCCCACCAATTACGCTTAATCCAAAAACTGATGTCAAGAATTGAAAAAGTGAAATATGGGAACCTCATTTTGTGTGGGGACTTCACTGCCATAGTAGATCCTCATATTGACACTACCTACCCTGTGCAGCCCCATCTGCCCTCTCTTCATACCTTGCTGCACCAGGGGGACCTATATATTTTCTGGTGCTGCCTGCATGACAGCGAAAAAGATTACACCTACTTCTCCGCTAGACACAATGCCTATCCTAAAATAGATATGTTCTTGGTTGACAAATGGCTCTTATAGTGGGTTTCTTAACCTGTCATTTCTGACATCACATGGTCAAATCACACGGCAATAACTATAGATATAGGAGAAACGCAGACGTGTACCAGATCTAAAGTGTGGTACTGTAATACAGCATTTTTACAGGAACCCTCTAACAACCGTTTGCCCTCTCAGCATCTTTGAGAATTTTTCCAGCTCAATTTCCCATCGACTGCTGACAAGTTCTCTCTATGGAATGCCCATAAAGCATACATTCAAGAGATTCTCATTCAATGAAGTGCAAGAGCAAAAAAAGCATACAACCTTTGCCTAAATAATATTCTACAGGAACTCAACACCCTAGTTGCCCAAGTCCAGCAACAAGCACAACCCTACTCTGAATAACCAACAAGCCTTAAAGTGATACTAAAGTCTTGTTTGTTTTTTTTTTGCTTAAAAATAGCAAACATGTTATATTTACCTGCTCTGTGTGGTGGTTTTGCACAGAGCAGCCCAGATCCTCCTCTTCTCAAGGTCCCTCACCGATGCTCCTAGCCCCTCCCTCCTGCTGAATGCCCCCATAGCAAGCAGCTTGCATGGGGGCACCCAAGCCTTGCCATTACTCTGAGTGTCCATTCAGACACGGAGCCGCAGCCAAGCCCTGCCCCCTCTCTCTCTCTTATGATTGGTTCACTCTCTTTGATTGACAGCAGCAGCCAATCATGAGGGAGAGTCCCGGAAAGCCAAGCCTCTTATACAACATCTCTGGATCGAGATGGGCTCAGGTAAGCATTCGTGAGGCTGCGGGGGGCTGCTGCACACAGAAAGTTTTTTATCTTGATGCATAGAATGCATCAAGATAAAAAAACTCCTGCCTTTACAACCACTTTAACCAAACTTCACAGAGACCTCCAGGTCCACCTGCTTAAACAGCACGATTGTCATCTGAAGTAACTTAAATCACGCTTCTATGCCTCTCATAATAAACCTGGAAAATGTATTTAAACCTGTTTATAGAGTGAAACACAGACTGACCAGTACCAGAATTTCCATAACCATCTTACCACTCAACAGAAGGTCGTTAACCCACAAAAAATAGCATATATGTTTGCTGATTACTACAGCTGCCTCTACCATTTAAAAAGTGATTTGTCCACTCCACAACTATCAGAAACTGATATCAATTAATTTTTTTCTTCAGTCAACCTCCCCTCGCTGAGCAACTGAAGACACTAAAAGCTTCAATAGATCAACCGAAAATACAGAAAGTTATAGCTTCTCTCCCGCATAACAATTCTCCCAGATCTGATAGGTTCTCAAATTAATATTATAAGGCGTTTTAGGTTATGCTTTCTCCTCATATTGCCAATCTCTTTACAGCGGCAGCTTTGGCTGCTGCATTTCCTCCTGAAATGCTAAAAGCATATGTTGTAACCCTGCTGAAACCTGGTTAGGATCCAACAACTCCTCCTAAACTCAGACATAAAATGATATGCCAAGATTATTGCTCACCGTCTTATGCACATACTGTAGTACCAACACTTGTTCAGCCTGACCAAATGGGATTTACATCTGGTAGGCAATCTTTGGATGCCACCAGGCATATTATCAACATTATCCTCTTTGGAGAGCTTTGTCATGTGCCTTATCTGCCTCCATCTATTGATGCAGGGAAGGCATTTGACAGAGTACATTGGAACTGCATGACTTAGGCGCTTCTTAAATTTGGATTTAGTGGAAATATTCTTTTATGCTATTCTAGTGTTGCCCAGCCCTCTGCTCAGATTTACACCTCAGGTATGTTGTCTAAATCCTTCAATATTACAAACAAAACGCACCAATTTTCAATCCTATGATTTAACCCTTGGCCGAGAAAATACAATCCCACCCATCCATTTTAGGATTTCAGTTACGCACAAGACAGCACAAGATCAACCTTTTTGTGGATGATGTGATATTGCTCCTCAGGAACCCCCAGATCTCCCTACCCAACACCTACAAAGTCCTCACTCACTTTAGTAATGTCTCATATTATAAGAATAATTTTTCCGAATCGCTAATTCTGAATCTGAATGTCAGAACACACTAGAAACATCTTACAAAGCCAATTCCCCAACTCTTGGGCTGTAGATGAAATTCCCTATCTGGGAATTACCTTAACACAAAAAGTGTCCTCTCTAGCACATGCTAATTATAAACCTCTCGTTAGTAAATTAACTAGGGAATACCAACAGTTCTCTAAAGTTAACTTATTATGGTCTGGTCGTCTACAAATACTCCCCCCCCATTCCACTTCCCTTAACATACTCAAAGTCTTTAACCTCTATGCTCCACCACTATATTTGGTAAGAAAAGTGGCCTAAATGCTTGCGCACCTGGTTACTTAATCACAGGAAATCTGGAGGCATGGGATTAATAAATATCAAGGATTACTATTGGACTGCACAGCTTGACCAACTGAAACCTTGTGTTTAAACCTTCTCTGGAAGTCCTTTGGCTAAATAAAAAAACAAGCTCTAGCACTAGCTCCTGACCTGCTTACTCTACTACTGGCCGATAGGTGGAGGCCTCATGCATTAATAGGATTACTTTTACCTACAAAATCATCTTTACTAGCCTGGAGAGCTCCATTAGATATCTGCATAAATTCCACTAAGGTCCGGAATGAATATTGCCTGTACAATTTCTAGAATCGTTAATTCCTGATGTTTCAGTATCCCGACTGATTACAAATGGTATCACAAAAGTGCACGATCTACTATGTAACCACATTCCCAAACCCGCTGGGGTGCTGTTTGAGGAGTTTCACCTTCTGAGCCATCATTATTTCATGCTTCTGCATATTTCACAGTTTCTGAGTCATTATCCCCCTTCTGCAATGAAAATACAACCCAAAGTATGGAAATGCTTTACTGATCAAATTTTCCACGTGGGAGCATAATACTATTCTATGCCCTACTAAAAGACAAATTGACCTGTGTCAAATCTCCTGCCATTATACAATGGGAACGAGATCTCAAACAGCAGTTAACAGATGCTCAATGGCTTAAAGCCTTCTTCTCCCTATACAATGCGACACAAAATGTTAGGCACTGGGAGTTAGCCCAAAAAATAGTAAGCAGTTGGTACTACACTCAGTACATATATCCAAATTTTCATCTGGCGGCTCCCCTACTACTTTGGGACTGCAAATGTCTAACCAGTTTTTGGTGCAAAAAATCTAGCATTCTATCTGCCATTACTGAAATCCTAAAACCCCTAACTCCAGCCCTAGCATTACTTAATTTAGGAGTGGAACAAGGGCAGAGAGAATATCGCACCATTATTCTGCATGTGCTATTGGCAGCCAGAACCACTATTGTAAGAAATTTGAAAACCCAGTTGTCACCTAACCCCTCAGAAGTACTCTCCTTGGTCAGAATCAACTTCTCTTATGAAAAAACCCTTGCCATAAGTAATAATTCATACTTGTCCTTCTCAAAGGTTTGGAAACCTTGAATAGAGTGGAGTTCTGGTCATAGCAAATTAATTCTAGTGTCAATGTCTTTATATCCTGATCCCAGTGAGTTTTGCAGTATTATTTTGTTTCTGTAACTATTGTGTTCTATTCAATGCCTTGTAATACCTGAGGAATGTGACCGCTTGTACTACCTTTACTTTTCTGTAATACCTAAGGTATATTGGCATATAAATATGTTTTACCTCCTGTATATGTTATAATCTCCAATGAAAAGATATTGAAACAGATTCAAAATGTCTGGTACAGATTTCCTGGGAGACCTCACACATTTTTCAAAAGGGTCTTGTATGTACTTTGGAAGTGAGCTCTAAGCATTTTTTTTATTCATTCTTGCTGTAGAGAGTGTTAAAATGAACATTAAAAACACAGCAAAAGACCTCTTCAAAGCTCCCCCAAAAATGCACAGCAGACTTATGGAGAGGGCTGTGTTTTGTTTTTTTGCCTGGCCAAATGGAATAAAAAAAAATGTTTGTGCTTTAGTACATGTTCCCCAGGGCAGTGCCCACACACATGTTATTTTTGACACTCCCTTGCCTATTATCTGTAAAAATGGGCATTTTTAATTTGACAGATTCAGCTCCCATTGATTTCAGTAGGGTCCAACATTCAAATTTCTTTGAGTTTGCAGAACCCTGCTTAAACTGAATCCAGGGCGGTTCGTCTCATACTTACCTAAGTGGATGCTAAACTTATCAATCTGTGGTAAATAAGAAATATCTGTGTTTTCCAAACCTTTTATCAGATTCATACTTAAGAATGAAGTTCCAAACAAATCTTAAAGTGGTAGTAAAGTCCGCTTTGTGATTTTTTCCTGATTTTTTCTTCACTGCTCCTGGCCCCTCCCACCTATCGCGTGCCCCCACAGCAAGTAAGTTGCTATGGGACACCTGAGCTGAGCTGCACCTCTGTGTGTCGATTCAGACATGGAGCTGTTGTTTGCCCCTCCCCCTCTCTCTCCTGATTGGCTATCTGACTTTGATTGACAGCCGCGGGGGCCAATGACACCACTGCTGTGTCTCAGCCAATCAAGAGGGAGAGTCCCGGACCGCCGAGGGATTTGTGGACATTGCTGGACAGAGATGGGGCTCAGGTAAGCATTAGGGGGTGCTGGGGTGGCTGCTACACACAGAAGGCTTTTTACCTTAAAGAGGAAGTAAACCCCAGACTTTTTCTCTTTTTATTATTATCATTCAGCAATGTATTTATAAGTCTTGCATATAAGAAGATTCACATATTCTGGGAATCGGCCACGCCATCTTTATTATTGATTGCTGGCTCTTGTGTGGATGTCATTTCTGCCCTTCCTTTCCTTCCCTGTGTAAATCTCGTGCATGCACGATTGCGATCACAATCACGTTTAAACCAAGCCTCTATCCAGGAAGGTGAGGAGGAGGGCACAGTATCATGAGGCTTCCTTTTTGTGCAGTTCTCAGTGAAAGGAAATAACCTGGCATGCTGTGGATAGTGAAACAGCACACATAGTGTGCCGTTAAAAAAGCTACGGACTGGGAATGCGCCGGTGACATCATTACAGATTGCAGGACAGATTGTGAAGAAATTGTTATGCCACGTACACACGACCGGACTTTCCGGCAGAAATTTCATCAGTTATTCCATTTAATCGGATATTCTGATGGTGTGTGGGCTGCATCGGACTTTTTCTTTCAAAAATTCTGACGGAACTAGAAATAGAAGATGTTTTAAATCTTTCCAACTGAATCAATCCCTATTGGGAAAACTGTTTGTCTGTATGCTATTCTGACGGACCAACAACGACACAAGGGCAGCTACTGTATTGGCTACTGGCTATTTAACTTCCTTTTTCTAGTCCCGTCCTACGTGTTGTACGTCACCGCGTTCTAAATGATCGGACTTTGATGTGATCATGTGTACGCAAGTCCGTTTCAGCGGAACTCCGTCAGAAAAACCGTCAGAGTTTATTCTGACGGAAAAAATGGTCGTGTGTATGCGGCATAAGAGTAAGAGAAAATTCATGAGCGATTAGCTGCCTGTTCTTTGTAGATTATAATGAGCTAAAGTGAAAGTGGAGATTTTACTACCACATGAATGCATAGAATGCATTAAGATAAAAAACCTTCTGCCTTTACAACTACTTTAATATCTTTTAAACATGCAGCACTCTTTGACAGCCGGTGACGTCACTGGCGCATGCACTCTTAGAGAACTGCATACCCGTATCGTTCCTCCAGAGCACTGTGCAGTGTCCGTGACTCCCATGTCATTGTGACTTGGCCATTCAAGTTGCCGGAGACTGCAGGCCCGGAAGGAAGACTGGGTGAAGATAGGAGCCCTGTCAGCAGTGACAGTGCACCGCTGGAAGGCTTTGTTCTAAAATAAGTATTTCATAATGTGCTAGTATGCGATGCATACTAGCACATTATGCATTGCCTTGCAGGGGATTTTTTTTAAATGCCATGGTTTTCTACTGCTTTAATGCCTGGAACCAATATTGAAGCTTGCAGGTGTTAGTAAGACTGTATTATCATTGCAACTACTATTACCTTGTTTTAATCAGGAAGAACAGACCCTTTATTTGGTGGTGAATGTTAATGGATATCTCCTGTTTTTTTTTGTTTGTTTGTTTTTTTGTATTATTATTATCAAAGGAAAACAATATATTTATTTCCATTACAATAGCTTACCACCAAAGAACAACCAAAATACTGTACATGCTCTCTCTTCTGACAGGCACAGTGATTTTATTTTTTGTTGTTTGTATTCTTACTATGGCCTGGAAACAATACATTTTGTGCTTTTATGCTACCCAAACTCACTGACACTAACTGATATTAACACTACATAAAAAAAGAAAAACTTTTTTACCCAGCCTAAAACACACTGGGGGTCAGTTACCATAGCGCTGAAAAATGATCCTGCAGTCCCAGAAAATAGTGCACAATTAAGGCTTCAACTCTCAGAAACTGAGCGCTAATGCTAATGTAAAGCAGCACTATTGCCAGATCACATATGTGGGAATAGTGGAAGTCAATGGGGCTCGAACCTGCAAAATCCAAAGTTCTCACTGAAGGCTTATATGCAAGTTCTTTGCCATAAAAAGTATATGGGAACCTGGGTCCTGCCCCAGGGGACAAGGGGACATGTATCAATTGGAAAAAAAGTTTTTAAAACGCCCGTTTTTTCAGGAGCAGTGATTTTAATAATGCTTAAAGTGAAACAATAAAAATGAAAAATTCCTTTAAATATTGTGCCTGGGGGGGTGTCTATATTATACCTGTAAAGTAGTGCACCTTTCACGTGTTTATCACTGTACCACAGCAAAATGACATTTCTAAAGGAAAACATTTAATTCAAAATTGCTCGCGGCTGTAATGAATTACCGGTTCCCGGCAATATAGAGTTAAAATCAAAGAAAAAATGGCATAGGTTCCCCCTACCAGTCCATACTAGGCCCTCCAAGTCTGGTATGGATATTAAGGGGAACTCCACACCAATTTGAAAAAAAAAATGGCGTAGGGCCCCCCCTAAAATCCATACCAGACCCTTACCAGACCCTTATCCAACCACGCAACCTGGCAGGCCACAGAAAAAGAGGGGGAATTGAGAGAGCACCCCCTCTCCTGAACCATACTAGGCCACATGCCCTCAACATGGGGGCCTCCCCCAAAACACCTTGTCCCCATGTTGATGGGGACAAGGGCTTCATCCCCACAACCCTTGCCTGGTGGTTGTGGGGGTCTGCGGGCGGGGGGCTTATCAAAATCTGGAAGCCCCCTTTAATAAGGGAGCCCCCAGATCTGGCCCCCCATGTGAATAGGTATCGGGTACATTGTATCCCTACCCATTCACCAAAAAAAAGCAGTGAAATATGACAAAAAACTATAGCCATTTTTTGACAATTCCTTTATTGTAAAATAGCTCTGAGTGGTCTTCTCCCCCCATGTCTCCTGCTGTCTTTTCCTGGTGCTGTCTCTCTTGCCGCCATCTTTTGTCACCGTCTCTCCCTCCACCGCCTTTTTCTCCTGCTGCCGTGTTCTTCCTCTCCACCGTGTTCTTCCTCTCCGCTGTGTCCTTTCTCCCCCGCCGTCTTCCTCCATTGTGTTGTCCCTGCTGTCTGGTGTCTCTTACACAGCCATGAGGCGTGACGATCCATTGATGTCACACGCAGAGCCTGTTCCTTTATTTTCTGAAGAAAAAGGGGGCGGGCTTTCCGTGTGACGTCAACGGATGGTCACGCCCCATGGCCGTGTAAGAGACATCAGACAGTGGGGACAACACAACGGAGAAAGACGGCAGGAGAGGAAGAACATGGCAGTGAGGCAGAACATGGCAGCAGAAGAAGTATGTGGTAGCGGGAGAGACGGCACCAGGAGAAGAGGGCGGGAGACACGGCTTGGGGGAGAAGACCACTCAGAGCTATTTTACAATAAAGGAATTGTCAAAAACCAGCTATTGTTTTTTGTTACATTTCACTGCTTTTTTTTGGTGAATGGGTGGGGAGGTGGATCTGGGGGCCCCCTTATTAAAGGGGTCTTCCAGATTCCGATAAGCCCCCTGCCTGCAGACCCCCACAACCACCGGGCAAGGGTTGTGGGGATGATGCCCTTGTCCCCATCAACATGGGGACAAGGGGGACAAGGTGTTTTGGGGGGACCCCAAAGCACCCTCACCATGTTGAGGGCATGTGGCCTGGTATGGTTCAGGAGTAGGGGGGCGCTCTCTTGCCCCCTTTTTTCCTGCAGCCTGCCAGGTTGTGTGCTCAGATAAGGGTCTGGTATGGATTTTGGGGGGACCCCCCCCACAATTTTTTTATTTTGATGCGGGGTTCCCCTTAATATCCATACCAGGCCCACCAGGCCCAAAGGGCCTGGTATGGACTTGGGGGAAACCCATGCCATTTTTTGTTAAATTTTGGCATGGGGGTCCCCTCTGAATCCATACTAGACCCGAAGGGCCTGGTATAAACCTGGGGGGACCCCATGAAATTTTTTTGGGGCTGGCACTGACAGCTGAAGATTCATTGGTTGTTAAGGTAAGGAAGAGGCAGCTGGCTTCCTGACCCCCGGTTAGCAACCAGTTATATACAGTGTTAAAATAATAATCGCAAAACACATCAAAAATCCCATCACAAATGCAACATTTGCATTTCTGGTGTGGTTCCATTGAAATATATTACCCGCAAATCTCGTGGAAAAAGTGCCTGACCATTTCCAAAAACGTACTGGCTGCAAAACGCATGGGTGTGAGCTAGTACCATAGGAAACCACTGCACTAACTGCAGTGGTTTCACTGCACTAAAAAATGCATAGGTGTGAACCTAGGGTCAGGGCCAGTTCACACTGGAGTGAGAGGAGAGGCTCTTTACAGGCGCTATTTTTAGCGCTATAGCACCTGTAAAGTACCTCCAGTGTGAAAGCAGCCTAAGATATAAAAGATCTTACACTTCCCCAAAACCACCACCCCCAAAACCACCACCCCCAAAATGAATTAAAAAGAAGAAAGAAAAGAAAAAAAACACACACACAACAACAAACAAGCTCAATAATGTACTTTTATTTTGCCAGCAGAAACAAAATTATGTATATTAATTTACTAGCTTAAACAAAATTTCTACAGGATATATGGTGATACATTTAGCAAAACAGTTAGCAATTGGGTTTTAAGGGCCCTGCTCATAGGAGCTTACAATCTAAAATTTGTCTAAACCTTAGAGTGGACACAGCTTTACTTTCAGTGTATAACGGGCAACACATCACATTTTTATCTGCAAGATTATAGAAACAGTCATTATTCTTACAAAGCATTCCAACATAATATTAAAGAAGCCACATGTTCAAAATATAACACCTGCCTCCACCCCACAAATCCACACATATACATACATTGATGACCATGTTCTGATGGAAGCTGCATTTCTGTGTAAATGATTAAGCAATGAGATCAAAGAGTAGAAGGTCAGCACATGCTCCCAAACCATGTTTGCATGGTCAGACAGGAACAATACACACACAACATTGACAGCATGGCCACATAAATCCACTTTTGATTGAAAAAATGCACAAGAATTTCAGCAAACAGCCCCAGTTGGGCATTTGTCAATAGGCACAATATCATTCATTCTCCCCTACAAATCACAGCAAAAAACCTGACCTTCTCAGGCCAAACAAACTCCCCCTACTGCAGCTCTTTATATAAGATAGGTTGTATTGTTAGCACACTTACACACGCCCAATAGAAGTACACACTCACCAGTATCTTTCAATCTGTTTGTGTATGTCTAAAGTGATGGGCAGGAACACATAATATTATTTGCAAATGTGTTAGCACTTGGCTATGTGCATCAAATCTCCAACTACAGGCTAAAGATTGAAGTCCATTTGCATGCACATAAAAAAAGCAACAGTTTTCTAAGCATATGTACCTGTGCAGTGTAAACCCTACAATTTTAAATATCCAAGTCCCTGGGCACGATTAGTGCTAACAAACATTAACATCAGTCCCTGGCTGCAATGAACTTCCAATTTAAAGTCCAAAACTAACTTTCTTACATTAGAGACTATTTTGACAGAAGACAAATAATATGCCAGCATGTCTTTGGATTGTAGTGAAAAAACCATACAGGGAGAACATATAAACTTCAACACAAGCATTAGCATGTTGGGGAATTGAACCAGCAACCCCAGTGCTGCTCGACAGAATAGCTACCCACTTAGCCAGCAGGCAACCTCACACATGTTCTCTGCATCTCTGTGGTGTGAACCAGCCCTAAGTCCATAGCCATGTGCAGTGTGACAAGCAATATACAATATATTGGCCTAAGTATTGGAATGCCTGCCTGCACATGAACTGTAATGGCATCTCAGTCTTAGTCCGTAGGGTTCAAAATTAATTTGGCTCACCCTTTGCAGCTATAACAGTTTCAACTCTTCTTGGAAGGCTGTCCACGAGGTTTAGAAGTGTGTCTATGGGAATGTTTGACCATTCTTTAAAGTACATTTATGAGGTCAGGCACTGATGTTGGACGAGAAGGCCAGGCGTACAGTCTCCACTCTAATTCATCCCCAAGGTGTTCTGTTGTGTTGAGGTCAGGACTCTGTCCAGGCCAGTCAAGTTCCATGGATGAGTTAGTTTGGGGCGAAGGAACTTGACTGGCTGCACAGAGTCCTGACCTCAAACCGATAGAACACCTTTTGGCTGAATTAGAGCAGACTGTGAGCCAGGTCTTCTCATCCAACATCAGTGCCTGGCCTCACAAATGCACTTCTGGAAAAATGGTCAAACATTCCCATAGACCAGGGGTCTCAAACTTGTGGCCCTCCAGCTGTTGCAAAACTACAAGTCCCATCATGCCTATGCCTGAGGGAGCCATGCCAGTAACTATCAGCCTTGCAATGCCTCATGGGACTTGTAGTTTTGCAACACCTGGAGGGCCGCCAGTTTGAGACCCCTGCCATAGACATACTAAACCTTGTGGACAGCCTTCCTAGCCTTCCCAGAAGCTGTTCTAGCTGCAAAGGGTGGGCCAAATCAAATTTTAACCCCACGGACTAAGACTGGGCTGCCATTAAAGTTCATGTGCGTGTGTAAAGGCAGGTGTCACAATACTTTTGACTAGATGGGGTATCTGGCAAGATTTACAATGGTGGTAGAATCCTCCTAGATATAAATACTACATTTAGACATAGTTTTAGGACCTGGGAGATGAGGCAACTTCTCTACATGAAGCAGCATGTTTGGGAATCAAACTCAGACACTCAGGGATGCTAAGCAGAAGTTCTAACCTCTAAGCCACAGAGCTGCCACATGTGAACACCTCCTACACATAAATACTGCATTTCTTTGGACATACAGGTGATGGAATTACATTACTCACAAGTTATTCTTCTTGATTTTTTCTGTGATATTTGGTGGTTCTTTTTGGATCAGTGTAGAATAGTGATATTACCCTCACATTTCGGGGAATTACATTTTGATTTCTGATGTTAGTACACATATCACATTTTTTGGGCTCAAATTATGATTATTTGGAAATAATAAAAAGCACAAAAAATCGTGACTCATTTTTAATTTGCATCACCAATGGTATTATTTTTGGTTTATAAAGACACCTGTGTGAGTTTGGGTAAAGATTGTTATGAGATGGAGAGTAACAAGTGACAGTGACAGAGAAAAATATATTTTAGCAAAACATCAAAACATTCCACATTCTAGCATTCTTAAAAACAAAATATTTGAAGTAGAAGCAACAATGTTGCAAAGGAAAATTTATTTCAGAGAAAGATACATTTCATCTCAACATTAAAAGGATTTATTTGTGAAAGTTACAATTGTTCCATTAGAATCAATGGCTAAAACTTGCATTGGACTATAATAGCGCCAATTTTCACTTCCAAAAAATGCTCTTCAATTCAGCGCTCATTTTTATATTTACTATAGCGCCCTGTAAAATGGAGCTGGAGCTAAAATGAGAGCTATTTGCAGGTCTGAGCATGCTCAGTTGTGTTGGCACCTAGTTGTACAAAAGCGGGGAATTTATCTCTTCTCAGACTTTTAAAGATATTTCAGTGTAGAAATCACTTTTTCACACAGTTTAAAAGCAGATTATCTTTAAATAATATACCACGTATTTCAGTACTATTTAGGCAATTATATCATGCTCTAAACAATATTTCCATGTGCAATTCTCCAGGTTTTAGTAGAGTAGGGGTTTGGGTGCTATTTGGTTTCAGGGAACTATAGTAAATTCTATTTCAGGAGTATTTTCTCACCAGCTCTATAGTGAATACCGTTTTAGCACTAATTAGTGCTGCGGCGCTATAATAAATGACCCCTACTGACTCTGAGATTTGATTCTGACCTTTTTTAACTTGTTGTAAGCACAGGCACCCGTAAGAGCCAGCAAGCTGAAGAGAACCAAGATAGCAGAGTGGGGCCCACTGTGTGGCACCTGAACAGCGGATCACAGAGGAACAACTCTGCATTCACTGTGGGGGTGAGTATGTGCTTTAAAGAGCATTATAGGTTAAGTTGGAAAAAATCATGGGAGGTAGGGGGGTTGAACATTTGTGGGAATTAACTCATGGAGGTCATAGTACTACCAATTCCATAATTTGTACTCTTTCCAGAAGCTGGCACCATGCTGTCTTTGATCAAGCATAATTTTTGCCCTGAGTGACACAACTACATAGATCCAGGTGCCTGTGCAGTAGCCTTTATGATCTGGGATGTGTGTCTACATATTGTCTCACACAAAGGAGAAAAAGGAGGGTGCAAACGCCTAGTGCAGCACCTTCAACACCAAAATCAATTTATTAAGAAGCCAAAAAACATACAAACATGAGAAGATAAAAAGCCCATCAAATCTTAACTCCAGCATAGAGGATAACCTTATGCCTGTAGTTGGAAAGCTAATGCATTTCAGAACACAAGCCTCCTTTCTCAGAGCTAATCAGGGGGCTTGTCTCCTGAAATGTGTCAACTTTCCAACTACAAGCATCAGGTTATCCTTTATGCTGGAGTTATGATTTGATGGGCATTTTATAGTGTCATATTTCTGAGTATGTTTTTTGGCTTCTTACAAAATTGATTATGGTGTTGAAGGTAATGCACTAGGCGTTTGTGCCCTCCTTTTTCTCCTTTGTAGTTTTTTGGAGTTTCCCCGCTTGAGAAGAGCAGCATCACTTGAAACATTGCCATGGTATTGGATGTGAGACACTGGGGTTTATTTACTAAAGGCAAATCGATTTTTCAATACAAGTGCACTTGGAAGTGCAGTCACTGTAGATCCGAGGGGGACATGCAAGAAAAAGAAAAAACAGCATTTTTGCTTGTCCATGATTGTATGCTAAAATCAGCAGAGCTTCCCGTGATTTCAAATCTTCCTCTCAGATTTACAGTGACTGCACTTCCAAGTGCACTTTCAATTGCACTTGCAGTGCACTTGTAGTGCAGAGTGGATTTGCCTTTAGTAAATCAACCCCATAGTGAACACTGAGGGTTGACTGTATTTCATACTTTCTCACACTGTTCAATCCCCTTACACAATGCAGTAATGCACTTAGTACATTTCCATGCATTATGTTGCAAAAAAAAGGGTTGTGTGATTTTAGGAACATTAGCTGGCATTGGCAATCCTCTCCTCATGTTGACAGCACATGAGAAGAGGAGAGCTGATAACTGGCAAATTCACACAGGGAATATCTATACTGATAATCAGGGCACTGATCATTAGTGTCCTGATTATCAGTGCGGCCCCAACAGTGCCCACCAGTGCTGTCTGTCAGTGCCCATCAGTGATGCCTATCAGTGCCGCCAATCAGTGATGCCTATCAGTGCCAAACAGTGCAACTTATCAGTGCCGCCTATCAGTGCCCATCAGTGCTGCATATCAGTGCAGCCTCATCAGTGCCTCCTCATCAGCGTACATCAGTGCCACCTCATCAGTGCCCATCAGTGCAGCCTATCAGTGCCCATGAGTACAGCATATCAGTGCCCATTAGTGCAGCCTCATCAGTGCACATCAGTGAAGGTGACACAGAGACTAAGAAAAACCTTTTTTTCCCTAATTTTTCAGTCTTTTTTTTGTTTGTTTAGCAAAAAATGAAAAACCCAGGGACATCGACACAATTCTAATCTTTTTGGCTCTATAGACCACCACAATGGATTTGAAATGAAACAAAAAAGATGTGCTTTAACTGCAGACTTTCAGTTTTAATTTGAGGGTATTTACATCCAAATCAGGTGAACGGTGTAGGAATTACAACAGTTTGTATATGTGCCTCCCACTTTTTAAGGGACCAAAAGTAATGGGACAGATTAACAATCATCCATCAAATTTTCACTTTTTAACCTCCCTGGCGGTTTTCCAGAGTGTGGCTCGGGGTTAAAATTCAGTACCATTAGCGGTAACCCCGAGCCACACTCGGGATCGCATTGCAGGATCCTGGGGCGGCGTTACTTACCTTGTCCCCGGGATCCTGCGATGTCCCCCGCAGTGTCCGAGGGCTCCGTCCTCCTCCGAATCCTCTCCGTGCCAGGCTCCGTTCCCTGCGAGCGGCGTGACGCACGGGGGCGGAGCCTGGCGGCAAATTCAAAAAAATGTCAAAATCATAACACATACAGTACTGTAATCTTACAGATTACAGTACTGTATGAAATGATTTCACATCCCTTTTGTCCCCAGTGCTCTGTCCCATGCCCTGCATGCAGTTTTACATGATATACACTGTTCTTTCTGCCTGGAAACTGGAGATTGTCCATAGCAACCAAAAAGTGTCCCTTTACGTCAAAAGTGGCTTTAGACCAGCTAGAAAACAGCGATAGTAAATTAGAACACTTGCAGAATTGAGCGATAGTGAATTGTGGGGAAATTTATTTTATTACTATTTTTTTTAATTTTTTTAAATTATTTATTTTTATTTATTATATTATAATTTATGTTTTTGTGTTTCAAACTTTATCATACCCGGGATATCTACTAGACTCTGGTTTGGACAGATTTAAGTGTGTTATTGTTAAGATTTACAGACCTACAATATAAAACGCCAAATTTCCATGCAAAATAATTGTACCGCTTTCAGCACCTAAAATCCGAAATAATCATACCGCCAGGGAGGTTAATACTTGGTTGCAAATCCTTTGCAGTCAATTACAGCCTGAAGTCTGGAACCCATAGACATCACCAGACGCTGGGTTTCATCCCTGGTGATGCTCTGCCAGGCCTCTACTGCAACTGTCTTCAGTCCCTGCTTGTTCTTGGGGCATTTTCCCTTCAGTTTTGTCTTCAGCAAGTGAAATGCATGCTCAATCGGATTCAGGTTAGGTGATTGATTTGGCCATTGCATAACATTCCACTTCTTTCCCTTAAAAACTCTTTGGTTGCTTTCGCAGTGTGCTTCGGGTCATTGTCCATCTGTACTGTGAAGTGCTGTCCAATGAGTTCTGAAGCATTTTGCTGAATATGAGCAGATAATATTGCCCGAAACACTTCAGAATTCATCCTGCTGCTTTTGTCAGCAGTCACATCATCAATAAATACAAGAGAACCAGTTCCATTGGCAGCCATACATGCCCACGCCATGACACTACCACCACCATGCTTCACTGATGAGGTGGTATGCTTTGGATCTCTTCCCATCACTTTGGTACAAGTTGATCTTGGTCTCATCTGTCCATAGGATTTTGTTCCAGAACTGTGAAGGCTTTTTTAGATGTTGTTTGGCAAGCTCTAATCTGGCCTTCCTGTTTTTGAGGCTCATCAATGGTTTACATCTTGTGGTGAACCCTCTGTATTCACTCTGGTGAAGTCTTCTCTTGATTGTTGACTTTGACACACATACACCTACCTCCTGGAGAGTGTTCTTGATCTGGCCAACTGTTGTGAAGGGAGTTTTCTTCACCAGGGAAAGAATTCTTCGGTCATCCACCACAGTTGTTTTCTGTGGTCTTCCATGTCTTTTGGTGTTGCTGAGCTCACCGATGCATTCTTCTTTTTTAAGAATGTTCCAAACAGTTGATTTGGCCACACCTAATGTTTTTGCTATCTCTCTGATGGGTTTGTTTTGTTTTTTTAGCCTAATGATGGCTTGCTTCACTGATAGTGACAGCTCTTTGGATCTCATATTGAGAGCTGACTGCAACAGATTCCAAATGCAAATAGCACACTTGAAATTAACTCTGGACCTTTTATCTGCTCCTTGTAAATGGGATAATGAGGGAATAACACACACCTGGCCATGGAACAGCTGAGCAGCCAATTGTCCCATTACTTTTGGTCCCTTAAAAAGTGGGAGGCACATATACAAACTGTTGTAATTCCTACACCGTTCACCTGATTTGGATGTAAATACCCTCACATTAAAGCTGAAAGTCTGCAGTTAAAGCACATCTTGTTCCTTTCATTTCAAATCCATTGTGGTAGTATATAGAGCCAAAAAGATTAGAATTGTTTTGATGTCCCAATATTTATGGAACTGACTGTACATGACCAAGCAATTGTCATTCAGATTGCGACAGCGTTAAAAACAAAAAAATGGCCTGAGCAGGAAGCGGGTGAAAGTGCCCAGTAGGCAAGTGGTTATTGTGTGATATAATGCATTCAAATGCGCAATAATGCACTGAACAGAAATATATAGGCCCTTAGAGATGCACAAAGCTATGACAGAAACATGTCTCCCCTTTTCATTTTACTGTTCAGTACAAGTGGCAAAATACTATGGGCTATGTGACCATGCGCCTGTAAACTGTTTAAATTCACATTTGTTTTTCTTTTTTTTTTTTTCTTTTTTTTTCAACAAATATAAATCAGCATAACAAAAGGTATAAGAAAGAATTATGACAGTTTAACATAGAAGCATTCAAAAGCTAAGTACAAACAATGTAAATAAGCTTGGTGGGAATATCTGTACAGATAGATGTCAGCTTCTTCCCGTATTGGGTCATACAAACAAAAAAGAAGTTCCATACAGTATCCATGCTTCTGTCTCAACTACATGTTCAAACACAAGGATGCTCAAGAAATAGTGCAAATTGGAGTCAAAAAGAAGCAGAAATGAGAGAATCAGAAGAAAATATTGAATCATCCCAAGGTTTCCAGATTTTTTCAAATTGGGGAAGTTTACCTTCAATTTTTGCGGTTAAATGTTCCATTTTACGCATATCTGTGATAATGGAAAGAGTGTGGTGTAAAGTGGGAGCAGTGGTAGAAAGCCAAAGTCTAGGGATGGCTCTTTTTGCTGCCAGAAGTACAAAAGACCCTAGTCTCTGTAGTGATTTAGGAATACCCGAAAAGGAAGGCCCAAAAGAAAGTGTATGGGGTTTAATGGGATAGATGTGGCAAAGAGTGATTGTAATAAATTTTGTATCTCGGTCCAATACGCACTTAAGATATGACAATCCCAAAAGATGTGAAGGTGCGTACCTACGGACTGTCCACACCTCCAGCACATATCAGAGAGAGAGGGATTTTGGGCATGTAGCAACTCAGGAGTTTTGTACCAAAAAAATATTATCTTAATAGCGGTCTCCTTTTGTGCCACACATCTGGAAACTTTGAAAGCCGACTCCCAGATTTTACCCCAATCTAATAATGAGATTGATCTATTTAGCATTTTGGACCATTTTGTCATGTATTTATGTATGGAATCAGTTAAAGGGGGTATAGCCTGAAGTATTTTATATATGGATGAGATTAGTTTTGGTTCATATGGGCCATTTGTGCACAGCATTTCAAAATTTGTGGGTTTTTCTAAGGATAATGAGGGGAAGTTGGATTGGAAAAAATGTTTAATTTGTAAGTAAAAGTATTCTGTAGAGTTCGGTAAAGCGTGTTTTTCTTTGAGGACTGAGAAAGGTAAAAGCTTATGTGTTACTGGGTGAACCAAATGTCGCAGTTGAAATATACCTGCATGAGTGCACAGAAGAGTTCACAAGTAAGATAGTCTGGGTTAAAGAGAAATATTCTGGAGAGGGGAGCAAGGTAAGGAAAGATGAAATTTATCCATACATCTTTTCCAGATAGATAGCGTAAAAAGCATCGGTGATAGACACAAAGACCTTAGTTGGGGTATGAATTTCTTTGAGGATGGCCATAACATATAGCACGGGTGTACTGGGGCAGTAATCCCCATTTCAATTTCAGCCCATCTATTTGCAGCTTTTCTTGAGGTCCATGTAGTCAGTACCCTAAGATGAGAGGCATAATAGTACTTAATAAAATCGGGGGCGGCCAACCCGCCTTTAGCTCTAGGGAAAAGGACTACCGATTGAGCAATTCTATGGGATGCATTATTCCAAATAAAGTTAAGGCACTTTCTCTGGAGATTTTTCAACTGCGACATAGGGACTGAAACCGGGAGCGTTTCAAAGAGATACAATAATTTGGGCAGTACCGACATTTTGAGAACGTTAATTCTGCCAAGAAGGGAGATTGGCATGGAAGACCAATGTTGTAGGAGTTTAGCAATTTCTGCGAACAAAGGAGGGAAATTAGCTTGGTAAAGAGAGTGATATGAGGGGGTAAGATGAATTCCTAAATATTTTAGTGAGGTCTGGCACCATCTATACTTAAATCTGTTTTGTAAAGAGCTGAGCATATCTGAGGGTATATTGATGGGGAGAGCTTCTGTTTTGGTCTGATTAATACGAAAACCTGATAAGGACCCAAATATGGAAAGAGTATCATGTAAGGAGGGTAGAGAAGTATCGGGATGTGTGATGGTTAGTAAAATGTCGTCTGCGAAATGAGAGAGTTTGTAATCCTGATGTCGTAGTGGAATTCCCCTGATATTAGGATGAGATCTAATAGCTGCTGCTAAAGGTTCTAGACTTAGTATAAATAATAGGGGTGACAGAGGGCAGCCTTGTCTCGTGCCATTACTAAGAGTAAATCGTTGTGAGATATAGGAGGACAACTGGACTTGAGACGTGGGGAGGGAATATAGGGTTTTTAGAGCCTGTATAAAGGGGCCTGAGAATCCGAATCGGGTTAAAACTGCGAACATGAAGGGCCAACTTAATCGATCGAAAGCTTTTTGAGCATCTAAGCTCAAGACTATGGTGGGATGTTTGGTTCTAGTTATTAGGTCAATCAAATCTATGGTTCTTCTTGTATTATCTCCAGCATGTCTCGTGGGAACAAATCCTACCTGGTCCCTGTCGATCAGGGACGTTAATAGAGGGGATAATCTATTAGCTAATATCTTGGTAAAAATTTTGTAATCTGAATTTAATAGAGCGATTGGGCGGTAGTTGTCGGGCAATGCAGGGTCCTTACCTGGCTTGGGAATTACTGTTATGTTTGCATGTAAGAATTGTGAATGCGGGATGGATCCCCTGAAGAAAGAGGAGAATAGGGATTGCAGATAGGGGGTTAAAGTTTGTGCAAAAGTTTTATAATAAATGTAAGGAAGACCGTCAGGGCCTGGGGATTTGTGAATTGGAAGATTTTTAATCACCTCTCCTATTTCCTCCCCAGTAATCGGAGAGTTAAGAGAGGTTA
The DNA here is from genome assembly GCF_042186555.1 of Aquarana catesbeiana. Taxonomy (NCBI): domain Eukaryota; kingdom Metazoa; phylum Chordata; class Amphibia; order Anura; family Ranidae; genus Aquarana; species Aquarana catesbeiana. The sequence goes on along the minus strand of NC_133326.1, from coordinate 398,047,853 downwards.
TATGATCGTCAGAGATTTTTGGTAGTGGTAGGGAATCCATAAATTTATCAAACTCAGATTGTGAGAATTGAGGATGCGAATCAGGACCTAAGCAGTTATATAGCCGACTATAAAAGTCTCCAAAGACTTTTGACATAGCTTTCGGACAATATGTGGGGGTACCATCAGATTGTATCAAGTGGTCGGGGATTGATAGAAAGGGCCGTGGTTCTAATTGTTAACCAGCATCCTATGTGGTTTGTTTGCGTAATCGTAAAATTTTTGCTTGGCCCACAACATGGATTTGGAAATTTGGTTCGGATCAAAAGATTTGATCCGATCCCGGAATGAGGTGACATTTCTCAATTTTTCCACCGTGGGGGAGGCCAGTAAGTTTCTTTCAGCTATCTGCAGTTGAGTAATAAGGTCATTTTTGAGTTGTACAGAATCTTTTTTTAGGCGAGAGCCCATAGCTATACATTTACCTCTAAAAAAGGCTTTGTGGGCCTCCCACAGGGTGGAAATCTCTGAAACAGAGCCATCATTAATCTGGAAAAATTCAGTTAGTTTCTGCTTTAGTTGGGTTTGAGATAAAGGGTTTTTAAGCAATGATTCATTGAGGCGCCAGTGGCAGGATTTAGTAAAAGACTTCGTCAACAGGACATTGAGTTCGATAGGTGCATGATCCGACCAGGTAATAGGATTTATTTCAGAAGAGACTACATAGGGAAGTAGAGGGCCTGTAACAAGGAAATAATCTAGTCTAGAATAAGACTTGTGAAGGTGAGAATAAAATGTATAATGTTTTTGGGTTGGGTGTTTTATCCTCCAGGAGTCAAAAAGATTATGGGATCTAACTAGTTTGCGAAAAGATGTTGATAATTTCTTTGAGGCAGATTGTGGAGTGGTTTGGAATAAAGTTTTCCTATCCCTGGTCGGGGACATGCACGCATTGAAGTCGCCTCCTATGATCATAAAAGGTTGGGAGAAGGGTTGTAGTTTCTCAAAAACTTTTGCAAGGAAACCGATTTGTCCTACATTTGGTGCATATATGTTTACCAAAGAAAAAGAAGTATTTAGGTGACTACATTTCAGGAATATGAACCTACCATGGGGGTCTAAGTAGGAGAGAATCTTAATTGGGCATGAATGTTTAATAAGAATTGCCACTCCCGCTTTTCCAGAGGGATCAGAAGCAGTATATGCTATGGGGAAGTGTCTAGAAGCGAATTTAAAGGAGCCCCCAGATTTAAAATGGGTTTCCTGAACCATAATCACATCTGCTCTGGATGATTTAAATTCTTTTAAAGCCTGCCATCGTTTGCCTATAGAATTTAATCCTTTAACATTACAGGAATAAACCTTAAGGGCCATATTTGGTCATACAGAAAAGTGCTAATATAGTATAAAAACTGTGAACATATAAATGAGCATCCTTAAAAAAGAACATTTGAAAACAAACATATCTTGTAGTTGGTATATTAATGTGAGTATAGCACTGAAAAAACATATAAAGGTCAAAAAGGAAAAAAAGAAAAAAAGACCTGCACATGAAAACACCAAAGGAGGTCAAAAAAACAAAAAAAAACAGGGAAAACATTGAATGAGGAGAGAAAAAAACAATAAAAAAAGAAAAAAGAAAAAATGATTTTTGAAAAGCCTGAGAAAAAATTTCAGGCTGCCCAGGCAAAAGCCTTGGGTCATAAGGGGGGGCATGTTAGCCTGCAGGAACTAATGGAGGAGGGGGGAGGAGGGAAGGTCCTCGTCTCTGCTTTTTGTAAAAAGAAAAACAAACAGACAGGAGGAACAAAGGTATTTGGCACATTATTATAGACAAGCAGAAAAATCTTAGACAAGCTGGTAAAAGAAAATGGAGAAAATGTTAAAGGTGGAAAACGGCCACCAAAAAGGCATCAGATGGAGCCATCATTAAGAGGTGTGACCTCTCAACAAAGTGACCCAATCACAGTGAGGTCACTGGGGTAGCCATGACAAGTATTATCCAGCCATGGAAAAAGAGAGCAAAAATTGAAAAAAAAAAGGGAAAAAAAAGTAAGTCACGTCAGGTTGGATATCTGTGATTATTGGCTCGTTGTGGGGTGGAGAAGTTCTTCTGGGATCTTCGTTGAACTGGGGTCCAGATTTTGGCTGGCGTGGTGAGTGGTTTGGGATTCGGAGCTTGGGGTAGAAAATCTTCCTCGTGCAAAGGCGGAAGGTCTAGACTGCGGATAAAAGCTTCACTTTCGTAAAGGTCTATCAGGGAATGTTGAGCGCCATCTTTAGAAACAGTTTAGCGGAAGGTGAATCCCCAGCGGTAAGGAACCTGGTGGTTTTGTAAATGAGTAGTGACAGGACAGAAACTGCGCCTTTTGGCCAGAGTGATTGGGGAGAGGTCATTGAATATCTAAATCTTGTGTTGTTTATAGTCAATGCGTGACTTGTTACGCGTTGCAAATGTCAGGGCTTCCTTACTCTCGTAGAAGTGGAAGCGGAAAATAACATCCCTGGGATTAGCATTAGGAGGAGGATTTGGGGCCAGAGATCTGTGCGCCCTGTTCATACGCCAGTCTATGTCCGGGATGTGTGGGGCTAAAGTAACGAACAGGCCTAAAAGATAGGGACGTAATTCCTTGTCACTCACCGTCTCAGGGATTCCCCTGATCCTCAGGTTCTGACGTCTTTCACGGTTTTCCAGATCTTCCTGTTGAAGCTGGAGTTGGGAGACTGTATGTTTCAGGCTGGAGTAGTCCTCTTCGAGAACATGTACATATTGGGTCAGTTCATCGAATTTATTCTCCAATGTGTTGGTGCGTTCTCCTAGCTGGTCAATTTCACCACGTAACTCATGCGCTATTTTGCCCACCTCTATAGCGATGCTGCGGGTTAGATCATGTAGTAATGAGTTCAACTTTGTATCTAGAACAGCTACTGTCACTACATCTATGGGGTGGTCGGGAGGGAGAGAGTGCTGAGATAATTGTGATCTGTTGTCATCCTGGGTCATGCCTTCCGGCAGAATATGAGAGTCAGCAGTGTCCGAAGATCCCAGCTGTTCACTGGAGGTCGGGGATTGCTGTTTATATAAAAAGCGCTCCATGTTAGTGGGGGTCCGCGACGATGGCGGTGGGATAAAGCCTCAATATATTGCCTTCTGGAAGCCAATTTTCCCCATGCAGTGTTAGGAAGGATCAGATAGCCTGTTGTAATATCGCTCCTGTAATTAATAAGGATCCGCTAGCTTTGTAGGAGCCTCTAATAAAGAGACAGGGACCGATGTTCTCCTCTTACATGTCTGCTTTCCTGCACTCCTTACTGGAGGTGGTCACATTAGATATCAGGGAGAGCTGAGAAAATAGTTATGAAGTTTGCAGGTAATTGAAGGTTTTGATGTTTACAGGTAATTAATAGATGATTACACTAAAGGAATTAGGCTGGAGGGGTACTTGGAGTACCAAGATGGCCACCGGCTTCCAAGACTAGGCCGGAGCCGAGGTCTTTCCTAATAGCTGAGGCCGGTCGGACGAGTGCCGCTCTTCACAGGCCCGAATCGGACCTTTAGGGCCTGAAGATAGGGTCTCTGGGGGACAGACACTGTGGAGGGCAGCAGCAGAGAAAGGATCGGGCGAATGCCCCTTTACTCACAGAGTCCAGGGTTGAAGGCGTCCGGATGATAGGCCTAGAAATGGCGGCAGGCCGTGTGGGGATCAGGGATGAAGAGAATGTTGTAATATGTTGGCCAATTTATAATGTATAATATTGGCCAATGTATAATATTGTATTGGAGTATGGGTTGAGCAGAAATTGTCCAAGCCAGCTCAATTTTAATATAACAGTTGAAGATCCTTTGATGTGCTAATCTCATGCAAGTCTACCTAGGGGTGTGAGGTATGGGCTGTTAACCTGATTGAACATTTCAAAGGGTACATTGTTTAAAGGACCATAGAAGAAATATTTATTGATGGTAATTAGACCTGAGGGGGTAACAATGGGATCAGGAAGTGTTTTGGGTTGGCCTAGCGGAGGCTCCCTCCTGTGGGGCTAATTTATCAGGAGGGCTTGTGGATATGCAGGAATGTAAGTATTCCAAAAGGTATTCAAAAGGGTGTTCAGGTGATATACACATATCTAAAGAGGACTTGTTGATGTTGATATGCGGGAGTGCAAATTGGGGCGGTTTATAACTGCAACTGTTCACGGCTGGGAGTTGTTGTCTGTTTGAAAGACTAAAGCTAATCAAAAGCCAATCAAATTGCTCAGCCATTCAATGCCTGGTGAATATAACACGGCATTCAGTCTATAGGTTTAGTAAGTGAGGCTTGTATGTGTAGGGGAGGCTTGTCTGTGCATGGCTGGGAAGACTGAATAATATGGGTCTCTGAATTATATTTCCTCTGTCGGATTTCTTTGTCATCTGTGGACTTTGGACTTTGTGCTGTGTTGGAAGTCAATAAAGTGCATCTCTCTGGAAGAATTGGGTTGCTGCGGAAGAGTACTTACATCATCATCATTATAATAATACTTACTAATTAATTATCATATCACACAGAATATAATAATACCTAAATAATATTAATATATTAGATCACGGCACCAGTGTAGTGATCTAATATATTAATATTATTTAGGTATTATTATATTCTGTGTGATATGATAATTAATTAGTAAGTATTATTATAATGATGATGATGTAAGTACTCTTCCGCAGCAACCCAATTCTTCCAGAGAGATGCACTTTATTGACTTCCAACACAGCACAAAGTCCAAAGTCCACAGATGACAAAGAAATCCGACAGAGGAAATATAATTCAGAGACCCATATTATTCAGTCTTCCCAGCCATGCACAGACAAGCCTCCCCTACACATACAAGCCTCACTTACTAAACCTATAGACTGAATGCCGTGTTATATTCACCAGGCATTGAATGGCTGAGCAATTTGATTGGCTTTTGATTAGCTTTAGTCTTTCAAACAGACAACAACTCCCAGCCGTGAACAGTTGCAGTTATAAACCGCCCCAATTTGCACTCCCGCATATCAACATCAACAAGTCCTCTTTAGATATGTGTATATCACCTGAACACCCTTTTGAATACCTTTTGGAATACTTACATTCCTGCATATCCACAAGCCCTCCTGATAAATTAGCCCCACAGGAGGGAGCCTCCGCTAGGCCAACCCAAAACACTTCCTGATCCCATTGTTACCCCCTCAGGTCTAATTACCATCAATAAATATTTCTTCTATGGTCCTTTAAACAATGTACCCTTTGAAATGTTCAATCAGGTTAACAGCCCATACCTCACACCCCTAGGTAGACTTGCATGAGATTAGCACATCAAAGGATCTTCAACTGTTATATTAAAATTGAGCTGGCTTGGACAATTTCTGCTCAACCCATACTCCAATACAATATTATACATTGGCCAATTGAGAAGAGGTCCCGTTCGGCTCTCCCTCACTATGCGGACATCCAGCGCTCCCCGATGGCGTCCCGGACGGTGGGGGGTCCCGATCAAGGCCTTTGCTTATCTCCCGGTCCGCAGCGTAGGAAAGTGGCAGGCTCCGGATGAGCCGTAGGCCCCAATATGGCGGTGGGAGACCGCAGTGCGGGACAGGCAGTAGGCCCAGAGATGTCTGATTTTGCTTGATTCCAATCAAGATCCGGCCGGATCTATAGCGGAGAGTGCCTAGGTTATTTCCAACTGTAAATATCGTGTCCTCGAGGATAGATGAGGCAGGGATGGCAGTGGATGGTATTTGCCTGGACGGAGCACAGCGTCCACACGTCCTCCCTGTATCTCGTCCGGCCACGCTCCCGCACATTTGTTTTTCTAATGCTTACCTCCAGCAATGCATCAAAGTATATCAGAATAGACAATTGCAATAGGGTGATAAAAAGGAGTGATCAAATGTGCACAAATTACAGGGGTAATACATGAAACCATACTATATAAACATACAAGTAGAATATTCCATGACAAAATAAAATATAAAAATGATGGTGCAATATTCACTTTCGATCCAGAGATTTACCCAACAGTATTTTTAACTGCTGCTAGGTGTTCTCAGTCTGAAAGCTGCCATCAATTAACCCATTACCTCTGGACCCACCATAGCTTAACGTGGAGTTCCAGCTTTTTTTTTTTTACAAAAACCACCACCATGATGTTTATACCTAAATTATTAACAAACTGTATCACTATGTAATGTGGGTCTTCTAAATGTTTTTTTTTTTTTACACTAACCTTGCTGTTCCTTTCCCAGCACACTCCCATCTTCATTGTGAGCATATGCACCATCCGATCTCATGCATGAGCATAAACCACAGTGCGGCTACCAGGGGGGGTGCCCATTGACTCCTGGGATTGATGATACTCACCTCCCAGAAGCCAATGCGTGGCCAGAAATGACGTACCTCGCTGTGGCGAGGTACACCGGAAGATCAGCAATTACCCTTCAAAATAAGGTAAATAGACTAAAAAAAAATGGCCAATGTGGATTTATACTGCAGTTGTCAATGTGGGTGGAACTCTGCTTTAAGACTGGACAGTGAATAGAGAAGCAGCATGGTTCTTGTTTAATCACTTAAGGACCAGCCTCGTTTTGGAATTTAGGTGTTTACATGTTTAAAACAGGTTTTTTTGCTAGAAAATTACTTAGAACCCCCAAACATTATATATTGTTTTTTTTCTAACACCATAGAGAATAAAATGGCGGTCATTGCAATACTTTTTTTCACACCGTATTTGCGCAGTGGTCTTACAAGCGTGCTTTTTTTGGAAAAAATTCACTTTTTTTGGAAAAAATTCACTTTTTTAAATAAAAATATAAGACAACAGTAAAGTTAGCCCATTTTTTTTTATATTGGGAAAGATAATGTTATGATGAGTAAATTGATACCCAACATGTGACGCTTCAAAATTGCGCCCGCTCGTGGAATGGTGTCAAACTTACCCTCAAAAATCTCCATAGGTGATGTTTAAAAAATTTTACAGGTTGCATGTTTTGCGTTACAGAGGAGGTCTAGGGCTAGAATTATTTCTCTCGCTCTACCGATCGCGACGATACCTCACATGTGTGGTTTGACCACCGTTTTCACATGCGGGCCTACTCGCGTATGCTCTACCGATCGCGACGATACCTCACATGTGTGGTTTGACCACCGTTTTCACATGTAAACATGCCTTGTAATAGAAAAAAGCATGACAGGTCCTCTTAAATATGAGATCTGGGTTCAAAAAGACCTCAGATCTCATATTTACACTAAAATGCAATAAAAAAAATCATTTAAAAAAATGACATTGAAAAAAATATGTCTTTAAGACGTATAGGCAGAAATTAGGATTTGACTTCGCTTCCGCCCTGCAGTGTCATGGAGACGAGTGGGCACCATCTTCCCCTCACTCGTCTCCAGGCACAGCTAAAGGACAGACGTGATCACCTCCGCCACTACCGACGGCTCTGGTAAGCGGCGGTGGGCACCGGATTGCGGCGGGAGGGGGGCCCCTCTCCCACCACAGATAAAAGTGATCTTGCGGCGAATCCGCCGCAGAGACCACTTTTATCTTGTAGCCGATTGCCGCATGAAAACAGGGATACCGGGGTTATGGCAGCTAGTTGCTGCCATAACAACGATATCTGCTGGCAAATTTAGGACGTGCATGGGCGTGCGGCGGTCGGCAAGTGGTTAAACTGATTGGCTCCTTGTACTGCAATTTGCTTCCTCTTATACCCCAGTCCCCCTGTACAAAGACTGCAAGAAGCTGATATCAGCTTCATCTAATGACATTGCTTGAATAAATGAAATACATTTAATTACATATTAATGATTACAGAGCTGGCTAGATTTCAGCTTTAAAGCTGAAATTTAAGAGCATTTTTCTCATGTAGTTACGTTGGCCTAGCTTTCACCAATGTAGGTATGCATATCTCATGCTTCACCAATCCTTGTGGAAGCTGCAGATCACTGTAGTAGTCGCCACTACTGCAGTGATAGCAGCAGTCTTCTGGGATCAGTGCCAAGTGGCTGCTGATCATAACATCATCCCGGGGGGGATATATTTACTGAAGGCAAATCCACTTTGCACTTGGAAGCGTACTTGGAAGTGCAGTTATTGTAGATCTGAGGGGGACATGCAAGGAAAATAAAAATCAGCATTTTTGCTTGTATATGATTATATGATAAAATCAGCAGAGCTTCTCCTCATTTCAGATCTTCCCCTCAGATCTACATACAGCAACTGCACTTCCAAGCGCACTTTCAATTGCACTTGCAGTGCAGAGTGGATTTGCCTTTAGTAAATCAACCCCCCTGTCTCTCCATTTTGTCCAAGCAGGTCATTGAATTCAATCAACCAATCATGCATTGAAAAAAAAACATAAAGTATTCTCTGAATAGCAACAGTGCTGAGCAAGTGACGCCCATGTGTTAACTATGCAAAAGCAAAACTGTTTGGCACTGGAAGACTATCATTGTAGTATCAGTGACTACTACAAGGAACTTGTAAATAAGGGTTCATTGATAGAACCAGGGTCCTTTATTGGGTGGACAAAAAAAAACACTGCCCACCAATGCAAACAGGGCTTTTTCTGTAGTTATTTCTTGTACAGCAATATCTATAAATAAATATAAAAATTATATCAATTTCTCTAATAAGCTATTGTTTTACAAGAGAATATAACAACCATCAGTATGCGCTCACTATTAAATTCATGTTTTCAAGTTTCCATCTATTAAATCCTCCGCCCTTGTTGTTTTAACTTTGGTTAGTAAAACATTTTTTTTCTACCAGTAAAAACTTTATACAGCCCGCTTTCTGTTTCTTGTCTTGTAAAAAGCCTAGGCCTATGACATCATGTACAGCTCTCTCTCTCACTATTGTGCCAGGAAGAAATAGGGGATAAGTCATAAGAGGGCCAATGAGAGCTGCAGGGCTGCAGAGCTGGAGGTGTGCCTCTGTGTGTTTGTGTAAATCCAGGAAGTGAACAGGCCGCAGCTTCAGCTGTCTACAGTTAAAATGGTTGCAGCCAGACTTAGTGTAGGGAGATTTCTGCAGCATATTTGGCAAGTACAGAATCACCGTATATATAAAATAATATGCAAAGTGGTTGGAGGGAAGCTTCAGAATGGCAAAGAGGTTTTTATAACAAATATTGTGAACAGACTGCAGTTCTTCTTTAAGTTGCATATACTGTTTATGTATATGATAAATGGGGCTTTCAGTAAACTGTACTCTTGGGATTTATTGTAAGGAAAAGCTGTTAGATAAACTCTCTCCATTAATTTACATTCAGGTAAATGCTTTGTGCCCAAATAGTGTCCAACCAGGCTCAGCTAATCCCATGATGGTTTGTATTCCCTTGAGGATGGCTGAATTGATTATTTAATTAGATAATGTTGAGCAGGTCGAACTGCACGCTTAAACAATGGTGTGTTGAACGATTAGATATGTGTTTAGAAGGCAAGCAAGCATTGATAGATTTGTACAAAACATCAAGTACAGAACTGCAGGTAGAATAGAAACAAATAAGAAACCATACACATGTTATCCATCTTTCTTGTCAAGAGTCTCAATAGCTTGTACATTACAGGGACAAGCTCTAAAATGGTCTGCTACGTTTGGCTTTTGTCACATTTGTGTACACACTAATGGTGGTGAAACATATTAATAATAATAGTAACAGAATAATGTATTACTTGTATATCAACTATATATATCAACTCAGTTCCTAAAATGCAGCAAATTTTACAACAGTGGTGTTTATAAGAATAAAGACCATAAAAACCAAATCAGAATATGGAAAAATAACAAGAGATATGTGCAAAACAGTGAGAAATTACAAATATTTTCTCACTCGGGTGACTGAAGTCTAGTAGAGGTAATGAATGAGGGCTCACCACCATGCTATACACTGCAAAGTATGGATGCGACTTACTGGGAAGGAACATGACTAAAAGTTGCTACAATTAAAATTGCTAGGAAGTCGGGTTGTTTGGCAGAAGAGAGAAGTCAAGTCTTTTCTGCCAAAAATATACAGTGAGGAGAACAATATTTGATACACTGCCGATTTTGCAGGTTTTCCTACTTACAAAGCATGTAGAGGTCTGTAATTTTTATCATAGGTACTCTTCAACTGTGAGAGACAGAATCTAAAACAAAAATCTAGAAGATCACATTGTATGATTTTTAAATAATTAATTTGCATTTTATTGCATGACATAAGTATTTGATCACCTACCAACCAGTAAGAATTCCGGCTCTCACAGACCTGTTATTTTTTCTTTAAGAAGCCCTCCTGTTCTCCACTCATTACCTGGACTAACTGCACCTGTTTGAACTCATTACCTGTATAAAAGACACCCGTCCACACACTCAATCAAAAAGACTCCAACCTCTCCACAATGGCCAAGACCAGAGAGCTGTGTAAGGACATCAGGGATAAAATTGTAGACTTGCACAAGGCTGGGCTACAGGACAATAGGCAAGCAGCTTGGTGAGAAGGCAACAACTGTTGGTGCAATTATTAGAAAATGGAAGAAGTTCAAGATGACGCTCAATCTCCCTCAGTCTGGGGCTCCATGCAAGATCTCACCTCGTGGGGCATCAATGATCATGAGGAAGGTGAGGGATCAGCCAAGAACTACACAGCAGGACCTGGTCAATGACTTGAGGAGAGCTGGGACCACAGTCTCAAAGAAAACAATTAGTAACACACTGCGCTGTCATGGATTGAAATTCTGCAGCTAACGCAAGGTCCCCCTGCTCAAGCCAGCGCATGTCCAGGCCCATCTAAAGTTTGCCAGAGGAGAAATGGGAGAAGGTCAGGTGGTCTCATGAGACAAAAATAGAGATTTTTGGTCTAAACGCCACTTGCCGTGTTTGAAGGAAGAAGAAGGATGAGTACAACCCCAAGAACACCATCCCAACCATGAAGCATGGACATGTAAACATCATTATTTGGGGCTGCTTTTCTGCAAAGGGGACAGGACGACTGCACCATATTGAGGTGAGGATGGATGAGGCCATGTATCATGAGATCCAACAACCTTCTTCCCTCAGTAAGAACACTGAAGATGGGTTGTGGCTGGGTCTTCCAGTATGACAACGACCCGAAACACACAACCAAGTCAACTAAGTAGTGGCTGCGTAGGAGGCATCTCAAGGTCCTGGAGTGGCCTAACCAGTCTCCAGACCTGAAACCAATAGAAAATCTTTGGAGTGAGCTGAAAGGCCGTATTGCCCAGCGACAGCCCCGAAACCTGAAGCATCTAGAGAAGGTCTGTATGGAAGAGTGGGCCAAAATCCTTGCTGCAGTGTGTGCAAACCTGGTCAAGAATTACAGGAAATGTATGATCTCTGTAATTGCAAACAAAGGTTTTTGTACCAAATATTAAGTTCTGTTTTTCTGATGTATCAAATACTTATGTCATGCAATAAAATGCAAGTTAATCACTTAAAAATCATACAATGTGATTTTCTGGATTTTTGTTTTAGATTCCATCTCTCACAGTTGAAGAGTACCTATAATAAAAATGTACAGACCTCTACACGCTTTGTAAGTAGGAAACCCTGCAAAATCGGCAGTGCATAAAATAGGGGTGCATGTGCTGTGCAGTCTACACTCCCAGTTCTATCCCAGCATCTGATGGAAAATAGATGCTGAGTGCTGGGAATTATGTAACTCCTATGTGAATGCAGTGGCCAAAAAGGAGGACCCAGTAAAAGCCGAAACCCCAGTGGTGAAGGTGGCAGTAGAGGAGAATGGAGCAGTGATTGGGAGCCTAGGTTGGCCGGAGCTGTAGGACGAGACTCTCGTAGGTACCATATTAGGCAAGTATGCTGTGTGTATGTGCACGATATGATGAAAACTCGTCTTTAAATTGGCATTGGGTTTGATTTACTAAAACTGGAGAGTGCAAAAACTGATGCAGCTCTGCACAGAAAACAATCAGCTTCCATTTTGTTTTGTCAAAGCTGAACAAGCTGAAGTTAGATGCCGATTGCCTACCATGCACACTTGCATCAGATTTTGCACTCTACAGTTTTAGTAAATCAACCCCATTGTTTAACAGCAATTATTTATTCTAAGTTCTTATATACAAATTGTAAAAGTACCCCTAGTTTGAGCAAATATTTTTTGACCACTGGAGTTTTCAATACATGTTTCAGTATAAGGATAGCTGACACTACCTATAATCCACTATTACTAGTCACATTACAGAGACTGATATAGACTTAAAATCAGAAGGCAGAAGGTTGAAACACCACACTTCAGAGCCCAGTCACTATACAGAAAGGAGAAGATAGAGCTTCAGTCTAAGCTCCTGATGACTACAGTACTCTGACATAGTTTGCCCCATTCATGGGGCTTAATTATAGAGCTTAAGCCACATGGGTAGGGTGAAACATGTCAGAGGAGTGTAGTCAGGAGGAGCTTAGTCTTTACCTTTCTGTATAGTGGCTGGGCTCCTGTGTGCAGTGTTCCACCTTATGTCTTCTGATTTGCCTCTGCTAGCCTGGATGAGCTTGTTTGAATGCCAGTGTTCTGTTGAATAGTGCCTCCCATTGAAAAATGCCTCCAATGCGTCTGCACATGCGCAGTGTGCAACATAACTCCAGCTGATATGTTGATCAGCTGGCAGGACCTGAACATAGCGAATGAGCAGATCGTCTGCGGCATTACCTGATGCTATGCAAACACCGAAGGGAGAATGTAATTGTCAGATTATACCTCGCTGCTGCGGGGTGTGTTTTGTGTGTGTTGCAGGGCGTCTTTAGTGTGTTGACTGGCGGGTTTTGTTTGTGTTACAATATGACCTTAGACACCGCCAAAAACCGCCGTTCAACACACTGAAGCCACCTTGCAACACACACAAAACATGCCCCGCAGAATCGAGGCATAATCTGACAATTACGCTCTCATTCCGGTGTTTGCATAACATTGGATAATGCTGTGGATGATCTGTGCATGCGCTATGTTCAGGTCCTGCCAGATGATCAACATATCAGCTGGAGTGACGTTCCGTACCGCGCATGTGCAGATCCATCAGAGGGACTTTTCGAAGGGGGCAGTATTCAATAGAACACCGGCACCATTTATGTACTATGGGCAGCAGAGGAAACCTTTGCAGAGCTTTGAGCAGTGATCCAAGTTCTTTGCATATGGGTCATATTAATATAGACTGCACACACTTTACAAAAGACTGTTAAAGATTACTCATACATAGGGATGAGCTCACGGTTCGAAAACGTAAGCTCGACTCGAACATCAGATGTTCGTTTGCTCGCGAAAGAACTGAACATATGGGGTGCTCGCGGGAAATTTGAGTGCTGCAGAATGCTCCATCATGCACTGCGAGATTGCAGTGCATTGATGTCTGATGATTGGCCAAAGCATGCACCTGTCCTGCATGCTTTGGCCAATCACAGCGCGCTCTGCTGCAAGAACCATAATTGGCCAAAGGTGTTGATTTACAAAAACTGGAGAGTGCAAAATCTGGTGAAGCTATGCATGGTAGTCAATCAACTTCTAATTTCAGCTTGTTCAATTAAGCTTTGTAAGCTGATTGTTTTCTATGCAGAGCTGCCCCAGATTTTGCACTCTCCAGTTTTTGTAAATCAACCTCAATGCATGTTGGAATGGCTGGTTGTAAGCTCCACCATGGACACATGTGAACAGAGCAACAATAAAGGATCACAACTAGGAGGCAGTTACCCTCACATAGAAGGAGGTTACTGAACAAGGGGCCCACAAGTATTATTGTAGTGAAAGTTATATATTGAAAAAGATTAAATACAATATTTCATCTTAGGTTAAGATGTAGTGGCAGCTGGTGAAGTTTTAGGATTGGGGTGCGCCAGACCATGCCCTTAATTTTTGACCCCTCCCAGTTTTCAAAAGCACCACCCCTTACATGATCCACCCACTCTGTCCCCCTTGTAATCCACTTGCTTCCACCCATAGTATTAGGATTATACAGCTCAGCATCACAGGACAGAGTGTACAGCCCCAAAATCACAGGGCAGAGTATACAGCTCAGGATCATAGGACAGAGTATACAACCTCAGAAACCCAGGACAGAGTATATAGCCCCAGAATCACGGATCAAGGTATAAAGCATCACAGATTAGGGTATATAGCATTACAGATCAGAGTATATAGCATTACAGGGTATACAGCTCAGCCTCACAGATCAGGGTATACAGCATTACATATCAGGGTATACAGCTCAGCCTCACATATCAGGGTTTACAGCTCAGCCTCACAGATCAGGGCATATAGCATTACAGACCAAGGTATACAGCTCAGCCTCACAGATCAGGGTATATAGTGGGGACGGAAAGTATTCAGACCCCCTTAAATGTTTCACTCTTTGTTATCTTGCAGCCATTTGCTAAAATCATTTAAGTTCATTTTTTTCATCATTAATGTACACACAGCACCCCATATTGACAGAAAAACTCAGAATTGTTGACATTTTTGCAGATTTATTAAAAAAGAAAAACAGAAAAATGGTCCTAAGTATTCAGACCCTTTGCTCAGTATTTAGTAGAAGCACCCTTTTGGTCTAATACAGCCATGAGTCTTTTTGGGAAAGTTTCAACAAGTTTTTCACATCTAGATTTGGGAATCCTCTGCCATTCCTCCTTGCAGATCCTCTCCAGTTCTGTCAGGTTGGATGGTAAACGTTGGTGGACAGCCATTTTTAGGTCTCTCCAGAGATGCTCAATTGGGTTTAAGTCTGGGCTCTGGCTGGCCCATTCAAGAACAGTCATGGTGTTGTTGTGAAGCCACTCCTTCATTATTTTAGTTGTGTGCTTAGGGTCATTGTCTTGTTGGAGGGTAAACCTTCGGCCCAGTCTGAGGTTCTGAGCACTCTGGAGAAGGTTTTCGTCCAGGATATCCCTGTACTTGGCCGCACTCATCTTTCCCTCAGTTGCAACCAGTCGTCCTGTCCCTGCAGCTGAAAAATACCCCCACAGCATGATGCTGCCACCACCATGCTTCACTGTTGGGACTGTATTGGACAGGTGATGATCAGTGCTCGGTTTTCTCCACACATACTGCTTAGAATTAAGGCCAAAAAGTTATATCTTGGTCTCATCAGACCAGAGAATCTTATTTCTCACCATCTTGGCGTCCTTCAGGTGTTTTTTTTAGCAAACTCCATGCGGGCTTTCATGTGTCTTGCACTGAGGAGAGGCTTCCGTTGGGCCACTCTACCATAAAGCCCTGACTGATGGTTGACTTTCTACAACTTTCTCCCATCTCCCGATTGCATCTCTGGAGCTCAGCCACAGTGATCTTTGGGTTCTTCCTTACCTCTCAAGGCTCTTCTCCCCCGATAGCTCAGTTTGGCCGGACGGCCAGCTCTAGGAAGGGTTCTGGTTGTCCCAAATGTCTTCTATTTAAGGATTATGGAAGCCACTGTGCTCTTAGGAACCTTAAGTGCAGCAGAAATTTTTTTGTAACCTTGGCCAGATCTGTGCCTTGCCACAATTCTGTCTCTGAGCTCTTCAGGCAGTTCCTTTGACCTCATGATTCTTATTTGCTCTGACATGCACTGTGAGCTGTAAGGTCTTATATAGACAGGTGTGTGTCTTTTCTAATCAAGTCCAATCAGTATAATCAAACACAGCTGGACTCAAATGAAGGTGTAGAACCATCTCAAGGATGATCAGAAGAAATGGACAGCACCTGAGTTAAATATATGAGTGTCACAGCAAAGGGTCTGAATACTTAGGACCATGTGATATTTCAGTTTTTCTCTTTTAATAAATCTGCAAAAATGTCAACAATTCTGTGTTTTTCTGACCATATGGGGTTCTGTGTGTACATTAATGAGGAAAAAAAATGAACTTAAATGATTTTAGCAAATGGCTGCATTATAACAAAGAGTAAAAAACTTAAGGGGGTCTGAATACTTTCCCTCCCCACTGTATAGCATCACAGATCAGGGTATACAGCTCAGCCCCACAGATCGGAGTATATAGCATCAAAGATCAAGGTATATAGCATTACAGATCAGGGTATACAGCTCAGCCTTACAGATCAGGGTGTATAGCCTCACAGTTCAGGGTATATAGCCTCACAGATCAGGGTATATAGCATCACAGATGACAGAAACCATGAAATCAGGCAGAGACAGAAGTACAGTTAAATCATACTTGTTTAATAATAAAAGTAAAAAGAACAAATGTAGTCAAAACATAGCCAAAGTTCAGTAACTGGAACGGATAGTCAGCCAAGCCAGAAGTCAGGGATCAAGGTAGTGGAACAGCAAGCAGGATCTGGAGCCAGAAGGGATGTCAGGAAAGCAAGCCTTGAACAGGATCGCAGGAGTTTCTGTGATGTGACCAAGGCGAAGGCAGAGCTCCTCTGGACTGGACGGCTTAAGTAGGCAGGACTGACGAGCAGGATATCAACAGCTGAATAACTGTGGAGAGATAGGAGCTGGCAATTAGCCGACAGCTGAGTGGCTAGCTCAGAGAAGAAAGGGCTGAGCCAGTAGAACCAGTAAATCAGAGAACCAGTAGATCAGAGTAGCTCAGCCTCACAGATCAGGGTAGCTCAGTCTCACAGATCAGGGTACATAGCCTCACAGATCAGGGTACACAGCCTCACAGATCAGGGTACATAGCCTCACAGGTCAGGGTACATAGCCTCACAGATCAGGGTATATAGCCTCACAGATCAGGGTAGATCAGCCACACAGACTGGCACTGACACCCTCCCCCCGCTGCAAGGGGCTCACGGCACTGACAGCACCCCCTGCCACAAGCAGATTGCGGCACTGACAGCATCCCCCCTCACACCCCCACGAGGGGCTCGTGGCACTGACCGCACCCCCCCACCCGCGAGTGGCTCATGGCACTGATACAGCAACCCCCCTGCGGGAGGTCCAGCACTTACTGCCGGGCTGTGGTGTCCTCTCCGATTCATCCTGACTGTGTCTCCTCCAGAGCAGCAGAAGTGGCGGTGGAGGTGTCCTTGATGAAGTCCAACGTGTGTATCCTCTGCTTGCGCCTCCTCTTCCTAAGCACCAGACATCCAATAGGATCGACTGGCACTTTGGCCAATTGGGAAACAGGTCTGATGTCCTGCCTCCTGATTGGTGGGGGGAACATTAGTGTGAAAAATAATGAAAATTAATTTGCTATTGTCACACAATTGGGTGGGATTGGGGCGCATTCTCTGCACCCCGAGCCCACTCTATTTTGAAGCCTTTTAGAGCCTCTGGCTCCAAACAGGTGCTTAAAAAAAACACCCACCCCCACCCATAGAAATTCATGCGCCCAGCATCCTGAAAGGGGCCGGGTGCATTAATAGGAGGGCGGCGGCAGGGATGGAGGGGCCGTGCACGGGTCACTACTGTTAAGATGAGAAAAAGATGATAGATAGATAGAGAGATAGAGAGATAGAGAGATAGATAGATAGATAGATAGATAGATAGATAGATAGATAGATAGATAGATAGATAGATAGATAGATAGATAGATAGATAGATAGATAGATAGAACATTTGTTTCTCACCAAATCCAGGGTTTCTTTAACTTTAGGAAATACACTAGGCAAATGTGTGAAAAATTTAAATTGTGAAAACAAGACCAGGTGATCAGATGTCTCTGGAGATGTATGATGTTTCTGTACAACTTAAATTATGTTGAATTTATTTGCATTTGTATGTTGTACTGCAAACATTCTATTTAGGTATCTGGTGCATGTGTTGATATAATGTACGAATGGGTTCATTGCCAAAACTCTTGGAAATGCATGTAGAATCAGTGCCCTCTACTGGGCAACATATTTACATAAAAGAACTTCTGGCTAACCTTCTAACATCTTAACATATTACTGAAAATTTGTTTGTGTAAAAACTATTCATAAATCGGCTTTATTATGAAGCATTTCAATATTTCACAATACTGAAAAAGATGCCAATTTGTACCAATAGTATAACCTGCTCTTATTGCTCTATGCACTGTAAGATTGTATTAATGCAATGTTTATTTACAAATAAAACATTTATTTATTTTCTAGTTTTATTATCTGATTGTAAGCAAAATATTTTTCATTACAGATTTTGAAGATTGCTGTTCACAAAGGCTAACAAATCATATGTCTTCTATATGAAGGATAAAGCATGTGTGTGCATGTGCACACTACTTTAATTTTATTTTATGATTGTCATTTTGGAAACCTTGGGGGGATTTAATAAAGGCTAATAAGCTGTTAACTTTGCAGGGGGATTTTAACATAGATTTCTGAATGTTGTAAAAATGCACTTTGCAAAGAATACCCAATCACGTGTAAGGAAGCTAAAAAAAAGTATTTTTGCTTGCACATGATGAATAATGGAAATCAGCCTTATTCCATTCACCAAGCTAAGGGAAAATTATCTTGAAAAATTAACAATCTGTTTGCCTGTGTTCTTAGTCTTATTTCTTTTTTGATTTATCACATTTATTATATTGCTATTTAGTAACATGAACCACGTGTTTTGAAATATCATGCAGAAAAAAGAGCTGCCACACAGATCATCTTAAAAGGGTATTTCTAACACTAGTCACTGTTTCACAAACTTGAAAAGCTTCTTTTTATTTCTGACAGTACAGTGGAGCTTCCACTGTTTACAATTTACCACTATATATTTTTAAAATTGTCCAATCCAATATACAATAAATACTTGACATCAGCTGCATACAAGCTGAGAGAACAGCATCGATTGTAAGTTTTTAGACCTGTGTCTGGGAAAGAAAAAAAAATCTCCAAACATTTTCAACCTGCTCTGTATGGTGAAAAGTACAAGTGTATCATATGTTCTCTGTAACAGGATCACAAAGTTGTTCATGTACCAACACAGCAGAGAGTCCCTTATTAGCATAAAGGAGATTATGCTTGGAATGTCTTTATGAAAACAACATCTGCCAAAACACCAATCTGACAGTGTGTTAAATGGATCTATTGATAATAAAAAGGGAAAAAAAGTTGCAGTGATAACGACTAATTAAAAAGCCACAACACAAAAAAGACCCATCTGAACATTACCCACAAGCCATATCTACAGTGTCAAGTGTTCACAAGTTGCATGATTGCAATTTCCCGATTTGTCTCTTTCCAACAATTGTAGAGAAACAGCAATGTATGAAATCAGAGTTTGCAGCCAAAAGGATGACTAACTGCTTTTTTGATAAAATAACCAGTAAGACTATGGTAAAGGGCAAGAACATTTTTGAAAAACACTCAATTGAAAAAAAAAAAAAATAAACAAAACTATATAAAATATTGTTCCTTTATAACAGAAGGTATATAAATACCCATAATTCTATAATAGATCAAATGGGATTTACTTAAAGGCGTTGTAAACCCTCAAGGTTTTTCACCTTAGTGCTTTCTATTCATTAAGGTGAAAAACCTTCTGTAGTGCAGCAGCCCCCAGAGCCCCGGTTTTACTTACCTGAACCCGATCTTTCCAGCAATGAGAACGAGCACAGCAGCTCCAGCCGCTGTCTCATGTCCTCATTGGATAGATTGATAACAGCAGGAGCCATTGGCTTCCACTGCTGTATATCAAATCCAGGGACACCGGAGCTGGGGGCAGGGTCGAGTCCTGCTTCGCGTGTCAATGGACATAGCAGCAGGACTCAGGTGTGCGCCCGCATGAGTGCCCCCATGGAAAGTGGCTCTCTGTTGGGCACTCGAGAAGAGGAGGAGCCAGGAGTGCTGCTGGGGGGCCCCAGAAGAGGAGGATCAGGCCACGCTTTGCAAAACCCTTGCACAGAGGAGCTAAGTATAACATGTTTATATTTTACAACCCCTTTAAAGTGAAATTCCATTTTAGTTGACAAAAAACATGCTTTTTGTGTAAAGGATTGTATTAAACGTCTGCTTTGTGGATACTGACATGTATTCCAATCCCTCCCTGCTTCTTGTGTGCTGAATGGAATGGTCTTTTTCCTTATAATCACCTGACCAGTATCATATCAATAGAAAAAATAAGAATTGCGCTAATACCTATATATCATACCATAAGAATCTACAATGAAAGAAGATAGTGATGGTAAGTATAAATGAAGTGAATCTCAAAACCTGTGATAATGATCAAAAAATCCCATTGAATGAAAAGTCAATACAACATCCTAAATATAAATAAAGTGAATCTAAAAAACATGTGATAATGGTCAAAAAAAATCCCATTGAGTGAAAAATCAATACAGCATCCTAATGGCTGCAAAACAGCAGCGTAAATATAAAACAAGTCCACGTGATAGTAAGTGTTAATCCGTGACAACAAGGGAGGGTCCACCGCCGGGAATGGAAGGGGTTACTCCTTACCAGATGGCCGTGACCCCCCGCTACAGAGGATCACAGCAAGCAGATAACTTTGTGAGCCGGAGAATGGAAACTGTTAGCGGCATCCACTGTTGATAGCTGCCATTTTGATCCTTGGCTAATAAACATACCAAAAGGGCAAATGATACGTGTGAGAAGAAACTGCACTCAGTATCATATCAAGCAAAAACCTGTGGTTAAAATCAGGAGGCCAATTACAGGAGCAGAAAAATACAATTGTATTTATGCAAGCTTATTTATAATGAAAAACACATGTAAAGCTGATTATGGCTTTTAGTGAAGTTAAATAGTTCATTTGGACCAACTATTACCTTCACTAAGAGATGCAATGTCTGGGAGCGCTGTATAAACTGTATGAAGCTGCTGTGTTCTGGCAGTGGGAAGGGAACTCACTGCAGAAATAAAATAAAGTCAGGCTGAACTGTGCTCAGCCTTTTAAAGGGAGCTTTGTATTCTATAAATAAATACAAAGCTTCCTATGATTGGCTGAGGTGGGGAGGTGGGCGGATGACATCATGAGCTCCATCTCAGCCAATCAGAGTAAGAATACAAAGCTCCCTATGAAAGGCTGAGCACAGCTCAGCCAGACTAAGTTTATTCCAGGTGTGGCATAGGAGGTTCTCATCTCACTTCCACAACAGAGCATTGTACACTGTATGTACTGTAGCTGAGGCTACATACAGTTTATATAGTGGTCCAGAAGTTGCATCTCTTAGTGAAGGTAATTGCTTATTTGGATCACCTTGGTCCAATCAAAGTATGTAAACTAAAAGCTGGAGATCAGCTTTTTATTTTTATTTAGCTTTTTATTTTATTTTTGCCTATCAGGTGGGTAACCTGACTTTCACTGTTTCACAGCCTGCTGCTGACTGAATAAAGTGCTCAGACTGAGCACTTCATTGTGGTTGGTGTGAATGGGCCTTTCCCTCTGAATGGATCTTTTCTTTGAATATTAAAGTCCCACAGCTAGTTAGAAAGGAGAACACAATGCAAACAGAAGGAGCAATCACAAAACATACACATTTAGCTGACTACATCAGCCAGTCAAGTATTTAGCTTGGTTTTAGAACATTGGTGGAAGGTGCTCACACTAGAGGTATATGTGGAAGTGGAATTACACTAGATGAAACTACAGTTAATGTCGCATACACACGAGCGGACTTGCGAACGGGCTAAACTCCGTCGGCATTTCCAACGGAAAGATTTAGTACATGTTCTATATCTGAGTCCATCGGAAATGCCGACAGAAAAAGTCTGATGGGGCATACACACGGTTGGAATGTCCGACCAAAGGCTCCCATCGGACTTTTTCTGTCGGGAAGTCCGGCCGTGTGTACGCGGCATAAGTTAGCTTAGCCCAAGCTGATATGTACTCTCAGTGCTGCTTAGAAGTGTAGCTTACCTCCTCCTGAGTCCTTTGCTGCCTTTTTATGTGATCTGAATAGGTAACTTGTACTGGGCGCTGGCTGGCATTTCTAACTCTTTTATTGAGACAGGAGTCAAATATCGGCAGTCAGAATGGGGTGGGGTACAAACTTCATGGTGCACAGCATTGACTGAAAGGCCACAGGAGGTGCAGATACAATAATAATGTATAAAGCATTAATAATGTTAATGGCCAGAACTGATTACCTTGAAGGGGGTCTTCTGCTCACTGAGCAGGTGTTAATGGGATTGATGTGGAGAGTTGAGGGGTAAGTCAGGATTATCAGGTAGGAAGATGGGTTACTGTTGTAAGAGGGGGTGATAGGGTCTCACACAAAAGGAAGGCCAGCCCTGGGTTTGAGCCAAAACAAATTTGCCAAGTTGGCTGAAGATCAGTTGCAGCCCATTCATAGGGGGCGTAAGGGCACCGCCCCTCCCCAAAGTTAGTCATATAAAAAAAATTGGCCCTTTAAGTGTGTACAGGCACCGGACACAGCTGTCCACGGGAAGCGTGACATCTTCGCAATAACGTGATTGCGGCTGAGGCGCCTAATTGGCATTTTCTGGAGTGTCTTTGGGGCGCAGAGCGATGTGACTCAAACACTCCCACTCTAGAATTATTCTGCATGGGGGATTTGTGATTGGCACAGTCCGTAGGATGTGGGTGGTGCTTTTCTCAGAGCCGCTGCGTTACTTTTGGTTTTCCACTTGCACTGGATGGAACGCAAGGCCTGAGCGGCGCCTCCTCTCTGTTTCTCGGCTGAACCAGTAAGCACCAGTGGCGGTGGTGTGAATCACTAACTGGGAAGATGTGTGACCCCCCCACCCTGTGATGTGAGTCAGGGAGTGCGGAGCGGATCACTGATGAGGATCACACTGATGAGACGGATGGGCGTACAGCTGGCAGTGCAGAGTCCCGCACTCAGCATGGTGTAGCTGGAGCCTGGAGGTAAGTGCAGGGATCAAAGTGCTGCCCACCCAGCTGGGGGGGTGGAGACTTCCCTGGAGGTGGGTGGGGGGGTATTACATGGGGGCAAAAATAAGAACAATGTGCAGCAATCCTTCTCACTGCATGGCCAATGACAGATCCATTCATTCAGTGGCTGGGAGAACTCGGAGCACCCACTGATGTGACTCTAGGCTGCTTGGGTGTAATGGGCTAATACTGGCACCATTGTACTATTCAGATTTGGGAGACCCCCCCCCCCAAAAAAAAAAAAGAAGTAGCAGCCAACACTTATTTAACAAACTAGAGTCCCCAAAAAGGTTCAACACAAAGCTAGGCTCTCCAATAAAGATAATAGCAAGCTGTTCTGATGTGCCTAGGAACCAACACGCTTCTTTAATGACACAGCCCTGCATGCATTGTGATCCTGCACTTTAAATGGTTATATTTTATCTGCTATAGTAAGCACTGGCTGATTGCTTATTAAACAAAGAACCACTGTGACCAGATTTCAGATTACCATCCTACCATTGAGAGCACATTTCAATAGGTTACTAGGGGTTACCATACCATTACTCTTTCCTCTCCCTTGTCTTTTCTCTCTCTCTCTCTCTCTCTCTTTCTCTCTATTGTTATAATCTCAAGCCTTCCCTTCCAACTCCCTCTATCATGTCCTTTCCCTCTGTCTGGTGTCCTCTATCTGCAGCGGTGGACTTCAAATTTAGCACTTACCGCTGAACTGCTGTCTTGTAAACTGTAAACTGCTGGCTGTTGCTAGATGATATCTGTGCAGGGAAGGGAAGAGTGGTTGTTTAGGTTTAGGAACTCATGTCATGTGTTAGCTTGGTGGACGTCAGACTGGGCACCAGTAGCGGCTAGTCAAGATGTCCCTGACTCCCAGTGCCTGTGTGTTGCTGCTGCTGGCTGCGCTGCATCACTGGGAACACCTCATAATGAGCACAGCAGGTGTCCAGACCCAGGAACTCAGCACAGGCATGGTGGGAGCCCCTCATAATGAGCACAGCAGGTGTTCAGACCCAGGAACTCAGCACAGGCATGCTGGAAGCCTCTCATAATGGGCACAGCAGGTGTACAGACCCAGGAACTCAGCACAGGGATGATGGGGACCTCTCATAATGGAAACAGCAGCCAACATGTGTACAGACCCGGGAACTAAACACAGGGATGGTGGGAACCCCTCATAATACAACTTTCCAGGAGTCTGCAGCAGCCATGACTGTGATTGATCCCAGAAAAGAAACCATGTGCTCGGGGGAGGGGGAGGGTCCTGCCTCTAATCAGAAGACTGCTATCCCAGCTGATTCAGACTCTCTGCCAGCAGGTTTGAATGTGTCTAAGGACAAGACTGCAAATGCTGCTGGTGTAAGAAAAACTTATGCTGGTGTTGCTGCTACAGGATCTGGGAAGGGGCAGCAAGCATGGAGGGAGCATGAAAATGTTTTATCTTCCTCCATGTTTAAAAGGAGGAATGTTGTGCAGTTAAAATGGGAAGGCGGTGGAATCCCCCCACATAGGAGGACAGTGGTGGATAAAATCCTGCAGATGGGGTTTACACCCACAGATATCTTCGCCCTGATCAGTCCGGCAGGTTCCTATGAATATGATTTGTCCTTTATCCGTCCGGAGTCTTTGGACATATTTTGGGAGAAGTATGAGCACGTGTGTAGGGGCCTGCCGGACTGGAAAGGGCTCATCCCAAAGCTTGTTTCACGCCAGCCCCTCATTAAAATGGTCACAATTTTGGTCCGCAATGAATCCATACCGCAAGGGGATTTATCTGTATGGTTGAGGAGGTATGGAGACGTCCTGAGCCCCCTAAAAAAGATTGTGGACGATCGGGGAATATGGACGGGGGGATGGTCTGTGCAGCTAAAATTAAAGGTTGTTGACAATGTTGTCCAGCATCTGCCATCCTCAGCTTTCTTGGGGAGGGACAGGCTGACCATCTTCTATCCAGGCCAGCCAAAGCTCTGCAATAAGTGTGGTGATAAAGGACATCTCGCATCCTCCTGTCCAGTGATGAAGTGCTCTCTGTGTCAGGGTATAGGACATTTGGCGAAGGACTGTAACATTATCAGGTGCAATCTGTGCAATGCGGTGGGACATCCTTACAGTCAGTGTCCTGAGGCAATGCACAACAATCCTGAGCTCATGAGAGAGTTCTTCCGCATGGACATGGAGGATGGTCGGAGCTCAGCAGCTGGGGTGCCTGTGAGTCCATCTGAGTCTGTGCCAATACCCAATGTGTCTCCCCAATCTGTGGTGCCCCAGTCTGTGCCAATACCTAATGTGTCTGTGTCTCCCCAGTCTGTGCGTTTACCTAGTGTGCCCATGTCTTCTGTAGGTAAGGTATCGGTTGCCAAAAATGTGTCCAATCCTTCTGTGTCTGTGTCTTCTAAAATTGCAGAGGCAGCAAGAGGTGCTGAGGCAGGTGCGTCAGGTGTGGTGCCAACCCCCCTCCCCCAACGCTGGGGTTTCTATTGAGGATCGTGGGGTGCAGAGGAGTGGGGAGGATGGTGGAGAGGCTGGCCTGGTGGTAGATAAGGGAAGGGGGAGTGGGGGGGGGGTGAAGGGGAGGATAGGGGTGGGGAGGCTGTTGAGTCTGGTTTGTCTAAGGATGATATGGAGTGGTTGGAGGATAGGAGGAGGAGGGGCAAAAGAAGGAAAAAAGGGGGTTCAGTTACCTTAAATCCTAAATTTTTGCCTTTAGAAAATAAGTTTAAGGTCCTGTCTGATGATGATGATGAGGATGAATGGGACTCATTCAGTTCTGCATCCTCTATGGATGATGAGTGCCAGGGTGCAACAAAGCGCGCTGGTTCTCCAGGAAGAGGGAGTAGTCAGGCTAAGAAGCGGCTGCCTCAACTACCCTAATGGCAGTTCCCACTCCGTTAAAAGTGGCAACCATTAATGTTGCCAGCTTAAGATCAGTAAGTGCTCGCCATATGGCCTTATTTTTGCTCAGCGAGTTTGATGCTGACATTTTGTTTTTGCAAGAAACCCATCTGAGTAGTCTGGCCGATATACATCTGGCAAAGAAGGAGTGGAGACGTGGTCCCTCATTTTGGTCTCTTGCGGCCGAGCCTTACAGCGGAGTTGCAGTCCTTTTTTCTGGTATGGTAACGTGCCGGCGGGTAATTGAGGTAGAGATAGGGAGATACATGGTCTTAGACGTCTCTGTGAAGGGGCAGGACTTGCGCCTGATTAACATTTATGGTCCCCAGACGAAGTGGGACAGGAAATGCCTCTTTACAAAGATTAAGCCTTTTCTTTTTACGGCCCAGCAGGTTATCTTTGGAGGTGATTTCAACACCATTACTAGGTCTAAAGACAGGAGAGGTTTCAGAGATAAGCTGGGCTATGACACCCTTTTTCTTAATGCGATAGTTAGGGAAGCAGGTCTGGTAGATGCGCACATTAAGCGCTGCCCAGACAGCACAGGGTTCACTTTTCAGCGAGGTAGTAGTCAGAGTAGGATAGATAGGTTTTTTTTAAAGGGAGACTCCGCTTTTTCGGCACCTGTGTGTCGGGCAGTGGAGTTTTCTGATCACTGTATTCTATCTGTGACTCTGAATGCCCCAGACATGCCACCTAGGGGGAGGGGTATCTGGAGATTGAATTTGGCCCTCCTGGAAGACGAGAGAGTAAGACAATCCTTTGAGGATTTTTTTCAAGCACAGGTAACGATCCTAGACTTTTGCAACAGCAAGTCAGAATGGTGGGAGCTTGTTAAACAGTGGACTGTTGGGCTTTTCAAGGCCATAGGAAGAAAGAAGCAGCAAGATAAGTATATCACCTACCAGCATTTGCGGAGGAAACTTGACCGCCTTGTTTCGAATGGAGGAGATTCTGGGGCGATCTCTGAGGTGAAGCTCCTCCTTAGGAGACATCAATATGACCGGCACGCCTCTTTGGTTCAGGAGAGGGATTACGGGAAATACCATTCGCCTGACCCTTACCAGAACTGTAAACAGAGCGTAGCAGTTAAGACGGTCAATGGCCTGAGGGACAGTACGGGCTCTCTGACGAAGTCTAGGTCAGGGATCCTGGAGGTTGTCAGGTCATACTATGCCGATCTCCTGGGAGGAAGGAACCTTGATCGGACAAGGATGTTGGGTTTTTTGGACTCTACACCAGGACTGGAAAGTAATGTTCCTTTGATGAATTTGACAGATGAAATCACTGCAGATGAGGTAATTCAGGCTATTGATAAACTAGCCATCAAGAAAACGCCAGGACCAGATGGTTTGACAGCCGAGTTCTATAAATGTTTTAAAACGATCCTGGCTCCCTACCTTGCGGAGGTTTTTAATGGCTGTTTGAATGAGGGTTCTCTCCCTCCCTCCATGAGGCAATCTGCAGTGATCCTTCTGTCAAAGGGTAAAGATCCTTCGATGATTGGGAATTGGCGCCCCATTAGCCTTCTTAATGTCGATAGGAAGATACTGGCAAAGATTTTCTTCTGGCGATTATCACCAGTGGCAGGCAGTTTGTTATCCCGCCACCAGCACTGTTCGGTCCAAGGTAGAAGCACTTTCTCAGCGGTGTTAGCTGTCCGGGAGGCCTTGGAGCGTTGTAGGGCTGCTGGTTGGGGTAAATTTTTGCTGACATTGGATCAGGCTAAGGCCTTTGATCGGGTTAATCATAAGTACTCGTGGCTCCTTCTTGACAAATATGGCCTGGAGGGGGGTTTCATTGATTGGCTCAAGATTTTGTACAAAGGGGCTGAAAGCTTTCCTCTGGTTAATGGTTGGGTCGGGCAGCCCTTTGCGGTCGGCTCGGGTGTGCGTCAGGGGTGTCCATTGAGTCCTCTGCTATATGTGTTTGCAATCGACCCCTTCATTAGAAGGCTAGAGAGTGGACCATTGTGTGGGGTACCTTTGGGCATCGCTGGTGAGCCTCCTTTGAAGGTTGTGGCCTATGCTGATGATGTTTCTGTTTTTATCTCTGGGACTGCGGAGGCGCAGGAAGTGGTCTCAGTGATAGGGCAGTATGCAGAGGCATCAGGTTCAAAGGTCTACCAGGACAAGTGTGAAGCTTTCTGGATGGGTGTGGAAGGTGAGAGCTTTGTTCTCCCAGATGACTTCCCGGAGCCCCAACAAAAAATTTGAGTTCTAGGCATTGAATTCGGCCCAGGTGACTATGGTCATGCAAATTGGGTGAACAGGCTGGAGAATGCCGATGCCAAGGTGGCAAGCTGGAAAGGTTGGCAGCTTTCCTTGAGGGAAAAGGTTGATCTGATCAAGACATACCTGATTCCGATTTTTCTGTATGTCAGTTTTGTTTGCATTTTGCCAGTTTCTCTCTATACCAGGATCTATAGTTGTTTCTTCCAGCTGTTATGGGGGAACAGAATAAACCTTGTCAAAAGGAATGTGACTTGCCTTCCTAGGCAGGAGGGTGGTCTAGGGATGGTCAACCCTGTAGTCTTTTTCTCTCTGATGTTTCTGAAGTACAATCTTGGTAACATGTTGGCAGAGAGACCGCCTGGGTGGGTTGGTATTTTCCAGTCCTGGTTTAGGCCCTTTCTGCGAGACTGGGAAAATGATGGGCCAGTGAAAAGCCTGAGGGTCAAGCATGAACAGCTCCCTGCTTATGTTGCCCCGTGTTTGAAAATGCTTCGGCAGTGGCAAGTAACAGCAGGAGAAGTCAAATCTCTTCCAAGGAAACTTCTTGAGAAGCGGATCATGAGCTCTGCTTTTTGCGAGCCACTGGCCTTGAGGGATTGCCCAAGCCTGGTTTTGGGGGAGGGTTTGCGATTGATTAATTTGGAGAGAATCCCAATGAAGTTTAGGGATCAGGCTTGGCTTGCCTTTCATGGAAAACTATATGTGAAGGGCAACTTGAAGTTTCTTTCCATGAGTGATCGGGGCTGCCCGAGAGTGGAGTGTGGAGGAGTGGTGGAGTCCATGGATCACTTTCTACTTCAATGCCCTTTTAATATAGAGGTGTACAAGAGGGTGGGGAGGGCTCTGAGTATACCCTTCCTCCCCCATATGAGTTATGCAGAGCGGGTGTATGGGGCATTCCAGACTCGTCGGGATTATGATTTGGAAACACTTTTTTTAGTTAGTCTAGTAGTCCATTATTTCACGTGGAGTGCACGGTGTCAGGTATCCTTACGGAGTAAAATCCTCCCTGTCGAAGTGGTGGTGCAGGACATTCTGGGTGAGGTTGGGAAGATTCGGGGTCTTGAGAAAGGCAGGTGGCAGCAGGAGGTCTGGATAAGGGCGTGGAGGAATATCAGGACTCTGTAGCTGCTGCCTTTTGATCTCGGGGTGTGCGGCTTTTCTTTCTATTCTTGATTCACTCCCCTAGATTTTCAAGATGAATTATATTTATATTTTAGGGATTGTGTTGTGCGCAATTTGGTTTGTACCATTTATTATGTTCTTGTTTTGTATTATCATATTCAATTATTTTATAAATATGTTTTATTTATTTATTATGGTTTTATTGTATATAAGTTGTTGTTTGTAAGTTTTTTCAATAAACAAAATTAACCCCTCATAATGGGCACAGCAGGTGTACAGACCCAGGAGCTCAGCACAGGGAAGGTGGGAACCCCTCGTAATGGGCACAACAGGTGTACAGACCCGGGAGTTCAGCACAGTGATGGTGGGAACTCCTCATAATGGGCACAGCAGGTGTACAGACCAGGAATTCAGCACAGGAAAGGTGGGAACCTCTCATAATGGGCACAGTGAGGCTGCATTTATTGACAGGCACAGTGAGGGTGCAATTGATGGGCACAGTGAGGCATTTTTAATATTTTATCTAGCAGTAATGATACATAATCATCTGATAAATGGCTATTTACAGTCCTGCATTATTAACAGTTTCATTTTTCTTTTTTTTTTGCCACAGATGTGGGGGTGGGAAACTCAGAGGGAGAGCAGCCAATCTAATAGAGGTGGTGAGGGTAGTGCAGGAAAGCCTAGACAGTTGGTGGTAATAGGGCATTCTATAATCAGAAGGGATGAGAGAATAATTTGTTGCCAGGATCACCTCAACTGAATGGTTTGCTGTCTCCCTGGTGCAAGGGTTCAGCATGTGGTAGACCGGGTTGATAAATTACTGGGAGGTGCTGGACATGACCCACCTGTCTTGGTCCATGTTGGAACCAATGACTAAATACATGGAAGGTGGAGGCTCCTTAAGAATTAATTTAAAGAACTAGGCTGCAAGTTGAAAGGAAGGACCTCCAAGGTAATATTCTGCGGAACACAGGAAAGACAAGGGGATCTTAAAGAACTGATGCATGGCTGTGTAAGAGGTATACATACCTAGTGTAAGTGGTAAGAATTTGGGTTTCTACAACCTACTGTACATGCTAAAGATGGTTTGCACCTAAATGGAAGAGGGTCTGCTGTGGTGGGGGAGAGGTTATTGGGAATGCTGCAAGAGTATTTAAACTAAGATTCACAGGAGAACATGAATTCAATTATAATGGGGAAGACAGGTCAGACAAGAGTCAGTCCCTAATGGTCAGTCCCTAATGGTAGGTGGAATGGAGGAAGATGTGGGGGAGGGCTCTGACAGATGATAAGAAGGTTCCCATGTCACAGAAAACCATTGAAAATGCTACTATTTATACTACAAATAAATGTGCAAAATACATGTGCAAAATATGACAATGGATTAAAGTGTTTTTTTTCACCAAAACCAGAAGCCCGCCAAGCAAAATATGTGAGTTGGAAACTTCGGTACATGAAAAGAACTATGATTTATTTGGTATTGCTGAATCTTTCATTCTTCACATAACTGGGCTATTAATGTTCCTGGCTATGCTCTCTTTCAGAGAGACAGGGTAAAACAGAAAGTTGGTGGTGTTTGTCTCTATGTGAGAAGTGATCTCAAAGAGAGAGTGAAAGAGGATTATGCCACATTATGGGTGGAACTGCATATGGGTGTGTGAGGAGGTGGAGACTCAGCATTTTGCACAGATAGAAAGGGCTGCAGGGGCTGACTCAGTGATGATAATGGGGGATTTTAACTACCTTGAAATTGACAGGAGTAATGGCACTGCAGGAACACTTAAAGGACAAAAATGTATAAACCTATTACAAGACAATTTTATGGTACAGTTCATAGAGGCCCCAATTAGAAATGATGCTGCTGGACCTGGTAATCTCAAACCATGCAGAGCTTGTTACTAATGTTCATATAAAAGAACATCTGGGTAGCATAACACAATTTCATTTAATGTTAGCTGTGACCAATAAGCACCTACTAGAAAGATAAAGACACTTAACTTTAAAGGAGTTGCAAAGGCAAAAGGTTTTTTAATCTTAATGCATTCTATGCATTAGGATAAAAAACCTTTTGTGTGTAGCAAGCCCTCCAGCACCCACTAATACGTTCCCTGAGCCCCTTCTCTATCCACGATTCCCTCGGCCGTCCAGGACTCTCCTCCTGATTGGCTGGGACACAGCCACGGTGCCATTGGCCCCTACGGCTGTCAATCAAAGTCGTTTAGCTAATCAGGGGAGAGAGGGGACGGGGCTGAGTTGGAGCTCTGTGTCTGAATGGACACATGGAGCTCTAACTCTGCTCGGGTGCCCCCATAGCAAGCTGCTGGTCTATGGGGCACTCATCAGGAGGGAGGGGCCAGGAGCAGTGAAGAGGGACCAGGAGCTCCGGGTTTCTCTGTGCAAAACCAACTGCACAGAGGAGGTAAGTATAACATGTTTTTTTTATTTTTTTAAGGCGAGACTTTACAATCACTTAAAGAGATCAAATTTTCCAAGGCTAATGGCTGCTCTCCAAGACTTAGACTGGAAAAAAATATTGGCAGCGATGAACACAGAACAGAAATGGGAATTCTTCAAAACAACTGTATAGGAACACACTGCAAAGTATATTCCCATGGGAAATAAGTTTAAATGTCTAAAAAAACCCTATATGGCTCATGGTCAATGTTAAAAAAAGTTATAAATAATAAGAAAATAGCTTTTAAAAATATTAAAATGAAGGAACATTATCATCATTTAAATAGTACAAAGAATGTAACAATATATGTAAAAAAGGAAAAAGTCCTTTTTACATATTTCAAAACAAATTACATATTCAAAACAAATGACAGATTGTAAAAGATAGTAGGACAAACCCCCAATAATTCCTTAAATATATTAAAAGTAAAAAGGTCAGGTCTGAGCATGTAGACTGACTGGGGATAAAGAGAAGGCAAATTTATTAAATACCTGCTTCAGCTCTGTGTATACAAGGGAGCATGGGGGAGCTCAAGTCCATAATGGGGATGATATTGACACAGCCCGAAATGATCCACAATGGCTCACAATTAATATGGTCCAGAAATATATGGTCCAGAATAAAGGTGAGTAAAGCACCTGGACCAGATGGCATACACCAACGGATCCCAAAACAATTGAGCTCTGTCATTTCAAAGCCATTTTTTCAAATTTGTAGGGGCTCTTTAATAACTGGCATAGTACCACTGGATTGGTGTAAGGCCAATGTGGCCTTACATATTTAAAAAGGGATCAAAGTCTTTACCAAGTAACTATAGACCTGTTAGTTTAACTTCTATAGTTGGGAAGATGTTAGAGCGTTTAATATATATATAGATATGTTTTTGCTAGAAAAAATATTTTTAGCAATAGCCAGCTTTGATTCAAGAAAGACCGAAGTTGTCAAATAAATCTGATTTATTTTTATGAGGTGGTAAGCAAAACCTTAGATTAAGGAGTGGCTGTGGCTATACAGTGCTTTGAAAAAGTATTCACACCTCTTGAAAATTTCCACATTTTGTCATGTTACAACCAAAAACGTAAATTTATTTTATTGGGATTTTATGTGATAGACCAACACAAAGTGGCACATAATTGTGAAGTGGAAGGAAAATGATAAATGGTTTTCAAACTTTTTTACAAATAAATATCAGAAAAGTGTGGCATGCATTTGAATTCAGCCCACTTTACTCTGATACCCCTAACTAAAATCTAGTGGATCCAATTGCCTTCAGAAGTCACCTAATTAGTAAATAGAGTCCACCTGTGTGTTATTTAAGCTCAGTATAAATACAGCTGTTCTGTGAAGCCATACGAGGTTTGTTAGAGAACCTTACTGAACAAACAACATCATGAAGCCCAAGGAACACACCAGACAGGTCAGGGATAAAGGTGTGGAGAAGTTTAAAGCAGGGTTAGGTTATAAAAAAAATCCCAAGCTTTGAACATCTCACAGAGCACTGTTCAATCCATCATCCGGAAATGGAAAGAGTGTGGCATAACTGCAAATCTAAACATGGCTGTCCACCTAAACTGACAGGCCAGGCAAGGAGAGCATTAATCAGAGAAGCAGCCAAGAGGTCTACGGTAACTTTGGAGGAGCTGCAAAGATCCACAGTTCAGGTGGGAGAATCTGTACACAGGACAACTATTAGTCAGGCACTTTGCAAATCTGGCCTTTATGGAAGAGCGGCAAGAAGAAAGCCATTGTTGAAAGAAAGCCACAAGAAGTCACGTTTGTAGTTTGTGAGAAGCCATAGAGGGACAGAGCAAATATGTGGGAGAAGGTGCTCTGGTCAGGTGAGACCAAATTTGAACTTTTTGGCATAAAAGCAAAACGCTACGTGTGGCAGAAAACTAACACTGCACATCACCCTGAACACACCATCCCCACCGTAAAACATGGTGGTGGCAGCATCATGTCGGGATGCTTTTCTTCAGTAGGGATAGGGAATAGGGAAGCTGGGCAGAGCTGATGGGAAGATGGAAGAAGCCAAATACAGGGCAATCTTAGAAGAAAACCTGTTAGAGTATGCAAAAGACTTGAGATTGGGGCAGAGGTTCACCTTCCAACAGGACAACAACCCTAAACATACAGCCAGAGCTACAATCGATTGGTTTAGATCAAAGCATATTCATGTGTTAGAATGTCCCAGGCAAAGCCCATACCTAAATCCAATTGAGAATGTATGGAAAGACTTGAACATTTCTGTTTACAGACACTCTCCATCCAATCTGACAAAGCTTGAGCTATTTTGCAAAGAATAGGCAAAATTGTCACTCTCTAGATGTGCAAAGCTGGTAGAGACATCTCTAAAAAGACTTGCAGCTGTAATTGCAGCGAAAGGTGGTTCTACAAAGTATTGACTCAGGGGGGCTGAATACAAATGCAAGCCACCCCTTTCACATATTTATTTGTAAAAAAAAAAAGAAAACCATTTATCATTTTCCTTTCACTTCACAATTATATGCCATTTTGTGTTGGTCTATCACATAAAATCCCAATAAAATACATTTACGTTTTTTGTTGTAACATGACAAAATCTGGAAAATGTCAAGGGGTATGAACACTTTTTAAAGGCACTGTAGTATACTTAGATTTGCAGAAGTGTTTGACACAGTTCCCCACACACAACTAATGTGTAAAGTAAAGTCTACAGACTTGGGAAAATCAATTTGTAAATAGATTGAAAACTGGTTAAAAGACTGAATTCAGAGAGTAATGGTTAATGATTCATACTCTGAATGGTATAAGTTTATTAGTGGTGTACCCCAGGGTTCAGTGTTGGAACCCTTACTTTTTAATATAATTATAAATTAAATATAGGGTCTGGAATTAAAAGTACCATTGCAGTCTTTGCAGATGGACACCAAGATATGCAATGGAATAACATTCTTACAGAATGTCTTAAACTTACAAGCCAACGAAAGGACGACTACAGTATGTGGCAAATAATATTTAATGTTGATAAATGTAAAGTTATGCACATAGGGGCTAAAAATATGCATACATCATACAACTGTGGGAGAAGGATATGGGTGTTCTGGTAGATCATAGGCTTAATAATAGCATGCAATGCCAAGCTGTGGTTTCCAAAGTGAGCAAAATCCTTTCTTGTATTAAACAAGGTTTGGGTTGCAGAGAGAGAGATATCATTTTGCCCCTGTACAAATCATTAGTAAGTCCTCAACTGGAATATGCAGTTTAATTTTGGGCACCAGTTTACAAATAGGTTATTGGGGAACTGGAGAAAGTGCAAAGGGGATCCAAGCTGATAAGAGGCATGGAGGAGCTCAGCTATGAGGAAAGATTAGCTGAACTGAGTTTATGCTCCCTCAAGAAGAGGAGATTAAGGGGGATATGATCAACATGTACAGTACAGTTTGCATACCCTGGCAGAAATTGTGAAATGTGGGCATTAATATTGAAAATGTGATGGATCATGCCAAAAAAAACTGTCTTTTATTTAAGGATAGCAATCACATGAAGCCATTATTTATCACATAGGTTTTTGGATCCTTTTTAAATCCTAATTATAACAGAAATCACCCAAATGTCTCTGATAAAAAGTTTACATACCCTGGAATGTTTGGCCTTGGTACAGACACATTAGGTTACACACACAGGTTAAAATGGCAATTCAAGGTTAATTTCCCACATCTGTGGCTTTTAAATCACAATTAGTGTCAGTTTGGGTGCTCCCATAGCAAGATGCTTGCTGTGGGAGCACTCATCAGGGTAGAGGAGCCAGGAGAGCTGAAGAGGGAACTCAGAAGAGGAGAATCGGGGCTGCTCTATGCAAAACCAATGCACAGAGCAGGTAAGTATAACATGTTTGTTATCTTTAGGCAAAAATAAACAAGTCTTTAGTATCACTTTAACTTCCAAATGTGGAAAGGATTTTTCACAGTAAGAGCTGTGAAAACGTGGAATAGACTCCCTCAAGAGCTGGTTCTGAGCAGTCCAGTAGATTGTTTTAAAAAAGGACTGAATTATTTTCTACGTGCACAAAATATAGCAGGATACTTATATTTATAGGTAAAGTTAATCAAATTTGCTGGGGCAAATTGGATCATGTGTTATTGGGTTTATTTTTTGCCTTCTTCTGGTTTAACTGTGAGTAGGGATGGGCGAACGGTTCGGACGTTCGGCGAACAATGAACATTATGCGGTGTTCGCGGCAAATTTGAAAGCTGCGGAACCCCGTTAAAGTCTATGGGACTCTAACATAAAAAAACAAAAGTGCTAACTATAAAGGCTTATATGCAAGTTATTGTCATAAAAAGTGTTTGGGGACCCGAGTCCTGCCCCAGGGAACATGTATCAATGCAATAAAAAGTTTTAAAAACTGACTTTTTTTGGGAGCAGTGATTTTAATAATGCTTAAAGTGAAACAATAAAAATGAAATATTCCTTTAAATATTGTGCCTGGGGGTGTCTATAGTATGCCTGTAAAGTGGTGCAGTTTAGAACAATAACACAGCTAAATGACATTTCTAAAGGAAAAACATCATTTAAAACTGATCGCGGCTGTAATGAATTGTTGGGACTCGGGAATATAGAAAAAACTCATTGAAAAAAATGGCACCCAAACCAAAAATAAAATAAGAAATTGCGACAGGAGACAATTTGGGACAAGTCCTTTATTAAAAAATAAAAAAATAAAAATGTCCCATTATGTAAATCCATCTCACGTCGCCCGACGAGCCGAAAAAAAAAAGCCGCAACAGCTCCGCCTCCATGGGAGGCTCCCACCGAGTGATGCTTCTTCTCACTGACAGCTGTTATATAGCTCAGGATGGGGCCACACGGTGACGTAAAATGGGCTCTGCTCTTGTTGGTAATGGGTTATTATAGGTATCTGTACACATGTGACAGGCTTTAATTTGAGAACCAAATTCATTTAACAGCTCCTTTTGATATGCAGGAATGTTAGGTGTGTGTGTGATATGGGAGATGCTCTGCTATTTGCCCATCATAAAGTCAAATGCGAGAAAAAGACACCATATTAGTTGAATACTTTATCGGAGACCTGACAGGGCCAAAGTAATTAGCTAGATAAAGGCCTTGTAGTCCCCTTTGATAACCAACCCTTTTATCTACTTCAAAGAGATGTTTGATATGCAGAGAATATGGCCATCAGTTCAGGAAGGGACAATTTTCCCAGGCTATGACCTTGCATAGCTAAATACCCCATTCAAGAGAAGGTGATGACCTTCTCCTTAATTAGTTTCTCTTTCAATTAATTTTCTCCCCAAGAGAGGAGGTACTAGTGAGGGGCTGGGCTATGCTAAATTAAGGGGGAAGGGGAAATTGTCCAAACTTATATGAGATACACCCGGAGAGGGGTAACATTGTTCCACCAATCAGAGTGGCCCTGTTCATGTCAATGAGAGATGGGCCTTTATTAGTGTAAGGTTCACCCAGGAAAGGCAGAAGGAGTCATGCGTCTGACGTGGGCCCACACACATCACTACTGGTAAATATCAATACATCTCCTAGCACAGTGATGGTGAACCTTGGCACCCCAGATGTTTTGGAACTACATTTCCCATGATGCTCAACTACACTGCAGAGTGGATGAGCATCATGGGAAATGTAGTTCCAAAATATCTGGGGTGCCAAGGTTTGCCATCACTGTCCTAGCACTTAAGGTATACTTTGTCATATATGTTTGTTTGCTGTTTGTATTTTGATGTTTTGAGGAATATACTCGGTATTCTTTTATTTTAACCTAAAATTTTCTTCCTTTGTATAGGCTATAGATAGATTTCTGTATATTAGTTTAGACTTTCTACTACTCACCAATAAATTTTGTTATTGTGTTAAAGCTTTCACTCGTGGTCAAAGAACTTTCATTTAACCCACATCATATCTGAGAGATATTAAATCTCAAATATAATAAACTGGTAACGCCTCAATGTCCTCCAGACCCAAAAAATAGAAAAAAATAAAATTGCTCTTGCCTCCTGGGAGGCCTCCTACCGACTGCCCACTCTGCACTTTGACAGTTCTTATATAGGCACCGTCAAAGCGCAGTTAATTTTTTTTTAAAGAATTTGAAAGATAAAACAACACAAAAGGGAAACTAAACTAGATCAATAAATAATTATAAATTGTACTGTGTGTTTTGTAAGAAGACATACTAAATATTTAGAATCTGTAACAAAAACTAATGTTATGGTGTCCCTTGACTCAGAAACACCTGATCTTCACAAGGGTACCTGATGAGGGGATGGGCCAAAAACACTTGTGGTCCTGTTTTTTTTGCTGCAAGCTGTCATCAGGTCATGGCCCTCAGGGTTGCCCCCCCAAAGGGAATTACTGGAACAGAATGGCCACAATGTGAACATGGTACACAGAATTGTAGTCAGGTCCAAGCAGAGGTTGTGGGCAAGTGGCAGGCAAAAGAGTAGTCAAGTCAGTCCAGGTCAGCAACAAGAAACGTAAGGATGTGTAATAGCTTTTTTTGCACAAAGGATTACTGGTGATTGGACACAGAAGTAGCCACTTCTAAGGCTGGTGCATAGATACCTTTTTGGTCAGAAGACATGCCCCGTATCCTTTCAGGGAATTCTGGAAGTCCTAGCAGGGATTCTATAAGTATAAAGTTGTTTATGTAAGTACCACTGAAAGTTGTGGCAGAGTCTCTGAAAGATGGAGTTCTGGCAGGGAATCTGTGAGTACTGTAACAACCTAACCAGTTTCTGACAATTGTACCATTTTAGGTATTATGTACCATCACTTCAGTTCCTCACTTTGTGGTATGAAAAATGAAGGAGCAGCAAACAGCTGTCAGTCCAGGTTTGTAAATGCAGAAATCATGGGGGGGGGGGGGGGTAATACACTTAATCCTGCAGCTCCTTGAAATCAAGGATGATCTAGCACAGTGTTTCTTAACTCCAATCCTCAAGGTGCGCCAACAGATCATGTTTTAAGGATTTCCCTCAGATGAAACGGCTATGGTAATTACTAAGGCAGTGAAACTGGTCAAAGCCCCTGTACAAAAAAAGCCTGAAAACATGACCTGTTGGGGTGTCTTAAGGACTGGAGTTGAGAAACACTGATTTAGCAGTACCATAATAAACCAAGAAGAAGGTTGCAGGTCTGTTGTAGTAAAAGTAGTTTTAATTAACACAACAGTATAAAATCACTTACATCAAAGTTAATTGTGAAGCAGTTATAACAAGACAAGCAGCCAGTGATGTAACTCTCAGCTGCAGCATTGAGCAATAAGTCAGTAAGGTTATGGAAGTATTGACCAAGCAAGAAAACATATTTTGGGACTTCACAAACTAATCCTGCATGCCAGTTAGATTAAAGGCAGCCCCCATGCCCTTCTAGCTTAAGAAAGGGGGCAAATCCCGGAAATATGTTGCTTTGCATGGCCAACATTCCCATAGTCTTACTGAACAGGAAATTGGAGCCCCTGTGGATATTGATTGTTTACACCTTTTAAGTTAATTATGAAAGGAACATACAGTCCCAGCTAAATTGTTTCACCTCTGTTCATTGTTGCTGATGATCTTTGCATTATTCTATAGTGTGTATAGTGTAATGTTATTGTGTTAAAAAAAAAAAACAATTTTTACTATACCAGACCTGTGTTATTTTTTTGTTGTATCTCACTTTGTGGTATACATCTCATTTTTACTTATATGGGGATGCGCCAATAAAATCCCAGAAATCTTAGATCAGGGGACCAAGGAATCAACCACACAAGAACCTATATCTCAAAAATGAATGTTACTTCCAAGAACATAATTTGAACCTAAACTGCTTGGGCCATTTTTCTATTGGAAAAAAAAATGATTTCCATTGATCAAATGTGTTATTGTTCATTAGGTGAGCAGTATTAATTATCTTAATTTCTACCACCAGTGGAGAGCAATCAACAGAAAATATATTTAAAAGTCTTGATGTAAGCTCCCAGGGATTCATTCTAATGAGAACTACAGACAGAGCACTAAATCTAGCAATGAAACAGATATAAACCATCATAAGAATACCTGTGTATGCATTTTATTTTTGGCAGCAATGATGCTATTGATCTGCACAAGATTTTGGCCTGTAATATTCCCAAAGGCCTGCTTTGATAACAAAAGTGTATGCATGTGTTTGGAGCAAGACATGCCAATGGGGCTGATCCAGAGTTAGACACACAAAAATCTTAACAGCTATTCACAAAAAGCTTTTAAACTGCGGAATAGAACATTATACTGATAATATTTTAATTCTAAAATCTAAAGAAGAAACTGCCCAACATTTTTCAACTTTGATACTTTTCTCATATTTGTGGAAACGATTGTTATGGGAGCAGACTTGGTCCAAGTATAGTGCATAGTTCCATTAGCAATAGCATAGTTTTGGCTTAACTCTTTTACTGCCAGGGTATAAGGGTTTAATTAGAAGAATAAAAAAATATTGTGTTGCGCTATAATTAGAAAGTGCATACGATCATTGTAATAGTCATACAATCCAGTGAAAAAGAGAAAAAAATATGTGATTTAAAACATATGTGCAAGTAATAGAAAAAGCCATAAACAATCCATAAAGTCCAGGAAATAAAGTGCTTCAGTACAAAAAAGTTCATATAAACATTTAAGTTAAAAAAAATCCAGTGCTCCAAAAGTGAATGAAGAAGGATTCTTCACACCCAGATAGTGCACACCCCACTCAATAGCTGCTTACCAGCTCATAAAGGAGTGTCTCCTTTACCCTTTGATAACGTTCTTTCAAACAAATCGCATCGGGAGGAGCTACAGCATGTGACATGCACCTTGTTAAAATTATGTAAAAAGACTCTCGCGCCTCTAGCTTCTCCTAAAAGGGCATTTATACTTCCCCCTCTGATGCATATGATTTCCTTGGGCTAGCTTTTGCTTTTAAAGGGGAACTCCACACTCCATTTTCCAATGCTCTTGTCTCCCCCCTCTAACCCCTTGGATTTCCATGCGCTAACTTTTGCTTTTAATGGGGAACTCCACACCCATTCTCCAATGCTCTTGTCTCCCCCCTCTAATCTCCTGGATTTCCATGGGCTAACTTTTGCTTCCAAAGGGGAACGCCACACTCCATTCTCCAATGCTCTCGTCTCCTCTCTCTAATCCTTTGGATTTCCATGGGCTAACGTTTGCTTTTAAAGGGGAACTCCACACTCCATTTTCCAATGCTCTCGTCTTCCCCCTCTAACCCCTTGGATTTCCATGGGCTAGCTTTTGCTTTTAAAGGGGAACTCCACACTCCACTCCATTCTCAAAAGGCTGTGAGCTACTTTCACCAATCCAAACCACATCCTTTTTCAGAGCATACAACAGAACCAGCTAGGAAAGGGGCGAGACGAACTATCGCCCAACCCCCTCCTGAACCATACAAGGTCACATGCACTCAACATAGCTGGCTGTCTTTGGGGCATGTTGGGCTCAGCCCAATGCCAATCACAAAGCACCTTGAACCCACTAGTTTAAAGGGGCTTTCCACATTCCATAAAGCCCCCTGTCTGCAGCCCCCCACAACCCCAGTCTAGGAATGTGTGGAAGAGGCCCTTGTCCCCCTGAATGTGGGAACAAGGTAGTTGACTTTTGGGGTGTCCGAGCCTCTCCTGCCCCCAAGCATCCACCCCCCTTTCATGGGCTGGCTTGCTGTGTGTTTGGCTAGGAGTTTGTTAGTGTGTGGGGGGGCACAATTTTTTTTAAGTTTGGGGTGGCATTTTTCTACGTGGGCTTGTATGTATTGGGGGGGCAGGCTATTTTTTGTTTTGGGCTAAATTACATTTAGTAACAGAATGGAAATGTCGAATTTGCATTGAACTATAAGTGTCTATAGGTAGATTGTTTTGGACAGCGAGGAACACTCATAGGAGTGTAGACAAATGGGCTGCGCACCCCATAAAGTGCATAAGGAAACTACGACAACCCCCTATCGGGGCTTTAAAGCAGCCAATACATTTCAGCAAGGGTAGTCAAAAAAGGTTGATTTTATTAGTACAAAAATTTGTATAAAAATAGATAAATAGGTTCTGACAATTCAAGTTAGGACATGAACTGAATACAGCATAAAAATTGCAACAAACGATATTCGTGGTTAGAAGCAATACAAGGTACAATGTATTATGAAACAGCCAAGGTTTCTTCAAATGTTGAATCCTTATGACATTGCAAAAAAGCAGGGCCTGTGAATAGGAGCAATGTACAGTACAGTATACGGGACAACAAGATTAGTATATATTAATCCTGATGCGTTTCGACCCTCACTGGGTCTTCTTCAGAGGATGGGTTGTCCACTGTGGAAATGTAAACATATATCGAACACAGGATAAGACTCAATAATAGAAAACCCATGTGCATGCAGTGTAACATATTTACGTAAATTCCATAATTACCTATCACAGGTTTCCTGGCAGTATAGAGTATTTAAAGAAAAAATTTCTTTAAATACTCTATACTGCCAGGAAACCTGTGATAGGTAATTATGGAATTTACGTAAATATGTTACACTGCATGCACATGGGTTTTCTATTATTGAGTGCGAATGTTTGATCTGTCTTCAAAGTAAACATGTTGCTGGATGAGGATAAGGCAAACGTGGTAACAGAAACAAAAAACAAATAAAAAAAAGAAAAACAAGACACATGAAGAGTTGTAGCCCCATTCATGTCAATTAAGGAGAACTTTCAGGGTGCAAGTGACTCCTGTACTCATATCCAACAGGGATTATAAAGTCCAACCGGACTGGATCATAGTATGAAGTACGGTGAGGCCTTAAGTCTGGAATTAAGTTCTGTCCCTGAGAACGCAGGTGTGGGCTGACGGGTCCATAATGTCCTCTTCATCATGTGGGAGGAGTCCCCATGACTTCACAGTTGAGGTTTTGCTATTTCTTTCAATGGACAAATTCGTTGGAAGTTTCCATTTATAGAGAATATTGTTGTTTCTCAGGATCTATGTAATAGTTATGAGATTTTTATGGTTTGTATGGTTTGTATGGCTTGTATGGTTGCTTGCGAGAGATCTATGTATAGAGAGATTCCAGAATGGGGTTCTGGCAAGGAGTTGCGCTTGCGGGAGAAGTACATGAGCTGATCCTTAATGTGGAAATAATGGATCCTTGCTATCACGTCTCTCAGTACATGCTCTGGTAGATAGAACAGTTTGGGGAGGAGGTGAGCCCTATCAATCACCGATTTGTGGGGTTTCATCG
The DNA here is from genome assembly GCF_042186555.1 of Aquarana catesbeiana. Lineage (NCBI taxonomy): Eukaryota > Metazoa > Chordata > Amphibia > Anura > Ranidae > Aquarana > Aquarana catesbeiana. The sequence goes on along the minus strand of NC_133326.1, from coordinate 398,005,176 downwards.
CTGAAACTATAATTTTCTGCAAATATGGACCGTTTCTAGAATGCCTCTAAATTTTACATTATTCCGGCGGGAACAGTCCTCGATATCTGCCATTTTGATTTTCATGTTTCATTTCTTCTGCTAGATCTTCATGGGCATCTACCACCTCGTTATGTGTTATTGTGTAATCACTTAGTTTATTCTCTATGTGATCCACTCTGTCTCATATAGCTTAAATTTCCCTGTTAGTTTGTCTCATGAAGTTTGACATGTCCTGCTGTAATGCTCCAAGCAAGGTTATGAGCATGTCTTTGAGTGCAGAATCTAAGATGGGCTGGCCCACAGTAGAAAAGGCATCTAGCTTCTCACTGAAGCTGTCTATGTCAATGTGACTGACAGTGTCAGGGGGGGAAATAACTCACTGTGTCTCCATCGGCTGTTAATTTCATCCTTTGTTTCACTGGGCTATTAAATGTGGAAGGAGGAGAGTGTTCTCTGTTGTCATGAGCTGCTGGGTCACACTGCCTGGAGAGTTTCTTTGTGGATGCAGCCACCCTTGTTCTCCTCTGTGTAAAAGCCGCGGTGCTGGCGTCATCTTGTGAGGTCCGTGTTCCCGTCAGGCTGATGAAATTCGCGAGTCTGCGGGGCCCTTCACGATCTTTTCTTTTCCCCCTCCCCCCTTTTCCCCCTACCTTCTCTCTGACTCTGCATCAGGTGCTGGGTAACGTTTTGAGACACCTATAGTCGCTGTGTGTCGCCCATTAGATCCTGTGGAGCCGGAACTGGTTCACATTGCGGCCATCTCCTCCGGCTGCCGGCCACGCCCCATCCCTGAAATATTTTTGATGTTATCAGTGTGTTTTGTTTGTAGGTTGTTCATTTCACTTTGATTTAATTGTCTGTGCTGCATTATTATGCAAAATCTTCCTCAAGATGTTGTGACTAATAAATGTTTAAAAGGGTGCAGTCCTTTTAACTCCTGATAATTTCCTCTGCAAAATGGTCAGACCTCAAAACCATATTCTGTTAGTGTCTCAAATTAACATACATGTGTTTTTTGCTTTCCTTGCTCTTTTCCAAGTCCTGTTTTGTTGACCAATAAAATTTGTAGCAAATTTTTATGTTTTATGTGTTTTGTTAATTTGTTTTGCAAATGCATGCTCAATCCAAGTAATGCATTTTACACTCCCCCCTAAACAATTTTCATGCAACAGATTTGCCAGCTGCAGCTTAACTAGGCTGATTGGCATGGTAAAACAAAAAAAGGAGGACGAGCCACTCACACTGCGGAGGATGAGCTGCTCACACTGTGGGGAGACATCGCAGGATCCAGGGGACAAGGTAAGTAAGCTCTTCCTGGATCCTGCGATCAGATCCCGAGTTTGGCTCGGGGTTACCGCTTTTGGTTCTGAAATTCCACCCCGAGCCAGACTCGGGAATACCACCAGGGAGGTTAAAATAGGCTTCTCTTCCTGTCACATAGCCAAACAGGAAGTGAGGGTAAAACCCTACCAATGTCTTTCTTTGGGGACAAACAGATCAATGTAACTAGTGTCTCCATTAGGCAAATTGCACATTAGCACTTTGTTGTGTACACCCCAAATTATTAGGTATTTTGGGTGTTTATTAAAGGGAAATCCACTCTGCAATACAAGTGTACCCGCTGTAAATCTGAAGGGAAGCACTGGCGATTTTATCATCCAATCATGTAGAAGCAAAGCTGTTTTTTATTTTCCTTGCATGTCCCCCTTGGATCTCCAGCAACTGCACTTCCAAGTGCACTTGTAGTGCAACAGATTTCCCAGCTGCAGCTTAACTAGTCTGATTGGCATGGTAAAACAAAAAAAGGTGTGATTTGTCTAAAAGCTACTTTCCTGGTGCCTTCATAGTAGCATATGCATGATTGTGCTTATGTTGCTATGGATAGGTACCAGGAAAGGAAAATTACAGAGAGGTAAGTATTCCATTTTGCATTTTAGCACAGTGGTTCTCAGCCTTAGTCCTCAAGTACCCACGAAAGGACATGTTTTGGGAATTTATCTTAGCTCAAATGGCTGTCCAAAATACCAAGCTATTGACTCTGATTTAAAGCACCTGTGCAAGATGAAGGAAAGCCTGCAAACATGGCCTGTTGGGGGTATTTGAAGACAGGGTTGAGAACTACTATATTAGAGCTCTGAGCTAAAATCTAGCTCAAGACAATCCTATTATAATTGTGGGTATTTGAGGGAAACTAAGTGAGTGTTAGAACCCCTGCTTGTCTTTTTTAGGTTGAGCTTTTTGTCCCTTTTCTTAACCTCCCTGGCGGTATGATTATTTCATATTTTTGATGCTGAAAGCGGTACAATTATTTTGCATGGAAATTTGGCGTTTTATATTGTAGGCCTGTAATTCTTAGGAATATCTCACTTAAATCTGTCCAAACAAGAGTCTAGTAGACATCCCAGGTATGATAAAGTTTGAAACATGAAAACATAAATTATAATATAATAAATATCTATAAATAATTATACCAAATAATAATATAATAATAATAAAAATTATTCAGTAATGTAATCAAATCAAAAACACTGAAATTTGCTCAGTTGCAGAATTGTCGCTGTCATTACTTTTTAGTGTTTGATGATGGAACCCACAAATCACTATCGCTCAATTCTGCGAGTGATTCTAATTATTATCACTGTTTTCTAGCTGGTCTAAAACCACTTTTGATGTAAAGGGACGATTTTGGTTGCTATGGACAATCTCCAGTTTCCAGGCAGAAATAACAGTTTTTATAATATAAAACTGCATTCAGGGCACTGGAGAAACCACTAGGGACAAAAGGGAGGTGAAATAATTTCATACAGTAATGTAATCTGTAAGATTACAGTATACTGTATGTATAGTGTGTGTTTCACTTTTTGAATTTGGCGCCGTTCTCCATCCCTGTGCGTCGCAATGCTCGCAGGGAACAGAGATCGGCTCTGTGATGAATCGAGCAGAGGATGACTCACACTGACATCAGGAGACATCGCAGGATCCAGGGGACAAGGTAAGTAAGCTCTTCCTGGATCCTGTGATGAGATCCTGAGTCTGGCTCGGGGTTACCGCTTTTGATTCTGAAATTCCACCCCGAGCCAGACTCGGGAATACCGCCAGGGAGGTTAAAATTGGCTTCACTTCCTGTCACATAGCCAAACAGGAAGTGAGGGTAAAACCCTACTAATGTCTTTCTTTGGGGACACACAGATCAATGTAGCTAGTGTCCCCATTAGGCAAATTGCACATTAGCACTTTGTTGTGTACACCCCAAATTATTAGGTATCTGAAGGAAAGCACTGGTGATTTTATCATCCAATCATGTAGAAGCAAAGCTGTTTTTTTTATTTTCCTTGCATGTCCCCCTTGGATCTCCAGCAACTGCACTTCCAAGTGCACTTGTAGTGTGAATTTACCTTTAGTAAATAAACCCCAAAGTCCAAGATACCTAAAAATTTGGGGTGTACACAGCAAAACGCTAGAGTGCAATTTACCTAATGGGGAAACTATTTAGACTGACCCGTGTGTCCCCAAGGAAAGACATTGGTAGGGTTTACTCTCACTTCCTGTTTAGCTATGTGACAGGAAGTGAATAAATTTGAAGGAGAAACTGGCAAAACATGGGAGGTGTCTTCACCTTGTCAGGGGTCCAGACATCCCCAAAAACTGACAAGACTTCTAATCCCTCTGCACACTATCCCCCAGCAAAAATAAGAAAGGATTTCATTTATTTTAACTTTGCAAAGACACATTCCTAAGTTCAACTATGATGCATGTCGATGGCCCATTTAGACCTTGTTTAATAGAAAACACCAGTTGCCTTTCACTATAAACATTTGTTAGTCCAGTTCTAGAAATCTGCATCTACTTTATGATTAATTTCCATAAAAATTGTGTTCCTGCAGCCAAATGCATCTAGATGTACGACCGCTGTGTATGTGAAATGTGCAATTGCTGTGTGCGCGGAGGTATGTACCCATGGCACATATCTGGTTCCCGGAAGCGGTGGCCAGCACACAGGAATGACATCACACCCCTCCAGGAAGTTGTTTGAACTGCTGCTAATTTCTTCCCAGCACCATGCCCCGTTCACTGTTCTCTGAGGAAGAGATGATCCTTATTTACAAATTAAGATAATTTTTTGTTTTTTTTGACATGGGGTGGTGTTTGTGTGGGTCATTTGTGTATGTCTAAATGATTTGGCCTCAAAACACACACCTACTTGCTGTGTACAGATTCACTTCCGGGCCAATGTATATTGCTTCTTGCTTCGGTGTGTGTGTATATAGAGATATATCTATATATATATATATATAGATATATCTATAGATGCAGGTTCTTGTGTCCACCAGCAGAGAGAAGTTGGGTAGATGCCACATTCCTGGAGGCATAATAATGGTCTAGCATAGGGGTCTTCAAACTACGGCCCTCCAGTTGTTCAGGAACTACAATTCCCATCATGCCTAGTCATGTCTGTGAATGTCAGAGTTTTACAATGCCTTATGGGATGTGTCGTTCCGCAACAGCTAGAGAGTCAAAGTTTGAGGATTCCTGATCACTCAAGCATGTCTTGAAAAAAAAAATGTTTTTCATGTACCTAGTATAATGCCCAAGAAATATCGTTTGGAAAATACAAGTGGGACATGGCACATCTACATTCCAAATTTGGCACTTAAGATGGTCATGCACTATGCAATCTGATTGGCCGATCTCTGTACAACTCGATATTTAGGCAAAATAGGTAATAGGAAGACACACTTGAACAATTAATTCAAATTATAGGGAATCAAACAGGCTCTTGCACTAAATCTAATTTATTTAAGATCTAAATGATTACAGTGTATGGTCACCTTTAAAGATCAAGATCTGAAAATATTAATTTATTGGGTTTAGAAACATTTCTCTGTGCTTTGTAATTAGGAATGAGCTTCGAGTTCGAGTCGAACTCATGTTCGACTCGAACATTGGCTGTTCGCAAGTTCGCCGAACAGCGAACAATTTGGGGTGTTCGCGGCAAATTCGAATGCCGCGGAACACCCTTTAAAAGTCTATGGGAGAAATCAAAAGTGCCAATTTTAAAGGCTTATATGCAAGTTATTGTCATAAAAAGTGTTTGGGGACCTGGGTCCTGCCCCAGGGGACATGGATCAATGCAAAAAAAGTTTTAAAAACTGCAGTTTTTTCAGGAGCAGTGATTTTAATAATGCTTAAAGTGAAACAATAAAAGTGTAATATCCCTTTAAATTTCATAGCTGGGGGTGTCTATAGTATGCCTGTAAAGGGGCGCATGTTTCCCGTGTTTAGAACAGTCTGACAGCAAAATGACATTTCAAAGGAAAAAAGTCATTTAAAACTACTCGCGGCTATTGCATTGCCGGTCTGACAATACACATAGAAGTTCATTGATAAAAATAGCATGGGAATTCCCCACAGGGGAACCCCGAACCAAAATTTAAAAAAAAAAATGACGTGGGAGTCCCCCTTCAGGTCTGGTATGGATATTAAGGGGAACCCCGGCCAAAATAAAAAAAAAAACGGCATGGGGTCCCCCCAAAAATCCATACCAGACCCTTATCTGAGCACGCAACCTGGCAGGCCGCAGGAAAAGAGGGGGGGATGAGAGAGCGCCCCCCCTCCTGAACCATACCAGGCCACATGCCCTCAACATTGGGAGGGTGCTTTGGGGTAGCCCCCCAAAACACCTTGTCCCCATGTTGATGAGGACAAGGGGCTCATCCCCACAACCCTGGCCGGTGGTTGTGGGGGTCTGCGGGCGGGGGGCTTATCGGAATCTGGAAGCCCCCTTTAACAAGGGGACCCCCAAATCCCGGCCCCCCCTGTGTGAAATGGTAAGGGGGTACAAAAGTACCAATACCATTTCACTAAAAAACTGTCATAAATGTTAAAAATGACAAGAGACAGTTTTTGACAATTTCTTTATTTAAATGCTTCTTCTTTCTTCTTTCTTCCATCTTCCTTCATCTTCTTCTTCTTCTGGTTCTTCTGGCTCTTCTGGTTCTTCCTCCGGCGTTCTCGTCCAGCATCTCCTCCGCGGCATCTTCTTCTCCTCGGGCCCCTACGCACCCATGGCATGGGGAGAGGCTCCCGCTCTTCTCTTCATCTTCTTCTCTTCTTCATCTTCTTCTTCTCTTCTTCATCTTCTTCTCCCGATCGCTCCGCATCCATGCTGGCATGGAGGGAGGCTCCCACTGTGTGACGCGTCTCCTCTTCTGGTGGTTCTTAAATAACGGGTGGCCCCGCCCCCCTCTGACGCACGACGGACATGACGGGACTTTTCTTGTGGCATTCCCCGTGACATCACAGGGAAGTCCCGTCAAGTCACCGTGCGTCAGAGGGGGGCGGGGGTGGCCCCGCCCCCGTTATTTAAGAACCGTCAGAAGAGGAAACGCGTCACACAGCGGGAGCCTCCCTCCATGCCAGCATGGGTGCGGATCGGCCCAGAGAAGAAAATGAAGAAGAGAAGAAGATGAAGAAGAAGATGAAGAAGAGAAGAAGATGAAGAGAAGAGTGGGAGCCTCCCCCCATGCCATGGGTGCGTAGGGGCCCGAGGAGAAGAAGATGCCGCGGAAGAGATGCTGGACGAGAACGCCGGAGGAAGAACCAGAAGAGCCAGAAGAACCAGAAGAAGAAGAAGATGAAGGAAGATGGAAGAAAGAAGAAAGAAGAAGCATTTAAATAAAGGAATTGTCAAAAACTGTCTCTTGTCATTTTTAACATTTATGACAGTTTTTTAGTGAAATGGTAGGGGTACTTTTGTACCCCCTTAGAATTTCACACAGGGGGGGCGGGATCTGGGAGTCCCCTTGTTAAAGGGGGCTTCCAGATTCTGATAAGCCCCCCACCCGCAGACCCCCACAACCACCGGCCAGGGTTGTGGGGATGAGGCCCTTGTCCTCATCAACATGGGGACAAGGTGTTTTGGGGGGCTACCCCAAAGCACCCTCCCAATGTTGAGGGCATGTGGCCTGGTACGGTTCAGGAGGGGGGGCCGCTCTCTCGTCCCCCCTCTTTTCCTGCGGCCTGCCAGGTTGCGTGCTCGGATAAGGGTCTGGTATGGATTTTTGGGGGGACCCCAGGCCGTTTTTTTTTTTTTTATTTTGGAGCGGGGTTCCCCTTAGAATCCATACCAGACCTGAAGGGTCTGGTATGGAATTTATGGGGACCCCCACGTCATTTTTTTTTTACATTTTGGCCGGGGTTCCCCTTAATATCCACACCAGACCTGAAGGGCCTGGTATGGAATTTAGGGGGATCCCCACATCATTTTTTTTTTTAATTTTGGTTCAGGGTTCCCCTGTGGGGAATTCCCATGCCATTTTTATCAATTAACTTTTATGTGTATTGTCGGACCGGCATTGCAATAGCCGCGAGTAGTTTTAAATTACTTTTTTCCTTTGAAATGTCATTTTGCTGTCAGACTGTTCTAAACACGGGAAACATGCGCCCCTTTACAGGCATATAATAGACACCCCCCCAGCTACGAAATTTAAAGGGATATTACACTTTTATTGTTTGACTTTAAGCATTATTAAAATCACTGCTCCTGAAAAAACTGCCGTTTTTAAAACTTTTTTTTGCATTGATCCATGTCCCCTGGGGCAGGACCCAGGTCCCCAAATACTTTTTGTGACAATAACTTGCATATAAGCCTTTAAAATTAGCACTTTTGATTATTCATGTTCGTGTCCCATAGACTTTAACGGTGTTCGCGTGTTCGAACGAACTTTTTTCCTGTTCGCATGTTCTGGTGCGAACCGAACAGGGGGGTGTTCGGATCATTCCTATTTGTAATGTATTGAAAGATTTGGGTAAAAAAAGAAAAAAAAAACACATTTCAAAGATATATTAGAAGTGATAGGAATGAGATTAGCATCAAAAGGGTTAATTAACTGAGAACACCTACTAATTGCCTAACAAGACACATCCAGTGAGATGAAATTAACCAATTGGGCGTGCGCTATTATCAATGAGAAAATTACAGTTACCCTAGCGCCAGTCACAGTTTACATATGCGGGTATTTATTATCACCAGGGCTTTTTTTCTCGAAGAATAGGTGTAGGAACTCCCCCCCCCCGTCTGAGTCTCTGCCCCTACCCACCTCTGACCACCGTCCCTTGATTCCACCCCCTACCCTCCTACCAGTTTTGCCCCTTTTAGAGAATACAGAACCATGTATCATTTTGTGGTGCTAAGTCATTTGTATGGAACATGTTAATGATAAAAAGAAAAGCAGTAAAATAGATCCCCTGCAGCCAGGAACAATAGAATCCCAGCAATAGATCCCCACACAACAATAGACTCCCCCAGCAACAATGGACTCCACCGCAACAACAATAGTTTCCCTGCAGCAACAGTGAACCACCCACAACAAAATATCACACCCAGTAACAAAATATCCAAGCAACATTAGACCCTCCCCCTAGCAGCAACAACAGATCTCCCAGCAGCCATCATTAATAGATCCTCCAGCAGCCAGTAAAAATAGACCTCTCCCTCAACAGTAGATCCCTTCCAGCAAAATAACCCCCCCCCCAGCAAAAATAGATTCCCCATCAGCAACAAAAGACCCTCACACAAAATCAGATCCCCACCAGTGACAATAGATCCCCCAGCAGCCAACATCAATAGACCCTCCAGCACACCCCACACCCCATGCTATTACATACATTCAGTGATAGCGGTGCCGGAACCGCGTTCCCCACGTTCCCGCTGAAAAAAGCCCTGTTTATCGCTATTTCCGCTTCAATGTGCACCAGTTTGCACGTTCCAGTAATGACTTTTCCAGCACACCAATTAATGTATGAACTGGTGCAGTGCCTTCTTCTTAGTAAATCACCCCCATTGTGTCTGTGTGCATTAAAATGGTTGTAAACCCTTACATCTACCCAGTGAAAGGACTATAATCAGGAGATACACAAAGATGAAATAAATCTTCCAACATAGGTTGTACCTGTTTATCTTCTCTACATCCGCTCATAGTTCTGAATGCATATGATTGTCTGAGAGTTCAGAAAAAAAGGTGTCAGAGATCTGAAGTTACACTCTGCAGAGCTCAACTGATACCAATCCTCTATCTGCTGACTTTGCCAGACCCATATACACTATACCTACCTCTTGTGTGGTCAGATTTATAGATGAATTCACCAAAGCATGTAGTTCAAGGGCCTGTCCGAATACTTTCAAATGCTACTGTTTAAAGTTTTGTTCTCCTATTATCTTGATAGGTAATTGCAGAATGTAAAATTGTGCTTCAATTTGTACAGTGTGTATTTATATTTTTGTATTATGACACTTCTTACCTGTCCAGTCGGCTGCCAATAGCGTAAGTAAGGAGGGCCTGGCCAAAGTAATACGCATTATGTATGCATTCAGCTCTCAATGAAGTGGAGAGGGTTATCTGTCCAAAACACCCCCCCTAAAAAATTTTACAATGGGACATCAGAGGGGATGAGTAATCTGATAAGTGGACCTTATATTTTTGTCTTTAAATACTCCTTAACCACTTCAGCCCCGGGAAGAATTTACCCCCTTCCTGACCAGCGCACTTTTTGCGATTCGGCACTGCGTTGCTTTAACTGAGAATTGTGCGGTCTTGCGACATGGCTCCCAAACAAAATTGACGTCCTTTTTTTCCCACAAATAGAGCTTTCTTTTGGTGGTATTTGATCACCTCTGCGATTTTTATTTTTTGTGCTATAAACAAAAAAATAGTGACAATTTTGAAAAAAACGCATTTTTTTTAACTTTTTGTTATAATAAATATCCCCAAAAAATAATTAAAAAAAATTTTTTTTTCCTCAGTTTAGGCCGATACGTATTCTTCTACATATTTTTGGTAAAAAAAAAAAAATAAGCGTTTATTGATTGGTTTGCGCAAAAGTTATAGCGTTTACAAAATAGGGGATAGTTTTATGGCATTTTTATTAATAATTTTTTTTTTTACTAGTAATGGCGGGGATCAGCAATTTTTATTGTGACTGCTACATTATGGTGGACACATTGGACATTTTTGACACATATTTGGGACCATTGTCATTTATACAGCAATCAGTGCTATAAAAATGCACTGATTCCTGTGTAAATGACAATGGCAGTGAAGGGATTAACCACTAGGGGGCGGGGAGGGGTTAAGTCAGTACTAGGGAGTGTTTTCTAACTGTAGCGGGGATGGGCTAGCTGTGACACGTCCCTGATCTCTGCTCCCGATGACAGAGAGCAGAGATCAGTGACATTGTCACTAGGCAGAACGGGGAGATGCTTGTTTACATCAGCATCTCCCCGTTTGTCCTCTCCATGAGGCGATCGCGGGTATGCCCGCGGCAATCGAGTCCGCGGGACTGGCGACCCGACTCATGGAGCTCCCAGCCAGCACGCGCGCGCACCACCGGCGGCGCGCACGCGCAATGGCACGGCGGGAATTCAATGGGATTTACAGGTACGCCCATTTGCCCAGCCGTGCCATTCTGCCAACGTACATCGGCCTGCACCGGTCGGGAAGTGGTTAAAATAAATGTTATACTGATGTTGGCCAAGCATGTTTGTGTCTAATCTGCTTGTAATGTTATGTGCAAAAGTGCTAATTTTTTGTTTTCTTGTTTAACTCCACAGTTTCCTTCAACGCCACGGGAATGGCAGACTGTGGCTTCCCAATTTGCCCGGCGGTGGAACTTTCCCAACTGCAGAGGGGCAATTGATGGGAAATATGTCCACATCATGCCACCCCCCAACTCGGGGTCATTCTATTACAACTATAAGGGGTTTAATAGTATAGTGATGTTGGCGGTGGTGTCGGTGACATACGAGTTTTTGTATGTGAACGTGGGGAAGAATGGCTGGATGTCAGATGGTGGAGTCATCACCCAGACCGAGTTCTACAGATGGCTCCAGAGTGGTGGCTTGGGATTGACACCTGCAGAAGACAATGTGGCTGGTCTACAATCCGTCTTTGTCACTGATTAAGTGTTTGGGCTTGGTGAACACCTGATGCGGCCATTCACCATGAGGACCCTCACCCGGACCAGAGGGTTTTTAAGTACTGGCTGGCCAGAGCCAGAAGAGTGGCGGAGAATTCTTTTGGCATAATGGCCAGCCGATTCCGCCTATTCCTGACTCCAATATAAACTCGAAATATAAACTAAACTATATAGTACTTGCAAACATAATTTATTTTATACATGAGGTAACAATCTCTTCTTCAGCTAACTACAGGCATACCCCACTTTTAAGTACACAATGGGGTTTATTTACTAAAGCTGGAAAGTGCAAAATCAGGCTCGCTTCTGCATAGAAACCAATGAGCTTCTAACCCCAGCTTGTACAATTAAGCTTTGGTAATAAAACCTGGAAGCTTATTGATTTCTTTGCAGAAGTGAGCCTGATTTTGCACTTTCCAGCTTTAGTAAATAAACTCCATTGTGTACTTAAAAGTGGGGTATGCCTGTATTATTTTGTGGGTCTGCTACACACACCTTGTTTTTGTTGTTAATGTATGTAATGCATTAATAACAAAAAAAAAACACATCATTTTCAGCACCATGAATTAATTGTTTTAAATCCCGAAAATGGCCAGAATGGGGCAAATTTTAGAGCACTGGGGGGGTTATTTACTAAAGGCAAATCCACTTTGCACTACAAGTTGAAACTTGAAAGTGCACTGAAACTGTACTGAAAGTGCACTTGTAGTGCAAAGTGGAATTGCCTTTAGTAAATAACCCCCGTTGTCACTGTAAAGACCAACTTACTCCAAAAACTGGTATTGAGCATTGAAAGAAGAAGCCACACATTGTTGAGTAGAAAACATTTTACTCAAAGCACATTCACATGTGCGTTAGAAAAGGGTTTTTGAACAAGCCAACATATTTGTTGCATAACATTTTTATGTTTGACAGTACAAATAGCCTTTTTTGGGTTAAACAGGCATGTTTAAAACCATAAAACATACAGAACTCAGGACCTTACAAAGTTCAACTTTGACAAAGTGAAGGCAATATCAGACATTAGTATGTCCAAACTGTGTTGATCTTACCTTCATCAGATGGGGTAATGTCACCCCTGTGAAAGGCAAATTTTGAAGATGCACACAAATTGGGAGTCAAAATGGGGACTTCCCTCCTGATCCCATGCCTAATGTCAACATATGCTAGCTCCCATCATGGGGGATCAATAGAAGTGTTTAGGGGGTGCAACCCCTTCCTTTCATCTACTTTAGTTGCGAGGAAGGGGTTGCAGCCACAAAACGTGTACATTGATATCCCATGATGGCAGATAGCACACACTGTGTACATCTTCAAATTTCGGCTATCAAAATATTTTAAAAATGTTAGAAAAATAACAAATATTACAACAAAATTTAATAATTTTGGGGCGTTTTAGATTCTGCCTAAAACATCAATGATGTTTTTGAGTCTTTTTTCAACAACATTGATGTCTTCCTTGATTTTCTGTAATTCATGATTGCACACCATTATCTCCCCAATGAAGACTTGTGCACTTGCACTTATGAAATGAGGTTCTTCTTCCACAACATCCACATCACCTAAAATAAAAAAACACACCATGTATTATAAATATGCAGGCATCCATCTATTCATCTGAAGCAGTGGTCTCAGACACTGACCTGTGGTCACTATTTCACCCACTTCATAAACCTCTCCTTCCTCTACATCCTCAGATTGTGGTGTGCTGAGTTCCCCTTCTTTAGGAGGTTGGGGGTTCCTGGTGCCCTCATATGTCCCGAGTCTTTTCTCCCCTATATGAATAAAAAAAAGGTATACTTAGCACACAGATATTTGTGGCCAGAAATATGAATATGAAACAGTTCTTTAAGTGTCCTACAATTGTCTGTTTTGGCAGAGTTCCAAGCTGAAGACATGATTTTTTTTCCTTTCTAAAGCTGTAATACTTACCTGTTTTGTGCAAGTTTCCCACATGGAGGCACCCCTAGTATCCACTGGAGCACCTGTGTGGGACACCCTAAAAATTTTGTTTTGGTGTCCCACACTAATGTTCCTGCGTCCAGCTGTGTAAACAGCTGCTGAGTGTCCTCTCCTTACACTGAATCAAGTTTGCATTTCATTCTAGTTACAAACCCATCTAGACAACAAACTTCTTTTAATACAAATAGGCATGAACAAATGTAGTTAACCTGCATCTGCCAAAAACATTGTATTAGTGATCTAACAAATGATGTGTACTATGGAAGATCTAACGAATGATGTTTACAACAAACAATTACTGTGCCCACCTGAAACTTGCCATTTTAAACTGTACAACAGTAAAGAAAAGGACATGTACCAGCACAAAAGTAATAATAATAATAGGAACACACGACAAAATACCTCCTTTTTTGCAGCACTCTTGATTCTTCTGTATTGATTGTGCTCCCTCAATTTGAAGTCTGACCATTGTTTTCTCAGTTGATCCTTGGATCGCCGTACTCCAAAATTCTTCTGCAGACTTTTCCCATGATCTTGGCCTTTCTGACATTTGGGTTTGGGTAAGGTCCATGCTTCCCATCATAGTCGGCCCTCTTCAAGATGTCCACCATCTACACCATCTCACCAAAGGACATATTTGAGGCCTTAAATCTCCTCTGGGATCGGGACGTTTGTGGCTCCCGGCTTTCGTCGTTCTACTCGTTGCTGCTGTCTGCATGCACTTGCTCTTTCTCTGCCATGTGCTCTCCCACTGCACTGAAAGAGAAGGGGCGGGGAATGTACTAGAAAGAAAGTTAGGGGCAGGCGGAGTTTCACGCATGCACAGTGTATATAAAGCGTAACACGCGTGCGTCGTATGTACAATCTGTGAGCGGAGGATGGAGTAGCGTAAGCACCAATCACGTTAACTAAGGTACAATTTTAACTTGGGGCATCAGTGGCCTATACTGCTTATAGATTGAAGCCTATATTGGGACAAGATTATGAGAGTTTAGCCTGTCTATGGCAGGTTAAACACCCTTTTTATTATAATAAAACAAAGAGGAAGGCAGTGATGGATCTATTGCTGGAAGTGGTGAACCCGGTGATTCCCACGGCAACCATCCCCTATTTGAAGTGCAAAATTGGAGGCCTGAGGAGCACATATAATAGGGAGTGCAAAAAGGTCCAGGATTCTTTGAGATCCGGAGCAGCAGCAGATGACGTTTATGTCCCCAGGCTCTGGTACTATGACAGACTGCGTTTTTTGTCAGACCAGAGTGAAATCAAGCCATCGCTCTCAACCCTTCCTTCCACTCTTCCTTCCACTCTTCCTTCCACATCAGATGAGGCTTCTGAAGTCCAACCTGGGCCTTCCACCCAGGAAGAAGATGTGGAGGAGCCCAGCTTGAGCCAGGTATAGCATTGTTCAACATATTTCTGGTCAAAAAATTAATGATGTTAACTAGATGCTATTATTGATCACTAAGTGGTTTACATATCAATAGACAATAGTAGCCAAAAATTATTGGGACAAGAATGAAAAATGCTGGGGTCAGAATGATAGTCTTCTATTTGTTAACATTCAATTTGCAACAGTCATGAGCTCAAAATTGTGTGTGGTTGATGACCAAAAAATTAAAACCCGTTGATGACCAAAAGATTCCCATTTTCATACAAAGGAAAGTCTCAGCCAGGAGGAGGCCGTGGAAAGTCTCAGCCAGGAGGAGGCTGTAGAAAGTCTCAGCCAGGAGGAGGCGGGGGTAAGTGGCAGCCAGGAGGTGGCCATGCCCAGTAGCCTGACCGAATCCCAGGTTCCTCCCCTCCGTCTTCCAACAAAAAGTACCAGGAAGGGGAGGAACGTGGAAGAGTCAGTGCTTTCTTTGATTCAGGAGGCTATTGCGACCCTCAGAACCACCCCCAATATTCAAGAGGCCTATGCCTGCATGGCTGCCAGCAAGATGCAGGAAATGGATTTGGGCCAACACCTCATTTGTGAAGAAGTGATCTATCAGGCCCTAAATAAGGGGTTGAGGGGCGAACTCACAAGCAAAAGTCATGTTTGTGAGTTCGACCATCCTCTTCCTCCTCCACCTCCTGCCACAACTCTGAAACACCAGAGCAACAGCCCGGAAGCAAGCATGGAAGCAAGTGTGTAAGGAAGACAAGAGTGATGGCCTGGGGGGCGTGTCCAAGATGGCGACCGGAGCGGACATGCAGTGAGATAGCTCCGCTCGCTTCCCGGTTTAAAGTCCTGTTTCCCTGCAGACTGCTGGCTCTGAACGCCCCTGAAAAGCTGCAAGGTAGGACACAGGGGAAGAGATTTATTTCCACCCCACGAACCCCACAGCGGTCCCCTGGGTCCCGCTGCAGCATCGCCTGTCTGTAGGCCGGAACTCCTACTACACTAAAGTCCGCGGTCTAAACGCGGCCCTCACAGCTGCAATTAGGAGTGGAGGGAGGTATGACCAAGGGGAAGGGACCTGTATCAGCCCGCAAGCCTCAAAAAGGTGCCCCGAGTACCCCCGCACGGACCCCACGCCCCCCTAAAGGCCACAAGATGGCGGAGCAGCCTGCAGACATGGAGCAGCCTCCTCCAGAAAGAGAACAGGAACAATCTAATTTTGAGGCCCTCATGCAGGCAATTACCAACTGCCAGTCAACCCTTACAGGGAAAATCGAGCAAATACAGCAAGATATCAGTCTCATACGGCGAGACATGGACACATTTAGAACCTGCCTTAATGAAGCTGAACGCCGCGTGGGAGACACAGAAGATGTGTTGCAAGACCATACAGTCTCGCTCCGCACGCTGCAGACAAAAATTAAATCCCTTGAAACCCGTGCAGAGGATGCCGAAAATAGAAATAGGAGGAACAACCTCCGTATAGTGGGTCTCCCGGAGGGGGCTGAGGGTGCTGACCCCACGTCATTCACGGAAAACCTCCTGCGTGAATTGCTACCTCAAGCGGCATTTTCAGATGTCTTTGTGGTGGAGAGGGCACATAGAATGCCTGCTGCCCGGGGGCCCCCGGGAGCTCCTCCGCGCACATTCATCCTGAAACTATTGAACTTTAGGGATCGAGACCTTGTCCTCCGTGAATCAAGGAAGGTTGAACAGTTGAGATATGAAGGGGCTAAATTAATGATCTTCCCGGATTTTTCAGTTGATACCCAAAAGCAACGGCGTTCATTTGATCAGGTGAAACTAAACCTACGCAACAAGAAAATAAAATATAGTATGCTGTTCCCGGCGAGGCTGCGGGTCCAGGATGGTGAAAGGGTGCGTTTCTTTACTTCCCCAGAAGAAGCGTCGCAATGGCTGGAAACCATTCAGAGACACTGATGAGCTGCTTCAGGTACAAATTAAGCACGTGCGGCCAGAGAAGATATGAGACAGAGCATCTCTAATGCTCGTTTTCTGCAGAGCAATCCCTCTGATTATATGTACCTAAAGGTTTAAAGAAGAAAACAGGTTCAAGTTATGTGCCCCCGGAGGACTGTGTTTATGTCCCCGGGTGAAGTTGATTCTTTTATTCTGCAGGGAACGTTTATCCTTCATCTGCAAGGGGAGACTTACTGTGTGTACTGTAACGCTCGGACCCCTTCTTGTTCATCTCCCCAAGTGGCAATTGCCATAAAGGTTTCTGGGAATGAAGCACGCCGAAGTTTGGGGGGTGGTGCGGGGTGGGGGAGGGGGGGATGGATGGGGAGCACAAGTTTTTGCTCCAAGTTGGGACTTTTGATATTTTTTCCTTTTTTTTTCTTTTTTTGCTGCTACATATGCTTAACATGCTGTGCTGATGTATATTGTATTGAAGAACAGGGCTGTTTTGATCTCTGTCCACCGGATGGCATGAGAGGTCTGCTGTCTGATTCTCAGGGTAATGGATGTAGGCCATTTTTGCTCTCTTTTCTCCTGCTCAAATTTAAAATGGCCCCGAGAGGGGTTGGTTGCCAGCCTGGTTTCCTATTTTTAACAGCGAATCAATGCCACCACTGACACTGCTGTCGTGGAATGTTAGAGGGTTGAATTCCAAAATTAAGAGATCTTTGGTTTTTAATTTCCTGAAAAAATATAACCCGCATATATGTGTGTTTCAGGAGACTCACCTGGTGGGGAGCAGGACGCTGGCACTATGGAGACCGTGGGTCGGTGCATATTATCACTCGACTTATTCCTCGTACTCCCGGGGTGTCAGTGTCTTGGTCCACAAGTCGGTGGGGTTTACACTGTTGGATCTTCATTTGGATCCAGATGGAAGATATGTGGCCATTCATGCAATGTGCGACAGGATAGAATTACTCATAGTAGGTGTATATATCCCCCCCCCAGCCACGATGGAGATCCTTAAGAAAATTACCCCAATAATAGCTCAGTACCCTTCGGCTGGGGTACTTATGGCCGGAGATTTTAACATGACCCCAGACCCAGACATGGATAGATTGGGTGTGGGACCATCAGGGGTGACCCCCTTATCACAATGGGCTGACAATTATGGATTTACGGATATCTGGAGATTGAGGCATCCGGGGGAGAGACAGTACACATGTCACTCTGCGGCGCATGCATCCTTCTCTAGAATCGATTTGATGTACTCCTCTGACTCTCTGCTCCCCAGAATACTTGAGGCGGATATTCTGCCATGAGGTATTTCAGACCACGCTCCCCTCCTATTAAAAATGCAAACAGACTCTCCTATGGGAAATGCCCTTTGGCGACTCTTGGGGCTCTGGATTGGGGATGAGAGGGTGGTCCCCCTGGTGGAGGGCGAGTTGGGGGTCTATTGGACGCTCAATGAGGGCACGGTTTCTCCACCTACGCTTTGGGATGCCTTTAAGGCGTACACTAGGGGACAATACAAAATGGCAATTGGGAGGGTCAGGAAGGATACACGGTTGGCATTAGAGGAAGCTGAGAGAAAGGCACTCCTTTTGGAAAACGAGTATATACACACTAGAGACGTATTAATATATGATGCTATGCAGTCTTTACATAGAGAAATCTCTCTTTTGCGGATTGAGACCACTAAGAAACAACTGCTGGCTCAGTCGCAAAGGATTTTCGAACAGGGAGAGAAGACAGGTAGAATGTTAGCTTGGCTGGCCAAGGAACGTTCCTCTTCCCTACACATAGCCCATATCAAAGATGAAAAGGGTGTGATTCACTATGATCCCAAGGCCATAAATGGGCAATTTACGCAATATTATCAACAGCTATATACCTCTAAGGTCACCTCTACTGAGGAAGATATGTGTGAATTCTTGGATCAGATTGATTTCCCCCAATTAACTACAGAGGCAAGAAACACATTAGAAGAACCAATTACTCTTAAAGAGGTCCAGACAGCAGTGGCATCTCTTCAGTCAGCAAAAACTCCAGGCCCTGACGTCCTGCCTGCAGAATTTTATAAGATAAACAATGAACTCCTCCTCCCTATATTTCACAGACTGCTCCTCACAATGCTAAAAGAAGGTTCCCTCCCTCCTTCAATGTCAGAGGCTGTAATTGTAGTTATAGCTAAACCCAACAAAGATCCCACGTCGTGTTCATCGTATCGTCCCATCTCACTTCTAAATGTAGATGCCAAAATAACTACCAAAATCCTAGCAAATAGACTTAATTCGGTCATCCTATCTATTATAAATGGCGACCAGACGGGCTTTATGCCAGGTAAAGGCACGGACATAAATTTATGTAGATTATACACTAATATTTCCCACGCAGAGAGGTCCCAATCCTTGGGAGTGGTGGCCTCTCTGGACGCCGAGAAGGCCTTCGACTCGGTAGAGTGGAGGTTCTTGTGGCAAGTACTACAACGCTTCAATTTTGGCCCCCGGTTCATCTCATGGATAAAATTACTTTATACGAATCCCACAGCAAGAGTCCGAACGAATGGATTGCTTTCTCCCCCTTTTTCTTTGGAGAGAGGGACCAGACAGGGGTGTCCGTTGTCCCCGGGTCTGTTCGCTCTAGCCATTGAGCCTCTGGCTATTCTGCTCATAATGTCCCCGGAGGTTGGGGGAATAAAGGTTGGTCCGCTGAATGAGAGGCTTTCATTGTATGCTGATGATGCATTGCTGTACCTTCCGGATGCGTCAACATCGCTGACAGCAGCCCTCAAAGTTATTAATCAATATGGATCCTTCTCAGGCATCCGGATCAACTGGGCTAAATCCATTATATTCTCATTGTCTCCGACATTGCCTGATGTGGACCCTTCAAACCCTCTAGTTTTGGTCTCTAAGTTTAAATACCTGGGGATTGAGATTCAGAGAGAGCCACACATGTACTTGATAGACAATGTATACCCAATCTTACACCAACTTACTACCCGCTGTCAGGCCTGGAGGTCCCTCCCCTTATCACCAGTAGGTAGGGGTAATCTTTTAAAAATGACGTTCCTCCCCAAATTTTTATACGTATTCCGTAACACCCCAGTCCCTATCCCCAAATCCTTCTTTGACAAACTGGATCAGATTGTTAGCTCATTTGTGTGGGGGGGCTCTGCCCCCAGAGTAGCACGAACCACCCTTCAACTCCCTTTATCGCTGGGAGGCCTGGCGCTCCCATGCTTCAAAAAATACTATTGGGCTGCAGTAGCAGTTACTGTCTGTTGGTGGTTCTCCCAACCGAAATCTAACCCCTCACTTAATCTTGAGGCAGCAATACTGGGTTCATACTCAGCTTTGAGTAATCTGGTCTTTAGAGGGGCCAAGGCACATAAGGATATGACAACTCCGATGCGAACGACAGTTGGGGTATGGGAACAGATGTCAAAGAAGATTGCAGGACCCAACACTATCTCTCCTTACACACCGCTGTGGGGCAACCCTAAATTAAAACATCTCCAAACAGTCCCAGATCCAGCCCTGTGGGCAAGTTATGGAATTAAAATAATGCAACAAGTGTGGTCTGGGGAGGGAGTTCTCCCGTATGACACTCTAAAAAATGACTTCCAGCTTCCCTCCAAAATGCTCTTTCGCTATCTGCAATTGCGCCATGCGATACAGGCCCAGTACCCAGGTGGGGTTGCTTTGCAGTCACACGGGGTAGAGAAGCTTCTCATTTCTAAACATTTGGATCGAATTTTATCCTCCCTATACAATCAAATTCTGACCGAGGAGCAGACTGGAGAAATGGGACTGTACGACAAATGGAAGAGGGATGTTCCAGAACTGGCTCCAGATGATTGGGAGGAAGGTCTGCAGCAATATATCCCCCTTATGATATCGGCAAGGGATAGATTTATCCAGCTCAAATTTATCCACAGAGTGTACTACACACCACAGAGATTAGCTAGAATATACCCGACACAAACGGACAGATGTCCGAAATGTACGAGGGAGCTGGGTACCTTTATCCATGTAGTCTGGGAATGCCCGCTTATACAAAAATTCTGGACAGAGGTGGTTGAAGTGATTAATACAGTAGGTAATCTAAATATACAAAGAAGCCCGATTATTCTATTGCTCGGGGTGTGTGACAATATTATACCTAGTATGCACAAAAGATTGTTTGTATTCTACGCCTCATTCTATGCCAGGAAGGCTATTCTCCTCAGGTGGAAACAACCCGACCCCCCCACGGTAGCCCAATGGAAGGATATGATAAATTCCATTTTACCGCTTTATAAAATCACGTATATCAACCGTAAATGCCCCAAAAAGTTCTCCAAGATTTGGGGAGCCTGGACCAAACAGTAGTAATGCTCATTAATGATCCGTCAAACACAGGTTGTTGGTCTCTCTGGTGCCCTCCCCCCCTCCCGCCTTTGGCCTCTTTCCCCCCCCCTCTCCTCCTGACCCCTCCTCTTTCCGCTTCCCCTTCCTCTTTTCCTTTTCCCTCTCCCCCCCCCCCCATTGGAAGACCTGTCAAAATTTACTGAGGGAATACCCTGGCAATTAGATAACATAAAGACTGCCTGAAAAAGTTTACAATGATGTAGAGGTAAACATGGATAATTCAGTATGATTGATGATGCACAAATCCTTCCCTCCGGATAGGAGGGTATACAAAGCAATAATGGCAACGTAAGCATTAACAAAATGATTTCAGATTGTATGAGTAGGAAATATGCACTTATTTTAATGTACATATCTGGAAAAATGTAGCAACATTATGTTCTTTGTAAATATGTTTGTATGTTGAATCATCTCCGATAGGAGACAAATAAAAACTTTTCTGTTAAAAAAAAAAAAAAAAGAGTGATGGCCTGGGGTCAGTCTGGTCTGACAAAAGACGCAGGCTGTTGTAAGACCACAGCCTGGGGACATGTATGTCATCTGCTGCTGCTCCTGATCTCTCGGAGTCCTGGACCGGATTGTGCTCCCTATTAAATGGACTCCTCAGGCTACCAATTTTGCCTGTCAAATAATTGATGTGTGCCCTGGGGTACAAAGGCTTCGCCAATTTCACCAGTTTATCCAGCCTTGCTTTCCTCTTTATTTTGTTATGACCCCTAATAAATGTCTATTTTTTATCACAAATACTTGGCTATGTGTTTTAGCTCAAAAAGGACAGTTTGTTTGTGAGTAGGCAGGTACATTTCAAAAATACAATGTCAAATTAACAAGGGACACCCACACCAATCAATCTCCTTGAGATTAAAAAACACAATATAATAATAGTGTTGTGGTAACTTGACACACAAAACGAAAAAAAATATATAATCGAGATCACTAGAAAAAAAAAAAAAAAAACATGAGATCTTGATGAAAAAAAAAATAAAGATTATTCAGTTATCGGCGAGATTTGACACCTGGGAGCCCCGTCGTGGAAGCCAGCACCGAGCTGGCTCACTCATCGGGAAAAGAGAGCTTTATCCTTTCCAGATGAGCGACAAGCGTTGCTGACAGGTGTCTGGTATGAATCTTGAGGGGGAACGCCGCGCCAAATTTTAAATAAAATACCGGCATGGGTTCCCCTCCAGGGGCATACCAGCCCTTAGGTCTCGTATGGATTTTAAGGGGAACCACCTACGCTGAAGAAATGGCATGGGGGTCCCCCCAAAATCCATACCAGACCCTTATGCGAGCATGCAGCCCGGCCGGTCAGGAAAGGAGTGAGTGCCCCCCCTCCTGAACCATACCAGGCCACATGCCCTCAACATGGTGGGTGGGCACTTTGGGGCAGGGGGGCACCCTGCGGCCCCCACCCCAAAGCACCTTGTCCCCATGTTGATGAGGACAAGGGCCTCTTCCCGACAACCCTGGCCATTGGTTGTCGGGGTCTGTGGGTGGAGGGCTTATCAGAATCCAGGATCCCCCTTTAATAAGGGGGCCCCCAGATCCAGGCCCCCCACCCTATGTGAATGAGTATGGGGTACATCGTACCCCTACCCATTCACCTGGGGGAAAAAACATCAATAAAAAAACACACTAGACAGGTTTTTAAAGTAATTTATTAGGCAGCTCCAGGGGTCTTCTTGTGACTTTGGGGGTCTTCTTCCGACTTCTCCGCTCTCTCCGGCCTCTTCTCCCGCTCTCCGGCCTCTTCTCCCAGTGTCCGGTTCTTCTCCCGCTCTCCGGTTCTTCTGTCGAGCTCCTCCGCTATCTTCTGCTCTTTTGCCGCTCTTTTGCTAGCAGTGGCCCAGTCTTCTTCATCGTCTTGTTCCCTCTTCTCTTCTTCCGATGTTGACACGACGCTCTCTCCCACTGTAATGCTGTGTGCGAGGTGCACAACGACTTATATAGGCATGGGGCGTGGTCACCGGGTGATGTCACCTGGTGACCCCACCCCCTTATGATGTCACAGTCCCAGGGCATGTCATGAGAACCAACGCGATGGGATCGCACTGGTAACACATTCTCGCGATCAGGTACTGTATCCCCATTCCGACCGCTAGTTCAGAGCATGCATGGAATTTTGTGCATCGGAATTGTCTACACACGCTCGGAAGTTACAACGGATTTTGTTGTCGGAAAATTTAAGATCCAGTTCTCAAATTTTTGTTGTCGGAAATTTATGTTGTCGGAACAAGAAATGTCCAAAGGAGCCTACATACGGTCGGAATTTCCGACAACAAGCTCACATCGAACATTTGTTGTCGGAAAATCCGATCATGTGTAAGCGGCATTAGATTTATTTAGGCTTTTATTTATTGATGTGTTACTTAATTAACCATTTAAACTATTTGTCTGCCTAAAACTACTCATACACTGCTGTGCAATTTCACTGTAGATTGAACAGCATTGTCACCCTTTTAAAAGAAGTGGAATATAAATGACTCTACTTGCAGGATAAAGAGGGAATTAAACTATATTGCGGGAAGGGGTATGGGTCTCAGAAAAACAAAAACTGCTGTGTTAAGGGTAGGGAAATATTGCATTTATTACTGCATGTAATTTTCATTTTACCCAAAGTCACACTTCAAGGAATAATATATATAGGGATAGAAAATATCTGAACTTAAGAGCAGTATTGACTATTCATATTTATGTATACAGTAGCTATGGAGCATTTTTCTGCATCATTTCCCGTTTTGCTGATCTATAGAATACACAGTCATTTTATAATTGCAAAAACTGTTCTACATTCCTCTGCAAACTTCAACACTAAACTAATCCTCTGCAAACTTAAACATCAGCCTAATTATGAAACACAAACCATACAGTGAAATATCTCAAGTAAATTAAATGCTTTCACAAATTAAATGTGTGCCAATATTTTCAAAGTTATTTTGTGCACAAATTAGCCATAACTTCTTAGATGTAAGACATGTTATTTCATTTATTAGACAATGCTCCAGAGAAATACAAGGTGGGAAAGAGGGAAATTCACTTCATCTATAAAAGCGTCTCTTTTGATTCCTCGTTTGACTAAACAAATTGAAATCTTTTTCATTAATTACGCACTCTTTTCCCTTAGCATTCTACTTCTAGATTTGTCCTTCAAAAGATTTAAAAGGCAGTCCCAAAGATAGCAGTTCTGTTTGACATATAAATAATAATGAAAAAATTGTGAGATAAATCTTTAATATAACAAGGGTACCCAGGGACTTGCCATGTGAGGTCTTTAGGATTTAGGGCAGCACTCAAATAATAACTACTTGGAAGTCAGGTCCACTGAAGTACCTCAAAGTTAATAAAGCTGTTCTTTTACCATTAAGTATTTCATCAATGGACTTTACCCTTCATTTGAGTTATCTTGAGTCCTGCAGAGGATAACTCAGCGGTTACTGTGTATATACCAGATTATTTTTTATTATACATCCCTTACTGTAAACGCCTAGTCTGTTCTTGCAGAGCTAAACTACTTTAAGGTTTTACTACAGTGTGACAAAATTTCTCACAATAGTTCATTACTGTAAACCAATTTACCTTTGGTGAGGTAGGCAACATAGTAAAATAATTTACTTATTGACATTCATTTACATTTATTGAGCAGTGCATCCTAGCCAGGGCATGTTTCACAGTTCTTTTTAACAGTGATGACCCTCTCTACAAACACCACCTCTTTCAATCTTCTGCATGTCCTCCTCCTCTAATCGTTGCTGTGGTTCAAGACTCTGGACTGTACACTGTTGAACTGAGATATGCAGTCATTATTTATTTTCAGGAACATTTTGCAACTATTGACATCTATACTACACACCTTGCAGTAGTAAATTAAAACAGTCTTGGGAACGGGTTACTGACTTACAGTGCAAAGTGGATTCAGATCAGCTTTTATTTTACCCCTTTGTCCCCAAAGGCCACCGATGTCTAGAAACCCAAGCCAAATTTAACAGGGGAGCATGTGTTGATTAACTTGACAATAATTCTGAGACTAATTTACATACCTAAATAATTTTGATACATTTTTAAGGACATGTAAAGTTTTTATTTTGTACACTGTTTAAATAAAACCCTGTTTTTCTTTTTTCTATTATAAGCTTACAAATGCATAAAATGTATTTATTTTTGTTATATGCTAATAATGTGATTTAGTAAATATGGCATTAATCATGGTACTGCAGATGAGCACCAAAGCCTGAAACTTCATCGGCCAGATGAAGGCTTTCATTTTTTTTCAGTGAAGACCCCAGCTTGCATGTCATCACTATGTTATTGCTAAAATAGTGATCACATGATTGGGAACCATTCTGATTGGTTCCCAATCCTTGGTAGAGGCCTGAGCTGTTAATTAGAAATAAAGGTTCAAAGCTATATTTTCCCTTTTGCAACCTAGCCACACCTGTGCCTTACACATTTAAATAAAGTATTGAACAGAACACATGCAGTGATATTGCTTAGTAAACCTGAGGAATATAGAATGTAAGTAGGGTCATCACATTGTAAGCTTATCAAAGGAAACATCTGCAGGATTCACTAGTTCTATACTGTATGTGAATAAAAAACATAGCTAAAGTTAGTATGTATTTGTAGGCAAATAAACATACAACTAAGCTATGAATGTAAACTCACTTTGAATTACCCACATCGAATAATGCCATGTAATATTGTTAAAAAATCTTCAGGAACTATTTTCTTGTCGTTCTTTAATTGGGACTACACACCCTAACTACAAACTGAAATATCCATTACAGCATATGTAAGTAATTGTTAGAATGGCTTTCTGAATTAAAGTGGGGGTCCACCTATCTATCGTTTTTTTTTTTTGGAGTTCATTCACAAACTTTTCTTCTCATGATTATCTACTAACATGTTCTGTGTAATAAGTCCGCCTGTGTCCGATTTCGTTGTAAAGAATAACTTATAAAATTCACTGAAGGTGGTTTCTATCTTCATTGTGGGCATTTGAAGCCCACAAGCATGTATTTCCTGGATGCGGTGAATGCTGGGAGCAGAGATGTTGTGATGACGCTGTTGCACAATGCATGCTGGGAAGCCTGAGACTAGCTCCCAGGGGACTGTGGGAGGTCTGGGAGAGGCTAGAAACACGCCTACTCCCATGGGAGGAAAACCAGGAAGTGCTAAGAAGATTAGAAAAAAAAAGGTAATTATGGCGATTTAAATTTTTTTACACAGCATGTCAGCATCTAGGCAAGGAAGAGAATGCATAGAGATAATGTTCAAAATTTGGGTGGAACCCCGCTTTAAGTAATCGGTTTAAATAAAAGGTGATGCAATTGGACCCATTTAAACAGCTTCTTAGATCAATATGTGCAATCAGCAAATAAACCAGAAACACAACTTAATAAACAATGCAAGTATCAATATTTCTCTTTAAGATTAAAAGAAACTAAAAAGAAAATGTATTTTAATTATTTTTTATTTTTAATGGTAGGGTCACCATTCCTATTGTGAAACTAATAATAAATAATCAAGAAATTCACATATGGCAAAATGTTTAGTGCAATTTTCACAAATAACAAACATTTTTAATAACTTAGCTGTAAAAAGGTCTCTTCCAGAATTTTTAAAAATTATCTCTCTAATTAACTAGCGCTCTATACACTAGTTTTATATTGTGTGTGTTTTTTTTATTTTCTTCATTTTAAAGTATGTGTTAACATATTCAACACTTTAGTAAACATACTCAACTGAATGTAGAAAAAAAATATTATCGTCCGGTCTTCTGTTTTTTTTTTTAACACCGTCACCGTAACTATGCAACTGTTATTTTCCATGACTGAAAAATGTACATACTGTAACTACTTGACCTCCAGAAGGTTTTACCCCCTTCATGACCAGGCCAATTTTTGCTTTACAGCACTACAGCACTGTACTACTTTAACTGACAATTGCATAGTAATGCAACACTGTAAGCAGATTCTATTTACACAATAAGAGCTTTCTTTTGGTGTTATTTGATTACCACTGGGTTTTTTTATTTTTTGCTATATAAACAAAAAAAAAAAGGCTGAAAGTTTGGAAAAAAGGATATTGTCTTCTTTCTGTTATAAAACATATCCATAAATTTAGGCCAAAATGTATTCTGCTACATGTCTTTTGTGTGTTTGGCATCTACAAACTATGGTGTACAGTATATATATATATATATATATATATATATATATATATATATATATATATATATATACCTTATTTATCGGCGTATAACACGCACTTTTTTCCCCTGAAAATCAGGGGAAAATCGTGGGTGCATGTTATACGCTGATCCCCCGCTGATTGTGAGCTCTTCGGCCGCTCTCAGTGGCTTCTGGCTCTTCTCGGCGGCTTTGAAAATGGCGCCGCTGTTCTCGGGCGCTTTCGGCCATTCTCGGTGGCTCTCGTCCGCCTTTGGCCATTCTCGGCGGCTCTCGCCCGCCTTCGCCCATTCTCGGCGGCTCTTGGCCACTTTCGGCAATTCTCAGCGGCTCTCGGCCGCTTTCGGTGCCCCTCGCAGTCCCGCGGGAGCCGCTGAAAGCCGAGTGCGGCCGAGAGCCGCCGAGAATGGCCGAAAGCGGCCGAGGGCCGCCGAGAATGGCCGAAGGCAGGCGGGAGCCGCCGAGAATGGCCGAAGGCGGCCGAGAACAGCGGCGCCATTTTCAAAGATGATGCAAATGACACAGGCTACAGAGTAACACTAACAAGGCTGCAATCGGGACAAGGCTGCAATGGGGGACAAGGCTGCAATGGGGGACAAGCCTGCAATGGGGGACAAGGCTGCAATGGGGACAAGGCTGCAATGGGGGACAAGGCTGTAATGGGGGACAAGGCTGCAATCAGGGACAACACTACAGATGGACACTGACAAGGCTGCAGATGGACACTGATGAGGCTGCATTGATGGGCATTTAAATGTAAGTTTTTTTCCTTAAACTTTCCTCCTAAAAGTTTTTTTCCTTAAAATTCCCTCCTAAACTGTGGGTGCGTGTTATACGCCGGCGCGTGTTATACGCCTATAAATACGGTATATATATATATATATATATATATATATATATATATATATATATATATATATATATATGTTTGCTTGAAATGATTGTAGCCATATTAGTAAAGGTAGTAGTAAATGTACAATTTGTTTTGGTCCGAATCCAAATTCGGACAAATTTTTGGTTATTCGGAGATTCGGATGTTTCAGAATCTCCTAATGAAATGGTAATGAATAATAACACATTTTGTTGAAATCTGTTAAAATGCATTTTGTAACAAATTCCAACTTTTCAGAATAATTAGAATTCGGAGTGGTTGAAAAACGATTGTCTGAATCTAATTCTGTGTGAAGAAATAGCTGGTTGTTGATGAGCCAAAACCACATGCCCTAAACATGGGGAGTTGGTGCTTTGGGGCAGGGGGCACTGCACCCCCACCCCAAAGCACCTTGTCCCCATGATGATGGGGATAAGGGCCTCTTCTGATAAGCCTGGACTGTGGTTGTCGGGGTCTTCAAGTGGGGTCTTATCGATATTGAGGAAGCTCAAGACAAGGGGGCCCCCAGACCCCGACCCCCCGCCTATGTGAATGGATATTGGGTACATTGTACCCAATACCCAGTCACCAAAAAAGTATTTAAAAGTAAGAAACACAGGAAACAGTTTTTGACAAGTCCTTTATTAAAAGAAAAAAAAATAGTGTCCCTCAATGTCCATCATGATGCCCGCCAACCCAAAAAATCGAAAAATGCCAAATGCTTTGCCTCCTAAGAGGCTACCCACCGACTGTCCTCTCTTCGCTTTGACAGCTCTTATATAGGTAAGGGGCGAGGTCACCTGGCACTGCCCCGTCTGACGTCACATTACACCACATAATGTCAGAAGGGGGTGGTATCCGTAGCCTATATAAGAACTGTCAAAGCCGAAAAGAGGGTAGATGGCAGGTACCCTCTGACAGGCGATGCGTTTTTTGACATTTTTTGGGGGGTCGGCAGTGTTGTGATGGACATCGAGGGTCACTATTTTTTTTAAAAAAGGGCTTGTCAAAAACAGTTTTCTGTGTTTGTTACTTCTTGACACTTTTTTTGGTGAATGGGTATGGGTACCTGATAAGTAAGGGGCGAGGTCACCTGGTTACGTCACCCGGTCGCACTGCCCCATCTGACGTCACATTACACCACATAATGTCAGAAGGGGGTGGTATCCGTAGCCTATATAAGAACTGTCAAAGCCGAAAAGAGGGTAGATGGCAGGTACCCTCTGACAGGCAATGCGTTTTTTGACATTTTTTGGGGGGTCGGCAGTGTTGTGATGGACATCGAGGGTCACTATTTTTTTTAAAAAAGGGCTTGTCAAAAACAGTTTTCTGTGTTTGTTACTTCTTGACACTTTTTTTGGTGAATGGGTATGGGTACCTGATACCAATTCACATAGGTGGGGGTGGGATCTGGGGGCCCCCTTGGTAAAGGGGGCTTCAAGATTCTGATAAGCCCCCCACAGACCCCAACAACCAGGGTTGTCGGGAAGAGGCCCTTGTTCCCATCAACATGGGGACAAGGTGCTTTGGGGTGGGGGCACAGAGCCCCCCTACCCCAAATCACCCACCCCCATGTTGAGGGCATGTGGCCTGGTATGGTTTAGGAGGGGGGAGCGCTCGCTCGTTCCCCCCTTTTCTGACCTGCTAGGCTGCATGCATGGATAAGAGTCTGGTATAGATTTTGAGGGGGACCCGATGACATTTTTTTTTCATTTTGGCATGAGTTTCCCCTTAAAATACATACCAGACCCGAAGGGCCTGGTATGGACTGGGGGGGACCCTACGCCATTTTTTTTACATTTTTCTATTGCCGGCATTCTTTATCTTTACATTCTTCTGTCAGTGGGAAAGCCTGCTGACAGAAGATGACTCATGGTTGTTAAGGACGCAGGCGGCCGGCTCCTCGGCCCGCTGCTTAACAACCAGCTATTTCTTCACACAAAATTTGAATCAGTCAATCGTTTTTCAACTGATCTGAATTCTAATCATTCTGAAAAGTTGGAATTCATTAAAAAATTAATGTATTAAACAAATTTTAACGAAAACAAAACAAAATTTCACAAAAACTAAACTAATTCTGAAGACAAACTAAACAAATTCCATGATACATAATTAGTAACTTAACAAAGCTATACGAAATAAAAAAAAACAAATGTTTCCATTAAGCACATGTATACATATTATTACACTTGTGACAGAAAAAATTAAGTGCTGTCTGTGATACTTTTTCTATTTGCACTAACATGCTTTTGGGGTATGTCCCCTTCTTCAAAGTCCCAGCAGTACTAATATATTGGAAAATGTATCAGTCCTACTATCTATGTATGGACAGCCTCATTTCTTGGACCCTTAAAATGCCAGGACAGTACATATACCCCCAAAATTACCCCTTTTTAGAAAGTAGACCATCTGAGGTATTTAGTAAAATGCATGGCAAGTTTTTTGAAGTTGTAATTGGTGATCAGGGGTGATCAGGATTTTTTTTTTTACACTTTGATTGTTATTACAGTGATGATCACTGTAACATTAATGTTTTGAACTGTCATGAATGGGTTACATTCATAACAGCTGTGATTTATTATTGTGTGCTTTGATTGACCCACAGCTATCACATGGTACAGGGTGCTGTGATTGGCCCAGGTAATAGCAGTGGGCCAATCACAAAATAACTATAAGAATCACAGCTGTTATGAATTAAATTAATTCATAACTGCTTTGTTGACATTGTGATAATGTGATCACAATGCGATTACATGATCCCCCGGTTGCCCCAATATGCTGTGTCAATGCTGCATGCCCCCAACGTGGAACAGGGTGGATGACACCCTGATCTGGCCTGTTCATGTCGATTGCCTGCAGTAAATGTACTGTGGGAGAGTAGTACCTGCTTAATGTAAAAGAGAGAAACTACTGAAAAAAAAATAACTGTGTATAAGCCAAACTATAATAATATAAATATGTGGTTGGCAAATACGTATTTGGCTGAGGTAAGTGGTGAATAATAGGAATTGTATTTTGGCAGATCACATAATACTTGTTAAAATCAGCTCTCTGGCAGAACTAAGAAAGCTCCTCAAAATGCCACAGGTACTGGGGTTGTTGGAAGTGTAGGTATACCTCCTTTATTCAAAAATTCAATGCTTAGTGCCCAAGTGACCAATTGTCAGGCCTGAATGCTGTCATATAAGGTGCCTTTTTGAGACTCTAGTTCTCTTTAAGTGTGCAACTAAGGATAAGTTAAAGGATAAGTGCACCTTTCTAAAAAAATAAATAAATGCAAATCTAAAATTATTACTGTAGTTACCCACCTTTTCCTGGCAATAAATTGCCTAAGCCTAAAAAGATGAAAAAGATGAAAAGCCTCAAAAGAAAACTTAATGCTAATGCCGCGTACACACGGTCGGACTTTTCATCTACAAAAGTCCAACGGACGCTGACGGACTAAAGCTGGCTGGTAATCCGATCGTGTGTGGGCTTCTCCGGACTTTCAACGGACTTTTTTAGCCTCAAATCCGACGGACTTTAGATTTGAAGCATGCTTCAAATCTTTACGTCGTAACTACGACGGACCCCGAAGTCCGCTCGTCTGTATGCTAGTCCGACGGACAAAAAAACGACGCATGCTCATAAGCAAAAACTAAACGGAAGCACTCGGTCTAGTAAAACTAGTGTTCGTATTGTAGGTAGCACATTCATCACGCTGCAAAATCTGTGATCGTTGAATGCAGCGCATTTTATTTCTTCTTTACGAAGGCTCTAAAGAACGAAGGTGTTTTGCTGTTCATAATCAGAGTTCTCCCAAACTGATTTCTGGATTCTTTTTCTCTTTGATCTCATGAATGATATAGTATGCATTTTAAAAACAATGTTTCCATACTAATAATACTTTTTCCCCTTTTTTTTTTTTTTTTTTTTAGGTTTGTAAAGTTACCACAAAGAACCCATTATTCTGTTTTTTTTTTATAGTGATTATTTTTTAGTTTTTAGATAAAGTTAACCCAAAGCACCGTTTTTGGTTATGTAAATTTTTTTATTTTCAAGACTTACCACTTGAACATTATTAACATTAGTAATGTATTTTTGGTGTGTTTTTTCCAAACTCAATGAGATTGTTGTCCCTTGTTAATTTAACATTGTGTGTAAAATCAATGATTTAAAAGAAAACACATAGTCTTTTGCTAAACTCAAAAAAGATCCATTTATTCATGGTCAAAATAAAATAAAGAGGAAGTCAACGCTGGAAAAAGTAGGTGTACCAGAAAATTGGGATCTTGCGGAGTCCATATAAGAGGGAGCACAATCTGGTCCAAGAATCCCAGAGATCAACAGCACCAGCAGATGATCTAGATGTCCCCAGACTGTGGTCCTACAACAGCCTGCGTCTTCTGTCAGACCAGACTGAACCCAGGTCATCACTTTCTTCTCTTCCCTGCAGCCTTTCCTCCACGCTGCCCTGCAGCCTTCCCTGTAGCCTTCTTTTGAGGCTGTGGCTCTGGTGTTTCAGTTGTGGCAGGAGGAGGAGGAGGAGGAGGAGGAGGAGGAGGGGGGGCTGCCTCATGTAGTTGGGTGTTTTGTGTTAGCGTGCCCTGCAGCCCCTTATGGATTGTTTCCCCAAATAGGTGCTCACAAATGAGGCGCTGCTCCCAATCCATCTGAAGAAGCCTGCTGGCTAAGTAGCAGCCATAGGATTCTTCCGCTTCGGGGGGGCTCCTTAAAAAACGGGTGGCCTCTTGCATGAGGCGCAGGGATGCGTCCTGTGTGACCATCCCCTTCCTGGCCCTTTTTTTGGGAAGGTGGAGGGGAGGCACTTGGGATTCGGTCAGGCTCCTACTGGGCCCAGCCACCTCACTTGGCCCAGCCACCTCACTGGGAGCAGCCACCTCACTGGGAGCAGCCACTTCACTGGGAGCAGCCACCTCCTGCCTGACACTGGGCCCAGACTCCTCCAGGATGAAGGTGAATCCGGCCTCCTCCAGGCTGTCCATGGGCCCGGTCTCCTCCTGCCTGCCACTTTCCCCACATTCCTCCTGGATGGACTCATCCTGTGTATAAAAAAAGGACAATAGTTTGAGTATATTTTTTTGGGTTCATCAATGACACACAGTTTGCTTCTCATGAATAGCAAATTCAATGTGAATACATCTCTTTAATAAAAGAGTCTAATCAGACACCCTAATTATTTCAAGCAGGTGCCAAACATATTTAGCCACTACTGTCAATTGATATGTATACACAATTTTGAGTGCCAAATTATTTTAGACAATTATAACATCCAGTTAACATCATTAATATTAGTACAGTAAATATTTGTTAAAATAATTTACCTGACTCCAGATGGTCATATCTGGTTCATCCAGGATGGAAGACCCAGCTTGCTCCTCATCAGCCTCTGCTGGGGTGGAGGGAAGGGTGGAGGGAAGGGTGGAGGGAAGGGTTGAAAGTGATGGTCTGGCTTCATTCTGGTCATCCAGAAAACGGAGTTGATTGTAGTACCACAGCCTGGGTACATAAACATCATCTGCTGATGCTCCTGATCTCCTTGATTCCTGGATCTTCTTATGCTCCCTCTTATACATGTTCCTCAAGACCCCAATTTTCTTGAGCAATGTCTCCATTGTTGCTTCCGGGATGGTTGCCTGGACAAAGGCCAGAAGTCTCTCCAGCGTTGACTTCCTCACATGCTTTGCATAATACTGAGGGTGTTTCACCTCCCACAAATTCCTCATCTCTCGATATTTCGAAATAAAAGCTGTAAGGAACTCTGGATCCTTAAATAGGGGATTCATTATATCTGGAAAAGATGAAGTCACAAGACAAAAAACACTTTTATTATAGGTTTCTGCTAACCCCTCATCATCTTCTCCCTATGTAGGCCTCATCAATCTATCAAGCCATATAGGCCGCTTGCTACAAAGTCATGACCATAAAACCCCAAAAATATATATCTAAAATTACCTTCGTTTTGTAACGTCCTGGTCCACTATCACCTACCACAGAACGTACGTACGACACGTGCGCAAGGGCTCTCTTTATACACTAC